>NC_083571.1:70544778-71228528 GCF_027579695.1 Neoarius graeffei
CCATTTACCCTCCAGTATCTTCCCCATGGTTTTAAAATAAAGTGCGCTCTCCTCTCTCTCTCTCCTCTCTCTCTCTCTCTCTCTCTCTCTCTCTCTCTCAGCACTCAGATGAAGACGTCAGTCAGTTTGACAGTCGCTTTACTAAACAGACTCCAGTGGATAGTCCTGATGACACGACACTGAGTGACAGCGTTGATCATGCATTTGCTGTAAATAACACACACACACACACACACACACACACACACAGTATTGTTTCTAACGTTGACATACCTTTTGGATTTGTGTGTGTGTGTGTGTTATAGGGCTTCACCTACGTGGCCCCCTCAGTGTTGGAGAGCCTGAAGGAGGGGTTCTCAGTAGAACCGCGGTTACGCCCTGTCCGCAGACACAACAGCAGCCCACGCACCCCGATCAGGTGTGAGACATGAGCACTCCTCATTTAAGATTATCTTCATGTTGCTGCATGTGAGGGTAGTGTTTTATTATTGGAGACGTCAGGAATGAAATTGCTCGTTTATTCTTCTAGAAATTTCTAACATTCGAGTCTCCAGTGCTTCACCTGTTACTGCTGAATGCTGTGTTTATTTTCAAGGAAATATAAAACAGATGTTTTTGTGAAAAAGCAATCAATTTAAATCAAATTTTAACAACAGTTTGTAGCATTTTTATTATTGTCCTGTTAATAAGTAATGCTCATGCTTTATTTATTTATTTTTTTAAAATAACCTGAAACCAGAATTTTCTCACATATCCATGTTTCTTTGTCTGTCTTAACTGTGACCTTGTTTCATTTCTATCTTTCTCCCTGTCTCATTTGTCTGTCTCTCTGTTTCATGTATGTCTGTCTCTCTCTCATCGATGTTTGTTTGTTTTTTGTCTTCCTTTGTTTTTATTTTTCTCTCTCTAGTCCTCTGTCCGAACCCTTTAAGATCAGTATTGATGGAGCGGAAGAGCCTGCTGCTCTGGCTCCGGCCCCACCCCTCCCTGTTGAAAATGGTGTCTCCAAGCCAATCAGAACACCGGGACGCAACAAGAAACCAAAAGGACGCCGAGGTGGGAAATGAAGCTGTCAGTCAGGCGGATTCCCACAGGATGCAAATGTGTCCGTTACCACTTGGGGTCTCTCTCTCTCTCTCTGCCCACACCAAAGCATCATGACACGACAAGAGAAAAAAGCATCTGAAGCATGTTGGTATTGTTAGAATGTGTTGATATTGACTGAATTAATTGCATTTATTACTGGAAAGCTTTTGGATCATGTGACCGCATGTGGAAGAACTTTTTCCCAGGAAATGGCAAAAAAAAAAGTCGACAAGCATTGTCCCAGGTTTAATTTTTTTTTTATTTACAGGAGTATAAAAGAGACTTAATATATTAGTACATTTTGATTTGAGATGTATTAAATGCAGTTATACTTTTTTTTTGTTCCTTTTGCTCAAATTTGGGGATATTCCTTTTCAAAAAATAAATCTGACACACAATCTGCGTTTCTGAAGTATAATTCTGAAAGGTGCTCACGTATCGCTAAAAATATTCATTAATTTAGGGGAAAATTATACTCTTATCTAATCATACAAAATAATTTGAATAAATTTACACATTTAAAATACATTGTATGAAACTAATCTGGTGCTACCACCACCCATGTTTCACAGCACTGTAAGATCATCTTTCTCTTTCTCCATCTTCTCATCCATGAGCTCAATTGTTGTCATGTCCTCTTCTCTTTCATTGCTCTGCCCATCCTCCTGTTCATCCTTTTTCGGCTTCTCCATCATTACTGTGCCATCCATGCTCGAGTAATCTGCTGACGAATCATCCTCCTCGTCCTCATCTTCAGCATCTTCTTTCTCTTTCTGTTGTTCTGCCTCTGATATTCCTGCTTCCATCTCCTCCTCCTCCTCCTCCTCTTTGGAAGATTGTCTCAGACACTCCATAGTCGCTGCCCAGGCGTTCCTTACACTTTCTGCTATATGTCTCTGAATTTCAGGGAAGGACGGACGCCCCTGACGAATGTACCATTTATAAGTACAGATAAACAGCACAATTATTAAGATGACGAAGAAGAGGATTACACACACCACAGTTCCAGCATCTGAGCTGGGTGTCGTGGTAGTCGGTGTAGAGTCAGAGCGCGCTCTAGTCGTCGGTAGGGGAGTGCTTTCTGAGGACATGATGTTGGTTCTGGGTATGTCATGAGTCTTCGTTGTGAAGGTGGTGGTGATGATGGGGAGCGTGGTCTTAGGAGATGCACTTTCGGTTGCATTTGTGCTATGCTCTGTTGTTCTCATGGTGATGGTTGTGTTGTTCTGGGAATCTGATTCTCCATGGAAAACAGGAGCCATACAGAGGAGCAAATAGAGCGCTCTCAGAAATACAGGTAACTGTGATCTCATGATGCCTGAGGAGAAAAATCAGCAAATGTGGGTCAAATAGTTAAATGCTTTTTATATCTGGAGTTAAAATCCAAACCTAAAATCATAATTTTTCATTCCTTATTTAATTTGTAGTCTGATTTTTAACTACTGAACTGCAGTATTTAGCTCAGTCTCTGGGTCAATTTATTTGTGTCCACTTGAAATTGGTTTGGAGCAGAGCTACATTGTGTGATTGTCATGAAATAGCCTGTAGCTTAAAGGTGCATGAAACAAGATTCATCAAAAATCTTTAAGATTAGGATAGGATTTGAAATTATTATTATTATTATTATTATTATTATTATTATTTTCTTCAATTATTTTCAAAGAACAGTGAGAGTTATCTGGCTGTGCTGGGCATTTACCGATTTCACAGTGAGATGGGGGGTGGAGTGACATAACGTTTGGGTTACACTTTGCTGAGGCTGTGGTTTAAACCATTTAGTTTTTCGCCACATCTGTATATGTTTGAGGTTATTTGTACAAGTAAGAAATAATTAAAATTTATAATTGCACCTTTAAACTAATCTGCAAATTATTTACGGATGGTGTCAAATCTGGAAAGTTGTCAAGCTAGCTAATGCAAATAAAATTGTTTTCTTGGTAACATCCATATAGACAGGTTTCATCTGCTATTAAATAAATCAGTGATGTAATTTGAGACACTGATACTGAAATATGAGTTAGCTAACAGTAGCGATATTAGACTGTTATGGGTATCAGGGAGGACACAAGGAGGATGACCGATCTCTTGTCTCGTATGTTCGACATAGGTGATAGCTAAAAGTATAAAATGACATTGATGAGAAATTGAATACATTTATTTTCTTTGCAGTGATTCTTCTAACTTTTTAAATCAAACTGTAAATTGAAAATAAATAAAACTTTAAGCTGGATTTTAGTTATTTCTTTCCCCTCATTATTATTTGTTATACTACTTTTTTTTTGGAAAGTTTATATTGCTGATAATCTGAAGATAATATAAACATCAGATACTTCTAGTTTTGGGGGGTGAAATGCAAATCTGTTGTAATGGTACTATACTAAATGAATTAAATGTAAAGTAGAAAAGAGAACCTGAGTTAGCATCTCTCTCTCTCTCTCTCTCTCTCTCTCTCTCTCTCTCTCTCACTCACACACACACACACACACACACACACACACACACACACACAGCACTGTTTGTTTATACGTTCATCCTGTGGTTGTTCTATTACACATGCGATGTGAGAATGTGTTGAAGGCATCTTGGTGAGTTTTACAGCGTATTTGAAAGTGTGTTGTGAAGTGAGACAAGGTGTTTCATGGCTTTGATCCTTTTGTGCTGCCAGCAGCTACAGGAAACTGCCTCTTCTCTAGTGGGGGGAGGGGGGGTTCTTTTTTTTTTGGGGGGGGTTCTCCCTTCAAAAAAGCTCATGAACATCTACAAACATGCAAAAAGAAAATAAATAAGGTCAGGACCTAGATTATCTACCCCCAAAATATTATCTCCTCTCTATGGGTTACCTGGCTGAAACAGATACATAATCCAGAAAAGTGTAGTTTGTTTTTTGTTTAAATCTTTTAATTTGGACAACTGCAGATTGCATTTGGGGTCTGCATTTTATTTTATTTTTTAAATAAAGCACAGGAAGCCCCATGGTGTGGTCTGTGCACTTTTGGCACGCATACCATGAATGTGTAAACCACACGTGGAAAAAAAAAAAAAAAAAGAAGAGCTGACAGAATGGATTCAGCGTTGCAGCTGTGGGTTTGCAGCACTACTCCTCCTCCCCCCCCCCCCCCCCCCCTGAATGCTCATCACATGCTTGTAGAAACCGTTAGATCCTTTTGTACAGTATTTGTATGCACAAAACAAACTCGAGCAATTGTTATCGGGTTCTACTACAGTGTACTGTTTCTTCACTTCCTGTATTTATTCATAATGACTACAGAAACTAAACAATGTCTACAAACAGGCTTGTGTGGATATATACAATAAGACAATGAGCAGCATCTGGAGTATACGAGTTTAATCTGGTGTCAGATAAGGACCAAGCTTAAAACATACTTTTGTTTTTAAATTAAAAAGCACTTGTACAGCTGGATTTTCATCTTGACTTTTGCTGTTTTGTTAATTTGTTTTTGTAATCCAAGAAAGAGCTACTTAAAAATACCAGCTAGTGCAATCTCAGTTAAAAAAGAGGGGAGGAATAATTGACATACGAGACAAGAGATCGGTCACCCTCCTTGTGTCCTCCCTGATACCCATAACAGTCTAATATCGCTACTGTTAGCTAACTCATATTTCAGTATCAGATTGCTGTATGAAACCTAGGGTTCTAATAATACAAGATGAATCTGGAAAATTTATAGTACCATAGCCTCCCTTGTGCTCATTATACTTAAATGCTAGGTTATGAAAGAACTTTAAGAACCTTTACAGGAAATTGTGGGACAAATGGGACAGAAATAACTAAATATTTACATTAATTAAAAGTTTTTGGTGCAGTATAGCCAAGGCTTCAACATCATCCTAGAGATGTGTATAAACTGGTAGCTCAGAGACTGAAAAGAAGGCAGTCTCTGAATAAGCATGCATGAAAATCACATTTTCACATGTTCTACAAGTACTGCTTTAAATTAATCAAGAGTGTACAGAAAATTCATTTGTTGCTCAATATGAAGAACTGTATTACTCACTGTTTTTTTTTTTTTGGTGATCTGGAGTGAGAGAGGTGAAGAGTGAACGAGCCTCAGCGAAAGTGTGAAACAAAGAAAGGTGGCGCGAAAAATGAGAGCGAGAAAAAAGCGGTAGATGAACCTCAACAGATACCAGAGTACACAAAGCGTTTATTGCTGCACTGCAGAGTGCATTAAAGTGGGCCAATTTCAGAGCTTCCAGAGTTTTCTTTGTCAATTTACTTTTTAAAACTTTTTAGGGGAGAGACAGACCATGAATGGATTCTAAGTAAAATTTTAGATCGGGGGTCTTTACAACTTTAACAAAGGTTCTTTAGCTTTTTCATTTTATAGTTAATCATTCTTTGCTTTCGAAAGTGGTTCTGCTTAAATAAAACCATTAAGGGTTCCTTCATTGAGACAAATATAGACTCATACTTGCATGACAAAAAAAAAAAAAACCCCTGAATAAATCATTAATTTCTATATAAATTAAATTCCAGTGACGTCACAAGAAATCCACGATTTAACTGGACAACAAAAATCTACACATGATGCATTGGATATGTGTAGATTTTTGTACATTTTAACATTTAAAATACGACAATTATTTTTAGAATGTACACTGAAGATGGCAAGTCACCTGCAGCATGCATGAAGGTCAGTTTCATGTGTGTGGGTTTGTGGAAAAATGGTGCACATGCTCACTGGTAGGGTTTTAATGTCAGAAACAACCCTGAACTCAACTTATTCTACTTGATAATGCATGTATTTACAAATCTGAGCATTCACATTACATGAAGCTATGAATGTATTGAGTAGCAAGTACTGAATAATATTTTAGACTTCTCATCTCATTATCTCTAGCCGCTTTATCCTGTTCTGCAGGCAAGCTGGAGCCTATCCCAGATGACTACGGGCGAAAGGCGGGGTACACCCTGGACAAGTCGCCAGGTCATCACAGGGCTGACACATAGACAACCATTCACACTCACATTCACACCTACGGTCAATTTAGAGTCACCAGTTAACCTAACCTGCATGTCTTTGGACTGTGGGGGAAACCGGAGCACCCGGAGGAAACCCACACGGACACGGGGAGAACATGCAAACTCCGCACAGAAAGGCCCTCGCCGGCCACGGGGCTCGAACCCGGTCCTTCTTGCTGTGAGGCGACAGCGCTAACCACCACACCACCATGCCGCCACATATTTTAGACTTGATAAATAATTCAATAATCCAAATGATATGTTCATATTTTGTGTAATCTATAAATACTAAAGCTATGACAGGCTGACTGTTGTTTCATCAGGTGATTGTTTTACTCCATCTGCTCTTCAGAAGATCTATGTGTGCATGCACATTACGATTAATGGCCCGTTAGTGAAGGGGAGCAGAAGATATAGTTTGGTCTTTCAGCTTCATGAAAAACGATCTGTCTCAGTATAAGAAAATGTTCAGACTTGTATCAGGGTTCTAACTAGGTCTTTACAGTGTATCAGGTCAATAGTGTTTCCTTACTGCTACATGCACAATATTGCTGACGCCTGTAAAAGTTGCCACTACGCTACTAAAAAGACTTGTCAACCTTGAAAATGTGGTCTTTTGTTTAATTTTCTCGTTATCCCCATGCACTAGTGACGGAGCACCGCCAAGCGAATGAATGTATTTGGACATACCACGGGCGCAGATAGAGGGGGGGGATTCGTTCCACCCAGATTTAAATTCACCTCGTTCGGTCCCCCCCACTTATAGGGAGGAAAAAACGTCTATGCTGTCTTTCTTTGCATAAGGCAAACCTCACGGAAAAATTAAAAGACTAATTACCATTCGGTTTATTGAGGTGCACAGCAGTGTATATAGTTGCAACTGCGCAGACTGCACAGGTTGCGAGCTCGAGCTTGGTTGCTATGGTTACCCACAAGTTTGACAGGCATATCAGGGACAGCGCCTCCTAGTTCAGGACCCCAACACGGCATGATGAAGGGTGCCAAAAGGCAGAAAACGATTGCATCGTTTAAAAAAAAAAAAAGACTGTAAGTAAACTGTGCCTTACTTTATCATATCACCTTGCAATTTTTTGATAGTCTGTTCAAAGTAATGTCGTAGTGAAAGTAAAATCGTACGGAGTAGAGATGCCTTTCTGGTAGCCTCCTTCTTTCGGTGGCAGCCTGTAGATACAGTGCTCAGAAGGCAGTTTTAATGTTTAATCTGGCGTTCCCTGCCATAATTTCAGCGAGCATATTGTTTCATAAGGAAACTTTGTGAAGAGTTGTTGACTGACTGCCGCTCACGCAACACACAGGCATAGTTAGAAAGTCAGGATGCACTGGTTTACACTTTACACACACACGCGTAGCCCAGCCTCTCGCTATGGTTAACAGTTGGAACTTAGCGGTTTTAAAACTAGTTTTGCAGTTTTGCAATTTCTGTGTGTGATGATAATGTGCAAACTTTGGATTTCCATAGGCTATGTTAAAATGTTATCATTGTCCTGGCCTGCAGGTAGTTCCTGGTGATGGCAGTGAGGGAGGTGAAATAACATGTATACACACTACCGTTCAAAAGTTTGGGGTCACCCAGACAATTTTGTGTTTTCCATGAAAAGTCACACTTTTATTTACCACCATAAGTTGTAAAATGAATAGAAAATATAGTCAAGACATTTTTCTGGCCATTTTGAGCATTTAATCGACCCCACAAACGTGATGCTCCAGAAACTCAATCTGCTCAAAGGAAGGTCAGTTTTATAGCTTCTCTAAAGAGCTAAACTGTTGTCAGCTGTGCTAACATGATTGTACAAGGGTTTTCTAATCATCCATTAGCCTTCTGAGGCAATGAGCAAACACATTGTACCATTAGAACACTGGAGTGATAGTTGCTGGAAATGGGCCTCTATACACCTGTGTAGATATTGCACCAAAAACCAGACATTTGCAGCTAGAATAGTCATTTACCACATTAGCAATGTATAGAGTGTATTTCTGATTAGTTTAAAGTGATCTTCATTGAAAAGAACAGTGCTTTTCTTTCAAAAATAAGGACATTTCAAAGTGACCCCAAACTTTTGAATGGTAGTGTGTGTGTGTGTGTGTGTGTGTGTGTGTATGTATGTATGTATGTGTATATATATATATATATATATATATATATATACACACACACACACACACACACACAAAATGGAATCATTTGCTGACAGCTCAGTCCCCCCCAGTTCAAAAATCCTATCTGCGCCCCTGGGACATACTCCACTCCCTGTCCATGTAATAAGTGCTCAATGCATAGCTGCCTGAGGAGTTCTGTGTGGAGATTGTAACTGATCATGCTAGTCCGGTTTACCTCCTTCCTTATGCTGTGTTTGCTGTAAAGTGCCATCTGTCTTAAGAGGCACTTGCATGCCATGCAGGAAAATTCTGTACTTCCTTTTAAAGCCATCAGCCTCTAAGAAAGGAAATATCTAGATTTCACACCTTTGTGGCTAATATACTGCCCTATGTGTCATCATGCATGTTACACAGTGGAGATAAATTAACAGCTCTCTGAAGGCTGCTGATTGTGCATCAAGAGATGTATTAGTCAGACATTTTTTGAATGCTACGTGGATCCAAGGGCCTGAGTTCCTACAACATCCAGAATCCAAGTGGCCTATATCTCCACAATTCACATTGACGCAGGATGATCCTGAAGTGAAGGTTTTCACTATAAGTATTACCACCATTGATACCATCACCAAATACGTCACCCACTGTTCAGCATGGCATCATCTCTGAAAATCTGTAACTTGGGTACTAAGGCTTAAAACAGCACTGAAAGAGGGACACAAAGGAAAGAAAGAGACTGTAAAACCCTGTCTGGAGCTGGTTTGAACAGTGCAGCTCCTATCGGGGGAAGCCAAGCTCATGGCTCAGCAGCTGCCCACTGCCAACGAGCTGGAGTAACCATTACATCACTGGTTTAGATGACAGTACTGTATGAAGGAAGAGAGACATTATGTACCATCACATCACCCGTCAGGATTGTCGTGTTGTTAAAATAACTGAGTCCGACTGCAGATTAACATGGCGTTTATTCACAAGCAAGGCATTCAACAACAGACTGATGCTCCTCCCTACGACCCCTACTGATGATGTCATCGTGCACATAAACCTACGTAACTTAACATTACACCACATCTCCCCTTTCTAGAATCAACTGGGTAGACTACCAGTTGATTCATCAGACCTTAGAGGATTATTCTGCTTCTTTTGCTGGAAGGTCGGTCCCTGTCTAAACATGAATGTTTTCTACAGTGAACTTTTCTGTGAACTCACACACATTCTTTACTTTACGTTATGAACTCCTCTCTTCTATACCTCATGTAACTTCATGAACTGATACATGAACATTTTTAGCACCTTTGCATTTAAATGCCCTAAAATAAACATGTCCCATAAGCCTAAAACCAATAAACATTCCGTTAAGCTCTTTAACAATTCCTTCATGGTTTTTTTCCCCCTTTTACCTCCCCCCCCCCCCCCCCCCCCCCCCCCGTTCAATAACTGTCTCTAAATTTTTAGGCCTATGCCTTTACAGGTCCAACCTTGTTGGTCTCACCACAACTCTTCCTGATCTTGTTCTAGGAGTAGATGGTGGACTGGAAACAGTCTGTAAAGGTGGCTCTGTAGAACTTTGCTCTGAGAGATCATGAAATGGTTGCTCCTGCACCCCTCCGCTGTTCTATTCTGGTGATGTACGCATGGGAATCAGGTGATGCCGGTTGCGTCGCACTGTTCCATGTGGCGCATCCAGGGGCGCCTCCAGAAATTTTGGGCTCCATGAAAGATTAGAATTTTGGGCCCCCCAACTTTGCCCACCCTCGTCACAATTGCACTATTGTCATTATTTGACTTTTGATAGCCCATGGACCTTGAGTTTGTGACTTTATTACATTTTATGTATTAACCTACCAGGGACTAGATGAAAAACTGGTCAGTGACTAATTCTGGTGCATTTACAATCACAAATGAAAATTCAAGATTTTGCCACATGCCTTCTTGTGCTAGGACAATTGGTAGTGAAATGTGTGATGTGACTGCTAATAAATAATCGAAAAAGTTTTCTACCCAGCATCAAAATACCTATGGAAATCCCATGGATTGTTATGTGTTAGGCAGAAAGCTGTGTGTACTGTTCTGCAAAAAGGGAATATGTTCAAAGCAAAGTGTGTCTAGACAGAAATTTGAGCGTAAGCAGAGTTAGACTATTGGTTGCCCCTCCATGGACCAGGAGTTTTTGACCTTGTTTTCTAATTTACACTTTTATATTGTTTGGCCAGTAGATGGAAGTATAAGCCCAGACATAATTCAGGCCAATGTAAGCCCATACATAAAAGAAAAAAGGGAATAAAATGGTGAATGATGCAGCAGTTATTATTAAGTTGACTGTAAATAAACATAACCAACATTATTTAACACACTGCTTTGAACTCTTCTTCATTCAAGTGTGCAAAATTGGGCTACTTAGTATGGAGTTCATTCGTTCATGTGTTGACACAACTTGCATGCATCACTGTATCTGTATGGATTTATAAGATATACATTCTTTATAGGCTACTTCAGTGCCCAGCATTTATGGGTTGTACTGCTGCTTACCTCCTTCTCTAAAGGGGGATTCAGTGGTTTGGTAGGGCAGAGGTCCCCTGAGGCTGAATCTGTGCATATTTAGGACACCCCATTAGTTATGAAACTGGTTATTAGCACTAGTTATTAGCACCAGCATAATGTAATATTTCATCTTGTTTATCACACAAGTCAGTTCAGTTATTAAAATAGAAAAATGTCACTGTACAAACTGTAAAAGTGTTCTCTTGATAGGCTAATCCAACCACGTTCATACTGTTCATACCGCGACACAGCAGCAAGTAGCGTTGCACTGATAAGCACACAGATTTAACGCATCGCGCTTCTACCAGAACTGGACCGTACCATTTCACAAAAGGGGGAGGGTTAAATGACAATATGTTGAAGAACTCAAGAAATAGACAACCTTGTTCAATTAGCCAATTAGCTCATTTTACCAGATGGAATATTGCATTGTTGTTATTTCAAAAGTCTTATTAAAATCATTAAAAGCATCTTATCAGCCCCTTAAAGGGCCCCATGGCAGTGCTGGGCCCTTAGAATTGTTCTAACCTTCCCCCCCGGCGGCGCCCATGGGCGCCTCTACGAGATAGGAATGCGGAGTGGTGTGGTTGCTGATCACCTTTCCCGATGTCCCTTTATCTGTCACCCACACTTCTTGACCAGGTGAAAGATCAGTGAGGGTGCGTGTGCGGTGACACCTGTTTGTAATATTTTGTATCCATAGCTCGCTTTAGATTTTCCTTTTGAGCTACCGCCTGGCTGTCAGGGAGTGCAGGGTCAAGCAGCACAGGAAGTGTTGGCACAATCGTGCGAAGTCTTCTCCCCATTAGGAGCTGTGATGGACTGTAACCGTTCTGGAGTGGTGTAGCCCTATAAGAAAGCAGAGCTAGGTATGGGTCAGCCGCTTTTCTCAGAAGCTCTTTTGATGGTTTTGACTGCACGCTCCGCTTCTCCATTACTCTGAGGAAATAATGGGCTGCTTGTCACATGGCAAAAGCCATACGACTCTGCAAACACTGCAAAGGCCGTCCCTGAGAACCGTGGCCTGTTGTCTGTCACCAGTATTTCTGGAATGCCATGGCAGGCGAAGATGGATTTCAGATGGACTATGACATCAGTTGAGCTAGATGGGGTAAGCTGAGCAATCTCCACATATCTGGAAGCGTAATCCACCACCAGCAGGTAAGTCTTTCTTCCCAGTGAGAAAAGGTCAGCTCCCAATCTCTGCCATGGTCTGTCAGGATAGTGTGATGGCATAAGGAGCTCTTTGTTGTTCTGTCTCTCTTTACAGCATGTTCGGCAATTGAGGACCAGCTCGTTCAGCTGCTGGCTCAAGCCAGACCACCACACCGACTGTCTTGCACGCTCTCTGCACTTCACCACCCCCTGGTGGCCGACATGCAGTCTGGCAAGAACGTCGTTTCTCATCACTGACGGGATGATGAGCCTGGTTCCCTTCAGCAGGAGTCCTGTCTGAACAGTGAGAAATGCCCGGTCTGCCCAATAGGCTTTCAGTGCTGGTTCTGTAATGCTGTGCGCTGACCAGCCTTCCACACATAGCTGCATCACTCTTGCACACACACTGTCCCTTTTCAGCTGTTCTCTCAGCTCCTCCAGGTAAGTAGAGCTTGCAGGTAGATTGTTCATAAGAGTCTGCATAGATGTTTGTGTCTTTGAGGAAATCCTTTTCCTCCGGTGTCGTTCCACTCTTCACTAGAGTTCGTGACAATGCATCGGCTGTTCAGAGACACTTTCCTGGCACATGAGCAATATTGTACGAGTAACGCATCAGTCGCATGCGGAACTGCTGAATACGCGGGGAAAGGGCATCCAATGCCTGAGATGCAGTCGCCCATCATGTTCTCCTTGTGACCGGCCCCACACGAGCACATTGTCCATGTGGCAGACGACACCTTGAAGACCATCAGTGACCTCAATCACCATTCTGTTCTGGAAATGCTCCAGTGCGGAAGCAATTCCAAACGGGAGTCTCTTAAAATGATAACGACTGAAGGAGGTTATAAACGTTGTGTACTTCGCAGAATCTTCTGTCAGGGGTATTTGCCAGAACCCCATATTGGCATCCAGCTTACTGAAGATTTGCGCACCTGCCAGCTTTCCCAGTGTTTCTTCCACAGATGGAAGTATGTACTTTTCTCTGCACACTGACTCATTTAGCTTTGTGAGGTCGACGCATATGTGCACTGCACCTGTCGTCTTCGGCATAACAATGATGCCAGTGCACCAGTCTGTCGGGTCCTCCACTCTGCTAATTACTCCAAGACTTTCCATGCGTGACAGCTCTTGCTTCACTTTTACCCATTAATGGAAGTGGAATCCGTCGGGGAGTCTTGAGAGAAAACGGCTCTGCCCCTGGTTTGAGACAAATGGCGTATGGCTGGCGCACCTCACCCAAACCACTGCACAGCTTCGGGTAGCTCGTTTTAAGAGTCTCAATGCTAATGCTGTCTAGCCGTGCCACCAGCTCAAGCTTGCTGATAGCCGGCCTCCCAAGCAATGCTGCGTGCAGGTGTTTGACGACATATACCTCCTCCATCGCTGTCCTACTGCCTTTTCTCAAAAGCAGCTCTGTGACCCCTACAACATCCAGTGGATTTCTCCCGGGTCCCAATAGAGGCTTAGGTGCAGGAGTGCATGTAGGCGGCTGAGTCTCATCTCATTATCTCTAGCCGCTTTATCCTTCTACAGGGTCGCAAGCAAGCTGGAGCCTATCCCAGCTGACTACGGGCGAAAGGTGGGGTACACCCTGGACAAGTCGCCAGGTCATCACAGGGCTGACACATAGACACAGACAACCATTCACACTCACATTCACACCTACGGTCAATTTAGAGTCACCAGTTAACCTAACCTGCATGTCTTTGGACTGTGGAGGAAACCGGAGCACCTGGAGGAAACCCACGTGGCCACGGGGAGAACATGCAAACTCCGCACAGAAAGGCCCTCGCCGGCCATGGGGCTCGAACCCGGACCTTCTTGCTGTGAGGCGACAGCGCTAATCACTACACCACCGTAGGCGGCTGAGTATTTTTGAGAAGTTCTTTGAATACAGTGTGAGGCAGAACTGTGACATCCGCGCCTGTATTGATTTTGAATGGCACCTGTGTCTCTTTGATGTCGATGTTCACCATCCACGGCTCACTACTGGCTATAATGCTGCCCAGGAACACTCCATCCTCATCATCATCCTCTTCAACTTCGTGCACAGCTTTGGATGTACATACTCTCTTAAAATGTCCCCTTTTACCGCATGAGTGGCATTTAACATCATTAGCAGGACAATCGCGATTTGCATGAGGTAGGGAACTGCTGCATTTTCGACATTGGGTGTTCCTGCCCTTATTGGCTTTTGCCGCACGTTGTGGCTTAGCCAGCATGCTAGAATGCTGTGGCTTGCTCCTTGCTTTAGCCTTGCCACTGCCTTTAAACACTTTGTCTACAGGTTTACTATCGTTAATGTCTGGCCCCATGCCTCTCAGCGTGACTTGCTGGCGTTTCACCTCCTCACTCTGTCAAGCCCTGGTAATCGCCGATTCCAGCGTCAGATCTTGGTCTAGCTGCATTCTCTCTGAGAGCCGCAGGTCTCGCAGCCCCACAACAATCCTGTCACGAATGAGCTCGTCGTGTAGCACTCCATAGTTGCAGTGTTCAGCTAGCGCATATAAAGCAGTAACAAGAGTCCACACTTTCATTTTCGCCTTGCGCCCGCATGTTAAACTTTGCCTGCTCATAAATTGTTTTTCTTGACTATGAAAAAGTTCTGAAAGGCATCACGAACACCTTTTATATGTTCCCTTTGCTTCCTCAGTCAAAGCTAGCCCACGAAGGACATCGTCAGCCTTGTTGTCCATGCAGTAAATCAAAGTATTTATCTGGTTGTCTTCCGAACTAGCATTCAGATTACTTGCCATACGAAATCATTCAAATCATCGGATCCATTTGTCCCACTCTTGAGGTCTGGTGAAGTTGAAGCTCTCTGGTGGCCGTATGCTGAATGTAGCGCTAGCACTCGGCCACACTCTCTGTGCACCCGCCGCTGCCTCCTCGCCATCAGACATCCCGCTCTTCCTTGTTCTCTCACGTTACCATTAGAAAAAAAAAACAAACTTCTCCAACCGTAACTCGTGGCGTACAAATTCTACTAATGTCACTCAGCACCACGTACTCCCGGTACTTCTGACACCATGTCGTGTTAATAAAATAACTGTGAGTCCGACTGCAGATTAATGTGGCGTTTATTCACAAGCAAGGCATTAAACAACAGACTGATGCTCCTCCCTACGACCCCTACCGATGATGTCATCGCGCACATAAACCTACGTAACTTAACATTACACCACAAGGATCATAATCTTGTGAAAAGAAGAAAGACATTACTGGTCAAAAGAACCTTCATTATGTAGAGAGCAGAATTTGTGAGTGAAGCTAAATCTCAAAGATTTAACAAACCAAAACAAGTAGTAATCAAAACAGCCTGTTCCAGTTTCAAGCATCAAGTAGCAATCAGACCAGCCTATTACTAGTTTAAAGCATGCCAAACATATATTTCTATCAATGCCCTCTTAGATCCTGAAAGGTTCTGATGCATGCTTTGTCACACCAGACTTTCCTCCTCTTCAGGGCTCTCAAGTTTTGAATGCAGGCAAGAGTGACATGCCCCCCCCTCCCCCGGTCGGGGGGGGGGGGGGCGGTTGGACGGGTCACAGGAATGGGGGTCTTTCGTTAATAATATTATTATTAGTGTTGTTGTTATTAATAACTGCTCAGACTTGCAGAAGAAAGGATAAACACACGGCACTGACAACTCAACCAAATACAAAGTCTTTATTCAATTTCCGTGTATTGAATAAGTGTATGTGTGTGTGAGAGAGCAGAGAGAGAGATTATGACTGGTGTTGTTTATTGTAAGTGTTTATTGCCTTTTTGGAGTCCATCATTTGTGGTGTTGGCTCCCTCTTAAAACAGTTCGGCTCAAGTCCAGCCATTTTCAGGGTCATGATAGAGGCCAATGTCCTGTCCATTGACGAGCTGTTTCAGGTTGAGGTTTTGTTCAGACTGACCATTGAAAATACCCTCTCGCCATCAGCATTTGAATGAGGAAGCACCAAAACCAAGGTTGTTATCTTTGATAACCTCCCAAATTGGTTCAAGCCAGTCACCTTTGAAAAAGGAACCAAGGGCCTCTATTACTTAAATGTTTTCCTTTTATCTTAATAATGAGCAAGTCATGTTGTGTGCAAAAAATTTCTTACTTTGTTCTTTTTTGAGGACATTCTTCCCCAAAATTCCTCAACGTTGAAGGATGTTGGGTCCTGTAATCTGTAATAGTTGGACTTTCCTCTTCCCTATATCTTCCCCTGGAGTCACGCAGTTTCTATATTATGAACAATAAAAACTTAATCTTTCACAAATGGGTCTTTCATAACTGCTGACAAATTAAAAAAAAAAATCTTCACTCTTGCTGATATTCACATGCTGCTTTAAACACACGTTAGTGTCACTGTTATTATTACTGACCAGCATCTGTTATTGCCTGTGAACAAGTGGAGCTGCTCGCCAGGGGATCATTTAAACAGGTGCAATACAGCTCAGCTCCTGTATCCTGTAAAACCTTACCATGTCCATGCTAATTATCTGGGCAACATTCTCTCACAGCAGGCAAGTTGTCATTTCTTGTGTCAAACAAGTTGTAAATTTGTTGGAACATTAAAACAGGATATGCCTTCCTCTGGTCTCTGTGCTGCTCGGAGCTCATCCTCATGGTGTCCACTGAACAAAACTCTCAGAAGATGGTTGTAGCAGAATCACATGAACAATTCCCGGGATAGCAATGCTTTTTTTCATTGGTTGTTGCGTTATCGATCCAGATACAATAGTGCTTCTGATTGGCTATTGTGCAGCAAGGCAAGTTTATTTATATAGCACATTTCATACACAATGGCAGTTCAATGTGCTTTACAGAAGTAAAAACAAAAACAGTAAACAATAGAGAAATAAAATTACATAAAATAATTTTATTTTTATTCTAAAACAATTAATTAAAAGAATTAAAAGAATTAAAAGAAAATAATAAGAATTAAACAATAGTAGAAATAAAATAATAAAATGCCAAAAAGAAAAAGGAGAAAAAGAAAAAGAAACCAGCAGAATAAAATAGAATAAAGTTAAAGTAAATTTAAAACGTGCAGAGAAAGTAAAGATTATAAAAAATGTAAAAATATTAATTATTTAACAGAAAGCATCTGAAAACAGCTTGGTCTTTAACCTAGATTTGAAGCTGCCAACAGCAGGAGCATTTTTAATGTCCTCTGGCAGTTGGTTCCATAGCTGTACTGCATAGTAGCTAAAAGCTGCTTCACCACACTTTGTTTTAACAACAGGTTTTAATAGTAAATTTTTCTGTTGCGATCTGGTAGATCTGATTGGGTTAGGCCGCTGCAACATATCAGAGAGGTAATTGGGCCCTGTACCATTTAGAGATTTGTATACCAGCAGCAATACTTTAAAGTCAATTCTGTAGCTTACTGGAAGCCAGTGAAGGGACCTTAGAATTGGAGTAATGTGCTCTGTTCTTTTTGTTCGTGTGAGAACCCTCGCCGCTGCATTTTGAACCAGCTGAAGTCGTTTGATGGTCTTTTTTGGCAAGCCTGTGAAAAGGCCATTGCAGTAATCAACCCTACTAGAGATGAAGGCATGTATTAGTTTTTCCAGATCATTTTTTGACATAAGTCCTCTTAGTTTGGAAATGTTTTTTAGGTGATAAAATGCCGTTTTAGTGATTTTTTTCATGTGACTGTCAAAGTTTAGCTCGCTATCAATGAAAACACCAAGATTTTTAACCATTTCTTTAGTTTTAATCCCTTTTGTGTCAAGAATAGTGGTAATCCTGAGTCTTTCATCTTTTTTTCCAAATTGAATTACTTCTGTTTTATCTGTGTTCAGCTGAAGAAAATTTTGTGACATCCAGCTATTGATTTGATCGATACACTGGTAGAGACATTCAAGGGGGGCATAATCATTAGGTGATAGAGCAAAATAAATTTGGGTATCATCTGCATAGCAGTGATACAAAATTGAATTTTTATTGATAATTTGCCCAAGTGGGAGCATATAAAGGTTGAAAAGTAATGGTCCAAGAATCAACCCCTGGGGGACACCACAGGTCAAAGGCATTGATGTTGAGGAACAATTTCCCAGGGTAACAAAGAAGCTTCTATCTTTTAAGTATGATTTTAACCAATTGATAACTTTACCAGTCAATCCAACCCAGTGTTCAAGTCGATATAGCAGTATGTTGTGATCAACAGTATCAAAAGCTGCACTGAGGTCCAGTAATACCAGTCCAGTAATGTTTTGCCTGCATCAGTATTAAGACGTATGTCATTTATAACTTTAATCAGCGCTGTTTCAGTGCTATGATTGGCACGAAATCCTGACTGAAAATTATCAAAACGGCTGTTTGATATCAAGAAGGCAGTTAATTGATTGAAGACAATTTTTTCCAGGATTTTCCCGATGAATGGTAGATTTGATATTGGCCTGTAGTTATTTAACACTGAAGGATCCAGATTTTTTTTTTAAGAAGGGGCTTTACAACAGCTTTTTTTAGGGACACAGGAACAACGCCAGTCTCCAAGGATGTATTTATAATTTGAAGCACATCTGTAATTATAAGATGAAGAACAGACTTAAAAAAGTTGGTGGGCAGAATGTCCAGGTCAGATGTTGAGGAACTGAGATTTTGTACAGTTTTTTCAAGAGTCTCATAATCAATTAAACAAAATCCTGACATTGTGTTAAAGTTATCTATCTGTGTCATTGGTGATTGCAGTTTTTCAATTTTTTGCAACTGAGATATATTATGAGAAATATTCTGCCGTATTTGATCAATTTTACCTTTGAAAAAGGATGCAAACTCATTGCATTTATTAACTGAGAGAAGTTCAGGTGCTAATTGTGGTGGGGGATTAGTTAGCTTCTCTACTGTTAAAAATGGCACACGGGCATTGTTCATATTCCTGCTGATGATGTTGGAGAAGAAAGACTGTCTTGCTTTACGAATTTCATAATTATAATTACAAAGCATCTCTTTATGGATTTGATAATGGATGTGAAGTTTAGATTTGCGCCATTTTCTTTCAGTCTTTCTACATTCTCTCTTTAGCAGTTTAACAGCCGTGTACTGCTTCCATGGTGCTTTCTGCTTATCATTGACTCTTTTTATTTTGAATGGAGCAATATCATCCATAATTTGGGTCATATTTAAATTAAAAAATTCCAGTAAATCATCTACAGAGTCTGACATTTTGGTTGAGTTCTGAGAGAGAGCTTGCTCAAAAAGAGCACATGTGTTGTCTTTTATGACTCTCCTACCTATAGTCGTTGAGCTATTCTGAATGTGAGGAGACATAGAAACTTCAAAGAAAACACAGAAATGATCAGATAAGGCCAGGTCAACAACAGTATAAGAAACAGTAAGATCCTTTGTGATGACGAGGTCAAGAGTATGACCACGAGAGTGGGTCGGTCCTTGTACATGTTGTACCAGGTTAAAGTTATCATTAATTGCAAATAGTTCTTTGGCATAAATGTTATCAGTATTATCTACATGCAAGTTAAATTAAAATCCCCAGATATAATAAGACAATCAAACTCTAAGCAAATGACTGATAACAGTTCACCAAACTCTTCAAGAAAGACTTTGGCTGAATGTCTCAGAGGCCTATAAATAGTTAATAATAATAATGTTAGGAGAGCATGTAACAAGTGCACATAAGTGTTCAAAGGACATAAAATCACCAAGTGAGGATTGTTTACATTGAAAAGAGACTTTGAATATATTTGCGATCCCTCCACCTTTCCCTTGTCGGGTAACATTCAAAAAATTAAAATTTGGGGGAGCTGCTTCGATAAGGGTGGTAGCACTATTTGCTTGATCCAGCCAGGTTTCAGTTAGAAGCAAAAAATCAAGATTGTGTTTACAAATAAGATCATTAATTAAAAATGACTTGTTTAAAAGTGATCTAATGTTCAGAAGAGCTAGCTTTACAGAAATTCTAGAAGCTATATTTGGTTGTGCACTCTGATGCTGTTTTAAAACAGGAAGGAGATTAGATTGGTTCACCCCCAGGGTTAAATGTGCTCTATGTTTTCTGTTTCTTATCAACACAGGAATAGTGTCAACATCGGGTCCCAGCTTTTTTTCAACACTACATCCATTTGCAGGGACCCAGAGTACATCAAACAAGACTTTCTAAATGTTCCATTTGGTTTGAGGGTGAAAGGACTGGAGATGACATGTATCTTTTGGATGGTGAAAAAGATTTGTAGCCAGCTGAAAGTCCTGGACGAACACAATTTTGATGAACTGGGTACACTGCGACAGATTTGGGCTGGAAAAAGAAAGTGTAGCCATTGGGAGCAATTTTTTCATGCTATTTGGGAAATCCATCCGAGGAGAAGTGGAGTCGTCTGTCCTTGAATGTTGGGAGGCCTGCAAGTCAGATGTTTGTGTGTCCTTGATGACGACTTGCAAAGATGATTGTTTAGGCTTTGTAACTATGTCAGTCTGCGACATCTTATCAACTGTTTTCCTCGGTGCTGGCTGAGAAAAGATTGCAAGTTTGTCGTGGTCTGCTAAGACTTTGGCTCCAATCCAGCTGAGTTCAGTGCTATTTGGCTTGTAAAATTCTTTGCGAAAGTGGCGGGGCAGCCCCGCCACTTTCCTTTTTTTGATTGGCTGGTAAGTGGCAGGCTCAACTCATGGGAGACGCGCTTGTTTCCTGCCGTTTCCATAGCGATAGCGGCGCGCCAGAGACATTTATATCATAATTTTTTTTCAGCGTGAGAAATACAATGTGTGGCAGGAGTGCGTGACAAAAGACCAAAAAGCGTGACTGTCACGCTCAATGCGTGAGACTTGAGAGCCCTGCTCCTCTTTTAGGTTGAGGTCTTGCAATGGTACAGCTATAGTGCTTTTAACAACAGACACTGTTGCAAAGCAGCTCCACAGAGAAACAAAGACCCCAAACACATGAGCCAGTTCCATCTCCAATAAACTAATTTATCCCTGATAGTGACAATGACAAGGAAAAACTCCCTCAGACAACATAGGGAAAAAACCTTGAAAGGAACCATATTCAAAAGGGAACCCATCCTCATTTTTAGTTGATAACAGATAGCATGATTAGAAATAACTTGTTTCTATAACTGTGTCTGATAAAGTCACACAGGAAAATTTTGCAACCAGGAAATTCATTAGTTTTAACATGAAGTCTATTTTGTTGAAGTATACTTGGTGATAAGTGGCATTCACAAGTCATGCCAGCATACAGGCCATAAATGAATGTTATGACAAAGCTAATACAAAGATTATATAACCCATTGGGGGGGAAAAAATAGGGCAGAGAAACCTAACTGTTAAATTAGTTCTGTAGCCTGTTGGGAGAAAAAAGAAAGAAAAGAACCTACCTGTTGTTGAATGAGTAACCTGTTGAGAAGGACAAAAAGTGTGTTAACATTTTAGAATTTTTTTCTTTCATTGAGCATTATTTTCATTTAATTCTAATCATAGTCTTAAATTAAATGCAGAATTAAATCATTTTATCCCAGAGGTCTGTTCCCACTTCAGTAGTGGTTCTGTGAGGAAAAAGTGATTTCACTCTTTCATAGTGGTGTAGCTGAATTGCTATTGGTGAAAACAACTCATGTCCCGCCTCCTTGGCGCAGGTGTTGTGAGAGATACACAGAGCGATAGCAGGAGGAGAGCAGAAACACGGGAGTTGGAGTGAAAAACTCATTAAAACACTTGATATTGTGCATACTGTTTAAAAAAAAAAGAGGAAGGAACTGTTTGAGCTCATACGTGAGTGTCCAGTGAACCATGGAGAAGCTACCCTGGGAACCTTACCTGTGTTTATTCTTTTCTTTTCTTTTCTCGGTGAGTACCGTGAAGCATAAGTAGTTAGCCCTGCGAGTTAGCATAACCTCGTGGTGTGTTAGCCTCCGAGCTGGAGCATAAACTCAGTGTTGTGTTAATTTTCTTGTGATGGAAGAGAAAAACGTGTGTGTGTGTGTGTGTGTGTGTGTGTTAAAGTATGTGCACGCGCATGTTATTTACATTGTGTGAATAGAGAGAGACAGGGCCGTTGACAGCTTTGGCTGGGCCCGGGACAAAATAATCTGAGTGGGCCCCCCAAATAATCTGAGTGCCCCCCCCCCACACACACACACACACATATGTGCGCACGCACATCGCCACACAGCAACCACCCACACCCAACCCCTCTTTTCACAGTCTCCATTCACTCCAACCCTTAAATAACAGGTATTCCAAGCCCATTATAACAGTCAACCATTTTATTTCAACATTTCAACATATTTACAGTTTGAACATTTCCTTAGTCTGCAACTATTCAGGTGCGAAATGCAATGCGCCAGACTTTTGCTGTGGCAAAGTCGTCAATAAGGTCATTTGAAGTCCAGCTTCTTTGCAAGTTCGCGCTCTATAGAGAGCATAGCCAGCCCATTGAGCCTCTCCTGTGACATGTTTGAGCGCAGGTAGTTGATAAACCAAAATGATTGTTTACAGGATGGAACTGGGCCTCAATGAGAACGGAGTTATGGCTTTCCCAAAATCTGAACATAGAAGCATCACCACTAGTGATGTGTACAGTGAGTTTTTCAGTGTATTTTTTTGTCTTGTTTTTCATAAACGTCCTTTCCGTACTCGATTTAGAATGTTACAAAAAAAATTGACACCCTTCCAACCACGTAACATTAGCCTATCTGACCTGGGGGCTGACACGTTTATTACAGATAAACCAAAAGGATTACAACGTTCCCTGGATATAGAACTGGACCGAGAAGATTTCAAAATCTTAACGTGTAAGCAACAACAATAAAACAGAGGTTGTTTTATTCATTTAGGGCTTATTAGGCTACTTTCATTAATTGCGCTTTTCATACAGGCCTATCGTTTTTCACTTGAGCAAGGGAATTGTTTGAAGAGTATCCAGTCTAAGCGAAAGTTTAATGTTTTGCAACAGACTAACCTCAAAACACCCCATTTATAGCCCATTCGTTACATTAAACTCTATCTAGCTGGCAATTTCACATGCCGTCGGATCTACACGGGATGATTTCCAACAAAATAAGGTTTAATTAACAAGAGGCAGCGTTCCACGGACTTTCAGCTAACCGGAGTCCAGCTCAGCGCAGCTCAGTAAGCGTGCCTAAAACATTTGGATATGATTGCGGGCCAATGTGCTATTCTTTGCTTCATTGAGATATATGCAACACAGTGTTATTAAACCGATATGTTTATGAAATAATTCAATGCCCTGTGCATTTCAGTGTTCACTCAGTGTACCCTGCTATCCCCTACTTTATAATTATGAATGGCGCGTCGCGCGTGCTGGGGTTACATTACGGGGCTGGAAAAAAGTTATGTGTCTTACCTGGCTCAGCTGCCCCACTGCCTTCACCACCTGCTGCATCATCTGAATATTTTCTAAAATATCTATGCAGTGAGCCCCTGAGGCTCTTGGCTTCTTCATCTCTTTTTCTCTTTTCTTTTCTTTGCTCCTGACTTGTGCATGTTGGCAAATGGGCTCGCACGCTTATTGTCGAAGCATTATGATCAGTGGTGGCTCCTGAATTTTTTTTCAGGGGGGGCAATTTTCCCCCGTTATGTCTACACGGACCGTAAATGTCCACAGGACTGAAGTAAATTGACCTAGGTAGCAAATCAATTGGCCAAACTTGTTTTTGCCTGGTAAATTCAGATATCAATATAGACAATATCTCTTCTCTCCACTAGGTGGCAACACTAAACAAGTTAAAGGTGGCAAACTAAGGTAGCCTAGTAAACTAGACCCACCCGCCTAGCGGCCAAAAATATTTTTGCCTACGAGTGGCAAATATTCACATTTAGTCTGGCTTGCCAGGCTAAAACTAAGGAAGATTCATTGTGAAGCCTTCAAAGCAAAACATCTGGCATCACAATCAATTAATATTACATTACTCATTTATTTTCTCATATTATTCCAGTATTCTATAAGAAGTAGACACAAATTTTTAATTATAAACATATTCTAATTTCTTCAATTCTAAAGAATGCAATTAAAGTGGCAGGATATAAATCCAAAACAAGTGTTTAAGTTTTGAAAAAGATGAAGAAAAGCAGAACCATCAAACAAACGTGCAGCTTAATTATGTGGGTTTTTTTTTTATATGGAATTGCACCATTTTAACAACAAATAATAATTCTAAATAAATTCTGCAGTTTTTTTTCCCAAGAATTCCTCCAGAAAGCCATGCCTTAAAAGGAAATTTAAAGTATTACAAGGATGTCAATGAACACAAAAGGCTTTAGTTATTTAGCTATGTACACACAAGGTTACACAAGGTTTTGTAGTCAGTGCAACTTGGCTTAAGAAGTTGGAAAAAAGGTAAGGTGCTGCTGGCTCCAATGAACACATATACTGTACAATATATAAAAAGTGAAAATATGCTTAATTTACACCAAGTCAGAGAGAACTTGAGGCTACTGAAATATTCCAAGCATGGCAATGTTAAACTGCCATTGGCAAAACAAAAACATGGCAATGTTAAACTGCCATTGGTAACACACACACACACAAAAACAACTTTTGCCTAGTAAATTCAAATATCAGATATCACTGTACCGTCTGCTGTGCTACTTCCAGGGTGGAAGAGAACGCAAGGGTAGCAAAAAAAGAGCATTGACTACATCACAGCCAGCTAGCCAAGTTTTCTGGTGGTACCAGTTCTTGTTAAAACCTCTTGAGTAGGTCTTCTCCCCCTTCGTAGACACTTGCTTGATGTTTAAATTCGGTCTAGGAGGTCCTAGCTGTTTGATTGCCGTTTTCTCCTCGTTGGTACGACGACTAAAGGGAACTTCTTTCAGAGACGCTATCGTATTGTTGCACTCAACACTCGCCGCCATCTTCATAGAATGTTCACACATTTCCCGCGCAAGTTGCGTTTTCCAGCCCAAAATTATGTTCAAAACCCGCCAAAATGCACAATCTGGCAACACTTGCGCGGCGCAACAGGCGTATGACGTAAGCACGCTGCTTGTGCGAGCACATAAAACCTAATAGAAAATGCATTGGGAGCATGATTTTCGAAAAAACGTACGTACCATTAGTGTCAATGGGAGATTTTGGGGCAAATCTGAACCTGACAGAAATCGCCCCAAAAGGGCGTGGCTACACCAGGCGCGACCTTAGCCTGATTGGACAATGACATTACTGTTGCCGTGGTAGTAGGAGTAGATAAAAAAAAATCTCCCTCCCTGTTTGGGAGTGCGTCGCCCAAATCGCCCCTATTAACGAGCCGCCAGTGGTTATGATGGAATAGTGCCGTGTTATTTGGCGCCTTAATCAAAGACCAAACCATTTCTGCATTAGGGGTGGTAGGTGGGTTCTTGAATCTATTTTCGAAGACAATAAAGGCAAAAGAACTAGAAATCATTCATTGAATGCAAATATAGCACATTTTTCTCCCCCAAATCAACACATTTTTAAATGAAACAGAATGATTAATGGCATCTTCATGAGGGACCAGTTCTGGGCCCCCCCTCATGCCTGGGCCCGGGACAAAATACCCGGTTGTCCCCCCCTGTCGACGGCCTTGGAGAGAGACATCATTTAAGATGAGTGTCATGGGTTATGAGATTGCGTCATTCTTCTGTGTAGCACTGTGCTGTTGCACACAGGCACGAGATATCAGGGTTGTGAAACAAACTTACAACAAATTCATATTATATTATTTTACTTTCCTTAATCCAGTGTGAGTAATTACTGTTGAACTGAGTGGTTTCATAATCATTTACGTATAGGTTTCTTGATTGTTTATCAGTCAATTAATGATTTTATTTTCATTATAAAAAACTGTGAGGCTCATTATTTCATATGCTATCACTAATGCAGCAGTTATCTTTTCTAAGTTAACAGTTAAATGTTGTATTATACATTGATGTAGATCATAGTTAAAAACTGTACAGTGAAAAAAGAAGTGAGTTTATTTATTTATTAAAAAAAAGAATTTATTTAAGCCTGTTATATTGTACAGGCTGGGGTTTTTTGGATACCCTGGATTTTGGATGGAACTGGATTCTCTCTGATGAGGGGGATGGTGAGCCAACTGTGTGAACATCTGGACTGAAGAGGACCCTTCTCCTCTTTCATCTGTCGTCCTGTCAGTGTGGTAGGACCGAGAAAGACTCTCAGAAATTGAGAGGAACTATTCTTTTTTTATTATTATTATTATTATTATTTTCAGAAAAGAAGAGACATTTTTTTAAAGGGTGCACCCAATTTAAAAGACACGTTTTAAAAGAAAAACTGAAAGCCGTCTGTATTTGAAAAAGTGCTTTTATTTTTTGTGTTTGTTAATACATTGATCTTGTTCAAACTTACCTCTGCGCGTTTCCTTTTACTCAATTGGTGTCAAATCCTATCTTCCATCATCACTTCTCCCTGTGAATCTAGAGAATTCTGGTCCAGTGGTCACTTATCTGCCAGGTGGGTTACAATTACTACATGTGTATCTGAAAAACTGAGACGAGGAGAGATCCCCAAAGGACTTTTTAATTGCTGAATCACTCCTGTCACAGGTGAGATGAGAAGAGGTCCCCAAAGGGCTTTTTGATTGATGTATTGCTCCTGTCTTTTCAGGTAAGATGAGAGGAGTTAGGGATGCTGGAGGACACCATTTCAGATGACTGGCATGTATCCACTGTGGCTGGGAGTCGGTGAGGATGGCTATTCTCATCAACTGTTCTTGTTCAGGCTGTGCATTAATACTCAATCGACTGGAAGAAATGTGTGCATGGGCTTTTCTGTGGGCAGAGGGAGAGACACAGAGACATCAAGTATACTGTTCAAGTTTTCAGTAAAAGTTTAAGTAATCTGACGACAATCACATCCAGATCACCTGTCAATGAAACACCAGGGTTATTTTGGGCCAAGGGGTTGGGAACGGTCGGCCAATAATTACCTCAAAAGGAGACCATTTGGATCACAAATGGGGAGTTATTCTAATTTTGCAAGGGATGGATGGTAGAACATCAAGTCGGCCTCAGTAGCCCGAGTCTGTAGAAAAGCTATGTCTAGTCTGTCATGACACAAGGCAAAATGAGAAAATGTTGAATAAATGGGTGATTCAGACACATATGGGCACGGCTTGCCCTCTTTGGCTGCTCACTTAGCCCATGTTTACATTAGACCGTATCAGCGGATCATCAGATTAACGTTTTTAAAACGATTAGTGTGCACACAGCAACACCAATACACGATTTGCGTGCACACAGCAACACCAATACACGGATACGCTCGGCTCCGCAGGCATCCTGCGCTCCAAATCACTCCGCCCTGAACAGCGAGTGCTCTCTGGAGGGTGCGCACTCCGGCCTTGCGCAGCTCACAGAGCGCGCGAGTGAAGCACACAAGCAATGATTCGGGACTGAGCCGCTGTGTGTGTGATCCCAGCGCATATCACTTACCACTTGCAAATGGAAGGATGGCAAGCCTAAAGACAATCATAACTACACAATGGGCAGTATTTGCATCAGTATTTGCAGTATTTTCATACTTTTATACTCTTTAATGAAAGGTGATACAAGGCGGAAGTCCGCGCCGTTTTTCAGCAGTCGCGGCACATGACCAACGCCAGCGAATCAGGAAGGTGGATGTCACAGTGACATTGTCCAATGACAATGCCAGCTAGAGCTCAGCACAGCGTATCCGCGTATTCTCAATGTTTACACAGCACCGGAGCTGACACGATCTGGATTGAATATGTGGACCCTGGCGGATTCCCGTTTCCCGGCGTTTCCAGGCGGTTTAATGTAAACGGACAGTGCATCCGCGAAGAAAACGAGACAGATACGGTCTAATGTAAACTTGGCCTTAGTGACTTGGTCTGCTAAGTGGTTCCCACTGGCCTCGAGTCACCAGAGTCATGACCTTTTGGTTTTGATGGACAGTTGTTTTGAGCAGGGAACATGCTTCGAAAAGATCTGTGACAAGAGAGGTGTGTGATAAGGCTGTTGATGGTAAGCTTATAAAGCCACATGAGTGCCGAATTTTCTCAAAAATCATGAGCTACCCCAAAGGTGTAATGGGAATCTGTATAAATAGAATACCATGCCAAAAAAAAAAAATCATTAGGTTTTGAACAAGAGCTGTCGACAAACACATGTACAACCCCGATTCCAAAAAAGTTGGGACAAAGTACAAATTGTAAATAAAAAATGGAACGCAATGATGTGGAAGTTTCAAAATTCCATATTTTATTCAGAATAGAACATAGATGACATATCAAATGTTTAAACTGAGAAAATGTATCATTTAAAGAGAAAAATTAGGTGATTTTAAATTTCATGACAACAACACATCTCAAAAAAGTTGGGACAAGGCCATGTTTACCACTGTGAGACATCCCCTTTTCTCTTTACAACAGTCTGTAAACGTCTGCGGACTGAGGAGACAAGTTGCTCAAGTTTAGGGATAGGAATGTTAACCCATTCTTGTCTAATGTAGGATTCTAGTTGCTCAACTGCTTTAGGTCTTTTTTGTCGTATCTTCCGTTTTATGATGCGCCAAATGTTTTCTATGGGTGAAAGATCTGGACTGCAGGCTGGCCAGTTCAGTACCCGGACCCTTCTTCTATGCAGCCATGATGCTGTAATTGATGCAGTATGTGGTTTGGCATTGTCATGTTGGAAAATGCAAGGTCTTCCCTGAAAGAGATGTCATCTGGATGGGAGCATATGTTGCTCTAGAACCTGGATATACCTTTCAGCATTGATGGTGTCTTTCCAGACGTGTAAGTTGCCCATGCCACACGCACTAATGCAACCCCATACCATCAGAGATGCAGGCTTCTGAACTGAGCGCTGATAACAACTTGGGTTGTCCTTCTCCTCTTTAGTCTGAATGACACGGCGTCCCTGATTTCCATAAAGAACTTCAAATTTTGATTTGTCTGACCACAGAACAGTTTTCCACTTTGCCACAGTCCATTTTAAATGAACCTTGGCCCAGAGAAGATGTCTGCGCTTCTGGATCATGTTTAGATACGGCTTCTTCTTTGAACTAATAGAGTTTTAGCTGGCAACGGCGGATGGCATGGTGAGTTGTGTTCACAAATAATGTTCTCTGGAAATATTCCTGAGCCCATTTTGCGATTTCCAATACAGAAGCATGCCTGTATGTGATGCAGTGCCGTCTAAGGGCCCGAAGATCACGGGCACCCAGTATGGTTTTCCGGCCTTGACCCTTATGCACAGAGATTCTTTTGATGCTATTATGCACTGTAGATGATATGTTCAAACTCTTTGCAATTTTACACTGTCTAACTCCTTTCTGATATTGCTCCACTGTTTGTCGGCGCAGAATTGGGGGGATTGGTGATCCTCTTCCCATCTTTACTTCTGAGAGCCGCTGCCACTCCAAGATGCTCTTTTTATACCCAGTCATGTTAATGACCTATTGCCAATTGACCTAATGAGTTGCAATTTGGTCCTCCAGCTGTTTCTTTTTTGTACCTTTAACTTTTCCAGCCTCTTATTGCCCCGTCCCAACTTTTTTGAGATGTGCTGCTCTCATGAAATTTCAAATGAGCCAATATTTGGCATGAAATTTCAAAATGTCTCACTTTTGACATTTGATATATTGTCTGTGTTCTATTGTGAATATCAGTTTTTGAGATTTGTAAATTATTGAATTCCGTTTTTATTTGCAATTTGTACTTTGTCCCAACTTTTTTGGAATCGGGGTTGTATGCCATGCTCAGTGATGAGGTAGAGGTAATTTCCTCTATACAGCTATGCTCCAACCACGCTGGATCTGGGCTAGGCCTGCAGGATGACAACAGCCACTGTAACAAAAGAACTGGGGTATTAGCTGACGTGACAGGCTTGATAAACAAGTTTTGGATCACACACAGAATAGACTCAGAACCAAATCACCACTGAGCGGTCATATGTTGTGTCTGAATATTGTTTAAAATTGAGTGTACCTTATGTAATGCATGTAAAATCAGCCATTGAGACAGTACCAGTTTATTAGCATCAGTCACCATGAGAACAGAGGCTGCAACAGCATGTAAACATGCAGGCATGCCCAGGACCACTGGGTCCAGGGTCTTTCATAGATAAACTACAAGATGATAACCTCTGCTATGCTCTTGGGCCAGAACCCCCGCCATGGTCACTTGGTCACTCCGTCGTCTGGGATGTACAAGTGGAATGGCAGACTGGACTTGGGCAGACCCAGTGCTGGAGCTGATGGGATAGCTCATGATAATTCAGATAACAGGATGAGTACATTGTTTCAGAAGTACATACAATGTCACTGGGCTGCTCTTTGAGGCAGGACTTTCTCAGGATCTTCTCATGATGAGAACAGTCTGGAATGTACTGACAACAATCGTTAATGAGTCTGATTAAAAAGACAACATGGCAGTCTTATTCGAGGGGGGAGCCACCTCCAGTATCACAGATGCCCCTTTTCCACCAAAGCAGTTCCAGGGCTGGTTCAGGGCCAGTGCTTAGTTTGGAACCGGGTTTTCTGTTTCCACTGAACAAAGAACTGGCTCTGGGCCAGAAAAAAACAGTTCCAGGGTAGCACCAACTCTTTACTGGGCTAGAAGAAAGAACCACTTATGTCAGTGGGGGGGGGGCGGAGTTGTTAAGACCAACAACAATAGCAAGACCGCGAGAGGGTGCCATTTCTGATCCCAATGAAGCACTGTAAAGAAGGAAGCAGCAGCTGTACAAACACGAAGTCATCCATTATTATTGTTGTTGCTGCTGCTGCTTCTTCTCAGTGTTGTTGTTGCTTCGATGTTCGCGCCAAGGTTTATGCAAACGCGCGACGTAACTGACGTATACAGTGACGTAATGATGTGGCTCCCCTTAGCACCCCGAGCTATGGAAAAGCAAACTGGTTCTCAGCTGGCTCGCAAGTTGAACGAGTTGTAAACCAGCACCAGCACTGCTCCTGAACCAGCCCTGGAACTGATTTGGTGGAAAAGGGGTAATAGTCAATCAGATGAGAGACAATACTCACCTTGAGAGATGTCAAAGTCAAGGTATCGCACCAAAGGCTGACACAACTGCAGCTTGGACCATGAGGCTTTAAATCCATACCTAACCAGGTGCATGTGAAGAGCCAGAGAGCCTTGTTCACACTTGGACTCGTCTTCAGCTGAGAACAGAAAGTCGTCTGCATATTGGAGCAATGTACAGCCATCAGGAAGAGTCAGAGAGTCCAGTGAGTCTCGAACAACAGCAGAGAAGACTCTGGGGGAGGGAATGAACCCTTGAGGTAGGCGGGTCCATGTATATTGTTGATGCTTAAAAATAAAGGCAAATATGGGTTGAGTCTCAACAGTAACGGGGACACTGAAAAATGCACTGCAAAGATTAACCACAGCAAAGTGGGTATGCTGATGAGGAATAGATTTTAAAAAATTGGAAACTGTCTGGTACAAGAGGGCTGACAGATATAACCAACTGACCAATGCGTACAGAGGAACAGATGTTTTCAGACTGGCAGTGTATGGGGGTACTTGTACATGTCCGACCTTATCAGGGTGACACCCAGAGAGTTTAAAGATCTGATGACATGAACATGACTCTATGAAATTTCTTAAATAAACTATACAACATGGCAAACATGTTAGATTTCTGTTATAATTACGTGAAAAGAAGCTGTTGTTACGCGAATATCCAACTTTTAATTGGACAGCGCAAGAAAACTGGGTCCGTGGCTCGCGGCCATGCTGTGACGTCAGCGGAAGAACACGCTGCGGTTCACTGGCTGTTCTACTCTGGTTCTACTCAATGGAAATCGCAGCTGGCATCACAGTTCTGAACAAAAGAACAACCAAATACTGGTACTTTAAGCAGTGATCATGATGGCATGATTTTATCTGATTTTAAATAAATGAGATTGATAATAATGTGAATGTTCACAACTAGTCCATACGAACTCTGCAGCTTCTGATTCAGCAGCTGCGTCATACTCCGCAAAAACATCAGCAAGAACCTACGATATAAATGGAAATGCAATACACTAAGCTCAAATGACTTTTGGAAAGTATAATTTCTAAATTTTTTCTACATATCCTTGAAGTCGGTCATCGGGGTACTTGCTACCGTTCCCTAACAACGCATGGCAAAGGGTAAAGTGTAGTGTTGCTACGAGTACTTGCTAAAGCCTCCGGTGGAAGATCCTCGATGTGCTGATAAGACATACAGTTCTATATAACACATGTGTCACGATAATCACAAAACAGATGCAAATTGTTAAAATACCTAATTTTTAAGCAATCATGTGTTGATCTCTTCCGAATAGAATCTATGATAGCCTACCCTCTTTACCCTTTGCCTCTCGTTGCTAGGCGGCAGTTACATGAAAGCCGCAAACTTTCACAAGCAAATACATGACTGATATCACGCCGACTTTATGATTACATTTATGATTATCATGAATGTGTACTCTATGATGTGTACTCTGAGCGCTGTGGAGCGAGTGACTTCCAAGATGGCCGCGCAGACCGCAGTGTTACTATTTTTAGCATCATCTCGGAGCACTCTATAGCTCTACGTACCTTTATCTTATGTCGTTTCACAACACATGTTCTGACAGGAGGACTGTCTTTGGAGGAGTTGCCTTGTCCCAGGCGACTGCTGGATCCGGCATAGCTACTAGTAGACCCCCTCCGGAATACTGTAGGCACTGCTGATGGTAGTAACACACGTTTGTGCTGAACTGCACACCCAAGAGATTCTTTTAAGCTGGGAAGGGTGTCGAAACAATCCAAATCGAAGTGTTCAGAGCACAGGACGGATGTTGGTGAGGGCTCCCACTTGTCACGAGTGCGCCTGACTTGCTTCACCCACTTCGCATGCACCTCGGGATCTCTGGGAAACTTGAATAAACTTACCCCATCCTTGTGGGTTTTGGGAACAAAAGCCGGCAACACAACGCGAAGGCATAATAACTAATATATATATATATATATATATATACACAGTGGGGCAAAAAAGTATTTAGTCAGTCACCAATTGTGCAAGTTCTCCCACTTAAAAAGATGAGAGAGGCCTGTAATTTTCATCACAGGTATACCTCAACTATGAGAGACAAAATGAGAAAAAAAAAATCCAGAAAATCACATTGTCTGATTTTTAAAGAATTTATTTGCAAATTATGGTGGAAAATAAGTATTTGGTCAATAACAAAAGTTCATCTCAATACTTTGTTATATACCCTTTGTTGGCAATGACAGAGGTCAAACGTTTTTTGTAAGTCTTCACAAGGTTTTCACACACTGTTGCTGGTATTTTGGCCCATTCCTCCATGCAGATCTCCTCTAGAGCAGTGATGTTTTGGGGCTGTCGCTGGGCAACACGGACTTTCAACTCCCTCCAAAGATTTTCTATGGGGTTGAGATCTGGAGACTGGCTAGGCCACTCCAGGACCTTGAAATGCTTCTTACGAAGCCACTCCTTCGTTGCCCGGGTGGTGTGTTTGGGATCATTGTCATGCTGAAAGACCCAGCCACGTTTCATCTTCAATGCCCTTGCTGATGGAAGGAGGTTTTCACTCAAAATCTCACGATACATGGCCCCATTCATTCTTTCCTTTACACGGACCAGTCGTCCTGGTCCCTTTGCAGAAAAACAGCCCCAAAGCATGATGTTTCCACCCCCATGCTTCACAGTAGGTATGGTGTTCTTTGGATGCAACTCAGCATTCTTTCTCCTCCAAACACAAGTTGAGTTTTTACCAAAAAGTTCTATTTTGGTTTCATCTGACCATATGACATTCTCCCAATCCTCTTCTGGATCATCCAAATGCTCTCTAGCAAACTTCAGACAGGCCTGGACATGTACTGGCTTAAGCAGGGGGACACGTCTGGCACTGCAGGATTTGAGTCCCTGGCAGCGTAGTGTGTTACTGATGGTAGCCTTTCGTACTTTGGTCCCAGCTCTCTGCAGGTCATTCACTAGGTCCCCCCATGTGGTTCTGGGATTTTTGCTCACCGTTCTTGTGATCATTTTGACCCCACAGGGTGAGATCTTGCGTGGAGCCCCAGATCGAGGGAGATTATCAGTGGTCTTGTATGGCTTCCATTTTCTAATAATTGCTCCCACAGTTGATTTCTTCACACCAAGCTGCTTACCTATTGCAGATTCAGTCTTCCCAGCCTGGTGCAGGTCTACAATTTTGTTTCTGGTGTGCTTTGACAGCTCTTTGGTCTTGGCCATAGTGGAGTTTGGAGTGTGACTGTTTGAGGTTGTGGACAGGTGTCTTTTATACTGATAACGAGTTCAAACAGGTGCCATTAATACAGGTAACGAGTGGAGGACAGAGGAGCCTCTTAAAGAAGTTGTTACAGGTCTGTGAGAGCCAGAAATCTTGCTTGTTTGTAGGTGACCAAATACTTATTTTACCGAGGAATTTACCAATTAATTCATTAAAAATCCTATAATGTGATTTCCTGGATTCTTTCCCCCCATTTTGTCTCTCATAGTTGAAGTGTACCTATGATGAAAATTACAGGCCTCTCTCATCTTTTTAAGTGGGAGAACTTGCACAATTGGTAGCTGACTAAATACTTTTTTGCCCCACTGTATATATATATATATATATATATATATATATATATATATATATATATATATATATATATAATGTATAATAATAATACTAATAATGACAAACTGAACACCTGTCGCATCAGCAACAAACTGGTAAGTGAGGAGGAAGATTCTTTCGCTGACGTCATATAGCCCCTCCTCCTCATTCGTCTCCTGGGTGCTGCAGCCCCGTCAAATTTGCCCAAATAGCCGCGTTTTTTATCATAACTTGTAAAATAGGCGCCTTCGTGAATTAATATATGGATCATCGGGAATTACTTTCTATGTTATAAAACATCGCCAAAAATGTCAAAAACGTGTCATCAGATCTTTAAGGCATCTGATTCAAAATCTGAAGAACAGAGACTTCAGTGCCTGTTCTGTTGTTTATCATATTTGGAGAAAACAGCAGAAGAAAAAGACAGGTTATCTGGTGTGCACAGAACAGTACGGCCTTGTTCAAAAGAGATGAAACAATTGAGCTCAGTCAAAATATAATAACCTAATAGATTAAAGGGGACCTAGGAATAATAAAGCAATGAGCACTTAACATATGTTTACTGAAGTTACATCTAATTTATAATGATTATGCTTTTGTGGAGTTCATTGTTTCATTCATTTTTTTTTTATTTCTTCTGTTTCTGAATGTCAAGTACAATATATGTCAGTGCAGTGTTCTAAAGAGAAATCTAGTCATTACTAGAATTTTTTCATCTTTCTATTAGAAACTCTTCTAAAACAATACTGTATTTTAATTTTAGGAGAAAAATGGCTCAGTCTGACAGTTTAAGCTCATGACAGCCAGTGATTGTAAGAAAAGATTACAACTTCAAATTCCATACTAAGTCTCAAATCTTGTGGCTCATGTCATTAAAGGCACCTGCAGTGGAAATTCTCAAAACACGAGCATTTTCAGGAAGCAAATTATTTAAAAAAGTGTTATAAAAAGCAAAATGAAATTCCTACCATCCGAAGCATGCTTGTTACATGCAGTTTTGAGGTTATTTAACAGCTGTTACTTGAGAAAGACCAGAAGCAGATTGAAACTTATTCTTAACTGTTCAAACATGACAGCATTTACATTTTTCTTCATCAGGGACAGTCGGTTCAGAGCCAGGACTGGTAGTGATGTACTGAATAAAACTCAGATATTTAACACGGTGGGTAGGGTGCATCAGTTGCCCCCTAAAAATGAAAAGTTCCTCCGATCATGATGCATTTTTGTTTTTATGTTCCTTTTGGTAAGAAAACACACTGGGTGAAATATTTTGACAAAATTTAAAAGTTTAATGGTGGCACCAGGAGCTCAAAGTTATGGAAAAAGCTGCTATTTTATGACTTTTATGACAAAATTTCGATCACTTTTCATGAAACATTATGGCACCTTATAGAGTATACCAAATATCTTAGATACTTTTTAGTACATATTCTAAATATATTATCAAGCACAGTTTGAGTTTTAGCTGTTCATTGAATCATTGTTCAACTACTTTTAAACAATACAAATGTATTATGAATCACATTTAATGCTTCTCAATCCCTTGCAAAGGTTCTTAACATGATCTCTGGGTCACAAGAAATCAATAAATGGAGTCCAACATTGTGATTCAAACCTTACGCAAAAACATAAAATAAGCGTTTTTTGGCAAAAAAATGAACCTCATGGTGCCACCATTAGACTTTTGAATATGGTCAAAACATTTTACAGGATGTCTTTATTGGTGAAAAGGAACACTCAAACAAAAATGCATCAGATTTTATGAAAGTGAGGGCAACTGATGCACCTTAACGGTGGGGCTGAAGGAGGCAGTGAAGCCTGCACACGTAAATTTACAGATTTAGTCAACTTTATACTTTTTTGAGTTACTCTTTTCTCTGTCAGTGTTATCAACCTTTTATTTACTGTTTACCATCAAACTAATATTTTAGAAATAGCTCTCACCAAAATTTACCCAGGTTGAGTTGACCATCTGTCCAGCCGACCAAATTATCAATGAATGGTTCCACAAAATCAGCTTGTCATACATGAATTCATTTGGAGTCCTATATTTGTTCTTAGACTGACCACTTCCACCCATTTTGACATTCACAAAACACAGCACACACAAAAGACAAAAAAACAAAGCACAAAGGAGGAGAATTTCCTCAGCGGAGTGAGGTAAAATTTCAACAAATTATAATATTGAAGAAATAATTGTCAGCATAGTGTATAAACCTCTCAACCTGTCTCTACGAATATCATTGAGACCCTATCCACACAGTATATGGCAGTTTTAGGATATACTGTAGGTGTTTGACTAATGCCGCTTTTCCACTACAAACGCGGCTGAGTCGGGCTGAGCCGTGCCGTGCTGAGTTGGGCTGAGTCAAGCTGAGCGGGGCTGTTGGAGTTGCATTTCGACTACAACCGCGCTGAACCGTGCTGAACGGAAGTGGGTGGACACATTGGGTGGAGTTAGCGAAAGTGGGTGGACGTCACATGATGTCGTTAAGCAGCGCAAACAGTGACATCAGTGAGCTTTTAAGCGGTAGTCTCACGACCCGAATAGTAAACAATAAACATGGAGGACATGGAGTCGTTAGTGTTGCTGGTCTTGGTTCTGTGGCTTGTTGTCACCGACAACGCCAACAGATACTGGCAAGAGCGTATAGATGAGGCAAGGCGCATAAGGCTTCAGAAATTTTCGTAATTCTTCTTCTTCCGGGTTTACGGTGTTTACAGATCCCAGCGTGCTCGCGGGGCGTGTGTGGGCATGTGAGGACACTCCTCCTCACCAATCAGTGCACAGGGGAGTGTCTGCTCACGCCCCCAGCCTCACTCGGCTCGCTTTGGCTCGCTTCAGCCCCACTCCAAAACGGTGCGAGTTTTAGGGGCTAAGCAGGGCTGAAGCGAGCTGAGTCGTGCTGTTCTTTGGTAGTCGAAACGCGAGCCGTGTCGGGCTGAAGTGAGCTGAAGCGAGCTGAAAAAGGGTAGTGGAAAAGGGCCATAAGACTCAACGACCTTCTTATTCCTAGAAACACTTGGAGATGAGAATAACTTGGACAAATCGGACAGATCAAATCACAGTCTCTTCCAGTCAGCCCTAGAAAACACCATAGGACTATTGAAACAATGCATGTTTGTGTGTGACTGGGATAACTGAAAAGCACCATCCAATCAGCCCTAGGAAACACCATAGGTCTATTTATACCATCAACGTATGTGTGTGACTGGAATAATTGAAAACTACCATCCAATCAGCCCTAGGAAACACCATAGGACTATTTATACAATGCACATACATGTGTGATTGGGATAACTAGATGTCAGATCTCCAGATGGAAGAAGAGAACCCAATGTACTGAATGGGGGAAAAAAATATTTGACCTTCCACATGGAGATCCCAGAAGACCCCCGCCCCCCATTAAAAAAAAATGTCCACTTTTGATTTGTCTGTACCGAAGGAAGTTGAATTGACAAAGTATGATCAAGGAATGTAGACCTGTAACGCCCAGGAGATTCTGCCTCACAGATCAATCCAGGAGAAACATGGATCGATCCAGGAGCAGTCAGTCACTGACACAGACGCAGCTGTTAAGAGATGTTTCTCAGTTTATTGTAAGACAGTTTATTGTAGGTGGGCGGCACGGTGGTGTAGTGGTTAGCACTGTCGCCTCACAGCAAGGTCTAGGTTCGAGCCCCATGGCCGGCGAGGGCCTTTCTGTGTGGAGTTTGCATGTTCTCCCCGTGTCCGCGTGGGTTTCCTCTGGGTGCTCCGGTTTCCCCCACAGTCCAAAGACATGCAGGTAAGGCTAACTGGTGACTCTAAATTGACCGTAGGTGTGAATGTGAGTGTGAATGGTTGTCTGTGTCTATGTGTCGGCCCTGTGATGACCTGGCGACTTGTCTAGGGTGTACCCTGCCTTTCGCCTGTAGTCAGCTGGGATAGGCTCCAGCTCGCCTGCGACCCTGTATAACAGGATAAAGCAGCTAGAGATGAGATGAGTTTATTGTAGGCACTCTGACTGATGGACATTTGGAAATGTATACAGTTTTGCACTTAGGATTTAGTCTGGTATTTAATTTTCCAGGTTGTTTTACTCACAACTGCGGAATAAGATACTTTTTCCTGAGGCATTTCCACCAGTGACACTGAATGCTGATCTGAGATGACATTTCTTTTTGTATGTAAAACAGGATTCTTTGTTTTTACAGTTGTAGAGTCCAGAGTGAAGGTTTGTTTTACATACAATGCCAACACTGGAGAACAGTGCTACTTTTTTTTTCTTCCAAGATGTATTCAAAGTGTCACAACATGCTTCTCCTAATATTGTAAAGTGTCCAGCCCTGACCAAGTTGTGCCCTTTAATATTTCATGTAGATTGTCCTTTATGATTACAATACTCTGAAGTTTTATCTCACTGCCCCAAAATACTGCCTCCTAGTTATCAAGAGGAGGCAGTGATGACTTTATAGAACAGCCATGATAATGATGTGCTCGCTGAATGTTATATCCAATTATTGACACATGGCTACCAAAAGCAACCTGATGAACTCATCCAATTCCGTTCTGTGCTGAAATTTGAGAAAGATGGATCACTATTTGGTTTTATTTACATAAGGAGGCTGGATTCAAAGGAAATGAAATCAAAATGGAAATCAGTCTGGGCAGTCCATGTCGTAATCTTTCCATGATTACGAAGAGGACAGGTGAAGTCAACAGGTTAGATTTTAGAACATTGTGTACAAGCAGTGAAGATCAAAAAGAGTGAAGAAACACTATCTTTCAGATTTTCATATTACAGGTAGCTGAGTGTGATGTGGTTACTCAGATCGTTGTGCCAAAGGAGTTCCGGTTCCAAGTTAAGCCCATGATCACAGTCTGTCCAGACATTTAGGAATTAAAAAAAACATACCATCCATTCCTCCGGTACTTTTTTTGGCCAGGGTTAAAATCCAATGTTGCCAAGTTTTGTCAGTCTTGTCATGTTTGCCAAATAACTGGAAAATCAAACCAGGTTATTCCTCCTGCATTTGTAAATGGCTGTGTGATTCATCTAGTGTGTAGGTGAAACGTCTGTGCGTTTGCCACCTCTCGCTTTCAGCCTTCACTGCTGGCTAGCGGACCAGTACAGTGCCATGAAAAGAGAGCCGAATGCGTAAGTCTCTCCTGCCAGTACATAGCCTCTCCACAGCAAGTCCTATGCAGTGCCTCCTCATGGATACAGATGGAAACTGGGCACTGCAAGGCCCCAGACTATACTGCAGGGAGCTTGGAGGAAGTCTGGCCCCCAGACATGCAGCATGCATGGCCCACCGGCGTGTGGATACGCCTTAATGCCCATGAACCAGACCCCCACCTATGGGCAAATAGCACAGGTAGACAGAACTTGTTAGCCTTGACAGGCAGTTTGTCTCGGGGAAGGAAAACCCCAAAATCAAACCGACAACCCGTGGACCTCACTGCCCATGTTCCACCTTACTGGGCCAGGCCAGCTGAACCGCAGTTGTAAAGGGTGGGGCCAGTACTGTGCACACTGTGCTTCACCTTAAAACTCCATTAGCGCAGGCCAGGAGGAAAAGTCTACAGCTCAGTCACCTTCCATGACAACTCATCAAGCCCTGTAGCGATGGGTAAGGGATGAAAATGGCAGGTGGAAGATGACACTGGAAACTGCAGTCCCAATCCTGCATGCAGGTGATTCAGGTGTATGGGTTGTCTGGTGCCAACCCGGAAATGAAGACACGACCCAGCAGCACCCTGAATGACCAAGCAGCCCTTCTTAGGGAGAGCAGCCTAGAAAAGGTGGAGCCTAGAAAAGGTGGCTTAACCAAAGCTCATCTCCATCAAACCCCAGTTGGCTAGCCACGGAAAACGGGCATCTTCCAAGCGGTTGAGCACAAGAGAAATCAAAGAAAACTACAAAAGCAACCTATCCACCCACCTTGGTGGGTATGAAAGGTCTCAAACTCGCATGCTGGAATATCAGAACCATGCTTGACACCAAGGATGGTGGTCGCCCAGAACAATGATCTGCTCTTATAGCACAAGAACTTTCTAGACTAAGCATTGACATTGCTGCTCTTAGTGAAGTCCACCTCCCAAAGGAAGGCAGCCTCACAGAACATGGAGCCAGATATACCTTGTACTGGTCAGGCAAGCCAGCAACAGAGAGACACCTTGGAGTTGTTGGTTTCACGATCAGGAACTCCATTGCAGCCAAGCTTGAAACCCTACCTACAGGTCACTCAGACCGCATCATATCCATCTGTATCCCCCTCCTAAACGAGCAGTACGCCATGCTGGTCAGCGTGTTAGCTCCAACTCTTCAAGCAGAACCTGCTGAGAAGGATAAGTTCTACTCTGACATGCGTAAGCTCCTGCAAAACACTCCTGCAAATGACAAGGTCTTTATCCTTGGTGATTTTAATGCCAGGGTTGGTCATGACTCAGAAGCCTGGAAAAGAGTACTTGGAAAACACAGTGTTGGAAACTGGACAACGGCTGTCTGCTTCTGGAGTTTTGCACCGAACAGAAACTCTCCATTACAAACACCATTTATCAACAAAGAGACAGGCTGAAAACAACCTGGACACATCCCAGGTTGAAACACTGGCATTTTATCGATTACATCCTAGTGCACCAGCGTGACCTCAAAGATGTCCTACACACCAGAGTGATGCCAAGTGCAGAGTGCCATACTGATCACCATCTAGTTCACTGTAGTCTTCACCTGCAGTTTAAGCCAAAATCAAAAAGAGGGGGAGCCCCAAGGAAAAAACTAAATGTTTGGAGCCTTCAGTCTGCCGAAGTAAAGGCAAACTTCCAGGCAAGCCTACAATCGAGAATTGAGGAACTGCACTGTCAAACTGACCCTTCCCCAGAAGTGCTGTGGGAACATATGAAACCTACCATCCTACAGACCTCAGAGGAAATACTTGGGTTCAGTACAAAGAAGAACAGAGACTGATTTGATGAGAACAACACAAATCCAGGAATTGCTGGCAAAGAAAAGATCTGCACACCAGGCTCACTTAGCACAGCCATCTTGTCCCACAAGAAAGCAACTTTCCATCTCGCATGCAGCAACCTACAGGGCAAGCTTCATGAGATCAAAAATCAAACATTGCAGAGAAAACACAGCTCTGTGCAGATACAGGGGACTACAGAGGATTCTATGAAGCCCTCAAAGTGGTATACGGCCCCACGCACCACATCCAAAGCCTGCCGAGCAACACTGATGGACAGTCACTGCTCACAGACATGGCATCTATCCTGACTCGCTGGTCACAACACTTCCAGACGCTCTTCAGCACCAACTGAACAGTTCAGAACTCGGTAATCCTCCGCATTCCACAACAGCCACTGAAAACAGAACTGGATGACATACCAATGCTCCAAGAGACCATCAAGGCAATAGACCCCTTTCACATGACGTCACCGCGCCGCGAGATTTTGTTAGGCGCCATATTGGAAGACCAAGTACATGCACTCACAATATAAAACAAAGTACGAGCGAGAGTAAAGTGACACGATGGATGATAATTCGGGTTATGTGAGTACATTACCAGTTGCAGAAAGGGCACGGTATGTGGAGAAACTGGCTGTGATTGATGGGTTTGACCCATATGATAAGACTCAGAAAAAATTATGTGAATCCAAGCACACAGTTTAACGCAAAAGTTCGTTTATATCCCAACCTTGTCAGCTGTCAGATTTATGTTAATGGACCCGGTAAGCTGGTAAATAATATATATATATTTTTTCTTTACCAAATTCTAACAGAAAACAAGAGTGACCGAAAGGGAAAACCGAGCCGAGCCGCCTCAAGGCTGTAATGCAAATTGCTTTCCTCCTCGGTATACAAGTGCGCTTCCATGGCAGGGAAAAAGAAACTACATTCTGCCGCCTATGTAGTCCCCTATTTAAACAAATAGGAGTCATTCAGGATTCAGCCATGTTTTTGCTCCGTGCTTTTACTCGACCAAAGTTATACAGTATTATGAGCTTTAAATTGCATAAATAAAACCATTTGGTGAAACTTTGAAGAAGAGATTGTACTGGTTTAAAGTTTTTACCTAACGTTTTCATGTCGACTCCAATTAATACACTAGAAGAATCGATGACTAGTTTAGTAGGCCAAAACTTTTTTCAATTTTTGACTGTACCAGCCTGAAAAAACTTGCGACAGTCAAATGGAAAAAAAGCAAGCTGGTCATGTTGTACTGGACTAATCTATGACTGATGAGCAGTGATGGGAATAACGGCGTTAGAAATAAACGGTGTTACTAACGGCGTTACTTTTTGTAGTAACGAGTAATCTAACTAATTACTTTTTACATCGTTATAACGCCGTTCCCGTTACTTACAATAAAATGCTCTGCGTTACTTTATTAAAGCTGTTTTCATCTGGCATGCTGCTCATTCAGCCTTTCTTTACTCTGCTTTAGTGTGGGGCGGGGAGACGCGAGACAACGGCATAGTCAGCCAATCAGAGTAGCTTTGGACAACATACGTAGGTAGGCCACGCCTACTGCACTACTGCGCACACTTTCAATCAGAAGACACAGCGATGGTGAGCGGTCAGCCCAGCACTGCGCTTTCACACTGGAAATACAGCATTGCTTTTCATTACTTGAAATAAAAGGCAAAAATGTCTACGTGCAATGCACATTATGTCGAGGAACAAAGCGTTTGTCCTCGTCAGTGGCCAGTAATTAGTAACAATTTTAATAACTACAAAAATATATTAAATTTGATAGATGTCTTATCTCACATTGTCCCACAAAAATATTAATGTAGTGTAGATAACGTTACTAACTGGTTCTGTTAAGTGTCCATTTCAGTCATTAAACACATTTAACATTTACTTTTATTATGATTACACTAATTGAATTTTTTTTTTTTTTTGGGGGGGGGGGACACAAAATGTAATGGAATAATTACTTTCCCTGGTAATTAGTTACTTTTATGACAAAGTAACTCCGTTACTAACTCAGTTACTTTTTGGGAAAAGTAACTAGTAACTATAACTAATTACTTTTTGAAAGTAACGTGCCCAACACTGCTGATGAGTATAGCAGTGATACTAGTACTGATACAATAAAACAGACGACTGTAATCTGGTAGGCAGCACGATTTATATTTCTCCGTGTCAGATACATAAGGAGGACCGGACACCAATTCTGCCATCTGTTTGCTACCCAGACATTGTAAACTATTTGTTGTTTACACCCAGTGCCTACACTGCTGATGACTTGAAAGCCTACAAAGGGCTACAGGCTTACAATTATGTTGTTAGTGGCTTGGTTCGTGATATTACAGCTGTTATTAAGAATAACCTACACATAGTTATTATTAAATTGTAGAAGTCTGGGAGGCTTGCTCCTCATACAGTTATCAACTTGGGGCCAATTTAGCATGTTTTAAATCTGAATTTCTTGCGTTTGCTTACCTCAAAGTGTCCGCAGATCATGCACAGGCTTATCCATTATATCCACAGTTTTTTGCCAAGTCTCACACAGGTTTCTTTCAAGTCTACTGTTGGGCCAATAAATCATAAATAAAACAGCTCAGATTTGTTTGTTTAAGTCGTTTGCCACTCCACTTTATTCTCGTGGGTTCACATACCGCTGCCATTATCACAAGTTTGTTGGTCTTCCAAAATGGCGCAGGGTCTGTTTACTTCCGGTTTCGGGTGACGTCAGTGAAAGGGGTCTATAGGCCAGCTGAAAAGTGGAAAGGCTGCAGGAGTTGATGGCATTCCACCAGAAGTATGGAAATACAGAGGACCGGCACTGCACACCAAACTCCACGAACTCCTCGTCTGCTGCTGGGAACAGGGAAATCTACTGTACCTCAGGATCTCTGACATGCAATAATCATCACCTTATACAAGAACAAGGGGGAGTAGTCTGACTGTTCCAACTACCGTGGGATCACCCTACTGATCACCTACTGGCAAAATCCTTGCAAGAATACTGCTAAACAGGCTAGTGCCTGCAGTTGCAGAACAGCATCTCCCTGAGAGTCAGTGCAGGTTCAGAGCTAACAGGAGTACCACTGCCCACCCAGAAGCGAACATTTGCGAACATCATTCAAATGTTCATAGAATGTTTGCTTATTGTTCAGCAAGTTTGCGAACGTTCATGTAATGTTCATGATGTTTGTGTAATGTTTGCATGGAAGTAAACATTTGCAAACATGTATGAAATGTTCATAGAATGTTTACATAATGTTCAGTGTGTTTGTGAACATTCATATAATGTTCATGTTGTATGTGTATAGCTTGCCTCTAAATAAAAAGTATATACCCCATGAAGCTATTATGATATTTTTTAATTCCTTTGAACAAAATTAAATTGCATAATTAAAAAATAAAATATGATTGCTAGCTTATGTCACTTCTATGTGCAGAAAATTTTTGCTATGAGGCATAAAATTCGTGTGATGTGTTGCTTCGATCTCTTCAACCAAAAAATTGTATGGAAATTTCAAATAATAATTCATGGTTTGAATCTTATAAAATATTTTTAATGGTGTTATTCGAGTATGTCAGCATAATTGACATGGTGTATTAACATATCTTGTTATTTCATGGCATGTTTTCATTATAATTTGTTAAGTGTTATGCTTGTGTTTAGAGTTATTAAAAGAAACTTCATAAAAAGTTACACTTTATGATTTTACTATAGATATCAGAGTCAGCTTAATTGACACGGCGTATTATAAAACTTGAAAATAAATGTATAGTTTATAATTATATCCTATGCTTACAAAATTAATGTATATGTAGCTAGGAATTTTGTAGCAAATTTAGCCTATGCTACGTTTTTAAATGATATTCATATACATATGAAACCATTACTTCAAACTTCATTTTTAAAATTAAAAATAAAAACCAAAATATTTTTGTTGGCGATAATTATAGGTCTAATATTATGGACTCTGTACATACCTCATTTCATGAACCCTAATTATGATTTTTAATGGCTTAGCTGTTATTTTTATTTTATATTTTGAATGTTTACATGTTATATTTGGAATATTTCTGCACCAGCCCCCAACTTTAACTGTGCTCAATAAAACTTAAATAAAATAAAATAAATATGTAAATAAATAAATAAATAAATTTTGCATACAGATAGGCCTACAAACGGCTGACAAAATATTGCAATTGCACTTTAACAGGCATGGAGGCCTATAATAGGTCGGGTGCATAGGCCCTAAGTGAAACTGCAATTAGGCTGAGGCCTATAGTATAGAATTTACATGTTGACAATCATATCATACGTTCAATACCCCATAAAAGTGTCCGGACGGTACCCGGACGGCTACGGACTGCCCCGGACGGTATGCAGCTGCGCACAGCCTTGTAGTTGACTTCCCGTCGCCATTTTGTTGATCAAGACCGACTTGAAATTGAGCCAATTTGTGGATTAAAATCTAGCGCCATCAGGTAAGAAATATCTATTACTACACTTTAAAACACACTAGAAACATTATCTGCACGTCATGGTTTTACGTAGGTCTACATATTATAATTATTGTCTTTGTTATTATGTTATAATTATGTTTTCTTTTCGAATTGATCTGACGTGTGCGCCTTTGAAATTACATTGCTTTACCGACTTTAATTTCATAAGAATCCCACTTTGGGCCTACATAACGATGAAATGGTATAAATATGTGATGATCACGACATAGTTGATCTGTCTAAAAGTTGGGATATAGGCCTATATTTTAGCAACAATTAGTCGATCTGATTCGTACCCACGCTGGTCCACGGCGTGGCGTACGAATCTTAAATATTAAGGTCTCCAAACAACTTTACACCACTGCCGGGCCATGCAATTTGTAACGGTTCATTCCATAAAGGACTCGAGTCTAAATGGGATCTGGCGGAAACCTCCCAGGGAGGTTTTCTACTCACTTTGTGGGGTTTTCGCCTGACACGAGGGGGTTTTCAACCAGGGGTGCAGATAGGATTTTTGAACTGGGGGGTACTGAGCTGTCAGCAAATTACGTGGAAAATTGAATACCTTGCTTTCCCAGCTCTGCAAGGATCTGCTCCAGCCTTTCCCCTTCTTGAATCGGTGTAATGTGGATTGATCACAGACAAGGCTACTGCTGCTGCCATTTCAACTTTGTGCTGCAATGTAAGTTAGTCTAACTAACGGAACATTAATCCTCACTTTTTCTACCTGTGTTTGGCGCCTTACGTAGGGACAGTGGGTGTGGGGGGACAGATAGGGGTCACTATAAATCTGGGGGGGACATGTCCCCCCGTCCCCAGTGCCATCTGCGCCATTGTTTTCAACTGATTAATCTCGGGCGTTAATTGAGTAAATCAGTTGAAATCCTCCCACATCAGTCGAGCCCACTCCCCCCCCCCCCCCCCCCAATCTGAGCAGATCTATAAATCCTTGATCAATTAAGGGACTAATAGCTTGTGCCATAATTTTGTTGCATCTTTATGTTAAAAATCCCAGTGCTCACCAATATACCAAAAAACATACTTATTTGGTCCTTTTTATAAAATCTATAAAAATAATTGTTTTTATTATACTGACTGGCATATTCTAAAAATTATTATTTTAAAATAGGTCAATATTTTAAAGAGACAAAACATTCCCTGTAAATTTATTATTTTGGCCTAATTATTTTGGCAAGCTATTTAAAGTGCACCTGACAGCAAAATTGTGTTCTAAAATAGGTTTCTGTAATAAAACTACAAACACCACTGATCACTTTCATGATAGAACTAACCACCAACAGAACGAAACTCTTTGTGCGCAGCTGCATCAATCTGGCCAAGCACCAAGCCGCTGTCAGTGGCCACCATATTTGCCGTGACGTCACATGCAGAACGACTGCTCGGCCTTCTATGCAGCTATGGCCGACGAAACAGAGCGATTTTCTGATCAGTCTTCAGAAACTGAGGCCCTTTTTGAGGTTGACACGGGACATGTCGGATTACATGAAGTCGAAGCAGTGGGTGGCATTTTTCCTTATCATTTTGAGCCGTATCTGGACAATTTGCCTGCAGAAGGCGAGATTTCCGACTCGGACACAGACAACGACGACGGGACCAATGCAAAGGACGTTGTGATCCCAGCTGACATCGGGAGGCTCCAAAGCACTGAATGGTAGTATTATAATAATAATAATAATAGATCTAGTCCTCGGGGGGGCATGAAGGATGAGGGAGGAAAGTGTGTGTGGGGGGGAGGAAGGCGATTAGGCAGGGAATGACTCCTTGCCCGGTCTACGCCACCCCACATACACACTGGGTCTTGACGTGGACTGGTGCATAAATCCAGGCCTCTCCCCTATTACTGTAACCAAGCATCTAAAAACTTGCCTAGGATATAGATGTACTGTGTAGTACAGAGTTTATGACTGAGTGATTGAACATTTATTATAATAATAATAAATTTGTAACACAAGTAGCAAGTCAGTATTATTCTGTATTATTCTGCAACAATTTCCTGGTTGCCACTGACAGTGGGATTGGTGAGGTACACATCCCGGCTGCCGCCTGAGCGGGATTTGTTTGCCTTACACATCCTGCCATCAATGGCAACGTGATAATGATTAGGTAATTTCACTTGTTTGTGTTAATCACTTCCTGTTAAACAGAGTTAATATGTTGAGTTCTCTCAAGAGACAATAGTGTGAAATATCCATGCAAGTAGTAAGATTGCCCATATCTTATATGACAACATCCTATTTGTATGCATTGGATTGGTTTTCATTGATATAATTACCAAAAATCGCCTTAGGTTTGCATACAAACCCTTCGATTCACGTCAAATTTGAAGATTGAAGATTTGAAGGTTCAGTAATTTGCGAACTATTGTGTTATTATGAATATTCATAATACGAAATGTTATTTTTCATTGAAAAATAGGCTGTATCTTAGGTGGTAAATGATAACAGGATAAAATACTTCTATCATATAAAATTGACAATCCTTGACAATATTACCGCACTGATTTCCTTTTAAAAAAATATGCTCTCTTGAAGGTTTATGGTCTTTTAGATTTGGGCCGTTTTCTCACATTTTTATTTGATAAGAATAAAAACTTCTATGAACTGATGAAATTCAATTGCATGTTAGGCCTATAAGGTCCAGCCAACATGGTATTGCAGCGGAACTGTGGCAGAACTTTGAATCATGAACAAATTCACCTATTGCTATTATTTAGTAGTAAATATCTCATTACAAGATGGAGATCTACACCGAAAAATCATCAATCAACAGCTAATCAAACAAGTGTCACAAGTCTGTCAGAGGCCCACCTGTCATTGGGAGTCCACATGTCCCGTGTCCGGCGCACTTGTTTTGCCCACTCTTTGCGTCTGATGGGATCTTTGGGAAAGGTATACAGACTATACCTGGCTTCCCTGGTGTTGGAGCAAAACCCAGCCACACAATGAGCAGGCATATTCACCAAAATCCATAAGTCAGACGCAAAAATATTCACTTGCAAAAGCACTGGTGAACAACGAGAAGCTGAGAAAATGTCTGTCAGCGGTTCTGCATGTGACGTCATATCCACCTTCTTCCTCAGCCGTGGATTGGCTCGCTGTGATATCGATTTATCTGCGTGGCGGGCCATTCAAAACGATGTTTCTTACTATTCTGTTGCGCAATGTGTGAAGTAAATCTCTCATTTTATTCAACTCAATATGGCGGAAATTAACAAATTAACATGTTTTTTGGTGTCAGGTGCACTTTAAACCGTGACTGTCAAAATTTAATAATGAAAGCAATAGCATTAGAGATCATTCTTTTAACATATGCCAATATTTCTAAAATGTACATGTTCCTTGTAAATTTATTTAGGCCAAATTATTTTAGCAAACTATGTAAATTGTGACTCAAAATTTAATCAAGAATGCAATAGCATTATAGAAGGTTTATTTCACTAAAGTTTAATCAAATGAAAATAAATGAATTAACTTAAAATTTGACATGACTCCCAAACCCTAACTGGTCAACAGGAATTGACTTGTCCAACTCATTCTTCTGTGGTGAAAGAATTTCATTGGTCCATTTTGTTATCCAGTGGCTATACAGTCTGTGAGCAATTGTAATTAAGTTTTGGACATGTTTTTTATTCATAAATATTTTCAGATATAATTTCATATCATGTAGATTGATATTGATGTAAGAACTCTGAGATGATCATAATACAGAAGTTTAGTGATTTATAATGATGCATCTTGCACATTCTCCTGTCTTGTCACTGAGCAGTTGTGCTTCCATATGTTTTGTAATTTTCCAGGAAATGGGTGATACATCACTGTCACTGCTTTTGTTTGTTGAAGGCTCAAAGTCATCTGCAAAAAGACCTGCACCTGAGTTTAGGGCATGTCATCGTTTGGCAAGTGTTTTTGCAACAGATGCACTGTCTGAGATTCCCAGTGTCGAGTTGATTCCAACAGAAGGGCATGGGAGCGTCATGCAGCAGATGCTGAGTGTATTCAACAGCAACATGCAATTATTCATGGTATATTTAATTGACTCAAGTTCTACCTTTTTTCTACTATACTGTTACAGAGGTGGCCACGATGGCCAAGCGCGCTAATGCGCTGCTTAAACACTGGCTGTGTTGCTCATGTGTGGTGAATGCATGTTCTGATAGTTTTAAGGGAACAACATGAGAATGTTGTTTAAGTACAATTTTACAAAATAACTATTTTAGTTCTATAAATGTTATGTGAAATGACAGGATGTTCCTGTAGAATTTTTGCTGTACATCAGGTACTTCCCTGAAAGTTCATTTTAGTATTTTGTGAAATTGTATGTTCAGTAATAACTGCAACAATATTTACCTCTGTTCCTTCACAGATTTGTCCATGCTCATGATGAAAGGTCAGCAGCATTGGCTCAATTGCTTAAGATGTACAACCCCTGGCAAAAAGTATGGAATCACCAGTCTTGGATGAGCACTCATTCAGACGTTTTATTCTGTAGAACAAACTCAGATCACAAACATGATACAATAATAAAGTCATTCCAAAGTGCAACTTCTTGGCATTCAGAAACACTAAAATAAACGAAGAAAATACTGTACATTGTGATAGTCAGCAAATGTTACTTTTATAGACCAAGCACAGGGAAAAAAATATGGAATCACTCAATTCTGAGGAAAAAAATATGGAATCACTCAATTTTCAGGTAGAAAATAAGGACTCACCCAGTCAATTTCCTTTCCCTAAATTGACACCTGCCTCAGATTAGATCTGCTCGTTAGTCTGCAGTTAGAAACAGCACAGTTATCACACCTTGGAGGGCTGCTGGACCAAGTGGATTGGCAAAGGATTGTCAAACTTCTTAAAGAAGGTAACTCTTCACGCATGGTTGCCAAAGATGTGGGCTGTTCACAGTCAGCTGTATCTAAGATATGGACCAAGTACAAATGGGAAGGTCTTTAAAGCCAAGCGTACTGGTAGACCAAGGAAGACATCAAAGCATCAAGACAAAAAACTTAAGGCCATATGTCTTGAAAACCGAAAAAGTACAACAAAACAAATGAAGCATAAATGGGAGGAAGCTGGAGTCAATGTACAAGTATGTGACTGAACCGTGAGAAATCGCCTAAAGGAAATGGGATTTTCATATAGGAAAGCTAAAAGAAAACTATCATTGACACCTAAACAGAAAAGAACAAGACTACAATGGGCTAAGGAGAAGCAATCATGGACTGTGGATGACTGGATGAAAGTTATCTTCAGTGATGAATCACGAATCTGCATTGGACAAGGTGATGATGCTGGAACTTTTGTTTGGTGCCGTTCCAGTGAGATTTATGAAGAGGACTGCCTGAAGAAAACATCCAAATTTCCACAATCCTTGATGATATGGGACTGCATGTCAGGCAAAGGCTCTGGGGAGATGGCTGTGGTTACTTCTTCAATAAATGCACAGGTTTACATTGACATTTTGGACAGTTTTCTTATCCCTTCAATTGAAAAGATGTTTGGGGATGATGAAATAATTTTCAAAGATGACAATGCATCGTGCCATAGAGCAAAAACTGTGAAAGCATTCCTTGGTGAAAGACACATCCAGTCAATGTCATGGCCTGCAAATAGTCCAGATCTCAACCCAATAGAAAACTTGTGGTGGAAATTGAAAAAAAATGGTCCACGACAAGGCTCCGGCCTGCAAAGCTGATCTGGCAACTGCAATCAAAGAGAGCTGGCACCAGATTGATGAAGAATACTGTTTGTCACTCATCAAGTCCATGCCTAAGAGACTGCAAGCTGTTATAAAAGCCAGAGGTGGTGCAACTAAGTACTAGTGATGTGTTTTGAATGTTCTTTTGTTTGTCTGTTTTTCATGATTCCATATTTTTTTTCCTCAGAATTGAGTGATTCCATTTTTTTTTTCCCTGTGCTTGGTCTATAAAAGTAACATTTACTGACTTCCACAATGCTTTTTCTTCATTTTTAGTGTTTCTGAAGGCCAAGAAGTTGCACTTTGGAATGACTTTATTATTGTATCATGTTTGTGATCTGAGTTTGTTCTACAGAATAAAACGTGTGAATGAGTGCTCATTCAAGACTGGTGATTCCATACTTTTTGCCAGGGGTTGTAATATGGCACGCAACATAACAAAGAAAATTACCTGCTGCTTTTAAAAACTTGAAACATTTATTCGATATTTTAAATTAATATTTGTAAATGTTTTTTGAGGGGTCCGCAGTAATTGCCTTTGGCTGTTGCGGCTTCCCTGTCTTAGTTTTATTTTAGTTATTTTTTGTAAATACTAAGACAAAGTAAATAAATAAAATTGTTTGTGAAGCATGGGATTTAATGTAAAGTGGGAACTTCTGTATTAAGGTTGTAACATATGGATATATACATTTTGTGTTCCAGGAGAAGCAGAATGACGACATTCGCAGTATCAAACAGCTGAATGACAAAGTTGATGCACTTCATGCTCGGACAGTCCCTGAAAGTGTTGGTTCCTGGACATGCCAGGGCCCTGTACTACGAACGGAGGTCAACCTACCCAGAAGTAACCCAGGGTTCCCCCGCTAAACCGGGGCTGACAAAACCTGGTTATCTTGTTTGGGGTTAAACGGTACTACGACGCCAGTTATGAAGTTGATTTGTTGAACCTGTGTTAACCTAATCAGGGTTAATGCGCGTTCACGTTAAAGGGGAGGTTATCAGCGCAAATCACCACTGTTCACAATGGCACGGTCGCCGTACTTCACGGAGGAAGAATGCGCTGTCATAATGCAAAGCTACGAGGAGTTCAAAACAACATTAAGAGCAAAATCTAACACAGCGGCTGCCAATAAGGAGCGGCAAGCATGTTGGCAGCGAATTGCCGATCGGGTAAATGCGTAATAGACTAGGTCAGAATTGCAAAAAGGGGCTTAAATAAGGAGTTGCAGGCATTTGTGAGTAAAAGTTGGCAAACAAACTTTTCTAAATGTATTTTTTGCGCTGAATCCATTTTTGCTGTTTGCCAAGCTGTATCTCATACGTGGAGCCCAGTAGAGGGCACATTTGCATATAATTTGCATATTTCGAGTATTTCAATATAAAACTCTTCAATGTTGTACAGTATGAAAAAAGTAAAATAGCAGAAAGTTGCATATACCTCTTGGCTAAATAAGTACCAAATTTGGCTTCAATTGGGTGAAAGGAACTCTCAAAAACAGACTTTAGGTAGTGTGTGTGGTCCAAATTACCATATTAAATTATAAAATTCGTGGTCTTGAGTTTATAGACTATATAATAGACTATATAAAGGGTAATTCTTTCTGCTGAATCCATTTAGGCAGTCTTTTTATTTGTAACTCAGTAGAGTGGCAGTCTCATAGGCTAAAAAAATAAACAAATTTCTCAGCTCTGGCTCAAAAATAAAATCTTAAATTGCGACAGAAGATTTATTGGGTACAGAAAACAAACATAGGATAATATTTAAAATACATAATATTTATCTCAGAATATTTTTGGTGAACACTGAACTTTTTATCCATATATATATATATATATCATCTCATCTCATTATCTCTAGCCGCTTTATCCTTCTACAGGGTCGCAGGCAAGCTGGAGCCTATCCCAGCTGACTACGGGCGAAAGGCGGGGTACACCCTGGACAAGTCGCCAGGTCATCACAGGGCTGACACATAGACACAGACAACCATTCACATTCACACCTACAGTCAATTTAGAGTCACCAGTTAACCTAACCTGCATGTCTTTGGACTGTGGAGGAAACCGGAGCACCCGGAGGAAACCCACGCAGACACGGGGAGAACATGCAAACTCCACACAGAAAGGCCCTCACCGGCCCCGGGGCTCGAACCCAGGACCTTCTTGCTGTGAGGCGACAGCGCTAACCACTACACCACCGTGCCGCCCTATATATATATATATATATATATATATTTTTGGTCTTTTTTGCCTTTATGTAGGACATTTAGAGGGCGAGAGGAAATGATTGGGAGAGAGAGATGGGGAAGGATCGGGAAATGACCTTGGGTCAGACTCAAACCTGGGTCCCCGGACATGCAGGCATCCCAATTCATGGTTGCAACAGAACTCCTTGTCATTGTTGGTAGTGTTCTTGCTCTCTTGCTTGGACCAGCACCTTCATCCAGATCTGCAGAACTGTCACAGGATTTTTGTTGCAGCCTAGAAATGTGGTTTTTACTGGTAAACGAAGCATAGCACATACGGTGCCAGAAGACATTCTGTATGTTCTGAACAAGAAGCACTCTTTGGATAGCATCTCTGTAATTAGTGTCGTGAAGCCTTTTTCTGTCTTCTGCAGCTGCTTTTAATGTGAGAAGGCCCTGTTCAGTTGCTTTGAATACCTGATCTCTCTTGGACTCTTTGCATATAATGCAGGTATCCAATGGTATTGACTGGTCTAGCTTCAAGCTACACACAGCTTCCATAATGATGTTCTTACAATCTGACAGACTTCATGGATGATCTTATCGACAGAAATATTTCAAATGCTACCAGAAATGTTGGCTTATATAGCTCTTTGGATAGAGTTTTATGGTGATGAACTAGGGCTGGGCGATATGGAGGAAAAACATATCTCGATTTCTTCTATATCTCGATATACGATATATATCTCGATATTTTCAAATCCCCCTAAATAAATAAAAAATAAGTAAAACTTCTGCTAGTAGGGACAGAACTGTATCAGTTTTTAAACTGCTGTGGGACAAAACTGTCTGTGCTGCTGCTCCGCAGTAAGATGTTTGCCTACTGCAGCATGGGCAATCGAAGCACAGGCAGTCTGAGTGAAGTCGCTGGAGTAGCCAACCGAAGGCATGCAGTGGAAATATGTGAAAACGCAATCAAGTAAATGCTACTGCACAATATTAAATGCTACTTATCTTTCAACTAACAGTGTTTTGAGGTGTTACAGAGTGATAGGGTGACCAAACCTCTGTAATTCCAAAAAGTAATTTTTTTTCTCGATTAATTCGACATCTCAAAATCCATATCGAGATACTTGTCCATCTCGATACATCTTAAATATCAATATATTGCCCAGCCCTATGATTAGCAATATTTAAACACTGTATGGAAATAGAAATGATGGCAAAAAGTGATTTTATTTTGAATTAAAGTTCTTGTGGATAAGTTTGAAGTTAATTTACAAACTCTGATGTGATGGCAACAGTTTCCTTGCATCCTCAATGAAATGACTCAGGAATGTAAGATTTTCTATTTGTCTGCTTGAAATATAGGGATAAAAGAAGACATATTCAGGACAACAATAAGAAATGAAAGTGCAATTGTCCTTGTCACATACAAGTCCCATAATTCTCACTACAAATAAACCTCCTAGACTTGATCATTATTGTTGTACATGATGTAAAATAAAAAAAAACGGAATTTACTGAAATTTTAGAGGTTGTCTTAGATTTTGTGCTCTACAGACTTCCACATAAGAGATACAGCTTGGCAAACAGCAAAAATGGATTCAGCACAAAAAATACTTTTAGAAAAGTTTGTTTGCCAACTTTTACTCAAAAATGCCTGGGGGTGTCACATTATCTGAAAATCGACCTAGTCTATAAGTACATTCTCCCTTCTACATGTTCCAGAACAGAAGTATAGGATGAGAGAAAGCTTCATGATCAATCACAAGTCACAGAAAATGGTCCTTCGACGTGGCCCCAGTCATGTATAGCTTGTTTAATGTCCGAAAAATCCTGAATAAAATTTGGTATGGTAAATTCATGGAGTAGCCTACTTAAGCTGATATGTGCACAGAGTCACATGAATTAGGATGACTGACTGTTCAGTCCCTTTGACTAAGTTGGTGTATGTCCTGTGAACATTTCAGAGGCAACAGCAGTGCCAAACGCACCTGGCAACAGGTGAAAATGAAATATAAAAACATCATTCATAATGGTGTGTGTGCGCGTGCGTGCAAGCAAGCATTCATTTGCCTTTTATTTATTCAAGTTTTATCTGTTTGCCTAATAGTTCAAATTGTTTTGTATATAGTTTATAATGTTGTTGTGTGATATTAATGATAATATTGTGGGAAAACTACTTTGCACGGACGTTCATTTAATTTATTCTATCGTCATTTTGTTTGTTCTATTTTTGTGTATTTTATTTATTTATCTGTTTGTCTAGTTGTATCTATTTTTCTAATAATAATATATTTTTTGCATTAATAGTTTGTTTTTTCCTATTAAAATAATCTTGTGTTCTTGTTATAACTTTCTATTTATCTGACTGTTTAGTTGTATCTATTTTTGTTACAATTTCAATATTTTTAATATAGAAAGTTTGTTTTTTCTATTAAAATGTTCTTGTGTGATAACTAGTTCTTGTGTTATATTTATTGTAGTTGTATCTATTTTGGGTACGGAAGCGTATTGCTTTCACTTGGAAAAAAAAAGAATCCAGTTTTTCTGAGTAATTTATTTTTTTGGTTTGTTTTTCGGGGTAATTATTTCAGTTTTTCTGAGTATTTTTTTCTTCCTGTTTTTCTGAGTAATTATTTTTCTGATTTTCCTGCTAATTTTTTCCCCCTGTTTTTCGTAGTAACTTTTTTCTGTTTTTCGTGCAATTTTTTCCCCGTTTTTCGAGCTATTTTTTCTGAATTATCGAGATACTTTGAAATCCCACGAGAACATGCAACCTGCAAGTGACTCCCGTCCATCTATGATGACTCCTGCCCCGCACGTGCATGCCCCACTGTCAACTTTATACCATACTGGCTCAGTAAAGGTAAGGCATGTAATTACAGTTACAGTTATAGACAAGGTATGATACTCTTGTTATGTTTTAGACTTTATCCTTCTATTGTAAGCCTATTGCTCAATGTAGCAGTTAGGGATAGACGAACATGTCTATCAGAATGATTTAAGATGTCAAGTAAGCTAACAGTTTTGGAACAGTGCTGGACATTGCTGCTCATCAAAAATGAATCGCCTTTCTTTCATTATATTGGCTTGGCACAAATAGAATGAGCCATTCGTTATAATGTTAGGTTAAATGCTATTAGTATTGAGGTATTTCACCTGATGTCACAGGGTCACGTGACGCCCCGGTGTCCGCCATTTTGGATGGCAAGCTAGCTAATGTCAACAACAGTAGCTGGTATGTTACTGTAGCAATGTTTATGTTCAGTCATTTGGATGACTGTTAAAACCTTTCAGTCTCAAGTTTTTCCTTTACTGGATTTACTAGTTTACTGAGCCAGCCAGCCCCGGAGCGCTAGCTAGCCAGCCAGCTAGCCCCGGAGCGCTAGCTAGCCAGCCAGCCCCGGAGCGCTAGCCAGCCAGCCGGCCCCGGAGCACTAGCCAGCCAGCCAGCCGGCCCCGGAGCGCTAGCCAGCCAGCCAGCCGGCCCCGGAGCGCTAGCCAGCCAGCCAGCTGGCCCCGAAGCGCTAGCTAGCCCCGGAGTGCTAGCTAGCCAGCCAGCCAGCCAGCCCCGGAGTGCTAGCTAGCCAGCCAGCCAGCCCCGGAGCGCCAGCCAGCCAGCCAGCCCCGGAGCGCTAGCTAGCCAGCCAGCCAGCCAGCCCCGGAGCGCTAGCTAGCCAGCCAGCCAGCTCCGGAGCATGCTAGCTAGCCAGCCAGCCAGCCAGCCCGCCCCGGAGCACGCTAGCTAGCCAGCCAGCCAGCCAGCCCCGGAGCGCTAGCTAGCTAGCGCCAGCCAGCCCCGGAGCGCTAGCTAGCTAGCGCCAGCCCGCCCCGGAGCGCTAGCTAGCTAGCGCCAGCCAGCCTGCCCCGGAGCGCTAGCTAGCTAGCGCCAGCCAGCCTGCCCCGGAGCGCTAGCTAGCTAGCGCCAGCCAGCCCGCCCCGGAGCGCGCTCAGTAAACTAGTAAATACAGTAAAGGAAAAACTTATAACGGGCCATGTCTCAACAGACTAAGAAGTTATTTCAATGACATTTAATAACATTTTGTTTATCCTGAGGACCGAAAGTAAATGAAAATGTGAACAAATCTTAGCTGTCAGTGAACAATCCTGGTGGAAGCAGGTAAACGTCGTTCTCTAAGCCTGCTAACCTCAATTTTTGCAAATACCTCTCCCTCTGCTCGCCCTGTAAATGCCCTACGTCGCTGGATAGTGAAGGTGTTTTCTGCATCTCGCTCCTTTTTCTTTTATGTTTTTCGTTTGTCGCCTTCCTCGCATTCAAACTGATTCGAGCCGTGCCGTCCAAAATGGCAGCGTCACATGACTTGGTCACGTGAGTGAAATACCTCAATACACTAACACTGTAGAGACATAACATGAGAATACTAACATAGAAGTTGTTTAACATGGGGCACGTAAACATGTAAACAAACAGAATGTTGCCAGTAGACTAGTCACTATATTGACCATTGACGGACCATGACGAGTGTTTTGAGTTGCTGAGGTTGCTGTGGCTTGCTCATGGGCTCCCTCTCCTTTGCTATTTCCTATTTATTTAATACATGCATGCATACCTGAAACACACTGAGGAAGGATCCTGCATGAAACGTCCATGATAATTATTTGAATAGGCCCATATGTTGAATAAAACAATTTAAAACGTTTTTGCACCTGCTTACTAGTAAAGTACAAGTTACTCATGCCCTATGTTGCAAAGCCTCAATCTGGATTTTATTGACTATTTGAATAGTAATCATAATAATAACAATAATACTAATAATAAAAGCCCACTCTAAGCTGCTGAGTTTAGTCTTCTGTACTATCAGAGTAATGTTATTGTTTATGAATAACCAGTGAAGGCTTTCATCACCAAAGGACACTACACAAATCAATTTTGGTGGTATTTTAAGTGAGTGTATTCAAATGTTTAATGACAGGTCCACTTTCAATTGATTATACATACAGACAGAGTGTTTATAGGTCAACAGTCAAGACCTGAAACATCCATTTTAAACAAAATTATTTTGTGCTTCCATATATATCATGATAATATCATGATACAATTGGCCTTGACAGTTTTAAACATATTATTTGTTGTTGCAACAAATTTTTATATAGATTCTGCATTTTTCCTAAATTTTTGCAGTGCCAGCAATGGCTACATCCTCAACCCCCGGCCTCCAACAAGATAATGGTCTGTGGATATTTCTTCGCAGCAGAGGTGTTCCTGAGGAGAGTATTCAGAAAATGCAGCAGGATCATGTAAGTCACAACTTCAAAAGCTGTTTTTGTACTGTCTCATACTGTCCATTATGTTATCATCTACATTAGGCATTTATAATTGGTTGTCCTGGAATTTGGCACAGAAGTAACTAATCTTGGAGATAATATATTTCAAGCTTTGTCATGTCTAATTTATACTTTTTGTTTTTATTGCAGATTGATAGCTTGGTAATTGGAGAAATAGATGATGCCACTATGGCTTCTTACATTCCAGCCTATGGTGACAGGATTGCCACAAGGCGTTTCTGTATGGAAAAGCAGAGAAGAGGTGGAGATGATACAAAAAGACTGTCCTTATTTAAAAAACTTAAAAAGAAAATGGGCACAATGAGCAACAAAGACAGCGATCAAGGTTTTGAGGGGGAGAATACAGTGCAACCAACAAATGTGCATCTAAAAAGTAATAAGAGAGCCTGGAAGACAACCAGAAAAATAGAATTAGGGTGGATACATGACAACAGACAGGTCAGAAAACGCAGTGGTGGAGGAACCAGAGTTCTTGATATGAACAAGAATGCCACTAAAACTGAGATTCTGTCACAAGCTAAAAAACTGTTCTTCCCTAATGAAAAGTCAATGATGGGAAAGTGGGAAGAGTTCAGTCATGATATAGTTAACTTTCAAGAAGCACAAGTTGATGAGGATGTTAGTGTGGGAGACTACTATGAGACACACAAATTGGGGTTGTTAAGATTTTATTTGTTCACAAAGACCCTGACCAGTGGTGATGACCAAGAGGAAGGAGCTGATGTACAGACAGATGAGCAACATGAAAACACAATAGAATCTGGACAAGATAAACACACAATGGAGGAGGTCGAGCAGCTGACACCGAAAAGACATAACAGTGAAAATCAAATGCACACAGTCGAAGATGATGAGCAAAGCACTGCCACAATATCAGCTGTTGTCTCTACTGCAGCTCTTCAGGTTATTGATCTTACATCTTTGTGTAATACATCAGAGGTCATTTTTGGTCTTTTGACAGGTGGGCCGTTTTTAGGTGATCTTGATGATACACTCATACATGAGCCAATCCTTACAATAGAAGAGGCACAAATAAACACCCCCACCTACACCTCAACTCCTATTGATGCTGAGACAGCTTCTGCTAGACCACCAACTCCAGCAAGTGAACTTTTGCATGTGACTGTGAAACTTCACAGAGTGACTCTCTTAGATGAACTGATTGCTCAATTCAAAGATGAAGCAATGATGACCTACTCTGTGAAATACAGCTTCATTGATGAAATGGGGGCAGATGCTGATGGTGTGTCAAGGGATGTATATGCTGCCTTCTGGACAGAATTCCTAGACTGTGCAGCAGAAGGCGCAGATGTGAGGGTGCCATCACTATCCCCAAAATGGCAAGAGGAGGAATGGAAGTCTGTTGGCAGGATACTGGCCAAGGGACTGAAGGACCAGGGGTATTTTCCATTTCGGCTGGCACAAGCCTTTACAGCAGCAGTCATATTTGGTGAACACTCTGTTTCACCTGATTTACTGTTTGACTCCCTGCGCATGCGTACGCAGCGACCGGCGGCAGTGGGAAGCATGTTTGTTTGTTTGTTTGTTTGTCAAAGTTTCTTTTAACAAGGCCATTTTCGATAGTTTTTGTTTGAATGTGTATGTAGATCTGCTTACGTAAATCTGTTTAGAATCGGGCCGGCGTCATGGATCTGACTCCGATTCTTTTATTGACGGCGTTTGTGATTGTATTGCAACTGGGGCTGCTGGCAGCAGTTAAACCCAGTAGGATTCAACACTCAAGAGACTATTTGCTCAAATTTGAAAAATCTGTGATCAGTGGACCTCCTGCAGACCTGGTTTTACCGGTCCTGAAGGAAATTGGGGATTATGAGAAAGGGGATCACTTCAGATCTCCAAAAAGGAAATCGAGGAAGCGAGGCAGGAGAGGCGGGGTTCGAGAGTGCATGAGACGGCAACACCTGTCCCGCATACCGCTGCCCTCAATTATCCTGTCCAACGCTCGTTCTCTTCGTAATAAAACAGAGGAACTCCAGGCTCTCGTTCGCCACCAACATTCATTCAGAGACGCCTGCATCCTAGCTTTCTCTGAGACTTGGCTCAGAGAAAGGGACGCTGACGTGGAGTTGGCTATAGATGGGTTCGGAGTTCCGTTTCGCTCCGACAGGTTGTTTGTGACCACTGGGAAATCATGCGGTGGCGGGGTATGTGTGTGTATATAAATGACCGCTGGTGCAAAAATGTTCTAGTGAGAGAGACTCTGCACGAAGGATGTGGAGTTGCTCTCTTTGTCTATGCGCCCAATGTACCTGCCTCGAGAATTCCCTCAGATCTTTACGGTCGTCTATGTTCACCCAAAGGCTAACGAAAAAAATGCCTTAGAGCTCATTTCACAGTGCGTGCATAATTTGCAGTCAATATCTCCTGATGCCCCGAACTTTGTGCTCAGAGATTTTAATCATTGTTTATTGGACAAATCTTTAAGGAATTTTTATCAGTATGTTTCTTGCCCCACTAGAAAGGACAAGATTTTGGATAAGTGTTATGGTTCCATCAAAAACGCATATAAATCAATCCCATTACCCCCCCCCCCCCCCCCCCCCCTTGGTCTAGCGGACCACAATTGTGTGTATTTGGTGCCATCATATAAGACATGTTTGCAGAGGGGCAAGGTGACAACCAGAAACATCAAAGTGTGGTCGGAAGAGGCCACGTTGACTCTCCAGGGCTGTCTAGATAGCACAGTCTGGGAGGAGTTCATTGAATCCTCTTCCGACATCAACGAACTCACTGATGTAGTCGGTTCATGGATAACTTATTGCGAGGATATTATTATTCCTGTAAAGACTGTTAAATCATATTCAAACAGTAAACCCTGGGTAAATAGTCATCTTAAAGTTCTGATAAACAAAAAGAAGCAGGCTTTTAAACAGGGTAATTCTAAGGAGCTTGTGTCTGTTCAAAGGGAAATCAAACGGGAAATAAGGAAAGCTAAATTATCCTATAAGCGAAAACTAGAAAATAAGTTTAGCAATAACAATATGGGTTCAGCATGGGACTGTATTAGGACTATGGTTGGCCTAAATGATAATGTCAAGAAAAGTATCTCACTAGATAGGTTCACCTCTGATACTGTTCTGGCAGAAGAGTTAAACAAATTTTATTCTAGATTCAATGTACATGATTTTAGGAATGATATATTGGAGTTAAGAGACAGAACACAATATTCTATACACACCCCTTTTTTCTTTGATGTTCAGTCTGTTGTTAACACCTTTAAATATTGCAAAAGGAGAACAAGTCCCGGTCCAGATAATATTAGCAGTCAATTATTGTCTAGTTGTGCTGTACAGTTAGGCCCTATTTTTTATTATAGTTTTAATTTATCTCTGTCTCAACAGAAGGTGCCTGATGTGTGGAAAATGTCCACAATAGTTCCAGCTGCTAAATCCAAACATCCCAAATGTCTAAATGATTTTAGGCCTATAGCATTGACTTCATTAGTCATGAAGTCATTTGAAAAATTGATTAAAGCTGAATTGTTGAAACGTACAGAACACCTTCTTGATCCACTGCAGTTTGCATATAGGACCAAGAGGGGGGTTGAGGACGCCACCATAACTCTGTTGAATTATATCTATAGACACCTTGAGACTCCTAACAACCATGTTAGATTGTTGTTTGTTGATTTTTCATCTGCCTTCAATACTATTCAGCCTCATTTATTGATACAGCGATTGATGAATAACTTTGGTCTACAAGGTAGTATTGTGGGTTGGATCTTGGATTTTCTAACATGTAGAACTCAAAGAGTCAGAGTGAATGGTAAATTGTCTGAAATATCTGTAACATCTACGGGATCACCCCAAGGGTGCGTTCTTTCTCCTTTGTTATACATATTATACACAAATGATTGTCGTAGTAACTTCGAAAATCATCATATATTGAAGTTTGCAGACGACACAGTCATAGTTAGCCTGTTAAATAGTACTGAATCCTTGCACGGTCCTGTGGTTGATTATCTTCTAAACTGGTGTAAGGATTCATTTCTAGTTTTGAATGTTCTAAAGACAAAGGACATGTGTATAGATTTTAGGCGTGTGCAGCCCACTCCAGATGCTATAGTGATAGAAGGTCAGGAAGTTGGTTTTGTTGAATCTTATAAATACTTAGGCATGTGTCTTGATAACAAGCTGACTTTCCAGAATAATACTGACTTAATCTATAAGAAGAGTCAACAGCGTCTGTATTGTCTTAGAAAATTAGCTAAATTTCAAGTGGATCCTGCACTGTTGAGTATGTTTTATCGTTCTTTTATAGAGTCTGTGATTACGTTTTCTTTTATTTGCTGGTTCCAATCCTTGAGGGTGAAAGAGAGAAGCCTATTGAATAAGGTTGTCAGTATTAGTAGTAAAGTAATTGGGTCTGCACAAGAAACCTTACAAGATCTTTACAACAAACAGCTTCTTAGGAAAGCAAATGCTATCTTGTCTGACTACTCACACCCTCTACATGAACAGTTTCAATTTCTACCATCTGGTACATTGCTTAGATTTCCCTTGGTCAAAACAAACAGATTTAAACATTCCTTTGTTCCTGCTGCCATTTCTCTTCTTAATTCTAAGAGGAACAGGTAGCTCCCTTTCATTATTCATGATATGGCCTACTTATGTATTTATGTATTTATTTGTTATGTGTATTTTGTGTTTTTATAGTATGTTTGGTGCTCCCCACCGTTGTGAAACGAATTGCCCCACTGGGGGACAAATAAAGGTTGATTGATTGATTGATTGATTGATGTTGTATCTTAGTCAGTCTGAGCGTGATCTCGTCCACTGCTTTGCAAGGGGCTGTTGTCGGCGATGACGAGGAAGAGCTTCTTGATCTTATGGATCGCATGGGAGTAAGAACAGTACCAACACCAGATAACTTGAGAGCTGTGCTTGTCCAGGTCGCCCACAAGCAAATGATCCAGCACCCAAAATATGCATTGGATAATATTGCAGAGGTTGCAGGACCAATACTCAGGAAGTTTTTCCCAAGTGTACAGGATATGAAGAAGCTGTATGAAGACATTAAACCAACAACACGAAAGGTGATTAAGATGATAATCACCTTTCGTGCTAATTCAGCAGAGAACCAAAGGTGATAATCACCTTCTCCAGGTGATAATCACCTTCTCCAGCTAATTCAGCAGAGAACCAAAGTTTGCGATTTTTACATCAGTACATAAGGGGATTGGATGAAATAGGTCTCCGGAAGCTGATGAGATTTCTGACTGGGTCTGATGTCATCTATGTAAAAGAAATTCAAGTCACATTCACCTCTTTGGAAGGGCTAGCGCGGCAGCCAATTGCCCATACTTGTGGCCCAACTGTGGAGCTGCTATCAACTTACAGCAGCTACCCTGAGCTTCGAGATGAAATGGTGTCTATACTGTCCAGCAACACTTATGCAATGGACATTGCATAAGTGACTTATGAACACATACACAATTTTCTCTTCCCCTTCAGTGCCAGTGATGTACGTTTAGACTGTGTCAATGTGGGATAGAGCATATAAGGAGAAAATGTGATTACAGTAGCTCAGGTGCTGTGTGATCAGTGCAAAATAGTTTTTATTACATTTCAGGATTTTGGTTTTATTATATCAAGAAACAATAACTTACTTTGCTTTGAGACACTTTTTGTTATCAGAGCATGTAAGGAGAATATGTGACTAGCTCAGGGGCTGTGTGGGCACAGATTAATTTTTTTTATTTTGGATATTTTCTTTCTATCATACCAAGAAACAGTTAACAATTTACTTTGATTTAAGACACTTTTGTTATCAGTCTAGGATAATAATGTTTGGGCATTAAAAATAGTTCTGTTATATTTTCACTGTTAAATCATAACAGAATTTGAATCTCTACCTCATGTCAAATGTTAATACTGACAGTGTTTGTGAATCTGCTCGTTACATTAAAAGGTACTTTGAGATGTGTTTTTTACAAATAGAATCACAGCTCTCTGCCTTGTTTTGTACTGTCTTCAAACAGATTGTCTTTACTGTTCAATCATGTAGTTTAGGAGTCCTGCTCTGTGAGACATGATATGTTTCCATCCACAATCATAAAATTAGACATGTTCCTTTTGTTATGGGGTGCTTCTATTGTGAAATATTAGTTATCAAATGTGTAAATTCAAGGAAAGATGCATGCCCTAATAAAAGATAACCATATGCTTCATTTGCTGAAAGTTTATTGACAACTGCATTTCAACATAAATCTACAGTGACATTTCATTCAAATACATAAGAATAGTTGATCTAAACTGTTTAGTTAAGTTTAAGAGATGACATTCATTCACAATCACCAACTAATTTTAGATACACACATATTCACCAAATATTGTTACATGTAATTGTTTGGCTGCAAATGGACATATAGTAACTTCATGAGAGAAACAAAAAAAACAAAACAGGAAGGTATATTTCCTAAATGCTACGATAAACAATAACTAAATATCAAAAGAGAAAAGAGTTTCACTGCTCAGTTTTAACAGGTATTGTGTCTGTAAGAGCTACATTTGAAATTCAGCATACACACCATTAAGGACAAGATGTTATAACCTGTTTGATGGCTGCTCTTTTTACAATGCACCCAAGATTTTCCATTTTTTCACAACATGTAACATGTGATGCAATATTTCATATGCAGCTATTGGACTGCCAGCACTTATGATGTGTAATTTTTCCATAATGAATAGAAAGATATACAAAGCACAAATGGCAGATGTCTATTAGTAAAGAGTTCACAGTTAGAAATTCATGGTCCATAAGATTTTCTACCCTTATGTGGAGGCTTACATCCAGTCATTTAATCCATTAGAGCAGGTTGTGATCATTAAATTTGAGCTCGTATGTAAGCACGTAAAAACATGTAAAGCTCAATGGCTTCCTCTGGAGAGGTGGGTGGATGAAGATTGTTTTCTGCCATGGCAAGGCAGCAAATGTCAAACACTGTATCGTCACAGGGATACGGACCTCTCTGAAGGCATTCCTCTCTGCAGGCTTCTATCTTTTGTTGGGATACCTCTTTCAGGTACTCTCTGGCACCAAAAAGTTGGGGTAGGGTGTACATCATGACTGGACGCCCACCTGGAGACACAGCATTTCTGCATGTGCGAATTCTGTGAGTGTTCCAGAGGTGAACAACTTCCTGCAGTTCTCTCTAAAGATAAATAAAAATAGAAAGTGAGAAATTCAGTTCACACATGATCATTAAATTAGCCAGTAATGTAGTTCAAATCGCTGATAGACATGTTCGTCTATCCCTAACTGCTACATTGAGCAATAGGCTTACAATAGAAGGATAAAGTCTAAAACATAACAAGAGTATCATACCTTGTCTATAACTGTAACTGTAATTACATGCCTTACCTTTACTGAGCCAGTATGGTATAAAGTTGACAGTGGGGCATGCATGTGCAGGGCAGGAGTCATCATAGATGGACGGGAGTCACTTGCAGGTTGCATGTTCTCGTGGGATTTCAAAGTATCTCGATAATTCAGAAAAAATAGCTCGAAAAAAGGGGGGGGGGGGCATTGCACGAAAAACAGAAAAAAAGTTGCTACGAAAAACGGGGAAAAATTAGCAGGAAAAACAAAAATAATTACTCAGAAAAACAGGAAGAAAAAAAATACTCAGAAAAACTGAAATAATTACCCCGAAAAACAAACCAAAAAAATAAATTACTCAGAAAAACTGGGTTCTTTTTTTTTTCCAGACTTAAATATTTTTGTAAAACAAGTGTTTTTCTATAAAATATTCTTGCGTTCTTGATAACTATGTTCTTGAGTGGGTTCTTTTTTTTTTTTTACAGAAAAGCCGTTCTGCATGGACATTCATTGAAGCCCTCATTGTTTTTTAATGGTTATTTATGAGCGTTTAGGGGTTACAATAATGTAAGTCTAGGTTACTTTATATAAAAGGTATGTCCAGAAATATTGATGTCACTGTCTAAGCAGAGGGATCTGGCTTCTTTAGACGCTGTCTTCTTAAAACTGAATAAATATTTAAAAAGAGCCAAATGAGCCAGTCTTTTGAACGGCTCTTTTCAAAGAACGGATCACAAAGATGCGGATCCCATCAAAGAGCCATAAATCCCATCTCTAATCTGCGCTCCGATATCGCACTAGTGCAGTTAAAACGAGGCTAATGAGTGAAAAAGTACCTGATTTAAAATGGGATTTGAATAAAAGTTACTTTTTATTATCTTTCTTTTCAATAATTCAATGTTTCTTTTTCTTGAATATTGTTCTCCATGACCACCAGCCATCATCCAACACATTGATCCAAGATAGGTTGGTTATGTAAAATAGTTAAAAAAAAAAAAAAACTGCACACAAGGTAGCGTAATTTTCTTTAATTTCCGCCAGATTGTTTTATTTTTATTTTTTTATTTGTCTTTTTTCACAGACAGCAAAAAAAAATTTAACATTTGCATCATTGCAAATACAATAGTCTTGTATCAATAAGCAGTAGCTCTCTGTTTTTTTACAGTATGAACATTCACAAAACAGACATAGGAAAACTTACATCAACAAACAAACAAATTATAATAATTAAAAAAAAAACACACAAGAACAAAACAAAACAAGTGCCTACAAACATAAATAACAATTAACATTGACCTCTACTCATACAGAACAGGATACATATATACAATTACACAGTCATGTTCTCTATATAGCTCAAAAAAGGCCCCCAGATCTGGTTAAATAGTTCTTCTTTGCCCCTGACATTGAAAATAACACGCTCATATAAGGCGATTTTTGTCAGTAGCTCAGTCCATTCCTTAAATGAGCAAGATGTGGATGATTTCCAGTGTCTTAGAATAATACGGCATCCTGATACAGTTGCCAAGCGTACCCACAACTTGTATCTTTTGGTTATATTTATGTTTTCTGGTAGCAAACCAAAAATACATAAATCCGGTGACATAGTAAGATCACATTGAAGAATAGAACTTCAAAGATTCACAATCCCATTCCAGAGATCAATATTCTTTTCACATTCATACAGCATATGAATCAAAGTCCCAGTATCTTTCTGGCATTTCCAACATGTATCATTATCCATTAGTTTCAGTTTGGCTAGTTTACTCGGGGTCCAATATTTTCTGTGGAGTAATTTGTACTGAATGAGCTGAGATTGTGTTTCCTGTGAGCAAGTATACCAAGACTCAACCAACCATTTCCATGCATCTTCTAAAATTGGAATGCCTAAATCTCTTTCCCAACACAACCTCAATCCCTCTAATTTGGGGGTTCGTGCCTCTCTGATAAGATGGTAGAAAGTAGATGCTTTTTTAAAACCAGGTTTCATTAATACCTCCTGAAAGCCAGATGGCGGGTCTGGGGCAGATTTCAATTTAGCTCTAATACAATGTGAAAGTTGTAAATACTTCCAATATTCTTTTTGATCAAGGTTAAATTCTTGTTTGATTTCAATAAATGATTTAATACCCTTGTCAGTAAAAACGTCCCCCAATAGATTTATACCAGACTTGGACCACGTTTCCCACATAAATGTTTTTTTATCAATTAGCAATTTTTTATTGAACCAAATTGACGCTTTGGATGAAAGAAAAGGACAAATATTAATAAGTTGGTAAGCCCTTGACCATGTTTCTTGTGCAAAAGCTAAAACGGGGTCATCAAAGGGTGTTCGCCTACCATTCTGGGTGAGAAAGGCCTCTAATGTAGTCGGGGCCACAAGCCCTTCCTCCATGTTTACCCATGAAGGCCTCTGATTTGGAAATGTATAGAGCTTATACATCTTCGCTAATTGAAAGAGAGAGAATGCATAGTGGTACCAGTCCATCTTAGACAGGGCCAAACCGCCCCTTATTTTGGCAGCATATAGTTTAGACCTGCTAAAAGCCGGTTTTTTGCCTACCCATACAAAGTCTTCCACAATATTGTTGTAAAGTTTAAACAGGCCTTGTGGAAAGGTCAAAGGTAGCATATACATAATATACTGAATCTTGGGGGAAATAATCATCTTAACTAAGTTAATTCTGCCTAATAAAGAAAGATTAATTTTTGACCAATTCTGCAGAAGAGCTTTAATATTTTGTATAACAGGATTGATATTTACCTGCATTATTTTATCTAAGCCAGGGGTTAATTTAATCCCCAGGTAGGTCATACCCATAGGCATCCATTTAAATTGCCATGGGCCCCTAATGGCAGGGGGACACATTTTGGAAAGAGGCATAGCCTCTGACTTTGTCCAATTAATGGTATAACCAGATATCTCAGAAAATGAGTCAATTATTGAGGACATAGCCTGTACCGCCACGTCAGGATTACTTGAGATCAAAAGAATGTCATCAGCGTACAAAAAGAGTTTTTGTTCTTCTCGCCCCATATTTACGCCTTGGATATGTTTGCAATCACGTAATGCGATTGCAAGGGGTTCAAGAAACAAAGCAAAAATCAGTGGCGATAAAGGTGAGCCCTGTCTAGTACCTCGACTGAGATTAAAGGATGGTGACATTATCCCGTTCGTAAGAACCGTAGCCATAGGGTCAGTGTATACTAACTCCAACCACTGCATAAAAGACTGTCCAAACCCAAATTTTCTTAAAGTGTAAAATAGAAAGGCATATTCTACTTTATCGAATGCCTTCTGGGCATCTAGGGAGAAAGCAACAACAGGATCTGGGTCATTCCTGCATTTCCAAATTATGTGTAATATCCTCCGCAGGTTATCAGCTGAACATCTATGTTTAACAAAACCCACTTGATCCACATGTACCAAATTAGGAAGCACTTTCTCAAGCCTAATTGCAAGGACCTTAGAAATAATTTTTTCATCCACATTAATTAATGAAATTGGACGATAGTTACCACAATATTGAGGGTCTTTCCCTTTCTTGTGTAATAGTGTAATAACTGCTGATCTCATGCTAGGTGGTAGTCTACCCCTCTCCAAAGCGTCTGTATATACTGCTAGTAACCTAGGAGCCAGTTCTTCTACAAAAATCCTATAGAAATCTGATGGAAATCCATCATTACCAGGTGACTTGCCTAACTTGAGACTTTTGATAGCCTTTTTTATTTCAGTTATGGAAATCTCTTCTTCTAGATCCGCTTTCTGCTCGCTCGTCAAAGTAGGTGTTTTAATTAAAGAAAAGAATTCTGATAATCTTGGTTCTTCTACATGTCCATTAGAGGTATATAGGTCTCTATAAAACTTAGTAAACACCTCATTAATCTCCCTCTTATCAGTGGTCAATGTATTATTATCCTCATTGAAAATTGAAGGAATTAAGTTATTAGACTGTATTTGACGTACTCTATGTGCAAGTAATTTGCCAGTTTTCTCACCCTGTTCAAAATATTTCTGATTCAAACAGAACATGGCGTGTTCAACTTTCTTCTGTAATATACTATTTAGATCAAATTTCAGTTTAATTAATTTATTCCATATTTCCTCACTTGGGTGTGACATGTGTTGTTTTTCAAGAGCCTTAATGTCCTTTTCCAACCTCAGTATTTCCTCCCTCTGAGCCTTTTTCATCAAAGAGCCATATTGAATAAGACAGCCTCTTATATAGGCTTTAAAAGCATCCCAGGTGAGACCAACGTCCTCAATAAAGCCTTCACTGCATTCCCAAAATTCTTTAATTTTCAACCTTATATATTCACAATAGCTCCTATTATGTAAAAGTGAACTATTAAGGCGCCACCTAGGTGAGGGTGGAACTTTTCCCCTACTAGACAAGAGAAGTTCAACTGGGGCGTGGTCAGTTACGACAATGTTACCAATAGATGACCCAATAGTCTGGCCCACCAAGGAGCGAGATATAAGGAAATAATCTATCCTAGAATATGTGGAATGTGGATGGGAGAAAAATGTGTAGTCTTGTTCTTGTGGATGAAGCACTCTCCATATATCCACTAAGGCCAGCTCATCTGACACCACATCCAAAGCAGCACATGTGGGATCATGTACTGGTCTGGGTTTTTGAAGACTTGTCTAGAAATACATCCCTGACCTGGTTGAAGTCCCCTCCAATAATAATATCTGTATTCCCAATATTACGTATTGAATTACAAATTTTGTGAAAGAAGTCAGGTTGAGGAGAGTTAGGGGCATAAATATTCACCACAGTCATCTTCTGACCTTCTAGCGCAGCATCCAAAATCACCCATCTACCATCTTTATCAGCATAATGTTTGAAAACCTGGAAGTCTAAATTTTTTTTAACCAGTATAACCACCCCTCTTTTCCTACTGTTGAATGTACTGAAATACACCTGGCCCACCCAGTCTCTTTTAAGGTTTAAAGATTCCTCCTCATCAAGATGTGTCTCCTGAATGAGAGCAATATCTGTCTTTTTCTGCTTTAAATAAGTCAAAATTTTCTTCCTTTTAACTACATTATGACATCCCACTATGTTCCATGAAACTATTTTACATATTGTCATAAAGCCATATAGCCCATATTATACTAGCACAGACCCTTATAATTACCTTATGTTTAACCCATAGTAAAGCAGGACACCATTTTTGATATAACCCAGAGGTCAATATAAATTCAACAATGAAAAATAGTAGGCACATCAAAAGAAAAACAAAAAACACAAAAGACAAACACCGTTGGGTAGAACTAAACCCAACATAACACACGCGTAGCAGGTCCGTAGCACTCATTGGTCCCATTTGGCCACCCTCTCACTCGTTCCTCCCCACCCCCTCTATTAGACTATATCAAAATGAAAACGCCGTAAAGTTATAGTTCAGCTTACAGCTCTGATTAAAAAAAAAAAAAAACTTGAAATGCTCCTCAAACATTTCAAAGCCCATATGCTTTACATTTCCCTCTCATAAGAATAAGTAGGCTACATTTATCCCATTAATATGCCAGTAGGCTATATGAATCATGTTACCTGTCATTATAAGTGATTAAATTAGACTGTATTAAACAGTTTCCTCATTTTCTGAAGGCTGGTCGCTGTCATCCACATCTTCGATTGTCAAAAGCCCACTGATGAATCTTTTTGCCTCTGCTGGACTGGAGAACTCGTGTTGTTTGTTGTTCACGGAGAATGTCATGACAGCTGGAAAGCGCAGCGTGTAGAGAATCTTGCGCTGCTTCAGCAAGGCACGCACCCCATCAAACTTCTTGCGTTTCTCCAGGATCTCTGGTGCATAATCCTGAAACAGGCGCACTCTCATGTCTCTCCAGATAATCTTCTCCTTCTTTCTAGCTGCCGTCATCACGCACATCTTGGCTTTATCCCTTAAAAAGCGGACGATGATATGTCTAGGTCTCGGGTGTTCCTCATCGGACTTTTGCCCCACGCGATGAATTCTATCAATTTCAAACAAAGCATCTTCTGCTTCAATTTGCAAGGCCTCAGACAGCAGAGTTTTAACACAGTTCTCTAGGTCAGAGCCCTCTGTCCCCTCTTTGACACCAGAGATTCTAATGTTTGGGCGTCGGGAGAAGCCCTCCAGAACCGTCAGTTTTTCTTGCAGGCGGCGATTCTGTTTCTCCAACTCTCTCCTAGTTGTATTCGCTTTAGCCTCCTCGTCCTCCAGGCAGGAAATTCTCGTTTCGGCTTCATCCATCCTACCGCCAAGAGTTGCCACAGTTTCATTAAGACTCTCAATACCACCCTTCACAGCAGTCATGTCGTTAGCTAACTGCTCCAGAATCGCTCTTATGGCAGTCAGTTCACCAGCAACATTGCCTTTCGTAGGATTTTTCGATTCAACAGGTGGTTCCGCCATCTTAGAGGTTTTAACCGGCGAACTTTGTGAAGGTTTCCCTCGAGAAGCAGTAGGCTGATTCCGTGTAAAATAGTGACTTCTATTACTCATCACACTGTAGTAAAGCTTATTAATTCAATATATTGTAAAACTATCGACGTCATATGAATATTATCGAGGGTTTGAGGAAATCCGAGCTCCGCTCTGGTTTAGGCAGCCATCCTGGGCGGGTGTACCACGTGACTCCCGCCAGATTGTTTTATTATTGTGCTGCATTTCATTTTTACTCAGTAGGCCTTTTCAGGCCTGGTTCCATTGTAATTGAATAAGATACCTAGGTCAAAATTTACTTGAGTAAAATTAAAATTACTCATTTTTATATTACTCATAAAACTTCTTATAACAGTAACGTGAGTAAATGTTAGTTGCTTGCACCCCTGTGTTTGACAGATTTATTCTTTATGCAAACTTTTACTTAAACTTATGATGTATTTTATTTAACCATACTCTGGCTTTTAAAACAGTTTCATTTTTATTTTCCTAAACCTTATTGAACCTTATGTAATTATCATTATTAATGTTACTGTTATCGTTACTGCTTACTGAGCTGTATTAACTGTGAGCTTTGTCACGTCATACACCATTTTTATTGTTGGATTTATTTGTAATAAATGGATAGCCTACTCTGCTGGTGTACTGAATATGAATGAATTAACAAAACATCTAGGCCTATGGGTTAGGCAGTCCTATACGTGTTTAAATGGGCCTGGGCTGTCAGGGGCTGAGCCCTGGCACTTTTTTCACACTTTTCAGCAATCAAAAGAGAGATATACAGAGAGAGAGTGAGTGAGTGAGAGAGAGAGAGAGAGAGAGAGAGAGAGGAGGCCGTGGCAGGGTGGCCTGGGGGGGGGGGGGGGAGGGGGCCCACACTTTTAGTAGCTGCAGGGGGGCCCCCAAGTACTTGCGTTACGCCAGTGGCTACAAATGTTCATAGAATGTTCTGCTTCAATTCAGGGTTAAATGGGTATCTCATTTATGAACCATGCTTTTGACTTGAGTAAAAAGGCAGACCCTCCAGGATTTCGCGATGTTGCGATTTGCAACATTAATGCAAATTCAACCAATCCCCGCGAATTCAGGGCGGTGTTGCAATTATACCCAATCACCGCAACTTTCCCGCAAATTCGACCAATCGTTGGCGTCGTGTTGAGGTGACGTCGACAAACTACCTTCCGCTTTACTTCCGTGTATACGTTCAAGAGAAGCAGCGTGTGCGCCGTGTTGCCAGATTAGGCGGTTTCCAGCACAATTGGGCGGTTTTAAGTGCATTTTGATGGGTTTTGAACATATTTTGGGCTGGAAAACATCAGCAGTATCTGGCAACACTGCATGTGCGAGTCAGTGTTTATGTAGGCTTAAATTCTGTTACTGGAAGTGTGTTATGTTTACAGTGAAGGACTGTGTGCACTTTACATTATTTTTTTTTACTTAATACAAGAAATTAATGGATGCCAATGTTTTTGCCAAAATGGTATTTTATTTTCCATTGTTTAGGCAGCTTCAGCATCATACTGTGAGATTCTGTTCAAATTGTTTGTTTTCTTCTATGAAGCCTGAGCCATTTATTTTATTAGTTTATAATTATTGTTTAATTTAGTCTTCAGGAGAGACTGCCTGCACACAGTACTAGTATTAATAGTTTTTTTTTTTCTTACATGAAAGCTGAGGCATTTATATTATATTTTAAGGTAACTTCATGTTGTACTGTGAGGTTCTATGCACTTTAACTTTTGAACCAACAGGTGCATTTGGATAAGTAAAGCCTATTTTTCTGCATTTTTGTAGTCCTGGTAATCTTTTATATTGGTAAAGTTGTTTATAGGACCATTTCTCAGTGTCTTTGTTTGTTTTAATCAATAGTTTTCCAGTAATCACTTAATATTTAACATATCACTTTTAATCACAAAAAGAGAAAATCGCAACAATTTCTCGTAACTTTCACTTCCTCCCGCAATGTAATCGCAACAAAAACCTAAAAAACACTGCAACTTTCATCGCAATTTTTTTGGAAAACCCCCCGCAACATCAGACATTTTAGCCCGCAACAATCACAAAAAAGGCCCGCGGAATCCTGGGGGGACTGATTGATCTTGCTCCTGAATTTACCCGTGATATGCACTTTGAGTGTGTTGTTTAAATTATTGTAAGGGACCAACAGGGGGAGACAGAGACCTGCTTCTTGGTAATTAGTGGCAACAGAGTCCACCTCGGCGGCACGGTGGTGTAGTGGTTAGCGCTGTTACCTCACAGCAAGAAGGTACAGGTTCGAGTCCCGTGGCCGGCGAGGCCTTTCTGTGTGGAGTTTGTATGTTCTCCCTGTGGGTTTCCTCCGGGTGCTCCGGTTTCCCCCACAGTCCAAAGACATGCAGGTTAGGTTAACTGGTGACTCTAAATTGACCGTGAGTGTGAATGGTTGTCTATGTGTCAGCCCTGTGATGACCTGGCGACTTGTCCAGGGTGTACCCCGCCTTTTGCCCGTAGTCAGCTGGGATAGGCTCCAGCTTGCCTGCAACCCTGTAGAAGGATAAAGCGGCTAGAGATAATGAGATGAGATGAGACTTATCAGTCTATGCAGTTTTTAGCCGTGTTGAATGTAGTTCGTTTGGTCCACAGCATCTTCGCGAGACTTGTGCGAGACTTCGAAACGTGAAGTGTCAGCCAGGTGTCAGTGCCGCCATTTTGAAAACTGTTTTCCAAACGAAATATTGCACAAAAACGAGTTTAAATGATGATTACTGCCTACTTTTTAAAAACTTTCCTGATTGCTATCAAAACAAACAAAACTTCCGGCTTGATTGTATCAGCATGCGAAAGAGGGCGTGCGCGTCTTTTGGCTACCCTGTGTCCGAAATCACTCCCTACTCACTGTATAGGGCACTATATAGTGGGGATGCCATTTTGTAGTGCTGTCCAAAACCTTAGCCTTGCTTGAGCTTCTTTTAGGGCCGCTCTCACTCGAAGTGATTTGGCGTCCTATAAGTATTGGAACTGCTAGTTCTCATATTGTGACCAAGCACACACGTTAAATACGAGTTTCTTTTTTCCAAAATTAAAATTATTTTTCCAATAATAAACCTATAAATGTAATCATAAAATTCTTTATATAATAGTAAACTTTTAATATTAATTTCTAATTGTTTATATCTAATTTTTTGAATAATTTTATCATGAAAGTATGGATATTTGATACAATCTAGAAGCAGGTGTTTGACATTCTTTTACACCACAAGTTATACATTGATTGGAGTTTTTTTTTTAAGAAATAGTGCATCATTAAGTAGACATTTTCCAAATCTAAGTCTTGTAATTATCCTTTGTTTTTGTCAGAATATGTGGTATGTGTTGTAATATTTGGTTCGGTAGAAGAATCTACCAGTTTGAGAGTTATCCCATCTGTCTTGCCATATTGTAAAAATAACATCTTTGATATGTTTTGTTATATCAGCAGTGGTAAAAGGGTAATGAATGACATAATAGGTTTTATTTACTGATCTTTTGGCCAATTTATCAGCCGTTTCATTTCCTATAATACCCACATGAGCCCATTGTTGGAATCCAACAAAAAAAAACAACAACCTTACCACCCATAAGTTTAAACTGATACATAAGATATCGGAAATCTAATTCTCATCTCATTATCTCTAGCCGCTTTATCCTTCTACAGGGTCGCAGGCAAGCTGGAGCCTATCCCAGCTGACTACGGGCAAAAGGCGGGGTACACCCTGGACAAGTTGCCAGGTCATCACAGGGCTGACACATAGACACAGACAACCATTCACACTCAATTTAGAGTCACCAGTTAACCTAACCTGCATGTCTTTGGACTGTGGGGGAAACCGGAGCACCCGGAGGAAACCCACACGGGGAGAACATGCAAACTCCACACAGAAAGGCCCTCGCCAGCCCCGGGGCTCGAACCCAGGACCTTCTTGCTGTGAGGCGACAGCGCTAACCACTAAACCACCGTGCCACCTATCGGAAATCTAATAATTCTATATCATTATCTTCCTTTTGAATTTTTTGAAGGACAGACAAGGAGTCAGAAAATATCACACTTTGAGGGAGAGATTTATCAATGAGAAGTTCCAAAGCCTTTGTAATTGCTATTAACTCAGCTCTAAAGATAGTACCGTTTGAGATTTTATAATCTTTTTGAATGTTTAGACTTGGAATTACAATGCCAGATGCACAATTAATTTTTTTTTGAACCATCAGTAAATATATGTAAGTGTTGATTGTATTGGAGTTGAATGTGTTCTAATGCTGATTGTAACATGTAGCAACTATTATCCTCTTGTTTGGATATTTTAGGGACTAAATCTAAGTCAACTTTTGGAGCTTGGGATTCCCAGAATGGAAAAGGATCAACCAAAGGATAACAAGTTGGAACTGGGAGACTGTTAACCAAATGTACAACTTTAGCGATTATAGGACAAAAGTGAATATTAAGGTCACAATTTTGTTCTTGAAAAAAAATTGTTGGTTGATCTTCAAAAGATCTATATTTAATTGCACTTTGAGTTTGTTTGAATTCTCTTCTTAGATCCAAAGGCATAATAGAGCAGTCTGTCTCCAAAACAGAGATAGGAGTACACTTGAGAGCACCAGTGCAGATTCTAAGGCATTGATTTTGAATAATATCTAATTTTCTTTTCCTAGAAATGCTTGCATAAACTTCACAACTATAATCAAGACATGATAGAATTAGAGATTTATAGAGAATGATCATTGTTTCTTTGTCAATACCCCACTTGCTGCCACATAACTTTACAAACATTTTTTTATGACATTTAGTGAGATAATCAATGTGAGTTTTCCATGTAAGTTTGGAGTCAAAATAAAGGCCTAAAAACTTTAGTTTTTTTAATTTAAGTTTTTTACCATGATACATCAATTTTATATAATTTTTTTTTTACCTTTATGGAATAAAACCACAGAGGATTTACTTTCAGAAATTTTAAAACCCCATTTATCACACCAAGATTTAATGAAATCTAAAGCCTGTTGAATATGTTTCTGTAGCAAATGTATGTTTTTCCCAGATTTCCAAATTGCTGTATCAGCAAAAATAGAGAAAGATACATTAGAAAGAACAAGGTCATTTATAGCAATCAAAAACAAAATTGGACTGATGACACTTCCTTGTGAAACACCATTTGGAACTTCAAATAAAGATAATGAGGAACCTACTTTGACTCTGATATATCTATCAGATAAAAAGGAATTAATCCAATTACAGATAGAACCAAAGATACCAATATTATGTAACTTATATAATATACCCTTCCTCCATGCCATATGCCTTTTCTATATCAAGAAAGACTACTAAGACTTTATGCCCTCTTCCAAACCTTTTAATAGTATCATTACTTAGTCTTAGATGATCCAAGGTACATCTTTTTCTTCTAAATCCGGATTGTTTTTTATTAAATAGTTTGTTTTTCACAGAACCAATTTAAGCGATTAGTGACCATTCTTTCAAGAGTTTCAGAAGTCTTAAGTTAAAACAGGGCGATACACTGTAAAAAAAAAATTAGTCAAGCCAACATAAAAATGTAATGCAACCTACTGCCAAAGGATTTTGAGTAAACTCAACTCCGGGCCAAATAGTTGCGCTGACTTGCTCTTTTAAGTCGACACAGATGAGTATTTTATGTTGACCTTACTTTATTTAGCAAGTTCAGTGCATTCAAATTGTGATGTTGAAATAAATTGAAATAATTGTGGCCTTGGGCTTAAAAGCGAGTGTTGACTAAATTTGACCTTAAGCAGAAGAGCAATTACTGACTACGCCACCAGGGGACTTTCACCCCAGGAATATTAACCAGGAAACGCTTCACAATGTTGACACACAAGGTTCGTTTGACTAAAGACACCAGAGACCAAAGTTATGAAAATACAAAAAGGTTATTTTGTTACGATGTTTACAAAAATAAATTTTCCTTTACTTCACAATCACCTTCATTCACACTCCAAAGGACTGACTGACATGTACAGTATGTGGGGCAAGAGTAAGGGGGGAAAAAAAAAATCAATATTAACAGGGCTGAGGCCTACCAGCAAGGGGCAAGATACCAGGAGACGGAGGAGGGATCCAAGGAGGCACACCATACAAGCCCACGTGTCACACTCACTACAAACCAAGTCGAAATAAATCAAATAAATCAAAAACACGGCCAAAGGAGAATTCCACACAGGCACACGTGAACACACACACGGAAAATAGGAAAAATACCACCACCTAAGGGATCAGCTGCCACCCCACCTTGGGCACACAGTACCTGAAAAGTAAATAAACAAAAGGAGGTATGAGAAAAGAAAAATCAAACAAAGAAATAACACAGCTTAATCACAAACTAACCAATTAAAAAACACAACCACACACGATGTAAACTAAGGGAGGGGAACCACATGGACCACTGATGATCCACAGCTTGCAATGGCCTCCCACCAGTACTGGCATACAGCTGGCAACCAAAGGCTGCTTGCCACGGCAGAAAAGGTTGGCAGACATGGTTGCTAGCCACACACAAATTCACATAAAGTAAGCTCTCGCGAGCATTAAACCAAATAAACAAATAAAAAAAAACATTAACATAAATCAGGCCCAATAAGATAGCCCACTGGCTATCCGCAGCTATACAAAAAGAACCTCCTGCCAGCAGGTGAACCCTGAGCAGGGCTAAAGCAAATAAACAAAAATACCCAATTTAACAGAAAAAGAAAATATCCCTCACACCACACTCCAAGCACACATACACGCACACTGATTATAGATGAATAATGATCAGACACACAAGCAGTCACACACACACACCACAAAAGTTAAAACTAATATTAAAGTGCTGTGGTGGTTTCGCAGCCCTCCTCATGCAGACAACTGCACCAATCAGAGACAACTGCACCAATCAGAGAAAGCAGCACTCAGTAAAAACGCGCTGGCAAGAACAGCAGCAAACCCGGACCAAAACCGGTAACACCTAAAAAAAACCACGCAAAATACTCAATTAAAGCCACGCTTAATAAACTCAGAGTAGTAGGAATTCAAAGGGAGGGGCACATACCACACGATCCAAAACTTCTCGCCTAATCCCAGCGAGGCTCACAGAATTCCATGGGTTATCTGCACTTAATACAGATGCCAAGAGAACGTTCGGAAATCACTGCACACAAAATGCACAGCTGGACAAGACCAGAGGAAAGCCAAACAGTGGATGCACTGAAAAGCAACCAGAGCCGGTCACAATTAAAACAAACGAAAGTTAGCCAGAGTAACAGAGAGTTCCAAACAAGCGTGCTTACCGGCCACAGGTAAATGGGAAGGGGTGTGACAGGAAACAGCAGGGGGGGGGGGGGGGGGGGGTGTCACGCCTCCAGAGTTCAAAATCACTCTACCATAAATAGGCTGGCGATACACGCCATTGGTTGAGGCTGCCCCAATTGCTAAGAAGCACTTAACTCAGTGCGTCTCGCCACATAATCATTCCAATTAACTTGGAAAAGCAAGTTGGCACAAAAAACATTAAGTTATCCTAAATTATTCTTTTTTGGGGGCTTTTTCCACCTTTATTGGATAGGACAGTGTAGAGACAGGAAATGAGTAGGAGAAAGACGGGGAAGGATCGGGAAATGACCTCGGGTCGGAATCAAACCCAGGTCCCCGGATTTATGGTATGGCGCCTTATCCACCTGAGCCACAAAATGTTCTTTTAAAGGAACAGTCCACCGTACTTCCATAATGAAATATGCTCTTATCTGAATTGAGACAAGCTGCTCCGTACCTGTCCGAGCTTTGCGCGACCTCCCAGTCAGTCAGACGCGCTGTCACTCCTGTTAGCAATGTAGCTAGGCTCAGTATGGCCAATGGTATTTTTTGGGGCTGTAGTTAGATGCGACCAAACTCTTCCGCGTTTTTCCTGTTTACATAGGTTTATATGACCAGTGATATGAAACAAGTTCAGTTACACAAATTGAAACGTAGCGATTTTCTATGCTATGGAAAGTCCGCACTATAATGACAGGCGTACTAACACCTTCTGCGTGCTTCGGCAGCGCATTGATATCTGAGCTCCGTATCAATGCGCTGCCGAAGCGCGCAGAAGGTGTTAGTACACCTGTCATTATAGTGCGGACTTTCCATAGCATAGAAAATCGCTACGTTTCAATTTGTGTAACTGAACTTGTTTCATATCACTGGTCATATAAACCTATGTAAACAGGAAAAATGCGGAAGAGTTTGGTCGCATCTAACTACAGCCCCAAAAAATACCATTGGCCATACTGAGCCTAGCTACATTGCTAACAGGAGTGACAGCGCATCTGACTGCGTCTGACTGACTGGAAAGTTGCGCAAAGCTCGGACAGGTACAGAGCAGCTCGTCTCAATTCAGATAAGAGCATATTTCATTATGGAAGTACGGTGGACTGTTCCTTTAAGTTCACATAGAAGAGTATTTTATGTTGAGTTGACTTGACTTGCCTTTAGAAGTTCAGTCCAACAAATTGTTTAGTTGAAATAAATTGAAATAATAATGGCAATTAACTTAGAAGAGCAAGTTGGCACATCATGGTTCTAAGTTGAGTTTATTCAAAATCCTTTGGCAGCAGGTTGCGTTACATTTTTTAAGTTGGCTTGACTATTTTTTTTTTACAATGATTTAGTGTGCATTACATTTTTTAGTTAACACAAACCTCTCAACACTTAAGTTCTACTTCACTTTGCCTATTATTACACAAACAGAAATAAATACCGACATACAAGGAGGGAATTCCCTGGCCTCTGCTGAGGAAAGCTTACACTACGTTCAGACTGCAACCTGAAACAACCCATATCCGATTTGTTGTGAAATCCGATTTTTTTGTTAGGCCGTTCACATTACCAATTATATGAGACTTGTATGCGATCTCCAATATGAACGGAAAACGACCCAAAAGTGTCCCGCATGCGCAAATTGACACGTAATAAGCACATCTACGTAATACGTAAACAAAAAAAAAAGCGCACTCTTCATGTTTAATGATTTCTTTTTTTGTTTGTTTGTTTAATTATCTGGTTAGTGTTTAAGTGTGAGGTCTCGTGTGTTTTTGTTTCTGAACTGAAATGAAAACGTGTAGCCTGGTAATGAGGGTTGACTCCTAAATGTCTCTCTAATTTCTATATAAGTGCACTACATGTTACTAGGAAGTAATGGATTTTTAAACTCTATATAGTGCACTCGAGCTTCAGTAGGTAGTCATTTGGGATACGGCCGCTGTATTACCAAACTCTTAATTCAGGCTTAATAATTTGCACAGATTTATTTCGTCATATTAATAAACTTTTTCTACATTTTTATAAATATTTATTTAGATTGTTTATAGCCAGCTGAATTCTGCAACTTCTCTCAGCGCTGGCTCAAGGTGCATAAACACCAGTGCAGTTTGCTATTGGAGATGAGGCGAGACCTGGCGATGTGGTTTTTGTGGCGGTGGCGGAACTCACACAATAATCTGATTAATGTGGGCAGCAGACTAATGAGACCGAAGATGTCAAATTACTGGAAATTTCCAGAACAATCTTATAATCTTGTAATACAGGATGGTTTAAGTTATAAATCAGTTATAGAAACTGTTTTATTTAATCAGGCTAACAGATCAACATCCAGGTCCGTACCAAATCCACCATTAGCTTGATCAATTCTATAAAAGTCTATTTAAATTCTGAAAACTGTACAAATGTTGTTGTTTTCCACCAATGAGGCGGGATTAGCCAACGCAGAATAGTGACGTTTGTCTCTTGTTGATGACGTGTAGGTCGCATGAATGCGACCTGTCCGGTCAGACTGCAGTCACATGTGAAAATATCGGATATGCATCGGATTTAGGACCACATATCCAAGCGGCCTGGGTCGCATGTGAAAAAATCGGATCTGTGTCATTCAGATTGTCAATAACAAATCGGATAGAGTGGGGGGAAAAAGCCCCCCTTAAGGAAAATTCAGTTTTTCTCCAAGTTCAAATGAACCATGTGTTTAGTTTTAATCATAGTTTTGACAACAGTGACATGAACAACAATGCCACCTAAAGTTTCCCTAAAGTTAATACTTAATTTTTTTTTTTTAACAAAAACAAACATTGTGCCAAGGGGGCCTTTTACCCCCCCCCCAGTGGGGTAAAAGGCCCCCTGAGGTGGGGCAATAGGCCCCCTCACTCAAAAAAAGCTGTTTGGATAGCAAAAGTGTTTACTTAAGCCTATAATGTGAAAGAAACAAGAAAATATCCCTGAATTAATGAATAGATGCATTATTTTATTACATTTTGCATTTTAATTTCAATTTTTTTTATTTCAATTATTTTCTATTAAGTTCAAATTACTTGCTTTACTCAACCAGGTAAGCGAGATGTTATTAAAAACTATGTATCTGCTATTCAGAAATGTATGAAATACAGTAATTATGATAAAAGGAAACGATGCCCCCTTGGGCCATTTACTCCGCCATTAAGGGGGCGTTTTACCCCACAGACTACACTTTTACAAAAAAGGGTCTTGCTTTCAAAATGTGATTCAACTTTTTATACCTAATGTATTTTTTTAACGTACTGACTTGTCTACTCATACCACATACACAGCTGTGATATCTGACAAAATAGCAGCTATCTAAATACAGTTTTACTGATATCTGAAAATTATATCACTTACCATGAAATTTGATTTCTCTCCGCTGCGTTGCTGATATGCGATCCACAGTGGATATTTGTATATCCCCGTTGTCAAGGCAGCCCATAGCAGCTATTGAGGTATTTCACCTGACGTCACAGGGTCACATGACGCCCCAGTGTCCGCCATTTTGGACGGCAAGCTACATACTAACGCTGCAGACAGAGAGGGAGAACCAGCTTGGAAAAAAACATGTTACAGACACCTAGAATAGATTAATTTGTCAGTAAGCACTCTATAAATAACCATTTTTGCTTGTTGTGCTGTGGGCTGCCACAACAGACAGGGACAGCGTGCAGGACGCTCCTTTTACTGGTTTCCTACTGACCCAGACAAGAGGGCCAAATGGATTGCAGCTGTGAAGAGACAGGATTGGGAGCCAACAGAGTACTCCAGGGAAAATATCCCTGAATTAATGAATAGATGCATTATTCATTATACTCATTATATATAGGGGAGCTCGCTGGCGCGCCGGGGGAGCTCGCTGGCACGCTCGCTGGCGCACCGGGGGAGCTCGCTGGCGCGCTCCGGCTATGACATAAGTAGTATTTATAAACTTTATTCATCAAAAGGAAAATAATATTCTATTCAATATTCTATTCTAATTGCCCAAACCTGTGTATGGCGATGGGTCAGTGAGCAATCCTGGTGGAAGCAGGTAAACGTCGTTCTCTAAGCCTGCTAACCTCAATTTTTGCAAATACCTCTCCCTGTGCTCGCCCTGTAAATGCCCTACGTCGCTGGATAGTGAAGGTGTTTTCTGCATCTCGCTCCTTTTTCTTTTATGTTTTTCGTTTGTCGCCTTCCTCGCATTCAAACTGATTCGAGCCGTGACGTCCAAAATGGCAGCATCACATGACTTGGTCACGTGGGTGAAATACCTCAATAGAAATGTAACTTTGCGCCATCTGGTGGTTATTTTGGGTAAAACAGGCCGGGGACGTATTACCCCACGGGGGCGTATTACCCCACTCTACTCTACAGGTCGCATATGGGCAAAAAAATCGGATATGGGTCGTTTCAGGATGCAGTTTGAACGTAGTCTTAGTCTATACTCCTATACAATGTCTCGTGTCAGTTTCCACGGACTTCTCACTCCACCCGACCGTTGAAACTTCCAAACTTGTGAAGTGCGCATGCGCAGTGGCATTGGTTAAGGGGCGTCAATCAGCACTTGAATATATAAGTTCACTTAACTTAATTTTCCAATTCCTATGAACTTGTGGTGAAGAAAAGGCGTCTCAACTATTTTTTTTTAGTTACTTGAACAATTAGAAGGGAAATTTGTTCATTCAACTTAGAATCCTTTTTTCACTCAACAATTTTGCAAGTTACATTTTTTACAGTGTAGGAAGCAGGATCTGATTTAGGTTTTCCAGGTTTTAAGACAGGAACAACATGAGCAACTTTCCAATCTTTGGGAACAATTCCTTCCATCAAGGTTTTATTAAAAAAGTCCAAAATAAATTGCTTAGAGTAGGTAGACATATGTTGGAACATGATATAACATAGGACCATCAGGTCCAGGACAGGTGTTTCTATAATTTCTTAAGGCTTTATTGACTTCATCCAGAGTGAATTTATAATTTAATGTAGACTTAGAATCAACAGACTTTGTAAATATATGATTATTTTCTTCTTCAAATTTTTTTTTATGAGCTAAAAATTATTTTGTATAGAATCACTACTAACTTTAGCAAAATGGGAAGCAAGGACTTCAGCTTTTTCAAAATTACTTTTAGTATAATTATCCTTTTTGAATTCAGGTATATTATCACCATTATTATAATTTATGTTTCTTATTAATTTCCAAATTTTTGATAAGTTTGAGCTTTCATTTAACCTACTACAATAACTATGCCAAAACTTTCTTTTTTTTCCATTTTAACTATTTTTGTTGCTATTGCTCTTTTATATTTATAATTAATAAACTGTGTTAAAGTTCTTATATGATTTATGTTTTGCTTGATTTCTTTCTTTAACTGCATTTTCACAAGTATCATTCCAAAAAGGTTTATTTCTTTTTATACCTTTTGATTTTGGTATGGCGATAGTGGCAGCACAATTAATTGCTGCAGTGATACCTATTACAAGTTAGCTCATCAATATCATTATTTGTTTCATCTCATCTCATTATCTCTAGCCGCTTTATCCTTCTACAGGGTCGCAGGCAAGCTGGAGCCTATCCCAGCTGACTACGGGCGAAAGGCGGGGTACACCCTGGACAAGTTGCCAGGTCATCACAGGGCTGACACATAGACACAGACAACCATTCACACTCACACTCACGGTCAATTTAGAGTCACCAGTTAACCTAACCTGCATGTCTTTGGACTGTGGGGGAAACTGGAGCACCCGGAGGAAACCCACATGGACAACATGCAAACTCCGCACAGAAAGGCCCTCGCCGGCCACGGGGCTTGAACCCGGACCTTCTTGCTGTGAGGCAACAGCGCTACTACACCACCGTGCCGCCCCTATTATCCAAAATACTTTCAATAATTCTTCCTCTAGTATCTGAAAAAGAACTACCCCATATTTTACTTTTTGCATTGAAATCTCCACAGATCAGAACATTCTCAGTATGGAATAAGTTAATTAAATCTTCATAATATATTTTTTTAGAAGGTGAAAGATACAAATTAAGTTAATTATACCGTTAGAGGTATTGGTTTTAACAGATAATCCTTCAGCTGGTATATCTAGTTTTTTGAAACACGAGTAAGAAATGTCTTTATGGACTAAGAATGCAATACCCCTTTCAGAATTTTCTTGAAGTATTTCATAATTATTTATTTTAATTATTTTATCACCTATTCTTGTTTCTTGTAAGCATATAACATCAGGACTATCTTTTGTAAAACCTAAATAATGTTTTATTTCATTAATTTTGTTTATTACACTGTTCGCATTCCATTGCCATATTATAAGTTTTTTACTCATCTTTATTTATGTTTTTTACTTTTGACCTGAGTAGATTCTTGACTGATGTTTTGAGAGCTGATGTTTTGAGAAGAGTCAGTGATCGAACAATCCATAGTATCTATAGTGACACCAGGCTCAACCAAATCCAAATTAGAACAAAAGTCAGAAGTTTTCAACCCAAGACTAAGAAATTCATTTATCGAGGTAAAAATCTGAGAAACCAAATATTTTCTGCTTCGAACACCACCCTGCGCTTGAAAAATTGAAAAAGAATCTTGTACATTGAGTATGAAATCTGACACTTTGATGAATTGATCTGATTTTCCAGGATCATCTTGAATCTTTATTTCTTCTGTGTTTGAGTTATCTATCTGATTCAGTCTAACTTTCTTCACAGCGTCCGCATATGACATTTTTTCATTTGTCCTGATTCTGCTAACCTCTGAGGCTTCTTTCTACACCCTTTTGAATTGGATTGGTGCTCTTCACCGCAGTTTGCGCATTTGTACTTAGTGAACGTTCAGAAGTGCCATGAGTGTCTCCGCATTTGCCACACCTTTCTTTTGAGTGGCAATTTAAACTAATATGTCCATAGCGCTGGCATTTGAAACACCTGATGGGACCAGGTACATATGTCTTAACTCTGAAAATTCTAAAACCAAATTTTATGGTTTCAGGTAAATTTTTACCAGAGAAGGTAATCAGAATAGTGTGTAGCATTTAAAAAAAAATCTTTTTAGAACCTTTTGATGCTAACAATGTTGAATGAATTAGATTCTTTAAATCCTTCAAGCAAATCTTCATCCAAAATATCTATATCAACTCCATGGATTATACCTTTTACTTGGTTGTTAGGAACAAATCTCTCTACTATGATTGGTGTTTCTTCAAATGTTCTGAGTTTCATAAGTTTCAAGTTGTGATAGGAAAGTCCCAGCAAAAGTGAAAGGTAAGATGTATAAGACAGTAGTGAGACCAGCTGTGATGTACGGATTGGAGACCGTACCCTTAACGAAGAGACAGGGGGCAAAGTTGAAGGTGGCGGAGTTGAGGATGTTAAGGTTTGCGATGGGAGTGACGAGGTTGGACAGGATAAGGAACGAGTACATCAGAGGGACAGCACATGTGGAGAGCTTGGGAATTAAGCTAAGAGAGATGAGACTGAGATGGTATGGGCACATCCTGAGAAGAGATGCAGAGCATGTTGGAAGGAGAATGTTGAGGATGGAGCTGCCAGGCTTACGAAAACGAGGAAGGCCAAAGAGGAGATACATGGATGTGGTGAGAGAGGACATGAAAGTGGCAGGTGTGGTAGAGAAGGATGTGGAAGACAGGGAGCAATGGAGACGAAAGATCCGCTGTGGCGACCCCTAATCGGGAGCAGCCAGAAGAAGTTGTTCATTAACTCTTTACTGAAAATCATTATGACTGGCTTTGAAACAAAATACCCTCCATCCATCCATTATCTGTAGCCGCTTATCCTGTCCAGGGTTGCAGGCAAGCTGGAGCCTATCCCAGCTGACTATGGGCAAGAGGCGGGGTACACCCTGGACAAGTCACCAGATCATCGCAGGGCTGACACATAGAGACAAACAACCATTCACACTCACGGTCAATTTAGAGCCACCAATTAGCCTAACCTGCATGTCTTTGGACTGTGGGGGAAACCCATGCAGACACAGGGAGAACATGCAAACTCCCCACAGAAATGCCCCATCAGCTGCTGGGCTCGAACCCAGAACCTTCTTGCTGTGGGGTGATAGTGCTAACCACTACACCACCGTGCTACCCTGAATCAAAATACAATCATCATAAACCAAATTATTAGTGTGCTTGAAAAAGCACACTATTGTTCTTCTTAAGTTTTATTATTATTATTATTATTATTAGTGTGCTTGAAAAAGCACACTATTGTTCTTCTTAAATTTTATTAGTGTGCTTGAAAAAGCACACTATTGTTCTTAAGTTTTATTAGTGAGCTTGAAAAAGCACACTATTGTTCTTAAGTTTTATTATTATTATTACTATTATTATTATTATTATTATTATTATTATTAGTGTGCTTGAAAAAGCACACTATTGTTCTTCTTAAGTTTTATTATTATTATTATTATTATTATTATTATTATTATTATTAGTGTGCTTGAAAAAGCACACTATTGTTCTTAAGTTTTATTATTATTATTATTATTATTATTATTATTATTAGTGTGCTTGGAAAAGCACACTATTGTTCTTAAGTTTTATTTTTATTATTATTAGTGTGCTTGGAAAAGCACACTATTCTTAAGTTTTATTAGTGTGCTTGGAAAAGCACACTATTGTTCTTCTTAAGTTTTATTTTTATTATTATTAGTGTGCTTGGAAAAGCACACTATTGTTATTCTTAAGTTTTATTTTTATTATTATTAGTGTGCTTGGAAAAGCACACTATTGTTATTCTTAAGTTTTATTATTATTATTAGTGTGCTTGAAAAAGCACACTATTGTTCTTCTTAAGTTTTCTTAGAACAATAGTGTGCTTTTTCAAGCATGCTTGAAAAAGCACACTATTGTTCTTAAGTTTTTTTATTATTATTATTATTATTATTATTATTATTATTATTATTATTATTATTAGTGTGCTTGGAAAAGCACACTATTGTTCTTAAGTTTTATTATTATTATTATTATTATTATTATTATTATTATTATTATTAGTGTGCTTGAAAAAGCACACTATTTTTCTTAAGTTTTATTATTATTATTATTATTATTATTATTATCATTATTATTATTATTATTAGTGTGCTTGGAAAAGCACACTATTGTTCTTAAGTTTTATTTTTATTATTATTAGTGTGCTTGGAAAAGCACACTATTCTTAAGTTTTATTAGTGTGCTTGGAAAAGCACACTATTGTTCTTCTTAAGTTTTATTTTTATTATTATTAGTGTGCTTGGAAAAGCACACTATTGTTATTCTTAAGTTTTATTATTATTATTATTAGTGTGCTTGAAAAAGCACACTATTGTTCTTCTTAAGTTTTCTTAGAACAATAGTGTGCTTTTTCAAGCATGCTTGAAAAAGCACACTATTGTTCTTAAGTTTTTTTATTATTATTATTATTATTATTATTATTATTATTATTATTAGTGTGCTTGGAAAAGCACACTATTGTTCTTAAGTTTTATTTTTATTATTATTATTATTAGTGTGCTTGAAAAAGCACACTATTGTTCTTCTTAAGTTTTATTAGTGTGCTTGGAAAAGCACACTATTGTTCTTCTTAAGTTTTATTATTATTATTATTATTATTATTATTATTATTATTATTGTGTGCTTGAAAAAGCACACTATTGTTCTTAAGTTTTATTATTATTATTATTATTATTATTATTAGTGTGCTTGGAAAAGCACATTATTGTTCTTCTTAAGTTTTATTTTTATTATTATTAGTGTGCTTGAAAAAGCACACTATTGTTCTTCTTAAGTTTTATTTTTATTATTCGTTTTCACCCGTTTTTTGGATCCACTACTCCTCCTAGGGCTTTTTGAGATAGAGACACCGTTCCAACGCTGAAACGTAGGGCCCGGTCTGGAATGGTGTGCGCTACCCCTTGTCGTTCGTCTGGTATTCCCGTTTTTCGGTAAAATTCCGTGCCATTGAAATGAATGGGAGTGATGACGTCATAAGGAGCTTCCCCCACTCTAGACGTTAGAGCGCGCGCAGCAGAAAAAAAAAATTAAAACTGCGATTTTACAGCCAAAGTCCATGTTTTAAACCCTGTACAACCTCTGCATTAAACTGAAAAGCATATAAAAGGGTGGAGAGGAGATTTCACTGCGCGAAGCGCCTCCCTTCAAAATGCTGTGAAAGAGACTTTGAGCCAGAAGAGGAGTGAGAGCTGTTGACCAAAGCCATTTAAAACAAGGATTTCAGAGCGTGAAGCGAAGCGCTCTGAAATCCTTCTCTTAAAACATGACACTGTGTGACACTGTGTATTGGTGGGGATAGTGATTGGGTCGGGTGAGAGAGAGATGTAGAGAATACCAAATTCTAACAGAAAACGAGAGCGCCCGAAAGGGAAAAGCGAGGCGAGCCGCCATTTTGAATCCTCATTCACGGTTGTAATGCAAATTGCTTTCTCCTCACTATACAAGTGCACTTCCATGGGAAGGGGGAAAAAAAACCCTACATTTTGCCGCCTATTTAGTTCCCTATTTATACAAATAGGAGTCATTCAGGATTCAGCCATGTTTTTGCTCGGTGTTAGCAAATTACAGTTTTTAGCTTTCTCCTGAAATGTTTTACTAGTGTGCTTGCCTTTGTTCTTCTTAAGTTTACTTATTCTGCCTTATTCCGACACGTTTATTGGATCCACTACTCCTCCTAGGTTGGCATTAGCCAGAGGTGGAAAGTAACGAATTACATTACTCGCGTTACTGTACTTGAGTAGCTTTTTTGTGTACTTATACTTTTTCAAGTAATTTTTAGAGTGTACTTTTACTTTTACTTAAGTATGTTTTCTTTTAAGTAGTGTACTTCGGTACATTTTACATCACAACCGTTACTGAGTAAAAAAAAATAAATAAATACAAAAATAAAAAAAGGCTAAAACGGAGAAGGGGAAATGCGTTCTGGAAATGAATCACGGGAAGGACAGTTGTCGCGCGCGAGTCTCATACAGACGATGGCGGACATGCACCGGCGCTTTAAGGGGGGCTCACGCCCCTGGGTCACAGCCAATCAGGGGCCTTGTAATATTAATAAAATAATAAACTGTCGGAATCGTGGGCCTACATTAATGTACGGATAGAAATAAGGTTAGAAATAAATGAGCGCACAGTAGCCTGCTGTAAGAGACATGGTGGATGCGGTTCGCGAAACGAACACCCACAACTGGACCAGAATAAAATGTAACAAAATGTAACGTCACGCACGAAAGCGCGCCAAAGACTGCAGACTGCAGAGACACAAATTTAGAGGCTTTGAAAGATGAAGCGTTCACATGTTAGCGGGGCGCATAAAAGGAAAAAAAGAGAGATGCAGGTAATGATAGAATCGTTGCCTAAAGTCACAGACTTTTTTAAGGTAAGGATCACCAATCTGTTCAGAATATCAGCTACTTATCAGTTATCAGCCTACCAGCAGCTAGGCTCTGTGCAGCTAGGCTAGATATGCTATGATCTGTCCAACAGTAAAATAAATCAGTTGTGATTTGAATACGTGTCGTGTGATTTGAGTTATAATCCTGTTAGTATAATAGCATATTTCGATGGGGATAATAAAATGTCTAAAACAGCATCTACTGAAGAAATTGATGAAAAGATGTTTCATCATAATGTAATGCCTATAATGTTCACAGTTCGGGCAGCAGACAGAGTAAGCATACTGAGGGGAATAGCAATACAAAGCTAGCGCAGATCCACATTTCTCGCTCACTGTAAGCCCGGACTTTGTATTTAATTAAATGTTTTAATACAATGTACGTAAAAATTTAAGTTTGATTGCATTACTAAAAAATATTAAGTATATTCTACTAATTTGTACACATAGTCAAAAGTGTTAATAAGTTTAAGTTGACTGGCCTTAAAATTCTAAGTTTTAGTCATGACCACACCTCTCTTTTAAGGCCCGGTCCCACTGCACTTATGGATGCAAAGAGGATGTAAAACGTAAAAAAATCTTTGCCATCCGTTGGAAAACGCTATGCATCCGTTGTGTACTCATTGCATACGTGCTTCATACGCTCTATCCATCGAGCATCCGTCCACTGTGATTTCATCCGCGCAAAAAGTTTTGAGCTGCACAAAACTTTTAGAACGGATGAACTTTCCGCCGTGTACGATGTAAATCCGCGACATATACGAGCAACAAACGTTCTATGTCCGTTATCATCCGTTAAACGTCTGCTGTATCCTCTCTGCATCCTCTGGGCATCCTCGCAACTCACATCCGCTGCAGCTGAAAACGGAAAGAGGGAGGAAAGATAAGGTACATGAAACGTCTATTCATCGTTAGTAGCACGGAAATAGAAAGGATGTAAGCGTATGCATCTCGTATAGAAAGTATTCAAAACGGACAAAGCGTTTATATCTGGGATGTATCTCGTATATTTAGGATGTCTGGAGTATGTCTAGAGTATGTAGAAGGACACCTAGCGGACAATCGGTCTGCATCCAATATACATCCGCGCAACATGCCCTTTGTTTCCGTTAGGCGTACGTGATGCAGCCCCTTCATCCGCTATGCATCCGCTCTTTCTGCTATGCGTCCGCTTCTCAGTTATCACTGGTAACCCCTTCGGAGCTTTCATCCGCTAGGCTTCCTATGAACATGCGTTTAACATCCCCGCTATATACTACCCACGTCCGTTCTTTTCCGTTCTGTTTTCGCAAATTTTGTCCATTTCTGGAGCGGATGAAAACGGATAGAGCCACCCCCGAAATTTTGCTCGTCCGCTGTGTCCTTTTTGCATACGTTTTGTGTCCATCGGCCAGTGGGACCGGGCCTTTAATCTGCGCAGAGTTGTGAAGCCGCCATTTTAACTTTCACAGATCAGCAGCAGTTACGTGAGGTTTGGTGAAATTCAGAGTGAGCTTCAGCCAACGTTTGTTCTCTGAACTTAGTATTTTGGATCCTGACTGTCGGTGGGAATGTTTGTTTTAACTTTAAGAGCAGTGGAAATCGCGTGTTTTACAGTTACAGGTGGTATTTTACCAATTTCACGTCATTTTCATCTGTTGGCTAAGTTGCTTTTGTCACTGTGGAGAGCTCTCTGGATTTGGAATGGGACACTTTTGAAAACTTTTCGGATAATGTAAGTATACAGCACAACCATATCATAGGTTTAATCATTATATATTGTACGATTAAATAGCTAACGTTAGAATTGACGTTCTTCCTCTATTAGCTAAGTGCTCACTAGCTGTTAGCTGCATTGAACACCCGACCGACAGCACAGAAAACGCGCTCTTCCACGCTGCGCAGCACAAGGGAGAAGGAGAGAGAAAGGAAGGCGACGATCCGTTGGTGTATCACTGTTTGGATTTATTTGGACATGTTATTTGGTTAAGTAGGTTTTTGGTGTGTCAGTTCATCACTATTGCTTACCTTTTCCATCCTCTCTCTCTCTCTCTCTCTCTCTCTCTCTGCCCTCCTGTCTCTCTCTCCCTCTCTCTCTGAAAGTAAATATTTCTTTCAGTGAAAATCTTATATAGTATATGCATATTTTCTCAGTCCTGCCATTAAGAAAGATGAACACCATGCTGTCAGTCTTGTGAATCCAGGATTTGATTGTTTTTTTTTCTGCTCCTTTTTTTTTGTAAATGTGCTATCTACAATAAAAGAGAAAAAGAATGTACATTTGTTTTCTTTTTTTGTTCATTAAAGTTAATATTGCTATTTATATTGCATTAAACCAACTTGGCATTTAGTGTAATGAACTTAATATGTTACATTTAATGATTATACAAAGCAATTGGTTTAGCAAAAGATTTTAAGTTAAATCAACTTGGTATTTAGTGTGTTGTACTTAAAATAGCAATTCCATTCCCATCAAGCATTTAAGTTTAATTCACTCAAGTTTTGATTATACATTACTTAATTTTTTTTAAGGCAACTGGTTTCCTCAAATTTTTTTAAGTAAACTCAACTTATCCAGGCTTACAGTGAAGAGGATATTAAGATTTTAAATATTAAAGCAGTTAAGTGAATTAGACTTATCATATAAAGTTCTGAGCATTCTAGTCTTAAGTAGACTGCACAGTTTTTGTTTAGTTCATTAATTAAGTCGTTCAAGTTGATTGTACTTGACAAATTCATTTTCTCTACTCTTCATAACTTAAACCACTTAAGGCAATCGCTTTACTAAAGTCGTTTAAGTGTACTCAACTTATCCGGGTTTACAGTGAGCTGTGTTGGGTGTGTTGTTAACCCGCGTGGATTTAAGTGAAATACTTGAGAAGTTCTGTGGTCAAGACAACGTTTTAAGGTAAGGACGCTTGATTATTAATGTTTGCCCGCCGTGGCTTGTTGTTGACGAAAGGCCCACATGATTTTGCCTTATGCAGCTACTGCTAGCGTCATGCTTTGAACTAGGTTAAGCTCATTTGCGCTAAAGGATGGGTTTATTGAAGGACTTTGATGTAGCTAGTTTCTTTTTAAAAAATCGTATGCTCAAAACAGTATGCCCGTGTTCATCATGTTTAACTTTTTTCTTGATGGAGTGCGTGAAATATTGTTGCAAGTGGTATTTTGATGCAGTCATGTCAAAAAGGCAGTTGAATGCATGGTCTCATTCCAGGAGAAGGAAGACTTGCATGATGCTTGAACATAGATCGGTAAAATAGACCCTAGTAGGACTTGGGTTCGTGTATTTCGGTCTGTAGAGTTATGAGTTTGGCTGCTGTCCATGGTGTTTACGTTTCATGTGGCCGCCGAGCCAAGTACCTTGACTTGCAGTGAATGTTTGTTTTCATGCCGCCGAGCTATTTTTATGTATTTTATTTTTTAAAAGGACTTGTCTGTAGGTGTGTGTGTGTTTTATGTTTACAACACATAGGTCTACATTATAGCGCATGCAGGCTTGTGTGGTTATCTCTGGCCATGCCCCTGCGTGAAAGTTACGCAGTATCACTGTCCTGTCCGTGGTAATAATCAGAACCGGCTCTGTAATGATAATGCGCGCGTTCTTCTCTCCCTCTGTGGTCGGATGTGTTGAGCGATGTGAGCGTGGGCCTTGCGCAGCTACGCTGAGCCAAACGTAACCTATCGTAGGCTTCTAGGCTAATTACGCACTTACACTGTAAATGCTTGACACGTATTGCAAATAAAATAAGAGTGTTTTCCTGGCCAACGGTAAAGGTAGGGTTGACAGGTAGCCTATGAGGGGCCTAGCCCCTGGGCCACGGGTGTTGATAAAGCGCCCCTGCGGACATGGAGGAGACCGAGGAACCTGTGGTGGACGACCCTGCAGAAAACGCAATTTCTTCCAGTAATGAAGTGCACCCCTGGCCCTACATGCGTGATCACTTCAGCTTCGTAGAGAAAAGGGGTGACAGTTTCATTATGCAATGCAGATTATGTGTGCCCAAGAAGACAACCATTGCGGCATACAAAAATTTGACGTCTAATCTGCGCAAGCATGTTGAGGTAAGTATTGTCATTGGCATCATAATCACGGGCGCAGATAGAGGGTGGGACGGGTGGGATTCATCCCACCCAGATTTAAGTTCACCTCGTTTGGTCCCCCCCCCCCACTTATAGGGAGGAAAAAACATCTATGCTGTCTTTCTTTGCATAAGGCAAACCTCACGGAAAAATCAAAAGACTAATTACCATTCGGTTTATTGAGGTGCACAGCAGTGTATACATAGTTGCAACAATTCACATAAAACAAAACAAAGACTGATATTCGGTTGGTTGAGCTGCGCAGACTGCACAGGTTGCGAGCTCGAGCTTGGTTGCTATGGTTACCCACAACAAGTTTGACAGGCATGTTGGGGTTGATTTGCTGGCAGCTTTGTCCCCCCCAGTTTTTTGTCCCCCCCAGTTTTTTGTCCCCCCCAGTTCAAAAAGCGTATCTGCACCCCTGATCATAATGTTTCCTTTCCATAGTAAAACCGACAATAGGCTGGTTATATTCCAAAAATAGTGGATGGCATTGCTAATGTTGAAGTAGCAACCTGTTGGTACTGTAACATAACGGTAACTAGTCTGTTATTTGGTTGGCTAATCATGCAAGCAAATTAGCTCGCCAACCTGACGTGATCAGTCCTCCTACCATTCTACATCCAACAGGCCAGAAAGGAATACTAAGCAAAACAAATAATGTTTGAATTGAATTGTTCAATAACGCACAGTGCACACAGGCAAGCTACGAGATTTCGGTGCAACATTTCACTTTCATATTTCGTGTACAATGCTTTGTGTGTGGTCAGGGCGATGTAAACGACATGACTGTGTGTATTGACCTTTTTTGTTTGTCTCAGTTTTAATGCAGCATTATCCTAAGCATTCAATTTGATACACTTCCTTTAAATAAAACATCTGGGTTGAGATGTACATATATCCTTGTTTCCTCTTCTTTTTCATTTTTGCACAACACAATGGAGGCAGAAAACACCCATTGTTAAAAGTAACGTTTTACTTTTACTCAAAGTACATTTTAAATGATCTACTTTTTACTTTTACTTGAGTAGATTTTTTGTCTGGTAACTTTACTTGTACTTAAGTAAAATTTCATCAGAGTAACAGTACTTGTACTTGAGTATAATATTTTAGTACTCTTTCCACCTCTGGCATTAGCATGTTGGCATGCTAGCTTTCAGTATGCTAGCTGTTCTGCTACAGCTCAGCAAGCACACTTTGCATTTTCTCTGCAGAAATGCAGTCTCGTTGCTTATGTGATTACATCAAGGTTTTGTTGTTTTTTTTGGGGGGGGTTACATATGAATCAAAATACAATAATCATAAACCAAATTATTGCTTATATGATGACATCAAGGCATGTGTGCGTGGTTACATGTGTGTGTGGTTACATTAAGGATATAAAATCACCACATTCCCCCCTTTCTGACTTTAAAGTCAGACTCTAGTGACTAAGACAAAAATCACAGCTTGAGATTGGGACATTCTTCAAGTGACAAAACAAAAAAAAGTTAATACACACACACACACACAGAAAAAATCACAATTTGACTATATGGATTTCACAATATTTACTGTTATGACCACCCTAATTTGGCTAATATACTGATTTGAGTAAACAAAACAAAAGAATCACAGAGTGACAGAAAGGTTCACTCATTCCTCAGGAGTATTAGAAAAAAAACTCCATTTATGGCCTGATGTTATGAGGCAAAATATTCCCACTCTACCTGCTTTTTAGCATGATAATGCACTTGGCACCTGGGTTCAGCTCACCTTCTGCACTTTACATCATGCTGATTAAAAATCAAAATAACTGTTTATCATTAAAATCATTGATCAATTTTTAATTTGTGCAGTTTCAGTTTTGGCCTCAGTAACTGACTGCTTTGAATTCTCAGTGTTACTGCTATGTTTACTATTACAATCATCTTTCATATAATCTGATACAGGATTTAGATCTGGCCAGTCAATCTCATAGTTAGGGTTCTTCATGTCATTCTTCTGGTTCTCTGGGGGAGTCTCTCTTGTTGTTCACCAGCATAGGCGGTCTTTCCATTGGGCAAAGTCGGGCAATTGCCCTGTGCCTCGTCCAATCAGGGGCCTCGTCGTCGCGTTACGGTATTCCTGTTTTCCTGCATGCTATACATCATCATTTACTATGTAATAATTCATTGTGATTATACATATTTTCCACTCGACATGAACCACATTGCTACGAAAATAATAAAAGCAATAAAGCATGATTCACGTGCATAGGCGGTTTTAAACGGGGGCCGGGGGGGCCAGTGCCCCTGTAAAATTGCTCCTGGCCCCTGTTGTGGCCCCTGTGCTGAACAGATTAATTTCGACATGTGCTGGCTCAAAGATTGGAACTGACATGACGGAGTGTTCTACACGGACTCCTTAAAGCGCTACACGCACACTGTTACCTGCAGCAGAAAGACCAGCAGCAGCACGAATTGTAAACTTCGGATGTGAGAGATAACAGCTGCAGCCCTGCAAGAACTAGGCTACTGCAAAGAGGCGAAGGTAAGGAAAATTATTCAGTTTTGTAACGTCAGTGTTTGCACATATCCGTGTTTTACTGTTGTTGTTCACTACAATAATAAATCCGTTTTATTGTGCTTTCTTAAAAGTGCGTTGCACAGCAATAAGTAGCCTAACTTAATATTTTTGGGAAATGGGTAAAATAACCGACAGTGTTAACCTGCTTGTAAAACTTGAATGGCCTTGTGATATGTAGAGGCTACATTCCTCTCTGTTTACTTTTTAGTATAGGCCTACTGTAGGCTGTCATCATGAAAAGGAGCAAGAAGGACATTATGTCCTTTTTTGCCCCTGTTGGCAAAAAGCAACATAGAGAGAGTAAGGAAGATGAAGATTATGAAAGAGGAGAGAGAGCCAGAGGTGGAGAGAGAGCCAGAGGTGGTGGTTGGAGAGGTGGAAAGTGAGGCATCTGAAAGGCAATCTGAGAGTGAGGATGAAGACATTCAGGATCAGATTGAGGGACAGAATGAGGGACAACCCACGAGTCATTGGGACAACCAGATTCACCATGCATATCAAGTACAGCACCATCAGGTTTGTGATGTTGAACAAATGTGTGTGTGTGTGTGAGCGGTGTCGGCCTACAATTCATATAGCCTAGCCTGAAAGTGTGAAGTCTGAATAATAATTAATAAATATAAAATAAAAATAATAGATATAATAATAAATTAATAAATGAATAATGATAAATAAATGAATAATGATAAATAAATGTTGTTCTCAGTCGCACTCTCATATTTACTGTATTCATCTTTCTCCAGATATCAGCAAGTGCTTGGACGACACTCCAGTGCAGCCACATCTGAAGAAAAGGTTCATTGTATGCAAAAATAGAAATCTTATTTTACAAAAAAGAGAAACATGGTTTTAAGATTTATTGAGCACAATTTATTTTATGTTTAGGCTATTGAGACAGAATGTTTATCTCATTGTATTTATGCTCAATGTACGTTGTTTTGGTTTTAAATAAACTAAACAAAACATTTTGAACACTTAAATATTGCCATGTTTTGTCCTTATATGTGCCCCCCTGAAAAAACACTGGCCCCACCTCGGCCCCCCTAGTAATTTTGGTCTAGAACCGCCACTGTTCACGTGTAATCCTACAGCTAGATTCACAAGCAAAACCACCAGTATGTGACGTGATGTCACGCACAGCTATCTGGCTTCGCTCTTTCTCAGAGCCGCAGTGTCTGAAGTAACCTAGGCAACGACGCGAGCGGGCTGAAGACATGCACCAGCACCATCTAGCTCTAGCTGCAGAGCCCTCGTGAAATTTTTTGTTAAAGTAAAATCAGAATGAAACGATTTCTAAGTGGCAGTGAGAAAAGGAAGAGGAAAAAGGATAGCGAACAGTTTGTTGAAAAGCTACCGAAATTAACAACCTTCTTCCACACAAGTTCTTCCACCACCCATGAGACTGATAGATGGGCACACCGACAGCAGCGCACATAGACAGACAGGCAGACACACACACACACACACTCTCTCTCTCTCTCTCTCTCTCTCTCTCTCTCTCTCTCTCTCTCTCTCCTCTACTGACACACACACACACGCAGCTTATATTCAGATATTCAGTGATCTTTATTGGGTTTTTTCAATCATTTCCATGTGTTCACAATAAATATTGTTCGTCAGTACGTATGATTCATCATCTCATTATTATTACAGATGTATGGGTTGGGGTTGAGGGGGGCCTCCAAATTGTCCTTTGCCCAGAGCCTCAGATTTCCTAAAACCGCCCCTGTTCACCAGGAAGAACTCCAGACGGCCCTTCATCTCCAGAGTCAGAGGGTCTCTTCTCATCTGCTTCACCTGCTTTATCTTTAGGTGTTCCTTCATCTTCAGGTTGATCTCTTGGTAAGGCCTATCTAGAAACTATAGTACAATGGTTAAGATGATACCAGTGCTTCCCTGCACCTGAGCAGTTGTTGGAGTTACTCTTACCACCACGTAGGGACCTTCCCTTCTTGGCTCATTCCACTTTCTTCTGAACACTCTGAGGTACACCTTGGTTCCAGGCACGATTGGATTTTCTGGTTCTGTCTCTGATACTGGTGCTCTGCTTTTTTCCTGTGAATATATAACTATGTATATCAGTTAATTGCATCCTGTGTTCTCTCAATTCCATCTGCAGTTGTTTGAGAGGTGGACCTTTTGTAAGGTTCCCTCAAGTGCGGAACTGGCACAGATCTTCCAGTAAGCAAAATCTCCCTGAAAGTGCAACCAAATTTACATACGGTCACTCCTCACTCACCTCTTGTAAATTTATTATTTCAGTTACAGCTCTCAACAGTGTATCTTTTTTTTTTCTGCTGTCAAAGGAAATCTTCTTCCTAAGATATCTTCATATTCTAACTCTTTCCAAAAATGTGTTCTTATACCTTGGGTCTCTTAAAACTCTTGCTGCCTGTAATTCTTCCATATACACATTATCATTTAGTTAGTAATTCACAATTTTACAGCCTTACAGAGATAAAGAAAAAATTTGATTACCACTGAGGTAGAAAAGAGAGAGAGAGAGAGAGAGAGAGAGAAATTCTGAGAGTGAGATTCAAAGAAAAGAGTTTCAGAAGGTGGGGGCTTTCACACACTCTCTCTCTCTCTCTCTCTCTCTCTCTCTGTCTCTCTCTCTCTCCTGTTCGACTGAGCTCTAATGTCACTGACAATACTTCATACACACATACACACACACAGCTGCAGCACACAGACTGGTGTCTTTTCTTGTCAGATACACACAAACAATACAAAGACAATACAATTCAGTGCTTTACGTGTTTACACACACACACACACACACACACACACACACACACACACACACACACACCTGTCCATTCAGACCTTTAAAGCACAAAGTAGCATTCACAGGTACCATATGCCAAACAGGCAATACCTGAGCCAACTTTTAAACTTAAAAACAGTATTCACAGGTCCACAAAAACTGCAGTATTCTTCTCACAACATGTTCTCACAAAGTGACCTGCCTATGCAGCCCTTTATTTATCCCAAAAGAAAGTGGTCTCCACAGGATTTTACGCATGACCGGTCTTCCTTACAGGCTTTTCCTCATGAACAACTACTTTTCTGGAACTTTTCCTTGTTAAGACTAGAGATTTTCAGGGAAACTTAGCCAGTGGAACATAAACCATAACAGCCACAAATGACAACACCTGTGCCAACTTCCCTTTCAATCTCGGAATTACTGTTTTTTTTTTAATGTTTCCATTTTACTAAGTTGAACAAATTTGATGAATTTAGTTCTCTTACCACCACACTTAGAGTCAAAACCACAACTGCACAAACTTTATAAATATTAGTCGCAAAATAATGCACAACTTATTGTTGCGGCCGCAGCTTATGCAGTGCAGTTCAGACACCCAAGTGCAGTCAGGTGAGAGGCTTCTTTACAAATCATATTGGGGTCACCAATGATGTGTCATGGAAACTCTCTCAAGCAAGAATGATTCAAAGTCAAAGAGGTTGCAGAAAAGTTTAGACCTTTATTAAATCAATTAACAAAAGCCAAGTTCAGTCTGCAGAGTGAACTGGATCCAAATCTCAAATCATCCATTTTCCACCAATGCCAGACTTTTACTATATAAGGATATATTTCCGTCTCACTCTTCCAATATTTCCAATGTGGACTGCACTGTTCTTAGTTCAAGGACAGACCTTCCTGATTATTCTTAATATTAAAACAAACCACCTGTACTAAGTAATGTATCCAAACAAGGCTTGATTCTGGTTTAACACATGCTTCAGGGTTCCATTAACAGTATAAAGCTTTGACTAATCTACTTGTGATATCAACAAAAAAAAAAAAAAAAAAAAAAAAAAAAAAAAAAACTTGTGATATCAACTTCATTATCTCTTTACTGAAAATCAACATGACTGGCTTTGAATCAAAATACAATCATCAAAAACCAAGTTATTGCTTATATGATGACATCAAGGCATGTGTGCGTGGTTACATATGTGTGTGGTTACATTAAAGATATAAAATGACCACAAAGTGCCCTTGAGCAAGGTAACTAAGTCACAACTGCTCCCTGGGTGCTGTAGCATAGCTGCCCACTGCTCTGGGTATGTGTATGTGCTCATTGCTCACTTGTGTGTGGATGTGTGTGTTCACTGCTTCAGATAGGTTAAATGCAGAGGTTACATTTCACTGTGTGCTTAAAGCTAGATGGCCTTTCGATTTCATAAAATTGGTGAAATTTAGTTCCCTCTGAAATTTGGTCATTGTGATGTATGTTTTTCTGTAATATCTCACAAAATATTAGGCCATTCTGTGGCTGGGAAGTTATTTAATTTGAGGGGATTCCCTAGCAAATAATGTGCATGAAATTGCTCATTTTGCGCAGTCAAGCAGACAGAGGAAGTCTGTATGTGCATGCACAGGTTTACCTTCTTCTTTTGGGTTTTATGGCAGCTGGCATCCACAGTGTTGCATTATTGCCATATACAGGTTTACTTTGATCGTGCACTGACATTTTACATCATTCTGTCACTAAACAAACAGCTGATCACACCAAGGTGCTTGCTGACCGCCGATATTTATTGGTTTGGTCCTGTGTTTCCTTTCCTTTGCAACATAACATCTTTTCTTCTCGCTTTCCATTACTGTAGTCAGTCTTTCCCATTTCATTCGCACACCTACGTCCTGTTTCAAATTTGTATTCCACAATGCCTTATGCGAACTGGGAAAGCCCACCAGATGATGCATGATGTATTATCTTGAATTGGGTCATGGTGAAGCAGGAAAAAATAGAAGAGAATTTAAGGTCATGTAGCCCTAAATTCATTAATTGTTCTATTAGGCTTCTTCTGTTGTCAGAGTTGCAGGTATATGCGTAGAAGATAATTACAACTAATATATGGTAATATTTATGAAAGTTGCATTGTCATAACGCATGACCACATGACACACTACAGTGTAGTACTCTGACCACAAAATACCTTATATCAATAAATTATTATTATTTTAGCAACTGCAATCTGAGCTCCTGCTCAGGACATTCAATGTACATATAAGACAGTGACTATACCCAGGTAAACTGAGGGAATGTAAGTGGCCACTTAAGACACAGCTTAATACAGAGATAACTATAAACAAAGACTGCAAGAGTTGCATGTCTCTAATACAAAGTTAGTAACTGCAATCTGAGCTCCTCAGTCTAATAGACTGAGATAATGATACAAGGATTGTGTGAGTTGCATGTGAACAAGTCCTATAATAAGTCTTAGTTCCCAAGATTCAGGGGATTTCAAGCAGATTTTCTTCAGAGCCATTGCAAAAACCAACATCTTTCAGAGATCTATCCAGCTGCTGTCATAATCAAAGTGAGGCTCACCCCCAAAACGGCACATGTCCCATGTACATACACAAGGTACAGCGAGTACAGGGATACCCTATTAATGAATACGAGCAGTAGCCAGACAGCCGACACGTGTGTACGCAGTAAGCCTGCTGCAGCATCTTATCATTTTGGCTTGTGAACAGGCATGTTAATGATGCCATAAACATAAAAGGATGGCACACACCCTTTACATGTACTCTACAGTGCAGTCTGGGAATACAGTATATTATGTCGATGCACGAAGTTCCCACGCCCTGTTAAAATCCAACAGGACTCACCCAGCTTGTTTTTCACAGCATTCGTGTCATGAGTGAAAAAAGCTAAGCTAGGACATACTCATCTCATCTCATTATCTCTAGCCGCTTTATCCTGTTCTACAGGGTCGCAGGCAAGCTGGAGCCCATCCCAGCTGACTACGGGCAAAAGGCAGGGTACACCCTGGACAAGTCGCCAGGTCATCACAGGGCTGACACATAGACAACCATTCACACCTACAGTCAATTTAGAGTCACCAGTTAACCTAACCTGCATGTCTTTGGACTGTGGGGGAAACCCACATGGACAACATGCAAACTCCGCACAGAAAGGCCCTCGCCGGCTACAGGGCTCGAACCCGGACCTTCTTGCTGTGAGGCGACAGCACTAACCACTACACCACCGTGCCGCCCCGCTAGGGCATACTATTAAATATAAATTTATACCATAAACCCCTCAGCTCAATCCCACATACCGTAGCAGTTTATTTTGTTTATTTTTTTAAACCTTATTAATTAAATTAAAAAACAGCGGGCATATCTCGGTATGTGCAATACTAAAACTTTTTTTTCTTGGATGGGAGGTGAGGCCCCCCCCCCCCTTTAAATCCACGTCAGCCCCTCTATCTTCTACTTCTCTGGGTTATTTTCAATCTATCAACCTCAAAGACCTGATGGACTTGCTTGGTAAAATAAAGCTATCCTCCAGCCCTCTGGATGTAATCGCATCCACCTTATTTTTTAAATGTTTTGCCAATTATTGGCCCTGTCGTATGAGCCATTGTTAATATTTCATTTTCTACAGGATGTGTCCCTTCCTATTTAAAGCATGCTACTATCCAGCCCATACTAAAGAAATCTAACTTAGACCATGTGCTACCCAAGAACTTTTGAAAGTCTGCATTGTTTTCTGTTGTTTTAAACTTACATTATTCTGTTCTCACAATGCAGTTTATCTGTGACATTCTCTCACTGCCCAAATGGTCATTTACTAAAGTATCCATGATAATTGTATCTAATTAGCCAATATTCTGTTTTATTTATTTATTTATTTATTTATATTAATCTCCTGTGCTGAAATGAGGAGGATCGGTCAGCATTTCCATGCCTTTTGGACATTTTGTGCCTTAGAGAAAGTCAAAATGGAAATCCTTCTCTGTCATGTGTGATGCAAAAATTCATCATTTGTTTGTCTCTGGCTACTCAAAAGAAGGGTTAATTTGTGTAAACAAATGGAATGATGGAACAAGGGGGCCAGTTTAAAGATATAAGCAGTGGAAGATTGGTAGCAGGCAAAGCTTTCAAGAAATAGCATCAGATTTCACAGTAAGGTATGTTTTGATGTTGCATGCTAAATTTTATATACTGTGTTAACATTAAAAATAGTTGTTTGATTAGGAGCGAGTGGCTCTGTCTCCTCTTTAATATAAAGTCTTTCTGTAGATCTTGAATAAATAGTTGTATTCTAATTGTTTTGTTTGAAAGCCATAGAAAATTGCATGGTTACATGTCATTTTTTAAAATAAATGACTAAGTCTGTATGACTAAATTCTAATGTATTGTAGTGGTTTTGAATGCACTCCAGTGTTGTATCATATTTAGTGCTGTTGTCACTAAAATGCACTGCCTGGACAAACATTGTCACCATTTGAATTTAAATAAACAAATACAGTAAGAGCCATTGATTGAATAATTACTTCATTGATTAATATGTTTCAGCTGGCAGCAATTCTTTTAACCCTCACTGATGCAGTAAGAAGCTTTTCAATTCTTAATCAACCATGTCAGAAGACGTGTCTTGTGGTCATGGAAAACATGTTACTGTGTTTCAGAAAGTCAAATTATTGGCCTGCATCAAGCAAAGAAATTAACAAAGGAGAATGCTGAAGTGACTGGAATTGGGTTAAGAAGTGTCCAATTATTAAAACCTGGAAGGATAGTGATGCACTGTCAACTTTGCGGAAAAAAATGTGTTCTGGAAAAAAAATGCCTGAAATAATTGTAGATCATTTCAACACTTGAAGTCGAATCATAAAAAACTGCCAGTAGAACTCACAGCTAAGTTAAATAATGGAAGTAAGAGCATTTCAAACACACACAATGTGATGAGAACTCGCAGGATTAGGACTAAACAGGGGTGGGTTTCCTGATAAAGGCCCGGTCCCACTGCACTTACGGATGCAAAGAGGATGTAAAACGTAAAAAAATCTTTGCCATCCGTTGGAAAACGCTATGCATCCGTTGTGTACTCATTGCATACGTGCTTCATACGCTCTATCCCTCGAGCATCCGTCCACTGTGATTTCATCCGCGCAAAAAGTTTTGAGCTGCACAAAACTTTTAGAACGGATGAACTTTCCGCCGTGTACAATGTAAATCCGCGACATATACGAGCAACAAACGTTCTATGTCCGTTATCATCCATTAAACGTCTGCTGTATCCTCTCTGCATATTCTGGGCATCCTCGCAACTCACATCCGCTGCAGATGAAAACGGAAAGAGGGAGGAAAGATAAGGTACATGAAACGTCTATTCATCGTTAGTAGCACGGAAATAGAAAGGATGTAAGCGTATGCATCTCGTATATAAAGTATTCAAAACGGACAAAGCGTTTATATCTGGGATGTATCTCGTATATTTAGGATGTCTGGAGTCTGTCTAGAGTATGTAGAAGGACACCTAGCGGACAATCGATATTTTGTATAAAAAGGGGGAGAAAATCATCTGGATCTCAGTATTTATGCTGACTGCGTGCGTGCTGCATCCCTTTATATCCGTGGAGCAGATGCAATTCATACCCCCCGCATGCGCAGTGAACGGTCTGCATCCGATATACATCCGCGCAACATCCCCTTTGTTTCCGTTAGGCATACGTGATGCATCCCCTTCATCCGCTATGCATCCGCTCTTTCTGCTATGCGTCCGCTTCTCAGTTATCACCGGTAACCCCTTCGGAGCTGTCATCCACTTCCATCCGCTTTCATCCGCTAGGCTTCCTATGAACATGCGTTTAACATCCCCGCTATATACTACCCACGTCCGTTCTTTTCCGTTCTGTTTTCGCAAATTTTCGCCAATTTTGTCCCTTTCTGGAGCGGATGAAAACGGATAGAGCCACCCCCGAAATTTTGCTCGTCCGCTGTGTCCTTTTTGCATACGTTTTGTGTCCATCGGCCAGTGGGACCGGGCCTTAACATTGCCTTTTAGAGCTAAAGAGAGAGTTGAGAGACTCTCTTAAGCGACGAACGGTGTCTTTGTACGTGGTTTTCCCAAACTCACTCATAAGGAGGAGTCTAAAGAGCAACAGGATGAAGATCGTCTTTTCAGTACGCGTCTCCGACATAGGCATGAGTAGTTGCTAAAGGCGATCGTACTGTCATTGCTGAAGGCATTAGTAGTTGCTAAATCCAGTTGATAAGGTCACAAGCCGTTCATTTTTAACCAAAATCTAATGAAATATAAAGTGTTTAAAATAAGAAAATATATAGTATCATCTGGAAGCATTACATATATAATGTCAAAATTAATGAAACTATTTTACGTTTTTGGACATTTCTTTTATTCCGAGCATGTTTTAATTAAATGAACAAACGTTCACATGAAGGACTGAGCAAATAATAAGCTAAATAATTCAGTAAATTTGTTCCCCGTGCTCGCTCATTTCACTGTTACTCCCCAGTCATGCAGTCAGGATTATTTCAACTGTTATCCACAGTGCAGAGTGGACAATGTTCTCCCTTATAAGTGTGTGTGCACGCAGAGAGAGAAAAGCTTGAATTGACCTTTATATATGATCAAAACCTTTTTCTCTCTCATGTACACGAGCGCGCACACACACAATGTTAGACGTGCAGAAAGATGTCCCATTTATGACACTAAATTAGATAATCACTTACCTAATGGAGTTAAATTTGATTAAAATGTAGCGATATCAGTGTGACATGATGATATCCATATATAATTCCATAACACTGAAATACATTCATAATGCTATTTGTATATTTATTTAATAATTAACTCGATGTACTTGCAATGTACAAGAAAAATAATTGAACACCACCAACAGATTCAACACTAGTTTCCCCCGTTGACTGTGAGAGTCCCTCAGAGGCGCATTCTGTGTATTCGGCTGTGAGCGAGTGGTCTGGGTCACTTATAAATTCTGAGCAAACTAAAGGACTACTTTAGGCTATAATGTTGTTCAGGAAAACCACATTAGCTTGACGATGGATCTTAAGAGGTAATTTAAGACTCTCTTGGCCTTTAGAGCCTTTTGGGAAACCCACCGCAGTTGTGTGTCCATAAGAAAACTACTTATTAGTGAAGATAATTGAAAGCATAAAGACTGGTTTCTGGAGCAATGGGAAAAGGTCATGTGGTTTGATAAGTCCAGATTTACCCTATTCCAGAGTGACGGGCACATCAAGGTAAGAAGGGAAGGGCATGAAGTGAGGTACCCATCGTACACAGTGGCCACTGTACAAGGCTCTGGAGACAACCTGGGGTTGTTTTAATTGGTCCAGTCTAGGCTCAGCAATGTTATGTGGCAATAAAATGAAGTCAGCGGACTTCCATGATGGTATAGGCATAAAATTAGGGCTCAAATATTGAAAGAATGGTTCAGGAAGCATGAGGAATCATTTTCATGCATGAATTAACCACCACAAAGTTTTAACCTTATACTCAGGGGCAGCTCATATCAGTGGGCTAGCAGGGCTAAGCCTCCCCCACCTGTCTTTCAAAGGCAAAAATAAATTAATGTAACGTTTCATATTTTGGGCAACATGGTGGTGTAGTGGTTAGCACTGTCACCTCACAGCAAGAAGGTCTGGGTTCGAGCTCCGTGGCCGGTGAGGGCCTTTCTGTGCGGAGTTTGCATGTTCTCCCCGTGTCTGCATGGGTTTCTTCTGGGTGCTCCGGTTTCCCCCACAGTCCAAAGAGATGCAGGTTAGGTTAACTGGTGACTCTAAATTGACCGTAGGTGTGAATGTGAGTGTGAATGGTTGTCTGTGTCTGTGTGTCAGCCCTGTGATGACCTGGCAACTTGTCCAGGGTGTACCCCCGCCTTTCGCCTGTAGTCAGCTGAGATAGGCTCCAGCTTGCCTGTGACCCTGTAGAACAGGATAAAGCGGCTAGAGATAATGAATGAGACGAGTTTCATATTTTGGGCATCCACATCATCTTATGTGGTGAATAAATATTTTAAAGAAGATTATTTGTGATTTTTTTAACTAAGTGTAATGGCACCACTAGCAGTCATACAAAAATAAATAAATAAAATACAGAATGATGTGAGACAAGGCTGTGGGCTAACTGAAATGAGCCCAGTGCTGTAGGAAGAGATGCTCTCTGCTGTAGGTTCATGCAGCCAATCAGTGACAGTCGTGTCATGTGACTACATAACAACATGGATTCAGATGTGAATCTATGATATGTGACTACATAACAGATTCAAATGCCAAAAGATATATATATATATATATATATATATATATATATATATATATATATCTCATCTCATTATCTCCAGCTGCTTTATCCTGTTCTGCAGGGTCGTAGGCAAGCTGGAGCCTATCCCAGCTGACTACGGGTGAAAGGCGGGGTACACCTTGGACAAGTCGCCAGGTCATCACAGGGCTGACACAGACACAGACAGCCATTCACACCTACGGTCAATTTAGAGTCCCCAGTTAACCTAACCTGCATGTCTTTGGACTGTGGAGGAAACCAGAGCACCCGGAGGAAATCCACGCAGACACGGGGAGAACATGCAAACTCCGCACAGAAAGGCCCTCGCCGGCCATGGGACTCGAACCCGGACCTTCTTGCTGTGAGGTGACAGTGCTAACCACTACTGTATATATGACTTGGAACCATGCGATCAAAATGTGCTACATCATGAACATCCACCATAATAGCGGATATACAAAGCAACTAGAATGACAGCTGCTGAAAGTACGTCTGTAAACAATGCTGAATTTTCTCCCATAGATGTAGGTTCATGCAGCCAATCAGTGACAGTCATGTCATGTGACTACATAACAACATGGATTCAAATGTGAATCTATGATATGTGACTACATAACCCATAGATGGACAAATGGTGAAGCCATGGCAGCAAGTGGTGGATCTCTGGCCTGGGCACCTGAGAAATCTTCAGTGTAGTGGTCAGCTGGAACTTCATCAGTTACAACTGACACTGCGGGGCAGTCACTCCATTGACCATGCTGTCGGGATTCTTTTCCTGCTGCTGGATCCATCAATTGAGTGTTCCAGAGAGTGGGAAAACTACCAGCATAATGCTTTTCCCACTTTAAAATCTGGTGCAGGCCCAACTGGCAACCCAAAGTCACAAAGTGACAGGCTCTCTTGTGGTGCCAGCAGGTCTGAGAAACTGGAAACTGGTAGCAAGGACTTGCATTTGTGTGGTCCAGGAGTGATGGTCATGGATCACTGAGGATGACAGTGGTCCATGGTTCTTCCTGGATGACCAGGTGGCCCTATTTAGGGATGCCCCACCTGCCTCAGTCTGAGGACGCCTCTCGAAAAGGTGAGGTAAAAAAGGCTCATCCATTCTTTTAGCCTGGCTGGCTTCCAGGTTCTCCAACTCATTGGACACAAAAGCAAAAGGAATTATAATCTTTTGTGGAGGTGCGGAATCAAGCTGGTATGCTGATCAAGCATCAACTTTGCTGGACTGGACATGTAGTCAGGATGAACATCTGAAGGCAAGCAACATCAATGTGAAACATGGAGGCAGCTGCTATGGACCACCTTACCTGGTGCCAGCATGTCAATGAATCAATCAAAAAGATTGAATCCAGACTGCAAGAAGAATCAGAACTGCACAGACAAAGATGATGAGTTTGTATTATAAATCATGCACCAAACTTGAGTGAGCTCTGCTGCCAACACTGGGGGAGAGCATGTCTTCATAGCAGTGGCGGCTGCTGGTTTTTAAAACAGGGGAAGCCCATTTTACCATAACATCTATCAAACGTTTCAGGAAGGCCCTGTTTTGAGTGACTATTTCATTATGCCTTGCACACTGTATACGAGCACCTTCATCGATGGCATGTTCCACCCTGACCCTCCCCAGACAGCTAAGTCTTGCACATGAAGTGACATGCTCATTGCTCGTTTCATGCCTTTTGCAAGCCCTTTTGAAATTCACCAGGTCCCCAAACCCATCTTTTGACCAAACTAAATTTCCCTGAGAGGGCGTCATCAAAAGACATGGCCAACAGTACATTTTATTAGTCACAGGAGACCCAGTCAACCAGTTCACATTTTCATACCAAGACACCTGAAAAGACCTGTTATGACCTGCTGATTTTTGAATGAGATTAAGCTTGGGCTTTGGTCTGCCTTGCTCTTTAATTCTCACTTTCTCCTCATATGGCAGAGTGTCAAAACGTTTTGACAAAAGCATGTCCACGACGTTTGCCATTATAGCAGATACAGTGCAATGCAATAATGAGTACACCCCCCCTGAAAAACGACATTTTTCACAGTATTAAAATGAACACAAACAATATGTCCCAAACAGTTCCTTGATGATGTTTATTGCACTATGTTCTTACATTATAACTCAAGCAGAAAGGTGAAAAGATGCCTTAAATTACATATTTTTCTGTTTCCGTGAAAGTGGGGTGGAGCAAAAGTGAGTACACCCCACAACAAACTCAATTACATCCAGTACATTTAGTACTTTGTATGGCCTCCATTATTTGCAATGACAGCCCCAAGTCTCCTTGGCATGGAGTGCACAAGTTGACAACATTTGGCTACATCAATCTTTTTCCATTCTTCAAGGATGACATCTTTCAGAGCCTGGATGTTGGATGGAGAGTGATGCTCAACCTGCCTCTTCAGTATTCCCCAAAGATGCTCTATAGGGTTCAGATCAGGTGACATACTTGGCCATGGAATCACTCTCACCCTGTTCCTCTTCAGAAAGTCAGCAGTGGCCTTAGATGTGTGTTTTGGGTCATTGTCATGTTGAAAAATGGCACGATGACCAACGGCCCGAAGTGATGGAAGCATCTTAGCTTTCAGTATAGAGCAGTACATTTGAGAATTCATGATGCCATCAATGAAATGCAGTTCTCCAACACCCGCAGCACTCATGCAACCCAACATAAGAACACTACCCCCTCCATGTTTCACTGTGGGCACCATGCATTTTTCCTTGTACTCCTCACCCTTGCGACGCCAGACTGTTTTGAAGCCATCAGTTCCAAAAAGATTGATTTTGGTCTCATCACTCCAGAGTATAGAGTCCCAGTAGCCTTCATCCTTTTCAGCATGTGCCCTGGCGAACTCTAGACGGGCTTTTTTGTGACTGGGCTTTAGGAGAGGCTTCCTTCGGGGACGACACCCATGCATGCCATTCCGCTGCACTGTACGGCATATTGTGTCACGTGACACATTCACTCCAATTTCAGTCTCTACTTCCTTAGATACCTGTTGTGCACTTGCATGCCGATTTTCCTCAACTTTTCTCATTACAAGCCGCTCCTGCCTGGGTGTTAATTTTCTTGGCCGGCCTGTACGTCTCTGTACTTTGGCTGCAGTTCCATCTGTCTTGAATTTTTGGATCACTTTTGCAACCGTGTTCTTACTGATAAGTAAGGCTTTACTGATCTTCTTGTAGCCCTCACCTCTCTTGTGTAAAGCAATAATCCGCTTTCTCAGATCCAGAGACATTTCCTGGCCATGAGGTGCCATTGCTGACAGCAAGAAATGGGAAAGGGTGGTTTGCTTTAGGTAACAGCCTTTTGTAGCCAACTGCCTAATTAACACCTGTGTAATGACTAATTAGACTCACCTGTGGTTAATTGTTTGTTCAGGTCCACATTGGTAGCCTAAAAAGTTGCTTTACTCAGAGCCCTTCAGTGGGGTGTACTCATTTCTGCACCACACAAATTTCACTAAAACTGAAATAAAAATAATTTAAGTTATATTATTAGCCTTTGTTTTGAGTTCAAAAGCTCAACAGAACCTGTGTTTAACTTAGTCTGGGAACATTTTGGAAATGTATCTTTGTGTTCCTTGTCATATTGTGTGAAATGTTACTTTTCAAAGAGGGTGTACTCATTATTGCATTGCACTGTAGATACTGTACCAGCTGTTAGCAGCTAGCACTGCAGATCCCAATAAGGCTCAAGCTAGCCTACAACCATGTTGATTGAACTACAAATGAAATAAACGAGTGAATTCACGAATGATCAAACTGATAGAATGGATGAAAGTTAACGGAGCACAACGAGTAATATTTACATTTATTTACAGAGTAATGTACAGAGACATCAATGAGAAGAAACGTTTATATGAAAAGAAATTTGGACAGCACTTTGGCACATGACTACACTTTCTCGACATCCGCTAGGGACTGACTGATCATGCGCTTACCGTGTTCCTCGCCAAAGTACAGCGACTGCCCTCCTCATGTCTTTCAAACACCACCTCCAATAATCCTTTATCAGCCGGGCTTCTTGGCCCTCCCAATGTCCCGTTTACCCCCAGAGATACCCGGCTTCCCTGGAAGTGATGATTTTGTCGATTTTAACCAATAACAGCTAGCCGAAATTGGCTGTTTGGAGCCGTCTCGTAGACTGCAATGGATACCCGGCTGCCAGTCCATAGAGACCACTGAAATAAGAAAGGTTACAGCCTGGCAGCAAAGGTGATTGTAATAGCGAACTGCAAGTTTGTCAGACATCACTCAAATAAGTTACAGGATGACATAGGGATAGTTATAATAATAATAATAATAATAATAATAATAATAATAAGTTGAATTTTTATAGCGCCTTTCAAGAAACCCAAGGACGCTTTACAATTATAGACAAAGGAAAAAAATAAATAAATAAAGGGGAAAAAAATTAATAATAAAAAAATAAATGAATAAATAATAAAAAAATAAAAAGTCCACCAAGTAGGGGTCAGGATGTAATTCCCGTGGTGTAGCAGCCACAGTCCCACCAAAAGGCGCATGAAAACGAGTCCCACATCTCCAGCACAGCCGCCTTGACGCCGCCAGCCACATCGCTCAAACACCACGTCGTGGATCCACAAAGCGAGCAGAGAAGCTCCGCCACGCAGAGTGCTGGTGTGTCCCAAAACGCCTGCACAGCTGCTGCGACGCCACCGAGCAACATCGCTCGGAACATCACGCCAAGCGTTAAAGCGCAGAGCGCTGGACAACCACGATGTAAAATGAGCAACGAGCTCACTGCGGTCTACAGCTGAGAGCACAGGCTTCAACCACAGTGAACCAAGGCCTGGAGGGAAACCAACGCCCAAAACTGGGTCCGGAGCTACACCACAACCGGCGGACAAACACTCAAACAAACATCAAACTACACAAACACACAGAAAAAAAATAAATTGAAAAAGAAAGAAAATAAAATTAAAAAAGCTCTGGTGATGAACGTAAATACAATCTTGGGCATATATTATGTTATGCAAGTTATTGTTTTAATGAGAATTCAATGTCGTAGACGCCGCAGTTTGGGGAGAGAATTTTAGGGGAAGTTTGGCTTCCCTTGTTGTCTCGGAGAAATCGCCCCTGCTTCATAGCATTGGCCTCTTATCACACAAACATACTTGTCGGTTGCGTCATACTCTTGTTGAGTGACCGTCAACAGCAACAACCACAATTTGAATGGTCAAGTGAAGATTTGATACAAAGAGAAGATAGATGTGTGTGATTTTGACCCATATTATTTAAAAAAGTCAGACTTTTCTGAAGATAAGACACTTCTACTGACCATCAAGTACCCAGATATCGCGTTCTATCTGGTTTGGCTGCCAAAGAATCAAGTCTGACCTTGGACGAAACATAGCCCATTTTCTGAGTGGGTGCCCAATCTGGATTGTTTCTATTGTATAATTTTGCTGGCACTCCTAGAAGTGAAATGGTAATACACATGTTAAAATTATAACAACGATTGAGTGAACCATGACAACAGAACTCATTTTATAGCAAAATTCTAGCAATATGAAATAAAATTCTTTCATGATATTATCGAGAAAGTTTTTGAATCTCACCTGAGATAAAATGATTACTGCAAACATGAGCTGTTTTGATTTTAGCCTCTGTTAGATCAGCCTTGCTGATGTTGTTCAGTCATGCTCGTCTCCTCTCTGTACTAAGCCTCAGAGTTTCCTCGCCCTCTTTCCGAATCACGGAGGGAATTCTAAAAAATCAGAATGTGCCACAGTCACGAGTACTGTTGTGACCACAACCATATACTGTAGAGCACAAAAGATATGGCATAGCTAAAAGAATGCTTAAAGCAGTGGAAAGACAAAAGAGAGTTGCGCATGCATAACTATGTTTTGGATGGAATGCCGCTTGACCCCGCATTTGCAGATCCACCAACATGGCCGACATCCGGGTTTCTATTTTGCTTTGATGTCACTTGCAAGTCAAGGATTATATACAGTATCAGTCAAGCCAGAAAGTCTGCACACCCCTTTCACCTTCTTCACGTTTTATTATGTAGCAGACTTATTCTACAATAGATTGAGTTCATTTTTTTGTCACTAAATTTTACACAAAATAGCCCATAATGACATAGTGAAAGCAGGTTTTTAGAAAATATGCAATTTTATTTAACTAACAAAAATAGGTTATTTAGGGGTTACATACAGTATCTGTACACACCCTTAGCCTAATACTTGGTTGATGCACCTTTAGCAGCAATCACAGCTTCAAGGCATCTTGGGAAAGAAGCTACAAGGTTGGCATACTTGTTTCTGGACACTTTTGCCCATTCCTCTTGACATATCCTTGCAAGCTCCATCAGGTTGGATGGGGAGCATCAGTACACAGCCATTTTGCAGCTCTTTCCACAGATGTTCAATTGGATTCAGGTCTGGGCTCTGCTGGGCCACTCAAGGACATTCACAGACTTTCACCGAAGCCACTCTTTTGTTCTCTTGGCTGTGTACTTCAGGTTGTTGTCATGTTGGAAGGTAAACCTTTGCCCCAGTCTGAGGTCCACAGCGCTCTGGAGCAGGTTTTCTTCTTGGCTGCATTCATCTTTCCCTCTATCAGGAGTAGTTACCCCATTACCGCTGGTGAAAAACATCCCCACATCATGATGTTGCCACCACCATGCTTTACTTGAGGGATAACATTAGCCAGGTGATGAGTGGTGCCTGGTTTCCTCTAGACATGACGCTTGCTATTCAGGCCATAAAGTTCAATTTTGGTTTCATCAGACCAGAGAATCTTATTTCTCATGGTTTGAGAGTCTTCTAGGTGCCTTTTGGCAAACTCCAAGTGGGCTGTCATGTGCCTTTTACTAAGGAGTGGCTTCCGTCTGGCCACTCTACCATAAAGGCCTGATTTGTGGAGTGTTGCCTGGATGGTTGATCTTCTGAAAGGTTCTCCCATCTCCACAAGGATACGCTGGAGCTCTGTCAGACTGACCCTCGGGTTCCTGCTCACCTCCCTTGCCAAGGCCCATCTTCCCCAATGGCTCAGTTTGGCTGGGCGGCCAGGTCTAGGAAGATTCTTGGTGGTTCCAAACTTCTTTCATTTACGAATGATGGTGGCCACTGTGCTCTTTGGGACCTCTAAAGCTGCAGCAATTTTTCTGCACCCTTCTCCAGATCTATGCCTTTTTCTGAGGTCTGCAGATAATTCCTTTGACCCCATGGCTTAGAGTTTGCTCTGACATGCACTGTCAACTGTGGGACCTTCATATAGGCAGGTGTTGGCAATCCCCAATCATGTCCAATCAATTGAATTTACCACAGGTGGACTCCAATTAAGTTGTAGAAACATCTCAAGCACTATTAGGGGAAACAAAATGCACCTCAGCTCAGTTTTGGGTGAAAAAGGCTGTGCAGACTTGTGTACATATGATATTTTACATTTTGATTTTTATAAAAGTTAGCACAAATGTCGAAAAACCTGCTTTCACTTTGTCATTATAGGCTATTTTGTGTAGAATTTTGTGACAAAAAATTAACTCGATCTATTGTAGAATAAGTCTGTAACTTAATAAAATGTGGAGAAGGTGAAAGGAGTGTGCAGACTTTGACACACACACACATACATACATACATACATACATATATATATATATATATATATATATATATATATATATATATATATATATATATATATATATGAGTGATTCCACGCTTATGGGTACTGAAATGGGGACATGAACTTATTCACCTAAAACCATTTCTTTTTTTACCATCGGGTCACAAAACATGTAATCTTTAATGAATGATATGTTAAAAGATAACTTTAATTTTCTGAGATGTAATAAAAACATTTATATGCCAAAGTCAAGCCTATGAGTTTCAAAATGATGTGCTACATTACTTCTGTTACGATTGTCCATCTCGCGTCTGTTACAAATTAATTACAATCTAGCTATATACCATGTTAATCTTATTGAATGTGTATGTTTATTCTACTACACATGTTTATTAATTATATTTGCTAAAACATCACCTTCCTATGTTTCAAAAAGTAATTCTACATTGTTAAAATTGAGAATATATATGTCCACAACACTTCTGTTACGTTCTGACTTTGGCATATAAATATGTTTTTATTACATCTCAGAAAATTAAAGTTATCTTTTAACATATCATTCATTAAGTATTACATGTTTTGTGACCTGATGGTAAAAAAAAAGAAATGGTTTTAGGTGAATTTTTAAAAATAAGTTCATGTCCCCATTTCAGTACCCATAAGCGTGGAATCACTCATATATATATATATATATATATATATATATATATATATATATATATAGTACATACATGAATCAGAATCAGAAACACTTTTATTGCCAGGTATGTGAACACACATGAGGAATTTGACTCCGGTTCCACTTACGGTAGCTTTCATAGTACAAAACAGATAAAAGTGTATACACAAAACAAACAAACAAAACAAAGGAATGGTGCAATAGGTGCATAGGGAATAGGGAATACAGAGAGAGTCTAACTGCAATGATCTTCATGGGAAGATTGTTTCCCCAGCAACGACCTTGACCAAGGCAGTGCTGGCTGGGAGAGCTGAAGATACGATTGGAATTTGTTTAGACTTGAAACGGGTAGACGTGTCCTTTTCTGACTACCCTGCTTGTCCATTCTGGCCACCAAAAATGGTCCATTTCTCTCTGCAAAGCCATCAACTTCTCCAAGATGGAATCCACAGTGTGGTTCAAGTTCTAAATAGCCACAGTCTGAGTGCCGACAGCTCTGCCCACCGCTTCAATCATATCGGGCAGCTTTATGGGGCTTTGAACAGCTGTCACCGTTTTCTGATTTCCTCGATACACCAGGGCAATGCCTAATCCAATCAGCAAAAGTCCTGTTATCATGGATATATGGCAGAATGGTGTAGTGGTTAGCACTGTTGCCTCACAGCAAGAAGGTTCTGGGTTTGAACCCAGCGGCCAACAGGGGCCTTTCTGTATGGAGTTTGCATGTTCTCCCCGTGTCTGCGTAAGTTTCCTCCGGGTTCCCCCATGGTTCAAAGACATGCAGATAGGTTAACATGGGGCAGCCATGGCCTGAGGTTGGGCTGAAATGCCCTTGAGCAAGGGCACCTAACACATAACTGCTCCCCGGGCGCTGTAGTGTAACTGCCCACTGCTCTGGGTATTTGTGTGTGCTCATTGCTCACTTCTGTGTGCATGTGTGTGTTCACTGCTTCAGACGGGTTAAATGCAGAGGTTAAATTTCACTGTGTGCTTGAGTGTATGTGTAACAAATAAAGGCTTCTTGGATTGGCTTGGCTTCTATTTATAATATACTGTATGGCCAAAAGTATTTGAATGCCTGACCATTACATTTGTATGACATTGTTGAACATCTCATTCCAGAGTCATGGGCATTAATAAGGATTTGTTCTCCCTTTGCAGCTATAACAGTCTGCACTCTTACAGGAAGGTTTTTTGGGATTTTCTGCTCATTCAATCAAAAGAGCGTGACTGAGGTCAGACACTGATGTCGGACAAAGACAGACTTGCAATCAATGTTCCAATTCATTCTAAATATATTCAGTGTGGTTAATGTCAGGGATCTAGGCAAGACACTTGAGTTCCTCCACAGAAAACCTGTCAAACCATGTGCTTATACAGCTCACCATAAAGTTGGAAACATACAGTTGTATAATGTATAATTGAATGCAATTTACATATATTATACAATATAATATGCATTGAGGGGTGGCATGGTGGTGTAGTGGTTAGCACTGTCGCCTCACAGCAAGAAGGTCCTGGGTTCGAGCCCAGCAGCTGGCCTTTCTGTGTGGAGTTTGCATGTTCTCCCCGTGTCTGCGTGGGTTTCCTCTGGGTCCTCCGGTTTCTCCCACAGTCCAAAGACTTGCAGGTTTGGCTAATTGGTGGCTCTAAATTGACCATAGGTGTGAATGGTTGTGTGTCTCTATGTGTTAGCCCTGCAATAATCTGGAGACTTGTCCTGGATGTACCCCGCCTCTCGCCCATAGTCGGCTGGGATAGGCTCCAGCTTGTCTACGACCCTGTAGAGCAGGATAAGCAGCGACAGATAATGGATGGATGGATAATGTGCATTGTTTTTACCATATGTACCACTCAGGAGATGCTCTAAATTCTGTTGCACATTTGTGCAGTGATAATAAAGGCATTCTATTCTAAAATGTCTATGTGTATGCTGTAACATTAACATTCCCCTTCACTGGATGTGCTGATGTTGCTTCCAGAGGCAGTTTGGAGCTCTCTGGTGAATGATTCAATATGCATTTTTTTACATGCTTATGTGATTCAGCACTTGGCTGCTCTGCTCTGTGAGATTGTGTGGTCTTCTGCCTTCTGGTCTAAGAGACCCAAATCCTGAATAACAGCTCCAGACAATAATCCCTCCTCCACTACACTTTAATGTAGGCATTATGCAGGTAGCATTCACCTGAAATCCACCAAACCCAGGTTCATTCATCACACTTCCAGACAGTGAAGCATGATTCATCACTCCAGAGAAAACATTTCCACTGCTCCAGAATCTGTTGTGCATAGTTATCTTAGGCTTGTGTGCAGCTGCTCAGAAGTGGAAACATTTCACGAAGCTCCCAATGCACAGTTCATGTGCTGATGTTGCTTCCAGAGGCAGTTTGGAGCTCTCTGGTGAATGATTCAATAGGCATTTTTTACATGCTTATGTGATTCAGCACTTGGCTGCTCTGCTCTGTGAGACTGTCTGGTCTTCTGTTTCATGGCTGAGCTGTTGTTGCTCCTAAACACTTCCATTTCATAATAATGGCACTGAACATTGACTGAGGCAGATCTAGGAGGAAAAAAAATTATTTACTGGCATCCAGTAGCAAAGCCCTCTTTAAGGTGACTGAGCTCTTCATTATGATCCATTCTTCTGCTGTTATGTCAACACAAAAACAAGTGATGCTACAACTCCCAAACTATGTACTTATGTGCCTTATGGAAATGACAACCACAGTCTACAATGCCCAGTGCACATGAACTGTCACATTCAGAGTTGCCAACATACTGATCATACACAACTAGACTTAATCATGAACACTGGATAAATACCCACACAAGTCAATATTTCTCTGAAGTATTTGCTCAATGTATTCTTGCTTGACATTACCAACCTTGAAGCCAATGTGTTTTTGATATCCTGGTTATTACCCACACAGACATAGGGAGAATATGCAAACTCCACACAGAAAGGTCCCAGTCAGCCACTGGGCTCGAACACAGAACCTTCTTGCTGTGAGGTGACAGTGCTAACCACTGCACCTCCGTGCCACCAAGTAAGCAAGGTACCTTGCTTGTTTGGTGGCACGGAGGTGCAGTGGTTAGCACTGTCACCTCACAGCAAGAAGGTTCTGTGTTTGACCCCAGTGGCTGACTGGGGTCTTTCTGTGTGAAGTTTGCATATTCTCCCTGTGTCTGTGTGGGTCTTCTTCGGTTTTCCCCACAGACCAAAGGCATGCAGTTAGGTTAACTGGCTATTCTAAATTGCCCATAAGTGTGTGAGTGCGCAGAAAGGAACTGGCCATCCTACTGCTGCAATTCTGGCCAAGTCAACCAAACATGGTTTGCCTCAAGCCTGGATCAGGTTCGGCAGTGACAACAATGATGACCTTGCTTGTTTGAGTCAGTTCGTGAGTTGAACAGATGAATCTAAATGTGATTATTAGGTTTATGTTTGATTGCACAGATTTTGCTAGTGTATATCTTTTTTGGTAGTGTACAGTGGTGCTTAAAAGTTTGTGAACCCTTTAGAATTTTCTATATTTCTGCATAAATATGACCTAAAACATCATCAGATTTTCACACAAGTCCTAAAAGTAGATAAAGAGAACCCAGTTAAACAAATGAGAAAAAAATATCATACTTGGTCATTTATTTATTGAGGAAAATGATCCAATATTACATATCTGTGAGTGGCAAAAGTATGTGAACCTTTGCTTTCAGTATCTGGTGTGACCCCCTTGTGCAGCAATAACTGCAACTAAATGTTTCCGGTAACTGTTGATCAGTCCTACACACCAGCTTAGAGGAATTTTAGCCCATTCCTCCATACAGAACAGCTTCAACTCTGGGATGTTGGTGGGTTTCCTCACATGAACTGCTCGCTTCAGGTCCTTCCACAACATTTCGATTGGATTAAGGTCAAGACGTTGACTTGGCTATTCCAAAACATTAACTATATTCTATTTTAACCATTCTTTGGTAGAACGACTTGTGTGCTTAGGATTGTTGTCTTCTTGCATGACCCACCTTCTCTTGAGATTCAGTTCATGGACAGATGTCCTGAAATTTTCCTTTAGAATTCACTGGTATAATTCAGAATTCATTGTTCCATCAATGATGGCAAGCTGTCCTGGCCCAGATGCAGCAAAACAGGCCCAAACCATGATACTACCACCACCATGTTTCACCGATGGGATAAGGTTCTTATGCTGGAATGCAGTGTTTTCCTTTCTCCAAACATAACGCTTCTCATTTAAACCAAAAAGTTCTATTTTGGTCTCATCCACCCACAAAACATTTTTCCAATAGCCTTCTGGCTTGTCCATGTTATCTTTAGTAAACTGCAGATGAGCAGCAATGTTGTTTTGGAGAGCAGTGGCTTTCTCTTTGCAACCCTGCCATGCAAACCATTGTTGTTCAGTGTTCTCCTGATGGTGGACTCATGAACATTAACATTAGCCAATGTGAGAGAGGCCTTCAGTTGCTTAGAAGTGACCCTGGGGTCCTTTGTGACCTCGCCGACTATTACACGCCTTGCTCTTGGAGTGATCTTTGTTGGTTGACCACTCCTGGGGAGGGTAACAATGGTCTTGAATTTCCTCCATTTGTACACAATCTGTCTGACTGTGGATTGGTGGAGTCCAAACTCTTTAGAGATGGTTTTGTAACCTTTTCCAGCCTGATGAGCATCAACAACGCTTTTTCTAAGGTTTTCAGAAATCTCCTTTGTTCGTGCCATGATACACTTCCACAAACATGTGTTGTGAAGATCAGACTTTGATAGATCCCTGTTCTTGAAATAAAACAGGGTGCCCACTCACACCTGATTGTCATCCCATTGATTGAAAATACCTGACTCTAATTTCACCTTCAAATTAACTGCTAATCCTAGAGGTTCACATACTTTTGCCACTCACAGATATGTAATATTGGATCATTTTCCTCAATAAATAAATGACCAAGTATAATATTTTTGTCTCATTTGTTTAACTGGGTTCTCTTTATCTAATTTTAGGACTTGTGTGAAAATCTGATGATGTTTTAGGTCATATTTATGCAGAAATAGAGAACATTCTAAAGGGTTCACAAACTTTCAAGCACCACTGCATATCTTTTCTCTATGAGCAATAATTATAAAATACATCTTAATTAAACCTTATGTAAACATACACAACCCTTAATCTTTGTTAAGCTTTTTAATAATCTTCTTTTACTCAGGAGTGTGTGGACATCATGAAACAACAACTTTTCGCCCTTCTTTATTTCACTGGTGAGTGTATTTCTAAACAAAACATATATTGATTTGATATGTGGAGACACACACACTTCTCTCTCTCTCTCTCTCTCTCTCTCTCTCTCTCTCTCTCTCTATATATATATATATATATATATATATATATATATATATATATATATATATATACACTACCGTTCAAAAGTTTGGGGTCACTTTGAAATTTCCTTATTTTTGAAAGAAAAGCACTGTTGTTTTCAATGAAGATCACTTTAAACTAATCAGAAATACACTCTATACATTGCTAATGTGGTAAATGACTATTCTAGCTGCAAATGTCTGGTTTTTGGTGCAATATCTACACAGGTGTATAGAGGCCCATTTCCAGCAACTATCACTCCAGTGTTCTAATGGTACAATGTGTTTGCTCATTGCCTCAGAAGGCTAATGGATGAGTAGAAAACCCTTGTACAATCATGTTAGCACAGCTGAAAACAGTTTAGCTCTTCAGAGAAGCTATAAAACTGACCTTCCTTTGAGCAGATTGAGTTTCTGGAGCATCACATTTGTGGGGTCGATTAAATGCTCAAAATGGCCAGAAAAATGTCTTGACTATATTTTCTATAAATTTTACAACTTATGGTGGTAAATAAAAGTGTGACTTTTCATGGAAAACACAAAATTGTCTGGGTGACCCCAAACTTTTGAATGGACACACACACACACACACACACACACACACACACACACACACACACACACACACACACACACTTGTATTAGCATTTTTTCATTAAGTCCTCTCTTATTTATTACATCATTTTACATTTGACAGCAAAGAAACCATTTGCTTCTTCAGTTTTCTAGCCCTGATTTTTTGGGAGGTTTAAGACAGTGGTTATTGATGGATGCTATTAGAAAAACTCAATTAAAAAAAAATGCCAACCATGGAGACCTGATCTACTTGCAGGTGCTTTTAAGAAGTCCCAGCATTTTTCTGTCTACCTAGAAGACCCACATAGGGGCCATTTGGCCCGACCGCTTTTCCCCAATACACTAATCACTCATTTTGTTATGGTAATGAGGCTGTTAGTGGCAGTTTGTGGGGTGAGGAGGTCACATTTCACACACTTCACACTTCAGTGGTGAAGTCATGTTGGCTACTTCTGTGTGAATGTGAGAATGAGGAATAAAAACACATTCTATTCTAAAATGTGAACATGTGAATGTCCCATGTGACCATAACGACTCATGTGACTGCAACCAGACAATTGTTTGATGGATAAATACCTCAGTGCACATGGACTATCGCTTCAGTTCCCTCAAGAATTTTGTGGTGAAAGAAGCTCCTCTCCAAGGAACGAAGATGCAGAGATTCAACATTCAACAGCTTCTGTGTGAATGTGAGAATGAGGAATAAAAACACATTCTATTCTAAAATGTGAACATGTGAATGTCCCATGTGACCATAACGACTCATGTGACTGCAACCAGACAATTGTTTGATGGATAAATACCTCAGTGCACATGGACTATCGCTTCAGTTCCCTCAAGAATTTTGTGGTGAAAGAAGCTCCTCTCCAAGGAACGAAGATGCAGAGATTCAACATTCAACAGGCATTGTAAGATTTCATTTCTAAGGCTACATCCACACGACAACGGCAACGAGATGTTATTTAAAAATATATCGCGTCCAAATGGGCAACAATCAGTAAAATATCAGGTCCATATGGCAACGCAACGCTTGCTGAAAACGATGCAATACACATGCCACACCTCTAGGGGCGCTGTAAGACGGTCCCTTTGGAGACACCAGAACAATAGAAGAAGTAAGGACGCATGCGCATAAACTATTATGCGCGAGACTTCATATTAGCCACAAAGTCAGGAAAATCTGTTTGTAAAATTACATTATAATGACCAAATACAATGAAAAGTATTTTTCCAGTCTCACCTGTGAAAGGTAATCCCATGTGATCTCGTTTGGACAGCAAACCTGTTGGTACAGTTAAACGCAGCTAATCTTTATTCTCCACTTTGACCTATCCAATATGGCGGCGAGGATGACGTATGATTCTACGCGGAAGGCAGCGTCTTTAATGGTCCGGAATAAATTGAATGATACACGTTGATGGATTAATTTGTTGTTTCTCACCTGTGAAAGGTAATCCCATATGATCTCGTTTGGACGGTAAACCTGTTGGTACAGTTAAACGCAGCACATGAATCTTTATTCTCCGCTTTGACCTATCCAATATGGCGACGAGGATGACGTATGATTCTACGCGGAAGGCGGCGTATTTAATGGTCCGGAATAAATTGAATGCTACACGTTGATGGATTAATTTGCTCTTCTACGCCCTTTTTGAGGAATGTATTGTAGGACTTAAACCCACATCTGAAGAGGTGAGATCGCTCCTTTTTTTCCCTATTTTTGCTGGCGGGATTGACTCTGCCCTAAGGGCAGAGTCTCTCTCTCGCTCACTTTGCACCATTACACAATAAATATTCACAGTGAAAATATTTTGTAAGCGCGTTTCATGAACCAAGTTATAGGATTTGTTGACAACTTGCATCGAGTTCGTTACACTTCTACCCGGCGTGAAGCACTCACAGTCATGTGGTTGTGATGTCATCGTAAACAAATCCGTTCTACTCATCCAGATGACTTCACAACGGCAACGTTGCCAGATCTTTCCACTCTGGAACCCGTTCTCAAAAAGATTGCGTTTTGGGCACCCAAAACGCCGGTGCCGTGTGGACGCCAGGCCTAAATGATAAGCAATTGTATCGGAGTCACCTGAATCCGTTGCCATGTGGACAGGGCCTAAGCTGTAAGGTAACTAACAGCCACATTTCCATAACAAAATTAATGTCTACAGGGAGGACTTGGGGCCAATTGGCCCTCTTGTGGGTTTTCTAGGTAAAAAGGCCAAATGGCCCCTGTCTGGGACTTCTAGTTAATAATATGAATGGGAAGGCAACCCAGTGAAACAGTGGGGCTTGGGTTACTCTGTGTGTGGAGTTTTATGTGTTCTTCCTGCAAATGTTGGTTTCTACTGAGTTCTCTGGGTTTCCTCCAACCTCCCAAAGATATGAAAACTAACATTGTTGATGGAAGGAATGGTGTTACCTGGGTGTTGGTCTGTATTTGGTAGCTCATTTCAGTAAACACAAAAACACAGCACTTCCCAGTGTACTGAACTTTAATCCACAATCTTAGTTTGTCTATTTTATTATCCAAAGACTGAATATTTGCCAGTAAAATGCTTGGTAAAGGAGGGTTAAAGCACCTTTTTTGCATTGGGCAGAGAATCCTGAGCACATCAACCTGTTTTGCGTGTCTTTTTGTTCCGCACTTTGGCCCTCATTTATCAATATAGCATAGAAACTGGAACAGATCCAAGGGTAGAAATCATTGTATGACAGGGTTTGCATGTGGTTCATGAAATATTTGTATCTTGCTAATTACAGCATATGTATAATCGGGCATTGATAAATGCAGTGGCTGAAAACCATCATCAGTTAACTATGACACACCTAAATATTTCCAGTTTAGAGGCCGCACAATTAAACTGAATAATATGGAAAGGTACAATTGAAGGCACTTCTACACCCTCAAAATAGAAGCTCTAACATCAAGTCCACAAGTCCAGTTAAAATAATTATTTCTACAAACATTTGGCAGCCTGAAAAATGGCATTGTGGGAAGTCAGAAAAATCCAGTATGGAAAGAAATCAATGCTGTGGTCAGCATCACGGCCGTCAACAACTGAAATTCAGCTGATGTTTGAATATTTAATATCTACATTGATTATATGTATAGCCTATATACTGTACTGTATATAATACAGTACTATCACAAATCTTTACATGTAGGTGAAGGGAAAATGGTCAGATCTCAAACTCTCTACCAATAATTACATGGTTGTGGAGTTTCTTTATTTCCTCATTTTAATTATGTTTCAGATCAATCAGAGCCAAACACCACTGGTATTCATCCTTCAGCTAAACAAATTGGCCTGGAGCCCCACAGAGCCAGACAATCAAAAGCTGTGAGAGACAGCACATGTCCTCCGGCCCCCGTGCTGGCACACCACCACCCTGGATGCCTTGTGAGATGAAAGAGAATTAATAGCCACTTGTCAATCTCCATAAAAAAAAAAAAACTTTTGCGTCTGATGGGTAGAGGTCTTCTAACAGACCCAGATGTGCCAATGCCAGAAATTAAAGTGGCTAGTGGTAAACAATGTAAACAATAAAACAATTTAAAAACAAAAATTAAAACAATACAAGAGATGTGTGGTGTAGGGGTCCAGTCAATTATGATGTGTATGCCACATATAATTGTGTGTGTGTGAGTGTGTGTGCACGCGTGTATGTCCACACATGCACGCACAAGTATAGTGTTAGCAGTTCAGTAGCTTGATGGTTTGTGTGTAAAAACCATCTCTGTACCTGCTGGTTCACGTTTGAATGCTCCTGTACCACCTGCCAGATGGCAGGAGCATGAAAAGACTATGGCTAGGATGGCTGAGCTCTTATGAGATGCTGTGCCTTCCTCCTGCAGCAATGTCTGTCAAGGACCTGCATGCCTGGCAGCTTAGTCCTGCTGATGCGTTGTGCTGATCTGACCACCCTCTGCAGAGCTTTGCAGTCAAGGGTGGTGCAGCTGCCATACCAGGCCATAATTTTACCAGTCTCTCTAGTTCATCAGTAGAAGCTTGTGAGAATTCTGGAGTCTCCTCCTCAGCCGCCGAAGGAAGAAAAGCCGTTGCCTTGCTGTCTTTGTGACCACATCTACAGTATGTAATGTGACCAGCTCAGATCCTTGCTGTTGTAAATTCCCAAGAATCTGAAGCAGTTGACCCTCTCCACTTCTGTTCCCTCGATGTGGATGGGGGCGTATCCCCTGCTTTGCTGTCTCCTGTAGTCCATGATCAGCTTCAAGTCTTCCTGGCATTGAGCAACAGGTTGTTTTCCTGACACTACGATGTCAGGGCTCTCACCTCTCCTCTGTAGGCAGACATCTCACCATCTGTGATGCAGCCAATGATGGTGGTAATGTCAGTAAATTTAAAAATAGGTACTCTATGGGTACATGTGGCTACTGCTAATAAATAAAATTGTTTTCTGATACCCTGTCCAAACAGTGTGTGTATATATATATATATATATATATATATATATATATATATATATATATACACACACACACACACACACACACACACACACACCCTGGGGTCCTTTGTGACCTCGCCGACTATTGCATGCCTTGCTCTTGGAGTGATCTTTGTTGGTCGACCACTCCTGGGGAGGGTAACAATGGTCTTGAATTTCCTCCATTTTGTACACAATCTGTCTGACTGTGGATTGGTGGAGTCCAAACTCTTTAGAGATGGTTTTGTAACCTTTTCCAGCCTGATGAGCATCAACAATGCTTTTTCTGAGGTCCTCAGAAATCTCCTTTGTTCGTGCCATGATACACTTCCACAAACATGTGTTGTGAAGATCAGACTTTGATAGATCCCTGTTCTTTAAATAAAACAGGGTGCCCACTCACACCTGATTTGTCATCCCATTGATTGAAAACACCTGACTCTAATTTCACCTTCAAATTAACTGCTAATCCTAGAGGTTCACATACTTTTGCCACTCACAGATATGCAATATTGGATCATTTTTCTCAATAAATAAATGACCAATTATAATATTTTTGTCTCATTTGTTTAACTGGGTTCCCTTTATCTACTTTTAGGACTTATGTGAAAATCTGATGATGTTTTAGGTCATATTTATGCAGAAATATAGAAAATTCTAAAGGGTTCACAAACTTTCAAGCACCACTGTACTTCATGACTGTCCACCTCTAATAATTGGATTGTAAGTTGTGGACTTTGTTCTTTATCAGTAAAACCTTCTTCAAAGATCTACCAGTGCCTGCTGTATTGTATTGAAAGTGTATTATATAATTCTAAAACAAACTATCACCAACAGATCTTGTCCCAGTCATTATATCCATCCTGCAAACTGTTTCACACAATTATTACCTGATCATGACACGGCAGTCGTGGCCAGATGCACAGAATTACTGCAGGATGATGTACACTGACTTGGCAACAGTCGCAAGTGATGCTGATTTTTTACAATTGAAGAAAGAAGCAGTAAGGAAAGGATTGGTAGAAGTTGCCTGGATCGGATTGTACGACAATGTTAATAGTTGGCGCTGGTCCTTAAATGACTTCCTTCTGAAGGATGCCACTTTTATGAATTGGCATGCTGGAGAGCCTGATAATGTTCAAGGAAAAGAAGCATGTGGCATAATAAATGGTACATATGGATACTGGGAGGATAAACCATGTACAGAACTAAGACCCTTCATATGCTACGATGGTGAGTCAATATCCTGATTTTGATTTGATTAGTTTTGGATTAAAGGCTGAGTTTGAAACAAGATTTAGCAGCCTTGGCTATTCCTGCCACCTTGTCTTTGGTGTCCAAGGAATTATACTGAATCTTATTCAATCCAGTACATGATTGGGTTTGCTGAACAAAGTTGAAAAATACAAATAAAAGCTTAATACTGAATTGCAAAATAAAAAAGGTAATAATTTGAAAGGGTGCATGTTTTAGATTCTATCATTATATCATATTTTTAGTACAAACAGATATGACAATTTATTTACAAATGCATATTAAGCCAACAATTATGATTATGATTTTTTTTTATATATTTCACAGCTAATTTCAATGGGGCTGATAGGTTTATTGGTGTCACTAGTCCTCTGTTGACCTGGCTTGGAGCTCAGGCTTACTGCCGGAAATATCATACAGACTTGGCCAGCTCTCTTAACAGCTCAGATAATGACTTCATAACACATGTGATGAATATCCAGGGTGATTCATGGTTTGGGTTATATAGAGACACTTGGAAGTGGTTAGATAGGACCAATGCTTCAGACCTACGATGGTATCCTGGACAACCGAGTAATTACATGGGCAGTGAGAACTGTGCAGGGGTCTATAAAGGACTGTTTATCGACGAACAGTGCACCAACCTGCACTATTTCTTCTGTCACACAAGTGAGTCTTTTTTCCTTGCCTACTGTTACTAATATCAAGTTTATGTCAAAAAAGAATATCACTTTTTGTGTTTATATATTTATATTTATACTTTCCATACTTTCTTTAAAAAATCACTTTCACAAACTCTTCAATGGTGTTTTATAATGATTTAATAATAATAAATGCTCTGTTTTTGCTTATAAACACCTTCATCCACAAATACATACATGGTCTTATCTACAATTTGAGCAATGGTAATATGAAGGATTAATATATGAAGGCGGGGCGGAGCTTGGGTATTGTGTCGGGGGGGGGGGCGGGAGATGTTTGGGCCCCCTCCCCTCCCCCCCTCACTGATATGTTGCAGTAGCCCAAACAGTCTATTATACGAGCCAATTCTAAACGTTGGCTTACACTAGCCTACATAATATATTTTTATTGAACAATTTTGTTGTAAATAATTCCGAATGGACATGTGGTCAATAAACTGTATTTAAAAAAAAAAAATAATAATAATCCCGACCAGTGGGGGGCCCCCCATTGCGGTAAGGCCCCGGATTGTTCGCGCCGCAGCCCCCCCCCCCCAATCTCCGCTACTGTATGAAGGATATATATATATATATATATATATATATATATATATATATATATAAACAGAATATTTTATCAGAACCTGAAATGTAAAAATCTACAAAGTGAAATATTTTCCCAGGAGAAATGTAGCTTATATCTGTGTTGCTCTAATAAAGAATATACAGTGGGGCAAAAAAGTATTTAGTCAGCCACCAATTGTGCAAGTTCTCCCACTTAAAAAGATGAGAGAGGCCTGTAATTTTCATCATAGGTACACTTCAGCTATGAGAGACAGAATGGGGGGAAAGAATCCAGGAAATCACATTGTAGGATTTTTAATGAATTAATTGGTAAATTCCTCGGTAAAATAAGTATTTGGTCACCTACAAACAAGCAAGATTTCTGGCTCTCACAGACCTGTAACTTTTTCTTTAAGAGGCTCCTCTGTCCTCCACTCATTACCTGTATTAATGGCACCTGTTTGAACTTATCAGTATAAAAGACACCTGTCCACAACCTCAAACAGTCCCACTCCAAACTCCACTATGGCCAAGACCAAAGAGCTGTCAAAGGACACCAGAAACAAAATTGTAGACCTGCACCAGGCTGGGAAGACTGAATCTGCAATAGGTAAGCAGCTTGGTGTGAAGAAATCAACTATGGGAGCAATTATTAGAAAATGGAAGACATACAAGACCATTGATAATCTCCCTCGATCTGGGGCTCTACGCAAGATCTCACCCCGTGGGGTCAAAATGATCACAAGAACGGTGAGCAAAAATCCCAGAACCACATGGGGGGACCTAGTGAATGACCTGCAGGCAGCTGGGACCAAAGTAACAAAGGCTACCATCAGTAACAGACTACGCCGCCAGGGACTCAAATCCTGCAGTGCCAGACGTGTCCCCCTGCTTAAGCCAGTACATGTCCAGGCCCGTCTGAAGTTTGCTAGAGAGCATTTGGATGATCCAGAAGAGGATTGGGAGAATGTCATATGGTCAGATGAAACCAAAATAGAACTTTTTGGTAAAAACTCAACTTGTTGTGTTTGGAGGAGAAAGAATGCTGAGTTGCATCCAAAGAACACCATACCTACTGTGAAGCATGGGGGTGGAAACATCATGCTTTGGGGCTGTTTTTCTGCAAAGGGACCAGGACAACTGATCCGTGTAAAGGAAAGAATGAATGGGGCCATGTATCGTGAGATTTTGAGTGAAAACCTCCTTCCATCAGCAAGGGCATTGATGATGAAATGTGGCTGGGTCTTTCAGCATGACAATGATCCAAAACACACCGCCCGGGCAACGAAGGAGTGGCTTCGTAAGAAGCATTTCAAGGTCCTGGAGTGGCCTAGCCAGTCTCCAGATCTCAACCCCATAGAAAATCTTTGGAGGGAGTTGAAAGTCCGTGTTGCCCAGCGACAGCCCCAAAACATCACTGCTCTAGAGGAGATCTGCATGGAGGAATGGGCCAAAATACCAGCAACAGTGTGTGAAAACCTTATGAAGACTTACAGAAAATGTTTGACCTCCGTCATTGCCAACAAAGGGTATAAACAAAGTATTGAGATGAACTTTTGTTATTGACCAAATACTTATTTTCCACCATAATTTGCAAATAAATTCTTTAAAAATCAGACAATGTGATTTTCTGGATTTTTTTTCTCATTTTGTCTCTCATAGTTGAGGTATACCTATGATGAAAATTACAGGCCTCTCTCATCTTTTTAAGTGGGAGAACTTGCACAATTGGTGACTGACTAAATACTTTTTTGCCCAACTGTAAAACTAAAATTGTTTTTTTTTTTTTAATATATTGTATATCGGGCAGCACGGTGGTGTAGTGGTTAGCACTGTTGCCTCACAGCAAGAAGGTCCGGGTTCGAACCCCGTGGCCAGCGAGGGCCTTTCTGTGTGGAGTTTGCATGTTCTCCCCATGTCCGCGTGGGTTTCCTCTGGGTGCTCCGGTTTCCCCCAGAGTCCAAAGACATGCAGGTTAGGCTAACTGGTGACTCTAAATTGACCGCAGGTGTGAATGTGAGTGTGAATGGTTGTCTGTGTCAGCCCTGCGATGACCTGGCGACTTGTCCATGGTGTACCCTGCCTTTCATCCGTAGTCAGCTGGGATAGGCTCCAGCTTGCCTGCGACCCTGTAGAACAGGATAAAGTGGCTAGAGATGAGATGAGATGAGATATTGTACATCACATACTAAAAAAATTACGTCCAACTCCACCCCCCCAAACCCAGTAACCTGCTAGTGTGTGTGTATATATATATATATATATATATATATATATATATATATATATAAAATCCACACACTGATCAGCTATCACATTAAAACCGCTAACAGGTGAAGTGATTAAATAATAGTGGAGCACCCGCGTGAGTGGAGCCCCATAGGCATCGAGTGTGGATACATAAAGAAACCCATCGAGTTGTTTTCTGATGGTTTCGGTCCTGTGTGTGCGTGCCTGCCACCGCAGGAAACCCAACAACTAGTGAAGTGAGTAGTGAAGTGTAGAGTCGTAGTCAGGACAGTATAATAGTGACTAACTTGTCATTATTGTCGCCCGACATTTTGTACAACATAAGGAAAGAGTCTAGTCACTATAACGGTAAAGAAATAAAACAAAAGAGGCTGGCTATGATCTAAGAAAATTCTACAACCCAGAAACAGATGGGAGCTCCACTTTTAGGCAGTGCCTAAATCTATATATTAATGGATTATCTCATTACAGTGGCACCTGGTAAGTGGTGGGATATATTAGGCAGCAAGTGGACAGTCAGTTCTCAAGTTGATCTGTAGAAAGTAGGAATAATGGGTAAGCATAAAGATCTGTGCGACTTTGACAACAACCAAATTATGATATTTAGATGATTGGGTCATAGCATCTCCAAAATAACAGGTCTTGACAGGCGTTCCTGGTATGCAGTGGTTAGTACCTACCAAAACTGGTCCAAGGAAGGACGACAGGGCCATGGGTGCCCAAGGCTCATTGGTACACATGGGGAGTGAAGGCTAGCCTGTCTGGTCCAATCCCACAGAAGAGCTACTATAGCACAAAAAAAGGCTGTGTGTTTATTTATTCCACAGATTCCCCAGTGAAGATTCAGAAAATGAGACTGCAGATGAAGTCTGATGGGAGTGTGTTTGATCCTGCTGTGCAGTCATTTATTTTAGACCAGGTGAGTCGCACAGTATCGCTGAAAGTTGATGAAGTTTTGTGCAAAATGCCTGTTTGCATTTCTCACTGCTTACCTGCTTAAATTTCTGTTAATCACAAGAAGTCGGTTGCTTTGCCTGCTTTCCTCTTGTTAATTTTTACACTATCTGTGACATTGTTTCTCTTTTTGGATTGATTAATTTAATCCTCATTCTGCTCTTCAGATGAAGTATAAATTGGAGGAAAATGGCAGAGTGAAGAAAATCAAAATGGCCTGGATTGTGCAGCCAAAGGGAAACATCTTCTGTCAGAAAAATGAGGATGGCCTGTAACATCTAAATGATGAAATAAATGAAATTTTATTTTCCCTTCAACATTTAAGCTTTACATTTGTAAGGGTCTACAGAGGTGACGGTTAGCTACAAGTAGGGGAATAAACCTAGAATTACATTATGGTGTTGACTGAGTCTCAACAAACTCAGTTCAGCAATGTAATGGCAAATATTTTCTGATTAACATGTGGTTGCTCAACATAGTAATAAAGGGAAAAGGAAAACATAGGCTTGAATGTATCAAGGTGTTGTCATAAATAATTTGCATATAGAAGATATACAATGTGATAAAACTGATTAATCAACTGTGTGCTCTGAAAATTCTTATGTAATAAGCTTGCCACAATTGTTTTTTTTTTCTTTTAACTTTATAGCACTGGCTTAAAGGTTATACGCAGAACCTTTATTTTTAAATAAATTTGAGTGGATAGTATCTCCATCCTTGACTCTTGTATGCTGCATAAATGGGAATAAAAAAATATATTTGAGAGTTAAAATTGACCGCAAAATTGGCATTCAAGCTGCCCCGCTGAGCAAGCCAGCCCTGAGTGTGTGACGTCACAGCAGTAACTGGTTTTAAGGCCGAGGCCTTTGACAGCTATAGACCAAAATCATATAAGTAAAAATTTATGGTGAAAATAAGAAATACCATTACCAGCTTGCTCAACTAAGACTGATTTGATTTCTTTGATTGCGGGTTGACTCTCATGAAAACAGGATAGGTGTTATAGCTTATGCAACATACATGTACATGCATGCATTTTCACTGATAAAACGTAAGTCTAATTAAATAATCAGATGAACTGAGACAATCACATTCTGAAGCAAATTAAATAATCTTATACCTGTAACTAAAACACACAATACAAGTTACATGTATTAATCTAAATGCAAGTAAACAACGTGTTGTTTTGTTGTTTTGTATCCAAATGAGAGTCGGTGCTGACCCGTCTGTGTTCTCGCTTCTTGAAGGCTGATCTTGTGGCTGATTGTTTTGAAACAATCTGACTTTCAGTTGTTCATTCATTTCTCTGTTCATTTGCTTCTTCCACATAAGTGCGAGATGGCAGCAGTATCCAGCGGAGAAATCAGACGGCTGCTCCACTCATTTTCCATTTTCTCTATACTGAGTACTCCACTATTACTGCTGGGCTCAGGCAAATACTAAAACCTGGGACGGGACATCACCGGTTTGAGCAACAACCGCGGGGTCACTGCCCGAGCGATAATATGTCATGTCCCATCCCGTTCCATCCCAGGTTTTACCAACAACCTTCAGTTCACACTCTGGGAGAACTGGTGCAAGTGAACTTACCGTTGTGCTTGAAAGTTTATGAACCATCTAGAATTTAATATATTTCTGCATAAATATGACCTAAAACATCATCAGATTTTCACACAAGTCCTAAAAGTAGTTAAAGACCCAGAACACACTGAAGAGATGATATATCTCATCTGGCCTGGGAGCACCTTGGGATCCCCAGTAGGAACTGGGGTTGCTGGGGACAGGGACACCTGGAATACCCTGCTTAGCTTGCTGCCACTGCGAACCAACTTCGGATAAGCAGAAGAAAATAGATGGATGGATGGACCAGGAATACTGATTGGACACCGTGTGTTCTGGATTAAAGTTCATGACCGTAGGTGAGGGTTGGAACATACAGTGGTGCTTGAAAGTTTGTGAACCCTTTAGAATTTTCTATATTTCTGCATAAATATGACCTAAAACATCATCAGATTTTCACACAAGTCCTAAAAGTAGATAAAGAGAACCCAGTTTAAAAAAATGATACAAAAGTATTATACTTGGTCATTTATTTATTGAGGAAAATGATCTAATATTACATATCTGTGAATGGCAAAAGTATGTGAACCTTTGCTTTCAGTATCTGGTGTGACCCCCTTGTGCAGCAATAACTGCAGCTAAACGTTTCAGGTAACTCTTGAGATTCAGTTCATGGGCAGATGTCCTGACATTTTCCTTTAGAATTCGCTGGTATAATTCAGAATTCATGGTTCCATCACTGATAACAAGCCATCCTGGCCCAGATGCAGCAAAACAGGCCCAAACCATGATACTACCACCACCATGTTTCACAGATGGGATAAGGTTCTTATGCTGGAATGCAGTGTTTTCCTTTCTCCAAACATAACACTTCTCATTTAAACCAAAAAGTTCTATTTTGGTCTCATCTGTCCACAAAACATTTTTCCAATAGCCTTCTGGCTTGTCCACATGATCTTTAGCATACTGCAGACAAGCAGCAATGTTCTTTTTGGAAAGCAATGGCTTTTTCCTTGCAACCCTGTCATGCACACCATTGTTGTTCAGTGTTCTCCTGATGGTGGACTCATGAACATTAACATTAGCCAATGTGAGAGAGGCCTTCAGTTGCTTCGAAGTGACCCTGGGGTCCTTTGTGACCACGCTGACTGTTACACGCCTTGCTCTTGGAGTGATCTTTGTTGGTCTACCACTTCTGGGGAGGGTAACAATAGTCTTGAATTTCCTCCATTTGTACACAATCTGTTTGACTGTGGATTGGTGGAGTGCAAACTCTTTATAGATGGTTTTGTAACCTTTTCCAGCCTGATGAGCATCAACAACGCTTTTTCTGAGGTCCTCAGAAATCTCCTTTGTTTGTGCCATGATACACTTCCACAAACATGCGTTGTGAAGATCAGACTTTGACAGATCCATGTTTTTTCAATAAAACAGGGTGCCCACTCACACCTGATTGTCATCCCATTGACTGAAAACAGACTGACTAATTTCACCTTCAAATTAACTGCTAATCCTAGAGGTTCACATACTTTTGCCACTCACAGATATGCAATATTGGATCATTTTCCTCAGTAAATAAATGACCAAGTATAATATTTTTGTCTCATTTGTTTAACTGGGTTCTCTCTAATTTTGAAAATCTGATGTTTTAGTTCATATTTATGCAGAAATATAGAAAATTCTAAAGGGTTCACAAACTTTCAAGCACCACTGTACTTTCCTTTTTTTAATAAATAAAATAAATACTTTCCTTTTCTTGTAGTTTTATTTATTTGTTGGTACTGCACCCTCTTTCAACACAGGCTTATAGCCAACGCTCCTCAACAGATTAAAGGTATCATATGAGTCTTCAGTAAAATGTGCAGAGCAGAGGAGAGACCACTTCGTAGGCGTGCAATGTTCCCATGAACTTCTCGCAAAATGTGTCCAAATCTTTGCAATTTGAACATTCTTGGGCCATGAATGCAACATAAATCCACCTTTTGTCATGTTGCTCCACCCGCCAGCAACACATCTACGTGACATGGTGATAAATTAACTCAAAATGGAGGATCGGCACTGCAGTCAGCTCTGTGTTTTAGTATCGCGGAAATGGCGATTTGACTGATAGACTTCCTGCTGTGACGTTACGGACGTCAAAGTCATTCAATCAGACCACTACCTATATGAATCACTTTAATCGTAAAAATTACTATATTAGATTTATTGTTAATGCTTAAAACCATTCCTGTGCCATTCTTGAGGTCTCAAGGCATTTATAAACAAAATTGAGACCATGGTTCTGCGTATCTTCTTTAAAGCTTCCATTTGTTTCTACTTGATGTATCTCCAGCCATTAAAAGGATAGTTTGGGATTTTTGACATGAATCTGTATGGCATCCCCATCAATAGTGTCGTGCAAACACACTGACTTACCCCTGACAGCATCCTGTGAGTCCAGTTCTTGTCCAGTTTTGGTCCAGACGAAAGTAGTCCAGCAAGTTTGTTGGGGTCACGAAAGTAAAACGTTTTTCGTCTCAAAACAGTATGTGTTCAAAAGAGTGATATATTTGCATCACAAAACCGTTGTCAAATAAAAAGTCAGACCTCGAAATCGCTTGGCACTATTTTCTCTCCCTCGGTATCACTGCACACTGCCGCCAGGTGACAGCCACGGCTGTTTCATTCATTGTTTACTAGTGATGGGAATTTCGGCTCTTTTTCGGGAGCCGGCTCTTTTGGCTCTTCTTACTATAAGGAGCCGGCTCTTTCGGCTCCTGAGATTTTATTTTTGATTTAAAGGAATACGCCACCCCCAGATGAAATTGAGTCAGTCCCTGCAGTCCCTAGAGTTGGATGAGTGAGCCAAAGCGTTTTGTAGCCGACCCAGCCATTGTCCTGATCTATAAACGCCCCGGTTAGCTTAGCTTAGCGTAGTCACTGTAATCAGGCATGTCCAGCTAGCATTGTCGTTACAAAAGTGAATTAAATAACTCAAGATTGTTTATAATTATTTCTCATGACTTGTACAGTCACATCGAGTACACATATCAATGCAAATTAACACGAAGGGATTTACTAGACCAATTCATATCTGGAACTATTTTCAGCCACAGCACAGGCAAAGCACCGCTGCAGGCGCAAAGACACCGCGCAGCGCCTGAAAACGGGTGCGCAGCACCTGAAAACCCGTTTTCAGGCGCTGCGCGGTGTCTTTACGCCTTCCTTTTCCTACCTATTCCTTTAATTGCTGCAATTAACTAGTTAATTCTGATTCTATTTCTCCTCTGTTATAATCTGTCCTGCTTTTGAAAAGATCCTCTCTGGGGGGACAGATGCTGCCACTATACACATCCTCCGTGCCTTCACATGTGTAAGCCGTGGATAGAGTGCAGCCTTGGTCTCCCACCAGCTTAGTGGGTCTGCGTTTCGCTGTCACCTGGCGGCAGCGCGCAGTGATAAGAAGGGAGAGAAAATAGTGCCAAGCGATTTCGAGGTCTGACTTTTTATTTGACAACGGTTTTGTGATGCAAATATATCACTCTTTTGAACACATACTGTTCTGAGACGAAAAACGTTTTACTTTCGTGACCCCAACAAACTTGCCGGACTACTTTCGTCTGGACCAAAACTGGACAAGAACTGGACTCACAGGATGCTGTCAGGGGTAAGTCAGTGTGTTTGCACGACACTATTGATGGGGATGCCATACAGATTCATGTCAAAAATCCCGAACTATCCCTTTAAGAATATACATTATACATAAGCATTCACTTCAAAACTGTCCTCATGTTAGCAGCAAACAGCAGAATTTATAGAGATGCTATACTGGCACAAATGTTATTCAATAAATCGTCTTAATTGCAATACTTAGTGGTGCATTGAAATCTTTGTTTCATCACCAAATAAAATTTAAAAAAAATCTTCACTGTCTGGTCACTCTCATGCTTTCATATGGCTCTTCTTGAGCAATGGATTCTTTTTAGCCACACCTCCCATACAGATCTAAATTACGCAGAGTTCTTGCAATGGTTGTATGGCGCACCTTCACTCCACTCTTAGCCATTATAATCTATAACTCCTTCAGAGTGACTGTTGGCCTCGTGGTTTCCCTCACCAGTCTGTCTTGTTTTTGTGCTGAGTTTTGAGGGACAGCCTTGTCTTGGTAGGCCTTATAGTGCTTGAGTGGTGTGATGCAGCTTCCACTTCCTGAATATTGATCCAACAGTGTGCACTGGGAAGCCTGACCTTTAAGATATAATTTTACACCCTATTCCAAAATTATGAAATTCTATTACCTTATCTATAGTTTAGAATTCTCCTTAGCCTTCATTCACTTTTTTCCTTCAGACTGACTATGTCTTCTCTGTCAGTTCAACTGGGGTGAGTTTTGCTCAGAAAATGGGAACTGTGTTATTGTGTACTTGTGTAGCAAAGGCCAGGCAATAAATGTAAATTTTGATAGTCGACTACGCCAGTCTGGGGATTATGTTCCCAGACACCATTAACCAGTTACTAAAACATTAACCATGACAAGCAAATAGACACAGGTTCAAACACTCTTAGGCCAGGGAGGTATGTTCCACACAAAATATTTATTGCAACACAGATAACCACTGATAAAACAAATACAGGTTTTAAAACAACAACCACTCACACCTCACTTAAACATACTCCAAATGACCCAGGACACTGCACATACATAATAGCCATTTAGCCATAGTAGCTACTGCTTACTTTAATAAATAGGACTAGGACAAAGCTAGGGCTTACCAAGCGTGCCAGGCTGACAGACCACAAAAAGAGAAAAAGGGACAGAGGCCCAGAAAAGAAAAAAACAATCACAGCACACAACTAAATCACAGCACAACTGTAAAAAAAAAAAAAAAATCACCCGTTGTGCACACAACAAAGGAAGAGGTGAGAAGGCTCCACCACCTCTAGGTCAGCCAAGGACCCGCCTGGATTGTTACACTCCTGTCCAAAAAGGGAGAGAAAAATACACAGATCAGACAAATACCTACAGCAGCTACTAGCATTCTAAAGGGTTAAATACACTTAGAGCACAATAATGTGACTTAACTTTCCTCACAGCTACGGCTGAACATTGTCCCGAAGCGCTCCCACTGGACGGGGGAAAAAAAAAAAGCTACCCTGGTCACAGGAGGCAAAGTTAGACAGGTCATACAGATCCACGAGCATACATACACTCTACATATACTTAACTGGCATCGTGCCCAAACACACCATACACATCCACCCACAAACACACACAAGACAAAAGAACACCACAGGCACGGCTACATTAGCCCACTCTGTAGTACGTTTCACAAACAAAACAAATAAGCAAAACCAAAAAGAAAACTACAGACACAACAAGCACTTAATTACTACAACTTGGCCGCTTTGCACCAAGCAAAGTGGAGGGGAGGGGGAATACACTCCACTACACTTGCTAAGAGCTTCAATACTTATTCAGGCAGTATTCAGTTTTTGATTTTCTTTAAAATACTTGCTGACCAATATTTAATTTTGACTGAGAATTAACTTTAAGAGAACATGACTTTAGAATAAAAATACAGAAAGAAAGGATATGTGTAGATATAAATTGTTATTTAATTCAGAGACAGATCCAGACTGATGCAACCGATACACGTGCATCAGTCAGAAATATATGCACCACTTGGCATCAGTCACGGAGCGTTTGTTTACTTTACCGCTAGCCAGCTACAACCCCGATTCCAAAAAAGTTGGGACAAAGTACAAATTGTAAATAAAAACGGAATGCAGGGGGCGTCGTGGCTCAGGTGGTTAAGGCGCCATACCATGAATGCGGGCGACCCGGGTTCGATTCCGGCCCGAGGTCATTTCCCGATCCCTTCCCGTCTCTCTCTCCCGCTCATTTCCTGTCTCTACACTGTCCTATCCAATAAAGGTGCAAAAAGCCCAAAAAAATATCTTAAAAAAAAAAACGGAATGCAATAATTTACAAATCTCAAAAGCTGATATTGTATTCACAATAGAACAGAGACAACATATCAAATGTCGAAAGTGAGACATTTTGAAATTTCATGCCAAATATTGGCTCATTTGAAATTTCATGACAGCAACACATCTCAAAAAAGTTGGGACAGGTGCAATAAGAGGCTGGAAAAGTGAAAGGTACAAAAAAGGAACAGCTGGAGGACCAAGTTGCAACTCATTAGGTCAATTGGCAATAGGTCATTAACATGACTGGGTATAAAAAGAGCATCTTGGAGTGGCAGCGGCTCTCAGAAGTAAAGATGGGAAGAGGATCACCAATCCCCCTAATTCTGCGCCGACAAATAGTGGAGCAATATCAGAAAGGAGTTCTACAGTGTAAAATTGCAAAGAGTTTGAACATATCATCATCTACAGTGCATAATATCATCAAAAGATTCAGAGAATCTGGAAGAATCTCTGTGCGTAAGGGTCAAGGCCGGAAAACCATACTGGGTGCCCATGATCTTCGGGCCCTTAGATGGCACTGCATCACATACAGGCATGCTTCTGTATTGGAAATCACAAAATGGGCTCAGGAATATTTCCAGAGAACATTATCTGTGAACACAATTCACCGTGCCATCCTCCATTGCCAGCTAAAACTCTATAGTTCAAAGAAGAAGCTGTATCTAAACATGATCCAGAAGCGCAGACGTCTTCTCTGGGCCAAGGCTAATTTAAAATGGACTTTGGCAAAGTGGAAAACTGTTCTGTGGTCAGACGAATCAAAAGTTGAAGTTCTTTATGGAAATCAGGGACGCCGTGTCATTCGGACTAAAGAGGAGAAGGACGACCCAAGTTGTTATCAGTGCTCAGTTCAGAAGCCTGCATCTCTGATGGTATGGGGTTGCATTAGTGCGTGTGGCATGGGCAGCTTACACATCTGGAAAGATGCTGAAAGGTATATCCAGGTTCTAGAGCAACATGTGCTCCCATCCAGACGACGTCTCTTTCAGGGAAGACCTTGCATTTTCCAACATGACAATGCCAAACCACATACTGCATCAATTACAGCATCATGGTTGCGTAGAAGAAGGGTCCGGGTACTGAACTGGCCAGCCTGCAGTCCAGATCTTTCACCCATAGAAAACATTTGGCGCATCATAAAACGGAAGATACGACAAAAAAGACCTAAAACAGTTGAGCAACTAGAATCCTACATTAGACAAGAATGGGTTAACATTCCTATCCCTAAACTTGAGCAACTTGTCTCCTCAGTCCCCAGACGTTTACAGACTGTTGTAAAGAGAAAGGGGGATGTCTCACAGTGGTAAACATGACCTTGTCCCAACGTTTTGGAGATGTGTTGTTGTCATGAAATTTAAAATCACCTAATTTTTCTCTTTAAATGATACATTTTCTCAGTTTAAACATTTGATATGTCATCTATGTTCTATTCTGAATAAAATATGGAATTTTGAAACTTCCACATCATTGCATTCCATTTTTATTTACAATTTGTACTTTGTCCCAACTTTTTTGGAATCGGGGTTGTACATGAACTATAGCCACACTCAACCAACAGACCAATGGTTCAGGATCTGGCCATCCATGGTAAGCAGTGATGCTTATCTGACCTAATTACCTGTATTCTCATGATGCTTTGTATTCTTCATATGCAAGTGACATCACACTTGACATCCCAACCTGGAAGTTTGCCATGTTGGATGATAAACAACGACCAGGAACCAGCGCTTCACATGTGAGCTGCTGCAACACTTCATGATTTTCTTTGTCTTTGAAGAAAGACAATGTGTGTGGGATATAATTGTGGAAATAATGCTCCTCGTGACAAAGAGAAACAGTTCTTCAGAATTCCCAAAATAATTAAAAACAGCAACAAAACAGATGAAGAACTGTCCAGAAAACACCATGAGCTGTGGTTCAAAAACTTACATCGTCAGGACTGAACTGAAGAAAAAGCTAATTACACCCACATATGTGGTGACCACTTTATATCTGGTAAGAGTTCATTGCTAATTAAAGCTGTGTTTTCTGCTGATTAAACTGAACTGTTGAGCTTTCGCGTGAACACTCTGCTTCTCACCTTGCAGGAGCACCAGCAAACCTACGTGATAAAACAAATCCAGATTGAGCACCGACACTCAAATTAGGACACGATAAGATCAAGACGAAAACTCATTTCACAGTATCAAGAAGCAACAGGAGAAATGAAAGATCTGCCAAGAAAGCCAGATTAGAAGCCACACAAACCTGAGCGAGTTTGGATACATGAGGAGAACAAACTTTGACATTTAAGATATTAGCGATGCCATTCCAGTAACCCAGTAACTTCAGTTTACTTTTGCACTTTTTGTTTACAGACGTACCAGAGTCAAATGAAATTATACCTGAAACCCTCCCAGCAGAGACGCACACTGAAAGTGTTTGCCAGGCGGAACTCACTGGATTACAAATATCTCAAATGGAGCCGTGCAATAGAGATATGACTTGTGAATTGGTGGAACAAAAGAAAAAAATATTGGAAGCTGATTTAACTTGATTGCCAAAGTATGCTGTGCCTTGTGTAATTTATCTCCATTGATTGTTCCTTTTGATTAGAGTGATTTTATTTTATCTACGAAGAGGAAATAGAATTAGCATAAAATAGTACTCGAGCAGCGGCTACAATTATCGACACCTGAATGATCTTTTGGCCATTGCAAAAGTAGAAAAGACTTTCAATATGTAAATTGTGCATGAATAGTTACTCTGTTATGGGTAGTGAGATGTGGTGAGTTTGGATCCAAAAGCAGAACACAGACCAGAAAATCCAATAAATAAAAAATTATTTAATTGAAGTCAAAGAGTAAACAAACAAAAATAGCAAAATAATCCAGACAAAAAATGAGGCGGGCAAGGACAAAAATGCTAGCATGAAAAAAACATGAAAAATAGTCCTGATAAAAAACTGGAGACAAAAAATGTAGCACAAAAAACATAAAAAAATGACACGATGTGAGTGCAAAAAACTGTGGCAATGAACAGGCAAAACAGTGAGCCAAAAGCCAAAAAGCAATAAGGGTGCAGAGATGATGTGAAAAACCAATGAGACATTCTAGCAAAGTCCCCTTCTGAGAATGGCCTTTTTATGCACAGCAGAGCAAACCAGGAAGTGAATACTGGCAAGATGGAAGTCCTGTCCTGGATCCAGATTAGCACTGAAATGGGAGATAATAAATCTCTGGAGTGGAAGTCCGGGGCAGAGCATGACAGTACCCCGCCCTTCAATGAGCGCCTCCAGGCGCTTTAGGAAGAGTGTCCGGGTGTTGCTGGTGGAACTCCGTGATGAGTGTTGGGTCCAGTATGACCCTGGCGGGGACCCAACTTCTCTCCTTGGGGCCTTAACCCTCCCAGTCCACCAGGTACTGGAGACATCTGCCTTGCTGCCACACCTTCAGCAGTTTCTTGACCGTGTAGGTCTCACCACCGTCAATGAGCCTGAGAGGAGGAGGGGGTTCTCCAGCAAAGGACTGGAGACCAGAGGTTTAAGCTGAGATACATGAAAGGTAGGGTGAACACGTTGCATGGTGAGTGGTAATGCCAGTGTTAGGACTTGGACTGTTTTGGCCTCTAGAGGCCGCTGTTATTTCCTTTTCATGTCATATTTATTTTGGCCTCTAGAGGCCGCCACTGTTCCTGTGTTTTGTGTTTTTTTTTGTTAATTGCCTGTTAGTCCTAATTATCTTCACCTGTGTCCTTAATTAGTTTGTGTATTTATACCCCTGAGTTCAGTCCTCTTGTCACGGAGTCTTTGTGCTGTTATGTTTATCTCCAGTTTCCTTTGTACTGTGTTTTGTGGATCTTCTGAGCTTTTGCATTTTTGCCTTTTTCTTTTTGAATTATACTCTTTGTTTTTGTTTTTTTGTTTTGCCCTGGATTGTATATAGTGTACATAGTATAAATAAACCTTTTGTTACTTTTTCTACTTCCGCCTCACGCCTCTGCATTTGAGTCATTCCCCTGGTGGCCTAGTGGGGGTTTGCTGGATCATCACACCAACGAACCAGGTTCGAATCCCAGCAAAACCCTAACAGAAAGACTCTGTCATGACCGACTCAGCAGAGGCTGCTTCAACTGTCTACCCGGCCAACCTTCAGGGAATTATGGCAGCTTTGACACGCTTCGGAGCGACCATGGACGCTCATGGACGTACGCTCACCAGCCAACGTGAGGCCCTTGCTCGCCACGAGGAACTGCTTCAGCAAATTGGGAAAACCCTGGCACAGCTGACATCTCTGCCTGCATCTCCTGCTCCTGATCCAGTTCCTGCTCCTGATCCAGCTCCCACTCCTGCTCCAGTGCCTCCTGCCATGCTGCCTTCTTCACCTCGCGAACCCAGCCTTCCTGCACCACAGAGGTATGACGGCAAGCACAGTGAGTGCCGAGAGTTCCTTACCCAGTGTCAACTCATCTTTGAGCTTCAGCCTACCACCTACACTACGGATCGCCGCAAGATTGCCTTTGTGATCACCTTATTAGCTGGTAAGGCGCGAGCCTGGGCTACTGCTATCTGGCAAAGACAGGGACCTGAGTGCTTTGATTTCCAGCTGTTTTCTGAAGAGATGCTTCGGGTCTTCGATCAGGCAGACATCAGTACCGATGCAGCCCGAAAGCTCATGTCCATCCGGCAAGGAGGAAGCGTCGCAGATTACGCCATCTCGTTCCGAACGCTCGCAGCAGTAAGTGGATGGAACGAGACTGCCCTGGTGTCAGCCTTCCACCATGGTCTGTCTGACCCTATCAAGGACGGTCTGGCCTCTATTGGATGCCCAAGTGACCTCGAAACCCTCATCTCACATGCTATTCGTCTGGACAACAGGATGAGAGAAAGCCACCAAGCCTTGAGCCCCCCCAGCCTCCCTACCTCTACCTGGAAACCGTCTACCTCCTTCAGTGACTGTCCAGAACCCATGCAAGTGGGTCGTACTCGCCTCTCCGCATCTGAGAGGGAGCGCAGAAGGAGGGACAAGTGCTGCATCTACTGTGGCAAGCCTGGTCATTTCCGAGCATCATGTCCCGAACTCTTGGGAAAAGGACCGCCCCGTCCAGCCGAGGGAGGGTTGTGACGGGGCCTACCCTCTCTCCCGGACTCCCTGGCCAAGGAATCTACATCCCGGTCTCCATCTCCTGGGGTGAGTCTGTCCACTCTTGTCAAGCTTTGATAGACTCAGGGGCGGCTGGGAACTTTATGGATATTCACTTCGCCCAAAGCATCAATATACCTACTGCACCTCTTGAAGTCCCTCTGTCTGTGTCTGCCCTCGATGGCCAAGCGTTAGGTGATGGAAGAGTCACTCAAGTTACTTCTCCAGTCTTCCTCCAGTCTCAAGGTCACAAGGAAGAAATATCCCTGCACCTGATTCCTTCACCTGAGTTCCCAGTTATTCTAGGCCTTCCTTGGCTTACTCGCCACAACCCTCGCATAGACTGGGTAACAAGCCAGGTTGTGGAATGGGGCCCTGCATGCCATGCCTCTTGTCTGCTCTCTAGCTCTCCTGTGTCTCCTGCCGAGCCCCCTGATCTCACCGAGTTATCTCAAGTTCCCACAGAGTACTGGGATCTCAAGGAGGTATTCAGCAAGAGCAGGGCCGCCGTTCTTCCTCCGCACCGGGCCTACGACTGTGCCATCGACTTGCTCCCTGGGACTACCCCTCCTCGTGGCAGACTGTTTTCCCTCTCTCAGCCAGAACGCAAGGCTATGGAGGAATACCTCAAAGACGCCCTGGTCTCTGGGTTCATTCGACCCTCCACCTCACCTGCTGGTGCCGGCTTCTTCTTTGTCGGCAAGAAGGATGGGGGGCTTCGACCATGTATTGACTACAGGGGCCTGAACAAGATCACTGTGCGCAACCGATATCCCCTTCCGCTGATGTCCACTGCTTTCGACCTGCTCCAAGGCGCCACCGTCTTCACCAAGTTGGACCTACGGAACGCATACCACCTCATCCGTATCCGACAGGGAGACGAGTGGAAGACTGCCTTTAACACCCCGTCTGGGCACTACGAATACCAGGTGATGCCCTTCGGACTCACCAACGCACCAGCTGTTTTTCAGGCCCTAATCAACGACGTCTTAAGGGACATGATTAACCTGTACGTCTTTGTCTACCTCGATGACATCCTTATCTTTTCCAAGACCGTGCAGGAGCACCGCCACCATGTCCGCCAGGTTCTCCAGAGGCTGCTGCAGAACAATCTGTTCGCCAAGGCCCAGAAATGCGAATTTCATGTTCCCGAGGTCTCCTTTCTGGGATTTATTGTACGGACAGGCCAACTCCAAATGGACCCTGCCAAGACCCTGGCCGTCCGGGACTGGCCTACTCCCAAGTCCGTTAAGGAGGTTCAGCGGTTCTTAGGATTCGCTAACTTCTACCGCAAGTTCATCAGGAACTTCAGTTCTGTGGCAGCACCCATGTCAGACCTCACCAAAGGGACAGGTGGATCTTATGGCTGGTCTCCTCAGGCAGAAAAGGCGTTCAAAGACCTCAAGGCCCGCTTCTGCACGGCACCCATTCTGGTCCTCCCGGACACCTCCCAACCATTCATCGTGGAGGTGGACGCCTCGGACAGTGGTGTCGGCGCGGTACTCTCTCAACGTTCGGAAGGAAAGCTGCACCCCTGCGCTTACTTCTCCCACCGCCTGAGTCCTGCGGAGTCCCGGTACAATGTGGGGGATCGAGAACTGCTAGCGGTCAAACTGGCCCTTGAGGAGTGGAGGCACTGGCTGGAGGGAGCGCAACATCCATTCCTGGTTTGGACTGACCACAAGAACCTGGAGTACCTCCAGCAAGCCAAGAGACTGAACCCTCGACAGGCTAGGTGGGCCCTGTTTTTCAGTCAGTTTGACTTCACCCTCTCGTACCGTCCCGGCTCCAAGAACACCAAACCTGACGCACTGTCCAGGCTGTTCTCTGCCACTAACAGGGAGAATGAAGTCGGGCCTATTATCCCGGTGTCCCGGATTGTGGCTCCTGTCCGCTGGGGTATTGAGGAGGCTGTTCGACGAGCCCAACGCCAGGACCCCGGTCCTGGGACGGGGCCACCGGGCCTCTTGTATGTCCCACATCAATCCCGGGCCAAGGTTCTCCAGTGGGGTCACTCTTCCCCTCTCACCGCCCACCCGGGAGCTCGGAGGACCCTGGACTTCCTGAAAAGACGCTTCTGGTGGCCTAACATGGAGCAGGAAGTAAGGTTATTTGTCCTGTCCTGTGAGGTTTGCACCAGAACCAAGAACCCACGACAGCGTCACCAGGGTCTCCTGCATCCTCTGACCATTCCCCGGCGTCCCTGGTCCCACGTGGCAGTCGACTTCATCACGGGTCTCCCTGAGTCACAAGGTAACATGGTCATTTTGGTCATTGTTGACAGATTCTCCAAGGCCTGCCGCTTCATACCTCTGTGCAAACTCCCCTCTGCTCTTGAAACAGCGAAACTTATATTTAATCATGTCTTCCGAGTCTTTGGTCTTCCACAGGACATCGTCTCAGACCGAGGGCCCCAGTTCTCCTCCCGAGTGTGGCACGGGTTCTGCAAGGTCATCGGAGCCACTGCCAGCCTCTCCTCTGGGTTTCACCCACAGTCCAATGGTCAGACGGAGAGGCTCAACCAGGACCTGGAAACCACCCTGCGAGGCCTGGCTATGGATAACCCGACATCGTGGAGCACCTGGCTGCCATGGGCAGAGTACGCCCACAACACCCTGCAGTCATCGGCCACCAAGCTGTCGCCATTCCAGTGCCAATTCGGGTTCCAGCCACCTCTGTTCCCGGACCAGGAGGAGGACGCGGGGGTGCCCTCGGTCAACCAATATGTGAGACGGTGTCGCAAGACCTGGAGCAAGGTCAGGAAGACCCTCATACAGACCTCCAGAACCAACCAGACTCAGGCCAACCGCCACAGAAGACCTGCACACACTTTCCGCCCTGGGCAGCGGGTTTGGCTGTCCACTAAGGACCTTCCGCTGCGGGTGGAGAACCGCAAGCTTGCTCCTCGCTACATTGGCCCCTTCAAGGTGGTGCGCAGGGTGAACCCTGTCTCCTACCGGCTCCAGTTGCCCCGGACTCTGAGGATCAACCCCACTTTCCATGTTTCCCTGTTGCGGCCTGTACTGACGTCTACGTATGCCCCTGCCCCTAGGAACCCCCCACCCCCCCGCATCTTCCAGGGGCAGACTGTGTTCACTGTGCATCGCCTGCTTGACTCCCGCCGGGTCCGCGGCGGGTTGCAATATCTGGTGGACTGGGAGGGCTATGGTCCTGAGGAGCGCTGCTGGGTTCCTGCTCGGGATGTCCTGGATAAAGAACTGTGTCGGGACTTCCATTCGGCCCATCCGGATCGCCCTGGGAACGTCAGGAGACGCTCCTAGAGGGGGGGGTCCTGTTAGGACTTGGACTGTTTTGGCCTCTAGAGGCCGCTGTTATTTCCTTTTCATGTCATATTTATTTTGGCCTCTAGAGGCCGCCACTGTTCCTGTGTTTTGTGTTTTTTTTTGTTAATTGCCTGTTAGTCCTAATTATCTTCACCTGTGTCCTTAATTAGTTTGTGTATTTATACCCCTGAGTTCAGTCCTCTTGTCACGGAGTCTTTGTGCTGTTATGTTTATCTCCAGTTTCCTTTGTACTGTGTTTTGTGGATCTTCTGAGCTTTTGCATTTTTGCCTTTTTCTTTTTGAATTATACTCTTTGTTTTTGTTTTTTTGTTTTGCCCTGGATTGTATATAGTGTACATAGTATAAATAAACCTTTTGTTACTTTTTCTACTTCCACCTCACGCCTCTGCATTTGAGTCATTCCCCTGGTGGCCTAGTGGGGGTTTGCTGGATCATCACACCAACGAACCAGGTTCGAATCCCAGCAAAACCCTAACAGCCAGTCTAACAGAACATGGGTTGATTACCTTCTTGATGAGGAAGGGTCCAAGGAACCTGGGTGCTAGCTTGCGAGAGACAGTTCTAAGTGGCAGGTGGCGCGTGAAGAGCATAACTTGTTGACCTACTCAGTAGGTGGGTGCCTTGGAGCGACGTTTGTCAGCCTGCCTCTTGGATGCGAGTGTGGAGCAAATGAGTCTTCTCTGGGCCAATGCCCATGTCCTCCTGCAGCAGCGTATAAAGATCTGGGCTGAGGGTACGGCGACCTCCTCCTCGTGGCTGGGGAACAGTGGTGGTTGGTAACCTAGTGAGCACTGGAATGAAGAGAGACCTGTAGCAGAGGAAGGAAGAGTGTTATGTGCATATTTGATCCAGGGTAGGTACTTGCACCAAGAACTGGCATCCCTGGATGCCATGCACCTGAGTGCAACCTCCAAAGCCTGGTTTGCCCATTCTGCCTGGCCATTGGTCTGTGGGTGGAAGCCTGAGGAGAGACTACAGGTGGCCCCGATGAGTTTGCAGAAGGCTCTCCAGAACTGTGCAGTGAACTGAGGACCCCGGTCAGAAACTATGTCGGTAGGCAGACCACGTAGGCGGAAAATGTGGTGGACGAGTAGTTCTGCGGTCTCTTTGGCTGAGGGGAGCTTAGGCAGAGGAATGAAATAGACAGTGTTAGAAAAACAGTCAATAACAGTGAGGATGCATGTGTTGCCACCTGAGTTGGGGAATCCTGTGATGAAGTCTAGGGCGATGTGAGACCAGGTTGATGCAGAGTTGGAAGGGGTCTTAGCAAGCCGGCAGGGGGTCGATTGGCTGTCTTGTTCTGGGAGCATGTGTCACAGGCTGCCACAAACTCCTGAACGTCCTCCTTGATGGATGGCCACCAAAAGCGCTGCTGGATGAGAGCCTGAGTTCGGGCGGTTCCCAGATGACAGGCCAGCTTGGAGCCATGACCCCACTGCAGCACCTGGGTTCACACAGGACTGGGAACAAACAGATGGTTATGAGGAATGTTGTTGGAGTTACCTTCACCGGGGTCCTGCTCCAGGGCCTTCTGCACGAGCGTCTCAACCTCTAGAATGGCAGCTCCCATCAGACAGTGTGGAGGAAGGATGGTCTCGGGTGGCTTGGACTCCTCTTGGTGGGAAGACAGGGTGTCGGGTTTGCCGTTCTTGGAGCCTGGGCAGTAGGAGAGCGTGAAGTTGAACCGGGAGAAGAAGAGAGACCAATGGGCTTGATGGGAATTGAGACATTTGGCGGACTTGAGGTACTCCAGGTTTTTATGGTCGGTCCAGACTAGGAAGGGGAGATCAGACCCCTTGAGCCAGTGCCTCCACTCCTCCAAGTCTAGTTTCACGGCCAGTAGTTCTCGGTTGCCGATGCCGTAGTTCCGTTTGGCTGGGGATAGCCGGTGGGAGAAGAAGGAGCATGGGTGGATCTTGTTGTCATTGGCCCTCTGGGATAGGATGGCTCTGACCCCTGCCTCAGAGGCGTCGACCTCGATGATAAACTGCTTGGTTGAATCGGGTATGGTGAGAATGGGTGCTGTGGTAAACCTGTGCTTGAGACTGGAAAATTCTTTATCTGCTTCCTCCCCCCCACTTGAACTTGGTCTTGGTCGAGGTCAGGGCTGAGAGAGGTCTGGCCACCGTGCTGAAGTTGCAGGTGAAGCACCTGTAGAAGTTGGCGAACCCCAGGAAGCGTTGGAGCTCTCATCTCGAAGATGGGGTGGGCCAGTCAGCGACTGCCTCCAGCTTGAGGGGGTCCATCTGGATCTTTACTGGAGAGATGATGAACCCCAGGAATGAGTGGGACTCATTGGTGGAACTCGCTCTTCTCCACCTTAACGAACAGCTTATTCTCTAGCAGGCATTGAAGACCCTGCCGGACGTGACCCTGATGTTCCTCCAGGGAGCGAGAGAAAATCGAGGTGTCGTCCAGGTAAACAAAGACAAAGGTGTTAAGAAAGTCTCTCAAGACATTGTTAACTAACACCTGGAATACCGCAGGCGCATTAGTCAGGCCAAAAGGGACTAAGAGGTACTCATAGTGGCCTGTGGTGGTGTTGAAGGCCATCTTCCACTCATCCCCTTCCCTGGTCCTAACTAAGTGATAGGTGTTGCGTAAGTCCAGTTTAGTGAACACCTTAGCTCCTTGGAGTAGTTCAAAGGCTGTGGTCATGAGTGGTAGTGGGTAGCAGTTCTTGACCATGATGGCATTGAGACCTCGATAGTCAATGCAGGGGCAGAGCGACTTGTCCGTCTTCTCCACGAAGAAGAATCCTGTCCCTGCTGGGGAGGAGGAAGGGCGGATGATCCCAGCTGCCAGAGACTCAGTGATGTATTTCTCTATGGCTTGTCTCTCGGTGGGGGAAAGAGAGTAGAGACGTCCCTTGGGTGGTGCCATCCCAGGCAGGAGGTCGATACTGCAGTCATAGGGCCTATGAGGGGGAAGGGACACTGCTCAGGTCTTACTGAAGACAGGCTTGAGGTCCAGATATTCCGGAGGCACATGGAAGAGGTTGGGAAACTCGCTGGCTGAGGGCTGTGGTGGTTTGGCGGGAGGCAGAGCAGAGTTCAGGTAGGAGGCCAGGCAGGAAGGACTCCAGCCTAAGATGGTGTGGTCAGTCCAGTTTAAGTGGGGGTTGTGCTGCATCAACCAGGGTAGTCCAAGAATAACAGGAACATGAGGGTTGTTCATGACGTGAAGTTGTATCATTTTGGCGTGATTGCCTGAAATCCTTAGGGTGAGCGGGGTGCTGAGGTGAGTGTTGGTGGTCAAGCCAGTGCCATCGAGTATCAGGATGGTGAGAGGGACCTCGAGGGCGAGTAATGGGATTCCGAGACCCTTGGCGGTGGCAGAGCAGATCAGGTTCCTGTCCGCCCCCAAGTCGACAAGCGCCTGAAGATGGTGATGCCGGTTGTTGAGAGTGATGATAACGTGGAGCAACGGTCAGTCAGCAGGGGACTGGTTCTGAGCATTGCCCACCAGGGCCCCTCAATTCAATGGTGGGCTCATCCTTTTAGCGGGCAGGCTCGGCAGATGTGTCCCTGCTGACCGCAGTAGAAGCAAGCCCCCATACTCCATCGGCACAGTCGTTCCTCCGCTGACACCCATACCCGATCTACCTGCATGGGTTCGACGGACGAGGTGGGAGGTGGAGAGGGGTTGAAGTTGAAACGGTTCCTCTCTCTCCTCTGTTGTTGAACTCGAGTGTCAATATGATTGTCAAGGTCCATCAGGCTGGAGAGGTCTGACAGCAGTTCCTGAGAGACAAGCTCGTCCTTAATATCATCGGACAGGCCATGTAAGAACGCGTCGACCAGGGCACTCTCGTTCCAACCGCATGACGCTGCCAACGTCTGGAACTCGATGGCATAATCCGAGGTAGATCGGGACCCCTGCCACAGCTCCATGAGCTCTCTTGCCACCTCCTGGCTGGACAGAGAGTGGTCAAATGTTCGCCTCATCTCCTCAGAGAATTCCTTGAAGCTGGAACAACAGGGTACGTCGGTGTCCCAGACCACTGTTCCCCATTCCCTGGCCTTGCTGGTGAGAAGCGTGATGGTATAGGCTACCCGGGAGTGTTCTGTGGGGAAAGCCAGTGGTTGAAGCTCCAAGATCAGTGAACACTGTGACAAAAAAGATCTGCAGGTACCTGTTTCTCCACTGTAAGGCTGAGGCAAAGGGACTCTTGGTTTGTGAAGAGCGACGGTGGCGGGAGGTGAAGAAAGAGATGGCTGGGCAGGGGTAGGCACGGCTTGGGAGTGCTGAAGTTGTGTGGCTAGGAGGTTGAGTGAATTGGACAGGGTGGCCAGGTTCTGGGTGATCTGCTTGAGTTCCTGTTGGTGGGTCCCGAGGAGGGCTCCTTGCTGCTGCATAGCCGTTCTCAGATGGTTCAGTTCTGCTGGATCCATGTTGGCCAGAACATACTGTTATGGGTGGCGAGATGTGGTGAGTTAGGATCCAAAAGCAGAACACAGATCAGAAAATCCAATAAATAAAAAAATAATCAATTGAAGTCAAAGAGTAAACGAACAAAAATATCAAAATAATCCAGACAAAAAACAAGGCAGGCAAGGACAAAAATGCTAGCATGAAAAAATATGAAAAATAGTCCTGACAAAAAACTGTGGCAATGAACAGGCAAAACAGAGAGCAAAAATCCAAGAAGCAATAAGGGTGCAGAGACGACGTGAAAAACCAACGAGACGTTCTGGCAAAGTCCCCTTCTGAGAACGGCCTTTTTATGCACAGCAGAGCAAACCAGGAAGTGAATGCCGGCAAGATGGAAGTCTCATCCCGGATCCGGATTAGTGCTGAACTGGAAGATAATAAATCTCCGGAATGGAAGTCCAGGGCGGAGCATAACATACTCAAATTTCCACTGGAAAAAAAAAAAAGAGTTGATTCCTGATTGCTTAGTGTATCAGATCATGTGACACCATTCCACACATATTGACACCGTTGTCCACAGTTATCGACACCGTTCCACAATTATCAACATCCAGATGATTATTTTTCAAGGTCCCCTTGCATCGTTTTTTCATTAAAAAAAAAATCGGTATGTGGTATTAAGTTAAAAAAACATAGTTTTTATTTAAAATTTGTTTTAAATACACTTATATTTAGTACAAAATATCTTTTATATAAATATTTCAATGTTGGTGCTTATGTAAATGAGGAAGTAATTCTAATGTTTGTAAACAAATGAACTGATAATGTTTAACCTGCATCAGAAAATCTTTTTATTCCACTTTCTACCCACTTTCTAAGTATAGTTGTAGATCACATTTTGTTAATTATTCATTGTTGTTTGTATTAATTTCCATTTTTCTCATTTACCAATAAATGTCAACAGGCAATTGACATTGTAACCACATGAAAATCCAGGTCAAAGGTTACATGTCATTCCTCAAACCAAAATATAAAATGTCTACTGATATTGTACAACCCCGATTCCAAAAAAGTTAGGACAAAGTACAAATTGTAAATAAAAATGGAATGCAATGATGTGGAAGTTTCAAAATTCCATATTTTATTCAGAATAGAACATAGATGACATATCAAATGTTTAAACTGAGAAAATATATAATTTAAAGAGAAAATTAGGTGATTTTAAATTTCATGACAGCAACACATCTCAAAAAAGTTGGGACAAGGCCATGTTTACCACTGTGAGACATCCCCTTTTCTCTTTACAACAGTCTGTAAACATCTGGGGACTGAGGAGACAAGTTGCTCAAATTTAGGGATAGGAATGTTAACCCATTCTTGTCTAATGTAGGATTCTGGTTGTTCAACTGCCTTAGGTCTTTTTTGTCGTATCTTCCGTTTTATGATGCGCCAAATGTTTTCTATGGGTGAAAGATCTGGACTGCGGGCTGGCCAGTTCAGTACCCGGACCCTTCTTCTACGCAGCCATGATGCTGTAATTGATGCAGCATTATCATGTTGGAAAATGCAAGGTCTTCCCTGAAAGAGACGTCGTCTGGATGGGAGCATATGTTGTTCTAGAACCTGGATATACCTTTCAGCATTGATGGTGTCTTTCCAGATGTGTAAGCTGCCCATGCCACATGCACTAATGCAACCCCATACCATCAGAGATGCAGGCTTCTGAACTGAGCACCGATAACAACTTGGGTCATCCTTCTCCTCTTTAGTCCAAATGACATGGCGTGCCTGATTTCCATAAAGAATTTCAAATTTTGGTTTGTCTGACCACAGGACAGTTTTCCACTTTGCCACAGTCCATTTTAAATGAGCCTTGGCCCAGAGAAGACATCTGCACTTCTGGATCATGTTTAGATACGGCTTCTTCTTTGAACTATCGAGTTTTAGCTGGCAACGGCGGATGGCACGGTGAATTGTGTTCACAGATAATGTTCTCTGGAAATATTCTTGATCCGATTTTGTGATTTCCAATACAGAAGCATGCCTGTTTGTGATGCAGTGCCGTCTAAGGGCCCGAAGATCACGGGCACCCAGTATGGTTTTCCGGACTTGACCCTTACGCACAGAGATTCTTCCAGATTCTCTGAATCTTTTGATGATATTATGCACCTTAGATGATGATATGTTCAAACTCTTTGCAATTTTACACTGTAGAACTCCTTTCTGATATTGCTCCACTATTTGTCGGCACAGAATTAGGGGGATTGGTGATCCTCTTCCCATCTTTACTTCTGAGAGCCACTGCCACTCCAAGATGCTCTTTTTATACCCAGTCATGTTAATGACCTATTGCCAATTGACCTAATGAGTTGCAATTTGGTCCTCCAGCTGTTCCTTTTTTGTACCTTTAACTTTTCCAGCCTCTTATTGCCCCTGTCCCAACTTTTTTGAGATATGTTGCTGTCATGAAATTTCAAATGAGCCAATATTTGGCATGAAATTTCAAAATGTCTCACTTTTGACATTTGATATGTTGTCTGTGTTCTATTGTGAATACAATATCAGTTTTTGAGATTTGTAAATTATTGCATTCCGTTTTTATTTACAATTTGTACTTTGTCCCAACTTTTTCGGAATCGGGGTTGGAAGATATGGTAGATATTTACAACAAACTGAAAAAAAAAATTCTGAATGGAATAGAAAAATCTGAATGTTTCAAGCATGTAATTTTTATATGCTAGGAATTTATTTCTGGTCTAATTCTATTTACTGTAATCAAATTCCAAATACTCTATTAGCACTCTGTTATGAATCAGAAAAATAATGATTATAAATCACAGCACTTTTATTTTTTTAAAATACTTCATCTACTTGAACAATGTTACACAAAGCTCGATCCATGTAAATGTCACTTAATTCCACAGGGTGTCGATAATGGTGGACACTGGTGAAAGTGATCACTATGATTGAAACATCACGTGACTTCTCAAACGCGGGTTTAGATACAAAATGGCGACTGTCAAATGAAAGAGTAAGAAACAAAGTAGGCAACAAGGATATCATGGAATATCGGTGAATTTGATTAGTAAAAACATGTCCATGATCTTTCCACTATGCTTACCTGCAATGATAATGTCCAGGTTTTTCTCAACTTGCTGATCGTGCTAAAAAAATTCCATCTCAGGTAACGAGCTGTCATCAGATGACAAGCTCAAAGGGCAAGGGGGAGTCTTCTGGTTGATTAATTAACCAATAATAACTATTGTAACTGAAACTTACCTTTGCAAAATTGTTTTTTATTGGTAAATCTGAAAAGGTGTTGATAATTATAGAGCGTTGATAATTGTAGCTGCCGCTCTAGTACTACTTGCTTAGTGATCTTTTTATTGCATGCTTTGAGACTGTTTGTACTCTTTTTCAAATATCTTTATTGTTTGAAATGTAAAGGTTTGTTGGGTTAATAATATAAAAACAAGAATAATTATAATATCAATATATTAATAAAATATACTACTTATGGGGCGGCACAGTGGTGTAGTGGTTAGCGCCGTCGCCTCACAGCAAGAAGGTCCTGGGTTTGATCCCAGTGGCTGGTGAGGGCTTTTCTGTGTGGAGTTTGCATGCTCTCCCCGTGTCTGTGTGGGTTTACTCTGGGTGCTCCGGTTTCCCCCACAGTCCAAAGGCATGCAAGTTAGGCTAATTGGTGGCTCTAAATTGACCGTAGGGGTGAATGTGAGTGTGAATGGTTGTCTGTGTCTATATGTGTCAGCTCTGTGATGACCTGGCGACTTGTCCAGGGTGTACTCCGCCTCTCGCCCATAGTCAGCTGGGATAGGCTCCAGCTTGCCTGCGACCCTGTTGGACAGGATAAGCAGCTACAGATAATGGATGGATACTACTTATGTACGTCCTTGCATTCTGGATTTGTATATCATCCAACATGGCGGCAGGTGCTTACATCACACTGTTTTTATCACGTGGTTACACGAAGAATATCATGACCTGAGACTTTATGTGTACATATGTTCCTGGTGGATACTGCAGAATAATGAAGTAGTTGTACATAGTCTGTTGTAAGTTTTCTTATTTTTGTGGTAAAACACTCATGTCAGTCACCAGCTCTAGTCCAGTTTGTCAGTAGTTTTTTTTTTTAAATTGTTTAATTTTTTTCTAACAGAAAACTTTTTTACAATTCATTTGAACTTGTTACATTGTTATTAAATGTGATTTTGTATTGCACACATAAAACACTGCTCAAACAGTAAGATATTAATAAATGAAGCATCATTGTATATGGTGTGTTGACCTGATAATATATATTAGCATATCTTAAAAACATAAATCCATATCAATCTGGTAAAATTAGTGAAAATATTTCTGCAAATGTGCATCTGTCAGATTCCTTGGCTGGATCCGTCCCTGTTTAATTATGCTCTTTAATTTTACACTGTCACTTTTTCTCCAGTGTAAAATGAGGTTCTTGTTTGTGTGAAAAGTTACAAAGGTTAATGTGAAAGCTTTTCCTACTTCAAAGGAAACTTTCAGTTTGCTATTTAAATTGCAGTGAAATTTGTGTGGGCTTTTTTTTCTGTGCCATTGCTCCTGCTGCTTTAGAGGTGTTATATTTTTCAATAAACTGTTATATCTTTTTATTACAATAATTATGAAAAATGTATGATCTATAAATGCTGACAGACTTATTTTCTCTGCTTAGATTTTATAATATCTATTTGCATTCCCCTTGGTTTGACTGACATTTGTGTGTTAGGGAAGGTTGAGATTAAAATTTAGTTTTTGTGATAGATATGATTACTGAGCTTGCACTGAATAATACTAAGCTAACCCCTGAACTAACTGGCAGTGGTGCGAGTGAAATGTCATCTTATCTGGATTGAGTCTTTACTTAGATCAAATTGATATCAGACTTGTGTTTCTTAGAAAATAATAATGATTTTAATATTTGTGACTTGTATCCAGCACTGCCCTGGCATTGTGTAATTAGTTGGATTTTCAGGCTCAACACCAGGTTCATCAGATTCCTCACAATTATCTGGTTAAGTGTGGCCAAAATAAGTGTGGCCTCTACATCAAAGAAGGTCTGAAACTTGTGCCGTCATGCTGCAGGGTCTACATTCTTTTTCACATGTTATATGTTGTCCTCCAAAAGAGAATTCCAATTATCACTTGTCATCATCACAATTTTAGGTGATTTAGCTGTTCCTTCAAAAATCCAAGTTCAACAGGTTTCAATGTGCGTATGCTGTATCTTCCCTTATCTCCACTCCTAGGACTTTGAAAGCACATCACCACATTTTCACTGATATGATTTAGCTAATGAAAAACCTTACCATACGGTAAATCCAAATTGATTGCGTACATGTTGACATACAGTACCAGCCAAAAGTTTGGACACACTCATGACTATTACTGAGTAAGTGTGTCCAAACCTTTGACTGGTACTGTATATAGAGACGAATATACAATATATGGGACCCATAGACATGACCAGATGCTGGGTTCCTTCCCTTCTGATACTCTTCCAGGCCTTTATTGTGCAGATGTCTTCAGGTCTCACTTGTTCATGGGGCATTTCACCCTCAGCTTTGCCTTCAGCAAGTGAACTGCATGCTTAACTGGGTTCAAGTAAAATGACTAACCTGAATTTGACCTCATTAGAGAACATTTCACTTTTTTGCCTTAAAGTCTTGGGCTGCTTCTGAAGTATCAGGTCATTGTCCATCTGCACTGTGAAGCCAATGAGTTTTGAATAATGTGGCTGGATCTGAGCAGATATAGCCCTGTACACTTCAGAATTTTTCCTGCTGGTTATGTCAGTAGTGACATCATCAATAAATACAAGTGAACGAGTGTCAGCCATACATGTCAACACCCTAAAATGGGGTAGTATGTTTCAGATAATGAGTAGTTCCTTTTTTTTCTACATTCCTCTTTTTATATTGTTCTGTTACAAGGTGTTCTTTGTCTCATCTGTCCACAAGATTGACTTAGCAAGCAAACTCTAATCTGGTCATCCTGTTCCAGAGGCTTAACAACAGTTCACATCTTGTGTAGATCTTTACTTTGGTGAAGGCTTCTCTTTATCGTTGACTTTGACACAGATAAGCCTACCTCCTGCAGGAAGTTCATCTGGCCAACTGTTTTGAAAGGGTTTTATTTCAAAAGGAAAATAAGTCTTCTGTCATCCATCATAGTTCCTGTGAAGAAATGGATGCAGGTGCCTATTCAGCTTGTATTAAAATTATCCAAAGTAAACAAACCAAAGGGATTAGCTACTTCAAAATGAAGAACAGGCAAAACCTAGGACAGACAGTGCAGGCATGAGGGGAAAATGAGAGGTAAAGACTGTATAGATTAAATATAAGGAAATGAAAATGGATCAGAAAGGTCATAAGTGAATTCTCAAGTGAGACAACACAAAGAGTGAATGTTTTCCTAATCATGTTCATCTGTTCCTCACATCTTTCTTACTTTGCATATTAAAATCCTGCTTCCTTTTGTTTAGGGAAAAGACTTGTTCTGTATTCTTACTTATAATTGTTAGCTTTGTTTTCCTAGATTCTCTAGTTGTCTTGCTCTTCCTTATCACATTCCTTCCTGGCACAGAAAACTGCCAGGATGTTCCAGAGTCAGCTACCTGTGTGTTTATCCCCTTTCTGTCAAGGAGACAGCCAATATGGATGACTACATCCAGGAGGCCCTCAGGCAGGGGTTCACCAGATTTCTACATCACCAGCCTCTGCAGGCTTCTTCTTCATGGCCAAGAAGAATGGAGGATGTATTGACTATGGGGGACTGAATCAAGTCACCAAGAAATTCCACTCGCCCCTGCCTTTGGTGCCAGCCACACTGGAGTGATTGCATGGAGCATGTATATTTACGAAGCTGAACCTGAGGAGTATGTACAACCTCATCCATACCCAGGAAAGGGAGGAATGGAAAACTGCTTTCTTCATGATCACTTGGCACTATGAGTAATGAGTCAGGCCATAAGGGCTCGCCAATACCCCTGCTGTGCTCCAGTCATTCATCAATGAGGTACTCTGTGACATGCCCCATGGGTACTTAGTAGTCTACATTGATGATATCTTGATGTACTCTAATGGCCTGGAGAAACGTGTGTTTCACATGAGTTCTGTGTTGGCAAGACTTTGGGAACACAGTTTGTATGTCAAGGTGAAAAAGTGCCATTTCCATCTTTTCTCTGTCTCCTTCGTAGTATTTGTGATTACAGCAGAAGGTGTATGTATAGAGGTGGGGAAGGTGCAAGCCATGCTGGGTTGGCCACCGCCTAAAATGATAAAGGATCTTCAGAGGTTTCCTGGATTTTGTCAACTGCTACCGAAGGCAGTCTGTATCTTTCATTACACAGTTCTTCAAATTACTGCACTAATGTTTTGACCACACTGTGCAGTTGGTTGTTTTAGCCAGTTCTGCTATTTCTTATTAGATTGATTTTTTTTTGCATGCCAATCAGATTACCCATTGTAATATTGGGTAATCTGATTGGCATGCAAAAAAAAAATCAATCTAATAAGAAATAGCAGAACTGGCTAAAACAACCAACAGAGCACATTATTATATTCTTTTTATTTTATGTCAAACTTGGATGTCAGCTTAAAGGGTACATGGACTTAATGAGTACACTTAAGTTAGATTTTCTCTTTTTTATTGGCTATTATTTGTTGTTTTCTGTTTATACCTTTGAAAACTGAGATGTCTCATTTTCTTGCCTTTTGACCTCATTTAAATAAGACTCCTGTGTCTTAGGCAAAGTTAAAATGGAAATTAGTCTCAGTCTCTTCACTAACTTAGAAAACTCAATTTTCTGTTGAACTAGAAATTATATTAACTGTTAAAACAGCATTTTGTCATATACAAAGCATTAATCTCTCAATTGTACATAATATAGTATTTGCCACATGAATAACTGAAAACACACACACACACACACACACACACAAATATATATTTCGACACACACTTTTAAGTAACTCTTTTGTTACTTTCTAAGGTCATTAGGGGATCTATGCACATTACAGGTACTCATTCAATATTGGGTAATCTGATTGGCATGCAAAAAAAAAAATCAATCTAATAAGAAATAGCAGAACTGGCTAAAACAACCAACAGAGCACATTATTATATTCTTTTTATTTTATGTCAAACTTGGATGTCAGCTTAAAGGGTACATGGACTTAATGAGTACACTTAAGTTAGATTTTCTCTTTTTTATTGGCTATTATTTGTTGTTTTCTGTTTATACCTTTGAAAACTGAGATGTCTCATTTTCTTGCCTTTTGACCTCATTTAAATAAGACTCCTGTGTCTTAGGCAAAGTTAAAATGGAAATTAGTCTCAGTCAAATAGTCACTTTAATTGTGTTTAACACATTTAACAAAGTTTTCTCACATATCTGAGCTATAAAACAGAAAAAGATCAAAATCAAGAACAAATTAGTTTTGTTTTTGTTTTGTTTTGTTTAATCTCGAAAGTGAAATTTGTGGTTATTTTCAGTCATTCCTATAATGCAGCTGTTTGTGACTTTCACTCACTGTCCAAAAGATCAACTTATTTGAATAAGATGTGAATGTCAAAATGGAAATCAGTCTCCACCACTCATGATTTAACTTCTGACCATTCTTGTGTCTCAAAAAAATTGAGAACTGCTCATATAAAGAACCAGGGGATTGAGGTATTTAAAACGAGTTAAGGTGGTCAAGCAGGGAACATACTGTATGAAGTAAGTTTTTGAAGAAACAGCATCAGATTTTCAGATTCAAGGTATGTTTTGATGCTGGATGTTTATAAATTGTATGCATATTTTTTTAAAATTATGATTATTATTATTTATTTTTTTAAAATAGCTGTTTGGTTATGGTCTAATGTTTTTCTCACATTTTTTATAAAAAATGTTTTTTTTTCTATTTTGCACTGTACCTAACTCCCAACTGCTCCTCGGGTGCTGTTAGCATGGCTGCCCACTGCTCTGGGTATGTGTGTGTGCATGTGTGTGTTCACTGCTTTAGATGGGTTAAATGCAGAGAGGAAATTCCACAAGTGTGTGATGAATAAAGTTGTTTTCTTTGCTTTGCTTTTATGTAGGAGCGTGAGTATATAAATACTAACTGTTCTTTCATTAATAGTTGTTTGAAATGTTATTTTGTTTGCCTTTAAATAATGAAAAAAAGTGTTTTTTAAATAAATTAAATTAATTTCTTTCATTTGATTTCATGGCTACATGCCTACATTGTTTTCCCTACATAAACAACTAAAGGCTGTTTAACTAATATATTCTAGCAGTTTTGTAAGTATTGCAGTGCAATATGGTGTTGAGCATGGAGTTAATTTTGTGCAAAATGTATTTGAAAGAAAATAATAAAATCCACACATTGTGGCTTTCATGAATATGGGTTATAGCCCCTTTTTTCTCATGCAACTATGACATTTTTGAGACATTTTGATGAGGAGGAAATAATGGTATAGGAATTAGTAAGTACAAATTTCCACATCCGACTGTCTGAAATGCCAAGTTCAGTGGGTCATTTTTACGAAACCCTACAGTAGAATTTTTCTCTTATTCAGTATTCTAAACCATACTGATTATCATTTGTAATGGTCATATATATATATATATATATATATATATATATATATATATATATATATATATATATATTTTTTTTTTTTTTTTTAACAGATTTTTAACAATGAGGAGATAATGATGTTACCTGGAAATTATACAGGGTGGACCAAATGTAGATTATACAGTATTTCATCATTATGTCATTTTAATTTACAAGTATTGAGTAGGTATAGTATAGGGTTAGCACTGTCACCTCACAGCAAGAAGGTTCTGGGTTCAAGCCCAGTGGCTGACGGGGGCCTTTCTGTGTGGAGTTTGCATGTTCTCCCCGTGTCTGCATGGGTTTCCTCTGGGTGCTCCGGTTTCCCCCACAGTCCAAAGACATGCAGGTTAGGTTAATTGGTGGCTCTAAATTGACCGTAGGTGTGAATGTGAGTGTGAATGGTTGTTTGTCTGTGTCTCACCCCTGCGATAACCTGGCGACTTGTCCAGGGTGTACCCCGCCTCTCACCCGTAGTCAGCTGGGATAGGGTCCAGCTTGTCTGCGACCCTGTAGAACAGGATAAGCAGCTACAGATAATGGATGGATGGATGTAAATGAGTGTGAATGGCTGTGTTTCTCTATGTGTTAGCCCTGCGATGATCTGGTGACTTGTCCAGGGTGTACCCCACCTCTCGCCCATAGTTGACTGGGATAGGCTCCAGCTTGCCCACGACCCTGCACAGGATAAGCGGTTATGGATGGATGGATGGATGGATGGATGAGTAGGTATATAATTCTGATCAGGTCATGTTTTGTCTCTTAGGTATTCGAAATGTCCTCCATCAGTGTTACAATATTACTGGAACCTGTCCTCAATACTGACACACAGTAATACACAAAATCCAGTTCACATCAATGGCCATAAATGCTTGTGAGATGAACTCCTTCAGTTTATCCACTGTGTGGGGCCTCCTCTCAAAAGCATTTTCTGTTACTATGTACCATAAAAAGAAATCCATAGGTATCAGGTCAAGTGAATGTGGTAGCCAGTCAATGTTGCCATGTCACCTGATCCAGTGCAGTGGGAAGGTGTTGTCAAGGTAGTGCCATACTGTCAAAGCAAAATGACGAGTGGCCCCATCTTGTTGAAAGTACAGTTTGGCGAAATCAGCCTTGGCTGTGAGTTGTGGAAATAATGAATAAATACTGTATACTGACTTTCAGCCCACCCTGTATATGTGATATTAGCGAGCTTCATGGTGCCATCTACAGCAAAACAAAGTAAAGAGAAAAAATAAAGCAAAGACTGGCAAAATAAGAGTGGGAATGAGTAATCTTTCTGAACGGATAAGTTTGAGTTTAGCTATTTGTATTTGAAATATATTCTGTGCATTTTATAATTAAAGTGTTTCCTGTGGATTTTATTTGAAACATTTTTGAGAATATTAACTTCACAGTTTTTCAGTGCTGTTGTCAGTGAAAATGTGAAGCATATATAATTATATACTATAAATCATAACTTTGGATACGTCAGTGTTATCAGCATGATTTGACATGCTGACACTATGAGCTGCTCAACAGCAAGTGTTAGACAGATTAATTAAAATATGATTATTAGTTTGTTTAATTGCACATATTTTGTTAATTTGTTTCTCTTTCTTCAATTTATTTTGTTTGACTCCACAGCTACATCATGAAGCAGAAACATTTGCTCCTGTATTTCACTAGTGAGTGTGTTTATAAACCATTTTTGCTTATAAATTATTAATTAATGAAGCTGGGAATATTTGGACACACAAAGGGCCGTATTCAGAATTTAGTTCCGTGCACATCTCCTCTTTTATATTTCTATGTGCACAGAGAGAGAGAGAGAGAGAGAGAGAGAGAGAGAGAGAGAGAGAGAAAGAAAGTATTAGATGTCCATTTGGAAAGTTTATCATATCATTCTGCTGGTATGAAGTTGTAAAGTTGTATGGAGCTCATAGCAACAGTGTTGACCAGTTAAGCACTTTTTTGCTTGATTTTAATTGATTTAGTTCTAATGTTGGGTAACTGTAATAGTATAGGTATATTCATTGTATTCACATGAACACGCACAGATGGAGGACTGACTCATTCATTCATAACTTTACAATAATCAACATGCAGAAATATCTATGAATGAGTAGGTGTGTCCAAACTTTCGACTGGCACTGGGGCAAAAAAGTATTTAGTCAGTCACCAATTGTGCAAGTTCTCCCACTTAAAAAGATGAGAGAGGCCTGTACAGTAATTTTCATCATAGGTATACCTCAACTATGAGAGACAAAATGAGAAAAAAAAAAAGATCCAGAAAAGCACATTGTCTGATTTTTAAAGAATTAATTTGCAAATTATGGCGGAAAAAAAGTATTTGGTCAATAACAAAAGTTCATCTCAATACTTTGTTATATACCCTTTGTTGGCAATGACAGAGGTCAAACGTTTTCTGTAAGTCTTCACAAGGTTTTCACATACAGTACTGTTGCTGGTACTTTGGCCCATTCCTCCATGCAGATCTCTAGAGCAGTGATGTTTTGGGGCTGTCACTGGGCAACACGGACTTTCAACTCCCTCCAAAGATTTTCTATGGGGTTGAGATCTGGAGACCAGCTAGGCCACTCCAGGACCTTGAAATGCTTCTTACGAAGCCACTCCTTCGTTGCCCGGGCGGTGTGTTTGGGATCATTGTCATGCTGAAAGACCCAGCCACATTTCATCTTCAATTCCCTTGCTGATGGAAGGAGGTTTTCACTCAAAATCTCACGATACATGGCCCCATTCATTCTTTCCTTTACACGGATCAGTCCTCCTGGACCCTTTGCAGAAAAACAGCCCCAAAGCATGATGTTTCCACTCCCATGCTTCACAGTAGGTATGGTGTTCTTTGGATGCAACTCGGCATTCTTTTTTCTCCAAACACGACAAGTTGAGTTTTTACCAAAAAGTTCTATTTTGGTTTCATCTGACCATATGACATTCTCCCAATCCTCTTCTGGATCATCCAAATGCTCTCTAGCAAACTTCAGACGGGCCTGGACATGTACTGGCTTAAGCAGGGGGACACGTCTGGCACTGCAGGATTTGAGTCCCTGGTGGCGTAGTGTGTTACTGATGGTAGCCTTTGTTACTTTGGTCCCAGCTCTCTGCAGGTCATTCATTAGGTCCCCCCATGTGGTTCTGGGATTTTTGCTCACCGTTCTTGTGATCATTTTGACCCCACGGGGTGAGATCTTGCGTGGAGCCCCAAATCGAGGGAGATTATCAGTGGTCTTGTATGTCTTCCATTTTCTAATAATTGCTCCCACAGTTGATTTCTTCACACCAAGCTGCCTACCTATTGCAGATTCAGTCTTCCCAGCCTGGTGCAGGTCTACAATTTTGTTTCTGGTGTCCTTTGGCAGCTCTTTGGTCTTGGCCATAGTGGAGTTTGGAGTGTGACTGTTTGAGGTTGTGGACAGGTGTCTTTTATACTGATAACGAGTTCAAACAGGTGCCATTAATACAGGTAACGAGTGGAGGACAGAGGAGCCTCTTAAAGAAGTAGTTACAGGTCTGTGAGAGCCAGAAATCTTGCTTGTTTGTAGGTGACCAAATACTTATTTTACTGAGGAATTTGCCAATTAATTCATTAAAAATCCTACAATGTGATTTCCTGGATTCTTTCCCCCCATTCTGTCTCTCATAGTTGAAGTGTACCTATGATGAAAATTACAGGCCTCTCTCATCTTTTTAAGTGGGAGAACTTGCACAATTGGTGGCTGACTAAATACTTTTTTGCCCCACTGTATATAAGCCCTGCGATGATCTGGCAACTTGTCCAGGGTGTACCCTGCCTCTTGCCCATAGTCAGCTGAGATAGGCTCCAGCTTGCCTACGATCCTGTAGGACAGGATAAGCGGCTACAGATAATGGATAGGTGGATATATATATATATATATATATATATATATATATATATATATGTCTCATCTTCATCTGCTTATCCGGGGCCAGGTCGCAGAGGCAGCAGTCTGAGCATGGAAGCCCAAACTTCCCTCTCCCCAGACACATCGGGAAGAACACCAAGGCGTTCCCAGGCCAGCTGAGAGACATAGTCCCTCCAGCATGTCCCGGGTCTTCCCTGGGGCCTCCTCCCAGGGGGACATGCCTGGAACACCTCCCCAGGGAGGCATCCAGGAGGCATCTGAAAAAGATGCCCGAGCCACCTCAGCTGATTCCTCTCGATGTGGAGGAGCAGCGGCTCTACTCCGAGCTCCTCCAGAGTGACTGTGCTTCTTACCCTATTTCTGAGGGAGCACCCAGCCACCCTGCGAAGGAAACTTATTTCAGCCACTTGTATCCGCGATCTTGTTCTTTCGGTCATTACCCAAAGCTCATGACCATAGGTGAGAATCGGAACGTAGATCAACCGGTAAATTGAGAGCTTCGCCTTTTGGCTCAGCTCCTTCTTCACCACACCGGACCGGTAAAGCGACCGCATCACTGCGGAGGCTGCACCAATCCGCCTGTTGATCTCACGCTCCATCCTTCCCTCACTCGTGAATAAGATTCCGAGATACTTAAACTACTCCACTTGAGGCAGGACTTCTCCGCCAACCTGGAGAGGGCAAGCCACCCTTTTACAGTCGAGAACCATGGCCTCAGACTTGGAGGTGCTGATTCTCATCCCAGCTGCTTCACACTCGACTGCAAACTGCCCCAGTGCATGCTGAAGGTCCTGGTTTGAAGAAGCCAACAGGACAACATCATCCGCAAAAAGCAGAGATGAAATCCTGTGGTTCCCAAACAGGATTCCCTCCAGCCCCTGGCTGCACCTAGAAATTCTGTCCATAAAAATTATGAACAGAACCGGTGGCAAAGGGCAGCCCTGCTGGAGTCCAACACGCACTGGGAACAGATCTGACTTACTGCTGGCAATGCGAACCAGACTCCTGCTCCATTCGTACAGGGACTGGACAGCCCTTAGCAAAGAGCCCCAAACCCCATACTGCCGAAGCACCCCCCACAGAATACCATGAGGGACACAGTCGAATGCCTTCTCCAGATACACAAAACACATATGGACTGGTTGGGCAAACTCCCATGAACCCTCGAGCACCCTATGAAGGGTATAGAGATGGTCCAGTGTTCCACGACCAGGATGAAAATCGCATTGTTCCTCCTGGATCCGAGGTTCGACTATTGGCCGAATTCTCCTCTCCAGTACCCTGGAGTAAACCTTCCCGGGGAGGCTGAGAAGTGTGATCCCCCTATAATTGGAGCACACTCTCCGGCTCCCTTTCTTAAAAAGAGGGACCACCATCCTGGTCTGCCACTCCAGAGGCACTGTCCCCAACCGCCACGTGATGTTGCAGAGGCGTGTCAGCCAAGACAGCCCCACCACATCCAGAGACTTCAGATACTCAGGGTGGATCTCATCCACCCCTGGTGCCTTGCCACTGAGGAGCTTGCAAACCACCTCAGTGACTTTGCTTGTGTAATGGACGAGTCCACCTCTGAGTCATCAGCCTCCACTTCCTCAATGGAAGACGTGACGGTGGGATTGAGGAGATCCTCGAAGTATTCCTTCCACCACCCAACAATGTCCCCAGTCGAGGTCAACAGCTCCCCACCCAGACTATAAACAGTGTTGGCAGAGTACTGCTTCCCCCTCCTGAGGTGCCAGATGGTTTGCCAGAATTTCTTCGAGGCTGACCGATAGTCCTCCTCCATGGCCTCACCGAACTCCTCCCAATTCTGAGTTTTTGCCTCTGCAACTGCCCGAGCTGCGGCACGCCTGGCCTGCCAATACCCGTCAGCTTCCTCAGGAGTCCTGGAGGCCAACATGGCCCAATAGGACTCCTTCTTCAGCTTGACGGCATCCCTTACTTCTGGTGTCCACCACCGGGTTCGGGGATTGCCGCCACAACAGGCACTGGAGACCTTGTGGCCACAGCTCCAAACAGCCGCATTGACAATGGAGGCAGAGAACATTGTTCACTCAGACTCAATGTCCCCCGCCTCCCTTGGAAGCTGAGAGAAGCTCTCCCGGAGGTGGGCGTTAAAGACCTCCCCGACAGAGTGCTCGGACAGACGTTCCCAGCAGACCCTCACCACACATTTGGGTCTGCCAGGTCTGTCCGGCTTCCTCCTCCGCCAGCGGATCCAACTCACCACCAGGTGGCAACCAGTTGACAGCTCAGCCCCTCTCTTCACTCAAGTGTCCAAGACATAGGGCCGGAGATCAGATGAAACAACAACAAAGTCGATCATCGACCTCTGACCTAAGGTGTCCTGGTGCCACATGCACTGATGGACACCCCTATGCTCGAACATGGTGTTCGTTATGGACAAACCGTGACTAGCACAGAAGTCCAATAACAAGGAACCACTCGGGTTCAGATCGGGGAGGCCATTCCTCCCAATCACGCCCCTCCAGGTGTCACTGTCGTCACCCATGTGAGCGTTGAAGTCCCCCAGTAGGACAATGGAGTCCCCAGTCTGAGGACCTCTCAGTACCTCTCCCAGGGACTCCAAGAAGGCCTATCACCTATCACCTGTTTTGGAAAGGAAGTTTACTGACTTTCTATGGTTGCTACTTGTTAGCCAGCAGATTAGCATGCCACCTCTTCTTCCATTCAAAAGGCTGAAAACGGATGTGAGGTTCTTCTGCAAGTGACGTAATGTGAAAAAGGCTAATTACATGCACTGACTGATGCCACTTCTGGCAGGTGCAACAATGCACCAACAAGGACAATATTCTCACACTTACCTGATACAGTGCAATACTTATTACAGTGCAACCTCACAGAGCAACTTTTTCGTTTTTATAGCTTTTGTATATTTTATATTTATATTTCTACACTTTTACATCCATACTCAATACAATGCAATACCAAATACAGTGCAATATCCTGAGTTTTGTAGCTGAACTGAGTTTCTATAACTAACTAGAGACAATTCCCCTGTGGGAAATTGTGAGAGTGATGCAGTGGCTGTAGCAGTCGCTATTGCAGGAGCTGAGCTGAACTGTGTGAATGTGTGACTTGCCATGAGGCTACAAGCCTGTGTCTCTCTGAGAGCGAGCAGCCCCTCCCTCCTGTGTGTGTGTGAGAGAGCGAGCATCCCCTCCCTCCTGTGTGTGTGTGTGAGAGCGAGCAGCCCCTCCCCCATCCGCGCGCTGAGAGCAGAGACACAGAGTGGCACACAGAAACAGTGTTGCCAGATACTGCTGATGTTTTCCAGCCCAAAATATGTTCAAAACCCACCAAAATGCACGTAAAACCGCAACAAATCTGGCAATACTGCACAGAACGTGCAGGATTTTCTCAGAGTGCTCCCTCCAAAAAAACGGGGATTTACACGAAAACGGGAGATATTCACAAAATTTTTTCACATTGAGCACTACAAGGCTCTGATGAACACATTGATATAATTTTCTTGTCTCTAGTGTAAAAAATGATATTAGGTAGGCTATCCAGTGCTGGATTTACATACTTTGCAGTTTAACGTTTGATACATTTTAGAATGTTAAACTCGTCGCGTCTGTGCTCAGTGCTTTCCTAAATTGTCGGCCGCAAGAAGCCCTCGCACGAATGCACGTGTTTTTTTTTTCGGCGTTCGCATGCCAAAAAATTCGCTCTCAAATGCGAGTGAAATGTGCGCACTGTAGAGCCCTGGCCACAATGGTTATCACAGACAAACCGATTTCCTTTGTTTTTGTAAAGATGCTTGATGAAGGCATCTTTGTAGTCCTGTAGAATGAACCTAACTCTCCAAATTGCTTTGAAGAGCTCATGCAACTTCTTGACCAACTTTTGTCTACCATACTTATAAACTTCTGGTGGAATACCATCTTTATCAGGGGCTTTGCCTGACAACATTTGTTTGATGGAATCCTTCACCTCCTTTGGACTTGGTTCAAGAGCAAGCTGGGGAAGTTTGGAATGTTGAGGGATGGAAGCTATGATATTTTTGTTGATAATAGAGGTGGAATTCAGCAGAGTTTCAAAATGCTCTTTTTCAGCACTGCATCTCTCCATGCTCTCACGGAAGGCGGTTGCATTTCTCTGCCTCTCCCTTCCCTTATCTTTCCTGCTTCTGCTGTCTTGTCTGTCTATTGTCTATACTTTTGAGAGACTCTCTCCGCACTGCTCTCCAAACTAAAAATCATGGAATTGATAAACTGGTCTCTTCACGCAATTGACACAATTTTCTCAATAAGAAGCCTGGGTTCGGGGGAACCAGCCTGTCCTGCCGGAACATTCGCAGCTGGCTACATGATGGACGCATGGGAGAGGTGGCAAGTCGTGTGCCTGGCGGTTCTTTCTGTGGAGGACATTGAAGACATCTACCTATTCGGAACCATGATTACAGGACTTTTGCTGATTGGATTAGGCATTGCCCTGGTTTATCAAGGAAATCAGAAAATGGTGACAGCTGTCCAAAGCCCCATAAAGCTGCCCGGCATGATTGAAGTGGTGGGAAGAGCTGTCGGCACTCAGACTGTGGCTATTCAGAACTTGAACTGCAACATGGATAACATCATGGAGAAGCTTTTGGCTTTGCAAAGGAAAATGGATCGATTCAGAGACCAGAATGAGCAAACAGAGTAGTCATGTAAAAGAATGCATCTACTCGCCCCAAGACCAAACAATTCCAATCTTATCTGCTTTCGGCTTCCTCAGCCAGCACTGGCCTTGGCCAAGGCCGTTGCTGGGACAACAACTCCCCTGAAAATCACTGCAGTCAGACTCTCTCGTATTCCTTCCCCCACTTCCCACGGTCGCCGCTTTTACCCCCAGTGTGACAAGTGGGTAAGCGCCGTCTTCGGCTGCAGGACCTGACTGCTTGTTTGCGCTGGGTTACCTATACCTCTGCCCCTCCCCCACTACCCCCTTACCCCTCCCATGATCGCCCCCTCCCTCACCCCCTTCCCCCTCGAGTCCCAAGTTTTCATGTTGTAAAGTGTACTGTGTTATTTTGTGCATATGTGCTGAGGTGTTTTTTTTAATGTTCCCACACTGTACTCCCCACAGGTGCATAGTGTGGGGGTTGCTTTTTTCTCCTCCCCTTCCCTCATGTTACTCTGTATTTTTCATCCCTGTCTTCCTGTCCTGTCTACTCCCCCGTGTCAATTGTATGTATGTATGTATGTATGTATGTGCATGGATGGGTTGACGGCTAATTTCGCTGGTACCTGTGACTAAGTGACAATAAAGGGTTCATTCATTCATTCATTCATTCATTCATTCAAGATATCACTATTGTCTGTTAGAAATGTGTGGCCATCAGAAACAAGCACAGGTGATGCTCCACTTTCCTGTGGACCGTACACTTTCTTCAGACTATTGTAGAAGGCTTTAAAGTCATTCCTGTCAGCAGCATCTTGGAGTTTGGCAGCCTTAGTTGACCACCAAGCCTCCTTCATTTGTCTGAGAGCAGTTTGAACCCAGTTTTTACACTTCTTGTATATTTGTTTTTTGATGGAAGAGTTTTTGTCATTAATCCAGGTTCTGTGTGAGTTATGGATTTGATGGATTAGTAGCTGAACCTCTGTGTCATTGTCATCAAACCAATCCTGGTGTTTGCGAACTGGAAGACCCAGTACTTCTAGTGAAGTAGCATAAGCTACTTCTCTTAGAGCTTTCCAGGATGATTCAATGTCATTGGATATCTCAACAGAGTCGAGAGAACATTCAAGCTGATTGCAGAGCTCGGGTCTTTTTTGGACTAGATTTCAATGACAAAATGTTGATGCGCTTAGGTATTGATGACCTCTGGAGTCTCTTTAAAGCAAGATGAAATGTGACCTTACAATGAAGGAGAGCAAGACCTGAAAGATAGCAGGTGCTATAAAAGGAATGTGTAATCTTAAAGTCCTTTGAATACCGTTTCTTTGTCATCACAAAGTCTATCATATGCCAGTCCTTGGATCTAGGATGCATCCAGGTGGTCTTAGATTGTTTAGATTATTAAGGTTAGATTGCTGAAAGAATGTATTGGTAATAGTGAGGTCGAATTCTCTACAAAAGGAAAGAAGGCATAGACCGTTTGAGTTCATGCGACCAACATCATGGTGTCCTAATACACCACTCCATGACTGATGGTCAGTGCCAACTTGAAAGTTGAAGTCCCCCATAAGGATGAGCTTATCCTTATGTTGAATGCTTCTGATGGCATTGCGGAGTTGGTCATAGAAGTCATCCTTTTCCTGCTTAGAGCTGGTCATGATTGGGGCATAGCAACTAACTAGTGTGGCACCAGCATTGTTTTCTAGGCCAAGTGTCAGTGTCATGATGTGATCCGAGACATTTTTGGCAAAGAAGTCAAGGATTTAACTATTTCCGATTTGACGGCAAAACCAACACCTGATAGGCTCTTCCTACTTTTTCCGATCCAGAAAAAAAAAGCATATCCTCTTCTTACTTCCTCTAACTGCGATAAACCTGCAAGCAGAGTTTCACTGAGTGCAGCGATGTTGATGCAATATTTCTGCAGTGCAAAAGAGATGAGTGCCATTTTGCATTCTGGTGCTGAGTCATTGTCTTGAAGTATGCACAGATTCCAAGATCCAAGATTAAATTTCTTGTTTCTGCTCATGGGACTGTGTTACTGGATAACCAGACAGCTGCAGTGGGCTGCCAAATTGGAGAAGTAAGCAAGCAATGTTTAGGACTCCTTTTCTCACCCCCCTCGCCATATTAGAGAAAGCAGTGCTATGTCTAAAAAGACCTGCTTTGTCACCATTGGAGGACATGGACAGCACAATTGCTCATGGGTTTGAGCTAGAATGGCCATCACCCATTGATCGCCACTGTGTAGATCACCAGCTAGAGACTTTCAGTAATATCCTTTACTTATCCCCTTCACCTTTACTCTCTCACCATTGGACCTGTTGCAAGTTGATGGTGTGTGGAACTGACTGCTAAGCTGATGGACTACCACACTGGTGATTTGTTTAAAGTGATGAAAGCTTATGTAGGACCAGCCACACTTTTTGGAGCTGCCGAAAGCAAAGGATTGGTGCACATGTATGCCACAGGAGCAATAGCTCCCGCCAGCATAGTTGTCAGGATCATCAAGACACATAAGGTCCTCCACCACAACAAGGTGGTAGTCCATAGAGGGCAAAAAAAAAAAAAATATATATATATATATATATATATATATATATATATATATATATATATATATAAAATAAATAAATGGTCTTTCACACCTATTAGTCCATTTGCTGAATCCAGTTGATTTCTCACTGAATATAATTAAAGGAACCATAAACAAAACAAAACCCACTGTCTGATTTGTGTTTAGGACTGTATAATACATGCAGATAATGCCATTATTTATTGGTCAGAAATAAGACAACAGGAAAAAAAAGAAGGAAACAAATCTTTGTTAATTGTGCATAGGTCTTCAGTCTAAGGTCTGACCAAAAGAACAATAAAATAAAAACATATGAGAAAAATTAAATAGACCAACAATAAACTGCCATCTTACAAACAATAGTAATGAAAATAAGAAAGTAATTAAAAATACTCTTTGGCTTTTGACATTCTGTGCCTGTTATCAGAATATCAGTGGTGAAAAATGTCAGAAATAGACATCAGACAAGTGAGTTATAGGATTATATTTAAAATCTACTTTGCTTGTTTGTTTTAAAATGCCCCATCCAGCCAAGTTTTCACAATTGCTGGCAATCAGTCCCCAAGGACACAGATGGCAATGAAATGAAATGGTGTACGTAAATGTTCACTTTTCTGTCCTTTTTATTGTTTCTGGATGATTAAATTATTCAGGATTTTTTTTTTTTTGAAATGGCAAATGACAGGCTGAACAAGAAGATTGAATTATGGATTGCAAACTTCATTCTTTATTAAAATCAAATAATTTTTCAAACATTCACCAATTCAAGTTGACTGTACTAGAACATAAATTTATTAGTATACTATTTCTTACTATAAAATGTCACCAACAGGTTTAGTTCCAGTTGCTGTCTCAATCATGGGAAATGTCTCTCACAAGTATGACCTGATCATGACGCTGCGGTCATGGGCTGATGCACAGAATTACTGCAGGGTGATGTATACTGACTTGGCAACAGTCCTAAGTGATACTGATTGGTCAAGGTTGAAGAAAGAAGCAGCAAGCAAAGGTCTGGCAACATCTGCCTGGGTTGGATTGTATGATGATCATACTAGCTGGCGCTGGTCCTTAAATGATCTTCTACTGAAAGATCTCACTTATACCAACTGGGCCTCTGGACAGCCTAATAATGCTCTTGGGATAGAATCATGTGTTATGTTGGTTGGATATGGTTTATGGATGGATACATCATGTCAATTTCTCAGAGTTTTCATATGCTACGATGGTGAGTAAATATCCTGACTTTAATTTGTTTTGATGGCTGCTTTTTCAACATAATTTGAGTCAAAGTGTTTCCTACCATTTTACTCACTCTAGTACATGATCAGGAAGGATGAGCCAAGGTTTCTCTAATACAGGAGCATCTAAAAAAAAAATCAGAATTGTAAAAATGAATTTTTATTTGTAATTTAATTCAAAAAGGTTTTCACATATTCTATATTCATTACATGTAAAGTGAAATATTTCAAGCCTTTTTTTGTTTTAATTTTTATGATTATGGTTTATAGCTCATGAAAATCAGAAATCCAGTATCTCAGATTATTAGAATAGTTCCTAAGATTAATAAATTTAATGAATGTAATAATAAGTTGAGGATTTAAAATAAATGTTCAACTTCTGAAAAATATGTTAATTTATACACTCTGTACTTGGTTGGGGCTCCTTTACCATGAATTACTGCATCAGTGTGGTGTGGCTTGGAGGTGATCAGCCTGTGGCACTGCTGAGGTGTTATTGAAGTCCAGGTTGATTTGATAGCAGCCTTCAGCTTGTCTGTTTCTCATCTTCCTCTTGACAGTTAACCATAGATTTTCTCTGGGGTTCAGTTCAGGCAAGCTGGCTGGCTAGTCAAGCACAGTAATATCATGGTCAGCAAACCATTTGGTAGTAGTTTTGGCATTGTGGGCAGGTGCTAAATCATGCTGGAAAAGGAATTCGACATCTCCATAAAGCTTGTCAGCAGATGGATGCATGAAGTGCTCTAAAATCTCCTGGTAGATGCTGTGTGGACTTTGGACTTGATAAAACAGTGGACCAACACCAGCAGGTGACATGGCACCTCAAATCATCACATACTACGGAAAATTCATACTGGACCTCAAACACCTCGGATTCTGTACATTTCCACTCTTCCTCCAGACTCCAGGACCTTGATTTCCAAATGAAATGCAAAATTTACTTTCATCTGTAAAGAGGACTTTGGACCACTGAGCAGCAGTTCAGTTCTTTCTCTCCTTAGCCTAGGTAAGATGCTTCTGACATTGTCTCTGGTTCAGGAGTGGCTTGATATTAAGAATGTGACAGTTGTAGCCCCTTTTCTGAAGACATCTGTGCATGGTGGCTCAAGATGCACTGACACCAGCCTCAGTCCACTCCTTGTGAAGCTCTCCCAAGTTCTTGAATCGACTTTTGACAATCCTCTCACGTCTGTGGTCATCTCTGTTGCTTGTGCACATTTTCCAGCCACTTTCTGTGGCTTACCCTCCATGTGGAGGGTGTCGATGACCGTCTTCTGAACAACTGTCAAGTCAGCAGTCTTCCCCATGATTGTGATCGTGTGTACTGAACTAGACTGAGAGATACACTGTATTTATACTGTTTGAATAGTAATTTACTCAAACTTGAAATGAAATATTCTAATATTTTGAGATATGTTGTTTATTTTTTGTGCTGCAGGCCATAATTATCAAAATTAAAATGTCAGGGTGTGGGCACTTATGGATGTATATGCAGGGGAGAGCAGGGAAACAAACTGAAGACATAGCCAAATTGGAAAACTAGAAGAGGCTTCTTGGGCATTGTAGTTCTGAGAAACCATGTTTGTAGTTTGGTTAGAGCTATTGCTCTCAACACCATTACTGACAGAACACACACACACCCCGAGGAGCTCCCTCTGGGAGCTATGTTTTTCCTGGGGTGCCCTCTCCCCCTTGGTGCAGGCTTGTCGGGGTGCTGTGAATGAAACTCCTGTGTGAACAGTGGATCTAGAATGTCTTTGGCTCCTTCCCAGCTTTGTTCCCCTGGTCCATAGCTCTTCCAGTCTACCAGGTATTCTAACTGCCCTCTTCTGCATCTAGAGTTGAGTATTCTGTTCACCTGGTAGATGGGTTCTCCTTCTAGGCTAAGATGAAGATGATCTTGGGCAGGAGCAGTCTTAGCAAGAGGACCTTGAATGGCTGGTTTCAGACATGAGACATGAAAGGTTGGGGCTATACGGCAGTGAGGTGGGGGCTCTAGTCGGTATGAGACTTCATTGATGCACCGGAGTATCTTGTAGGGACCGATGTAGTGCGCCTGAAGCCCCCTGCATATGTTGAATTCCTTGAGATCTCTCATGGACATCCATACTCTGTCTCCAGGTGCAAACTCTGGGTTGTCACTTCTATGCTTGTCCGCGTACTCCTTATAGTTGGGATTTACTGTCTGAATGCATTGGTGAACCTCCTCCCAAAATTGCTTGACTTCATGAAAACCACTCCTCAACTGGCTTGAGCCTGAGTGGGTGTGTCATCCCAGGGTAACGGGGTGGCTGGTAGCTGAGCATGCACTGAAATGGTGTTAGTTGCGTAGCAGAGTGCTTAAGCAAATTCTGTGCATACTCTGCCCACGGGATGAATCGAGACAAGTCCCCCTGGTTCCTCATGCAGAAAATCCAAAGGAAACACCAATCTCCTGGTTAGCCCTCTCTACCTGGCCATTGGACTGGAGATGATATCCAGACGTTAGGCTCACTGAGACTCCTAATCATTCCATGAAACAGGTTCATAATCTCAAAATGAACTGGGGACCATGGTCTCTGACTATGTCCTCTGGGATGCCAAAGTATCTGAAAACATACTGAAATAACAGTTCAGCAGTCTGGAATGCAGTAGGTTTGCCAGGTAATGGAATGAGTCTCAGTGCCTTGGAAAATCTGTCCATGGTGACCATGATGGTGGTGTTACCTTGAGATGGTGGTAGGTCTGTTGTGAAATCGATGGCCAGGTGCGACCAGGGTCTCTGAGGTACAGGGAGTGGACAGAGTTTACCAGAGGGAGGGATTCACAGAACCTTTGCCTGGGCACACTCAGAGCAGGAAGCAATGAACTGGTTCACCTCAGTTCACATTTTCTCCCACTAGTACTTACTCTTTAGCATCTGGTGAGTCCATTGGTTACTTGGATGGCCCGTGGCAGGAGATGCATGTGCCCATGTGATGAGTCTCCCTCGGAGAGGTTTAGTGATGTAGAGGAGGCCAGGAAGATGCTTATCTCTTGGTCCAAGTCCCAGGCGATAGTCTGGACGAAACAGTCAGGTGTGATTTAATCGGGTGAGACTCAGGGTTACGAGGTGACGGGTTGAAGACACGTGAGAGAGCATCCACCTTGGAGTTCTTGGAACCTGGAAGAAAGGAGGTCATGAACTGAAAACGTGTGAGGAAGAGTGCCCATCTGGCAAGGCATGGATTCAGTTTTTTGGTGTTCTAGGTTCTTCCAGTCGGTTAATATCATGAAGGGGTGTGTAGCTCCCTCTAGCCAGTGCCTCCACTCCTCAAGAGCCAGCTTGATGGCTAACAGTTCTCTGCTCCCAACATCGTAGTTTCTTTCTGCAGAGATGAGTTTTTTCAAGAAGAATGCCACTGGGTGAAGTTTGGGTTTCTCGCTGAAACACTGAGAATGATTGAGAACACTGCCTACCCTGGTTTCAGAGACATCTACTTCAACTGTGAAGGGTTTGGTCGGGTCAGGGTGTTTCAGGATCAGGGCTGAAGTGAAGGTGGTCTTGAGTCGATTGAAGGTTGCCTCAGCTGCGAGGTTCCATTGGAGATGTTTGGGTCCTTTCTTTAACAGGGCCATTAAAGGATCAGCAATCATACTAAAACCTCTGATGAAGCGATGATAGAAGTTGGCAAACCGTAGGAAACATTGGAGTTCCTTCACTGACGTGAGTACAGGCCAAGACGTGATGGCAGACACCTTGGAGGTATACATGCTGATGTCTTCTGCACTGACAATGAACCCCAAGAAGGAAATTTGACATAGATGAAGCTTGCACTTCTCAGCTTTTACATAGAGGTGGTTCTCCAATAGACATTGGAGAATAGATCTGACATGTCCCAGATGACTCTCCTCATCTGGTGAGTAAATCAGAATATTGTCAATATAAGCAATGACAAATCTTCCCAACATGTCCTGAAGCACATCATTAATGAGACACTGAAAGACAGTGGGTGCTGAAGAAAGCCCATACGGCATTACCCAGTATTCAAAATGGCCGGCAGTAGTGCTGAAGGCAGTCTTCCACTAGTCTCCTTCCTTGATTCTGACAAGGTTATATGCGCTGTGCAGATACAGCTTAGAAAATATCTCGGCGGTTCGAAGTAGTTCTAATGCAGATGAAACTAGTGGAAGAGGATAAGGATACTTGACCGAGATCTGGTTGAGTCCTCTGTAATCAATACAGGGTTGAAGGCCTTCTCCCTTCTTTTCCATGAAGAATTCCGCCGAAGCTGGTGACTTGGATGGACGCATGTACCTTTGCTTGAGGGCCTCTTGGATGTAATTCTCCATGGCAGTTTGTTCCCTTTGAGAAAGGGGATAAATACGGCTGCGTGGAGGTGATGTACCTGGCAGAAGATCGATGGCACAGTTGTAGGGACAATGTGGTGGCAAGCTACAGGCCTTACCTTTACTAAATACTTCAAGGTCAGAATAGCACTCTGGAACATTCTGTACTGAATTAGGCTGTGGACTCTCCACAGAAGTAGAGCTGAGACAGAGTTGAGAATGTGAGAGACAGTTCTGGAACATGTGGATGACCGTTGGAGGATTTCCTTATTCTGCCAGGAGATTAAAGGGTCGTGGAGCTGCAACCATGGATATCCTAGAATGATATCATGGTTAATGGTGGAAGTGACAGAGAGAGATGAGTTCAGAGTGGAGTGCTCCCACCTGAACAGGAGCAGTTCTAATGGTAACCAGGCCATCTCCTATTGGTCCTCCATCAATGGTCCTGATGCTGAGTGGACTTTGCAGAGGGGTTGTGAGCAGATCAAACTTCTGGACAATCGAGCTATCGATGAAATTTCCTTCTGCCCCAGAATCTATAAAGGCAGACAGCACACATGTTGAGGATGCCAGTTTCAGCAAAACAGGTACTTTGAAAGACTGTGATATGAGTAGCACGCTGTGTGAGCACAATCGCTATCAGGCGTGTTAAAATGTAAATAACTTTTCTAGAATTTCACCAAAACTCATTGAATTTTCAGCATTGTAAGAGAACTCCCTAAAGTATTATCCAGCAAAACCCCATTATGATAGCACAAATCTAGAATTTTTAACAGAATTTTAGTTCTTAATTTAACGTAATTATGGACGTCACACGTAACATTTACACCCATGAAAAATCACTTTGAATGCTGTTTTGAAAGTTTTGATCAAATATTCTCTATAATAAAAAAAAATTTCCGCTTAAATATTATAAACACACAGTCTTTTAATGTATCAAAAAATAATTTTGATAAAGCAAGGAAATTCGGAAGAAAATTTGTTTTTTCTTTTGCTTGTTGTGTGCGTCACGCTACCAAAATCTAACTAACCCCTTCACGAACAATTCCAACTTTCATGGACTTGTAGCGCAAATAAACCTTTCAAAAAAAAAATATAATACTTCTCACCCAGTAAATTAGAATCCTGGTGATTTATATCCTCGTAGCTTCAGTAGATCTAGAGATTTAGTCAATTTAGTAAATCCCAAACGCTGTGAAACACGCCAGCCATCTATGGTGAGAAGTGCTGCTGTAGTTGAGAAACTCTCATTTCTCCCACTTCCAACTAACTCCGTGACCCATACCAAAATAACAATGTCATGCTCATCACTTAAGGATGATTTATGCCAAGTTTCACAGAAAAATACAGTGAAATAAACTTGCTAGAAGCATTTTTCAAAATCCCAAACATTATGAAACATTTCTTGTTGGGTTTCAGGTTACAAATTTTGAGAATAGAGAAATTGCAGCGCAAAAGTTTGCCACTAAACTCGCGAAAATACTCCATCCTAGCAAGTTTCACAACCGAACTAGGCTATGTGACAGTCCGTGACCACCCAGGAATGTTCTAGAAGGTACGCTTCTAGGCACGTGCGATCGAGAAAGACGCCACGTGAGGGCAGTAAAGGTAGTATTTCCACTGTCTTATGACGTTTTTGCTTGTTTTAGCGTGATAAACAATGCATTATGGGTAATCATTAAAATGCTAATTTCAAGGTTAAAATGGGTAAAAACAACTAATTTATATAGATATTGTAAAAATTGTGCCTAATAGTTATTTCAGTACATAAAATCAAAACCTGAATTTTTAAATTTTTTTTCCCCCCCATGTTACACCATTGTGCATCTATAGCATGCTACTCATCTGAGTTAAAGTTCCTGATTGGACTCACCAGATCAGGGGGAATTTCAGCAGGGTTGGCGCGACACGGACAAACTGGACACTTGGTGATATGATTACCTGAACTCCCGCAATAGAAGCAGAGACCCTCTTGTCTCCTCCTCTCTTGTTCAGAGCATTTTAGATGAGTTTGAGAAACTTTGAGTGTTGACATATCAGTAGTCTGAACAGGCTTGGTGTCTCCCCTAAGAGAGGGTCGGTTGGAGAGTAGATGATCCAATCAAATTGCTAGGTCAGTGAGGGAGTCCAAGGTTAGATGCTCATATCTGCACACCAGTTCACTTAATTTCTCTAGGCAAAGACCTTGATGAAACACTGCTTTTAGATACAGCTCATTCCATCCACTAGCAGCTGCCAGAGTTCGAAAATCCAGAGCATACTCTACAACTCCCTTGGAACCCTGTATGATGGTGAGTAAGCTCTCACCAACTTCAATCCCCTCAGGTTCATGATCAAATACTCACTTGAATACTGTAGTTCAATAAAACAATGCCGTGTGCTCCTCTCCCTTCCTCCATACTGCACTAGTCCACTGTAGCGCTTTATTGGTGAGAAACGAAAGAAACTTTGTGATCTTACTTCCTCTGAGGTGTTCGGCATGGTCGAGAAGTACATGGAGCACTGAAGTAGAAATCCCTTGCAAGTGAGGGCATCAGCAGTGTATTTTTCCGGAATGGGGAGCAGTGGTGTAGGGCTCAGAGAAGCTTCAGGTTGCGTTAGGAAGACCTGCGATATTACAGCTGCTAGCTGTGCCATCCTGGTGCTGAGGTCTGCAAGCATCTGTTGATGTTTTCCCAAGAGGCGTCCCTGAGCGTTCAAAGCAGTCTGCTTTGCCTCCTCTGCTGCATCCATGTTAGGCGAAGTATCCTGTCAGGATGCAGACACTTACAGATGCATATGCAGGGGAGAGTGGGGAAGCAAAGTGAAGACGTAGCCAAATCGCAAAACTAGAAGAGTAGTCAAAGGCAGGCAAGGGTCAGTCAATCGGTAAACAGAGCAATATAGAGCAGACGAGAGATGTAGTGGGAAATAGCAATAGTGAGGGTCAAAGAAACAGGACCGCAGGCAGAACAGCTAAAGCTTGATATGACTGGGTAAACTCAGAATGATACTTTGCAGTGAGAGTGTGCAAGAGAGGGGTTTAAGTAGCATGGCTGTTTAGATGTGAATGAGAGACAGCTGACTTCAATAAGCTGGTGACAGGGAGCACTGTGCTTCTTGGGCGTTGTAGTTTTGAGAAACCATGTTTGTAGTTTGTTTAGAGCTATCGCTCTCAATGTCATTACTGACTTAAAATAGAAAAATGTTTGAAACATTTTAGTTTAGGTGTAAGGAGTCTAAAATATGCTAATTTTTTTCCTTTCTTAAATAACTGATTGAAAATATTGAACTTTTTCATGATATTCTATTTTTTTTAGATGCACCTGTAAATATATTGAATATTGGTGTATTGGAATCACATTTTAGTGGAGGCAGGTGCAGAGAAAATGTTTACAATTTTATTTTTCTTTTTTTTTTTCCACAGCGAAGTTCAGTGGTGCTGACAAGTTCATTGCCATCAACAGTCTAGTGACCTGGCCTGAAGCTCAGGCTTACTGCAGAACACATCACACAGACTTGGCCAGTTCTCTTAACAGCTCAGACAACAACATATTAAGGCAGCTGAGGGATAGCCAGAGTGATTCCTGGATTGGCCTATACAGACACACTTGGAAGTGGTCAGACAGGACCAATATTTCAAACCCCCTTTGGGCTTCCAGACAACCTGATAATTCTGAAAGAATTATGGGGAGCTGTGGAGTGGTTACTAACGGACTGTTCAGTGATGAACCATGTACCAACCTGCACTATTTCTTCTGTCACTCCAGTGAGTCTTTTGTTTCCTTGGCTACTGCTACCAACATGAAGACTTTGATCTTCAGAAAATCCAAAACTGAATCAAATTTGATCACATTCATTCATTCATTCATTCATTCATTTACTTACTTACTTATTTGCACATTTTTGGAGCACATTTTTGAAAATCTTTAGTTGGTTCATGTAACCCTGTAGAATCTACTTGGTTATGTTTTCTTTTCCTGTAGGACTAAGTTTCCTTTGGCAGATATGCCGTTTATTTTCAGTTTTTATTTCATTATGACAACATTTTATTTACATTGGGTAATGCTCAGAAGATGTTTTGAACAAAGGTAAAATGTGTTTAGGAGTGAGAATTATTAAATAAAAGAATGTTCATGTGTTGACCAATCAATGAAGAGGGGAGAGGTCACGCAAGGGGAGAATGGAAAAAAAACAAAAACAATACAAAGGGGAATCGTGCTCTTGGAACCGGGACTGAAGAGAGGAAAGACGTGTTGCCAGAGCTAAATAATTAATGTTCCCCTGGGCACTCTAAGTTGCTTACAAGTAGTCAGAACGACAACTTAAGTGTATAGAGTGTACTTTTGACCGGTGATTTACCGGCGAGGACGTTTCCAAATCTTATGGTTTTGTAGCTAAGTCATATAGCCAAGTCAATAAGGTTAGCAGCTCGCTAGCTGGGACTGCGCTGTTTTTGAGAGAGCCTGCGGAAAACGGGATCCAGCGAGGGAAGACTGTGCCTTTGGGGAACGGTCAGCGGTGCTGTGAGGAGTGGAGTGGAGACACAAATCGGCAGTACAGCTCGTGAGTTCTACCGTGGTGGCGCAATGACCTGCAATGGACCGGAGTTTCCACAGACTGAGTGAGTAAAGATTTTTGTTTGGCGCGCGAGTAGCGTGAAGAGGCCATTTTAAAGTTTCTAAGGCCGCTACGTTCACAAGCTACTGTCAGGCCTGCACCGGAGACATTGGTAGCCATCATTTAAGTTTATAATTGCCGGCTTAGGATTATATTTGGGCCCATAGGTTTAAGGTATACCATTTTTCTTTTCGTGTGTGCAGTTGTGTGTGAGAAACATTTGAAAGGGTAACTGTTACTGTAACTGTTTCATTGTTGGGCTAACCCCACTTGTTATCTGTAACATTTGCGAGGGGATATTTAAAGAGGTACCAGGGGCGGTCCTGGGGGCGGTCCGACCGGGCAGCCGCCCGGGGCGGCATCGCGGGGGGGCGGCACGAGCACGGGCGCAAAAAAAAAAACGGTCCCAAAAAAAAAGGTCCCCCAAAAAAAACCCCCGAAAAAAAAAACAAGACGGGCGAGGGGGGGGCGCCAGCAAGGGGTTTCGCCCGGGGAGTAAATCACTCTAGGATCGCCACTGAGAGGTACCATATATATTTGGTTGTTATAACATCATCTGTTAGAGATGAACGTTTTGTGGTAACATTTTAAAGGGTTACTGTACATTTTTTTTGTTGAGCTATTATCATCCACCTGGGGGGTATTTCTTAACTGTGAAGGACTTTAACATTATACTAAATTTTACATTTTCATTTCTAAATTCTATTTGCATCTTTTTCTTATAACTTTTCGCTTATTTAATACAAACCCTTAAATACTACTGGAGTGTGTTTGGTTATTATTAGTTTCGTGGGTTTCAGTGTATCCCTATAGGTTGGCTTATAAATATAGCATATTAATGAAGTGTATGAATGCAATATAAAGCCTTAAGTAAACGTCACACAGATAAGAGGCACAAATACATTTTGAGACAGTTTGCATTTAATTCACTTATGCATTGCATCACAGTTCAGTAGTACATCGCATTAGTACGTTTATAGTGGGAGTAGTTCGGAGAACCCAGGGCGCCATTTGCAGCATCACTTATCTGAGCTGAGGCGCTACATAATTGGAGGCACCGCTGGGATCGTTGTAAATAATTTAGTACTACAAACTTTAAGGTCGTCATGGATGTTCGTAATGTGTTTGAAACTGAATTTAAAAAGTGGTGTGAAAGTGATGCATTGGATGTTTCTCACTTCTTTATGTTGATCCTTGAGGAGGATCTAGAAGTTTCTGAGATTGAGAATGCTGCTCACACTGTCAAGTGTCTGGGCCGGGTGCGGCTCAGGGGCAGGAAGCACCATGCTCAGCAAAACAAATGGATGGTGTTATGTGAGTGTAAGGAATCAGTAAATTCACCTAATGTCCCCTCTGAAATCATGGCTCTGGGCCAGCAGCAACCTTGGATGCTTATCACACTCTTTAAAACTGTGCCTGAGCCCAGGGATTTTACTGATCGGCTGAAGGATTTCTTGAATGCGGAAAACAAAACTGTGGATGACCTGCAAGCTATAGTAGGTGACATAGGTAGTTCGCCAACGTCCATCATTCGGGCAATGAGTGATCTGTCTGAAAAGACAGTGAAGCCACCTGGAGAGAACAATGCATACAGACGTTTGCGGATTTTTTCCGGGGTTTTGCCAACACCAGTGGGCGAAGAGCAGTTCGAACATTGGGTGGAGCAGGCAAGGCTGATGGTGGATGAAAGTGACTCATCTAGTAAAGAGAAGAGATGCAGAATTATGGAAAGCCTTAAGGGACCTGCGCTGGAGGTGGTGAAGGCAGCGCACACGGCCAATGCAGACGTAAGTCCACAACAATGTTTGGAGGCCTTAGAAAATGTATTTGGCACAGCCGAAACTGGTGAGGATCTATATTTCTCCTTCTGCCTCATGCAGCAGAAACAGGGAGAGAAGCTGTCTGATTTTCTCAGGTGGTTGGAGCAGGCCCTTACTAAGGTGGTGAAAAGAGGCGGCATTACCCCTTCTCAAGCCAACCGAGCCCGGCTAGAACAGCTGATAAGAGGAGCAGTAGCCTCTGACCTGATGGTGATCCAGCTCAGGCTTAGAGAGAGAAAAGTGAATCCCCCTAATTTTTTGGAACTGCTATCTGACATTAGGGTTGAGGAAGAGTATGAGGCTTCCCAAACAAAACTGAGTGCAACAGTACACAGTGTCGATGCTGATAAAGAAACTGACAATAAAACAGAAGAGATTCAGGCATTAAAGACTAAGATCAAAGAGCTGAAATCTATGGTGTCTGCACTGACTGTGGCACCATCCAAAACAGCTACTGACACTACAGCCACGGCAGCCAAGGGTCAAGTGTGGACGTCCCAACCTGAAACTGATTTTGAGGTAGTAATGTTAAAGAAACAGGTGAGAAGACTTGAGCAGATGTTGGCGACCCGGGATGCCAATTCAATGGATGATACAGCTGTTTCATTAGTGGTAAACTCTTCGAGGAGTGTCATGAGAGGCTGTGGTGATAAAGACACAAATTTTTGCTATAGATGTGGGGATGATGGACATTTTTCCACTGCTTGCATAAATGAAGAGAATCAAAACAAAGTTATCCAGAAGCTCATTCGCACCCTGAGAAAGAAGGATCAAGCACCAAAACCTGAGAGGAATAAAGGCAACAGCAGAGAGGTTTGCTCTTCCAAGAGAAGTGCTGTGCAAACACAGACTGTGACTGCACTGCCTAAGGGGTTGGTAGGTCCATCTTCTTTCGTGTCAGTGAAGATAAATGGACATTTATGTGATGCTTTATTAGATAGTGGGTCACAGGTGACTATCATCTTTGAGGATTGGTACAAAAAGGCCCAATCCCAATTCTAATTTCTACCCCTTCCCCTCCCCCCTCCCCTCCCCCTTCCCCTTGGCCCTTCCCCTTGAAACTGAGCTACAAGGGATAGGGCTTGAAATTCAACCCCTACGTATTGGGATAGCCCTTCAACGATCGCATACGTCATCGCGTACCTCCGTCAGCGTTTACGTTAGCAAAACGCGACCAAATGCGTCATTGGCTGCGACCAGCCGCTACAGTCAGAGCCAGAGGCAGAACCAGAAATCTCTGCTGGCAGGGTGTGATTTGTTAACTAACACCACTGAATGGGATATCTTTGGCGCTTCGTGCACCACATCCGACAGAATGAGGTGTCAGAACACTCATGTAAACAATAAAAGCGAGAATAACAGAACAAAACGTACGCAGTCAAGCAACCGAAAACAATACTCACTCCCAAAGCTTTTTAGCAGCAGCTTGGATTTCAGAAATCGCTGCTCATTCTCAGCTCGAAAGCGAATCAAGCGGCGTGTTTCCTCTGGATAACAACTTAAAACACGTAAATAATGGAGAAAATACATTTATGACAATCTTTCACTGCGGGAACCGCCATCTTTCTGAAATCCGCATGAAATCTCACTGAAATCCGCATGGCATTGTGGGAAATCACTCAAACCCCTTCGTTCGGAGTCAGCTCCAGGAAAATCTCCGTTTGGAGGGGTACAGAAGCCCTACCCCTTCCCCTACCCCTCCGCATTAACTGGGATTGGGATACCCCTACCCCTTCACGTGAACGTGCAAAATGGAGGGGAAGGGCCAAGGGGTTGGTCCAAGGGGTGAAATGGGATTCGGCCGAAGTATCTTAGCAATGTGCCAATTCAGCCAGTGTCTGGGTTGGCTATATGGGGCTTAAGCAATGCTAGTTATCCATACCTGGGCTATGTTGTGGTGAATATGGAATTCTCCGCTAATGTGACTGGGGTTCCCGAAGACCTCACAGTGTTGGCTTTGATCTGCCCAGGCCCAAGCAGTCCAGACCGGACCCAAGTGATTCTGGGGACCAACACAAGCCTGTTCAAGCGCCTGGCATCATTGTGCAAGGACACCACTGGTGTCAACCTTTCACAGACTTTAGGTCTTAAGGCCAGTTGTTTAGTTGAGCCAACTGCGAAAGCTGAGTCCCTGGAAGCTGATGCCGGCTGTGTCCAGTGGTTAGGTCATCATCCATTGACATTGGCTCCAGGCAGCAACTGTTGCGTTGATTGCCATGTGAAGTTGAAGCAACCCCTCTCAGATGAGATGTTCATGGTCGAGGCATCTGAGGAAGACCCATTGCCAACCGGTGTGCTTCTGCAGCCCGTAGTGGTGTTGAGATCTGCTGTGCAAGTTGAACGGTTTCCTATCCGAGTCCAGAACGAGTCCAAAAGAGAAGTGAAAATACCGGTGGGGACAGTGATATGCCGTTTACACCCGGTAGAACCTGTAGTGCCACCCCCTGAGGGTGTAGGGGCCACTGCTGAATTTGAGGTCAGTCGGTTGAACTTTGGCAACTCACCAGTGCCAGAGGAGTGGAAAAATAGGTTGCGCGAAAAGCTAGTTCAGCGAGCGGACGTTTTCTCACTGCATGATTGGGACGTTGGACTGGCAAAGGGTGTAGAGCACCACATTCGGCTGACCGACACCAGGCCTTTCCGGGAGCGTTCAAGGCGTCTGGCACCGGCGGACATTGAGGATGTTCAAAGACACATACAAGAGCTTTTAGCTGCCGGGATCATAAAGGAATCAAGAAGTCCGTATGCCTCCCCTATTGTCATACCTCGGAAGAAGAACGGGAGTGTTAGGATGTGTATTGATTACCGCACCCTCAATTGAAGAACAGTGCCGGATCAGTACACCACTCCACATATTGATGACGCCCTGGACTGCCTGTCGGGAAGCAAATGGTTCTTGGTGCTCGATTTGAGAAGCGGCTACTACCAAATCGCCATGAAAGAAGCAGACAAAGAGAAGACTGCTTTTATATGTCCATTGGGCTTTTACCAATTTGAAAGAATGCCCCAGGGCATAACAGGGGCACCCGCCACTTTTCAACGATTAATGGAAAAGACCGTCGGCGATATGAACCTGCTTCAAGTGTTAGTCTATTTGGATGACTTGATTGTGTTTGGAAAGACACTGGAAGAACACGAAGAGCGCCTCCTCCATGTGCTGGACAGGTTGGCCGAAGCTGGACTGAAGGCGTCTTTAGACAAATGTCAGTTTTGTCAACCACAAGTCACATACCTTGGGCACATTGTGTCAGCAGAGGGTGTAGCCACAGACCCATCAAAGGTTGAGGTTGTGAAGAACTGGCCCCCACCTACTGATTTGAAAGGGCTTTGATCATTTCTTGGATTCTGTGGGTACTACAGAAGATTTATTGCCAATTACTCTGCCATTGTGAGGCCGCTAACAGAGCTGACAAAAGGGTACGCACCCACCCAGAGAAAACATAAGCTTACGAAAAAGAACAATCAAGGGTACTTTAATGAAGCTGAGCCATTTAGGGAGCGTTGGGATAAGTCTTGCACAGAGGCATTTAATAAAATCATCCATTGCCTTACCCATGCCCCCGTCTTGGCATTTGCTGATCCCTCTAAGCCTTATGTTCTCCATGTCGATGCCAGTTTCAAGGGGCTTGGGGCAGTTTTGTACCAGGATGAGTCTGGGAGTCTACGGCCAGTAGCGTTTGCTAGCCAGAAACTGTCCCCATCGGAGCATAATTATCCGATCCACCAATTGGAGTTTTTGGCTCTAAAATGGGCTGTTGTGGACAAGTTCCACGATTATTTGTATGGAGCTCAGTTTACTGTCAGGACGGATAACAATCCGCTAACCTACGTATTAACCTCTGCAAAGTTGAATGCAACTGGGCATAGGTGGCTGGCCTCATTAGCGACTTATGATTTCAACATACAGTACCATCTTGGGGCAAACAATATTGATGTGGACCTGCTGTCGCGCAATTTCCCAGACTGTGATTCCTTGGGATGGGAGGACATCCCTCCACCAGGGGTCAAGGCCATTTGTCAGAGGGTGGACCTAGAGGAGTCTGGGGACCCTTCTCTGAGGTATGCTATCCAACTGGGTGCCCCTCCAGGATGCATCCCAGATACCTACGCTCACCCTGTGCAGATGATGGAACAGGGTGTGGAGCCTTTGACCCCAGATGATATACTGAGGGCACAGAGTGAAGACTTGTGGATCAGACCAGTTGTGGATGCAATGAAGATGGGCAACTGGCTCAAGGACCACAACCTGCCACCAGAAGTGGAGCTGATGAGGCAGGAACAGACCCGGAACATACTACCATGGCGCTGCTCTGCTGGCGACACACATACCTGCTCTGACAATCCTCAGCATTTTTTTTTTGTTGTTGTTGTTTGTCACTTGATGTTATGTGGATAAAAGAAACAAAAGCAGCCGAGTCCTGGCCGAAAGGGGCTTGCAGTAGTACATTTCCCGGTACCTACTTGGCAAAGTTTTCACTTTTTATTGGACTGTGTTTGTTTGTGCGAACAATGGACATGCGGCCAGCACGACGTTACAACACACCTGTTGTCTACGATCGCAAAACTCTCCTAGACCTCCGGACTACATCAAGAAATTCCGATCACATATCCCCGGCACTATTGGCTGATGTACCAAAAGAATTGGAAAGAAAGTCACATCGCCCGTGGAGTAAACAGGCCAGATTGCTTCTTCCGACCACCGGCAAAGGCCAACCAACCCCGAGGAGGAAGCGAGGGAGACGGGGCGGCATTAGGAGGAAACTGCGGCAGAGGAAATTTAGACCAGCATTACCCCCATGATTCTAGCGAACCTACGATCCATACAAAACAAGATTGACGAAATAAGAACATAGGTACTCTTTTGAATTCCGCGAAGCAGCCCTGCTTTGCTTTACTGAAACTTGGCTGCACGCTGGTGTACCAGACTCCCTCTATAATATTGAAGGGTTTTCACTCGTTCGCGCACACACAAATGAAAACTCGGGGAAAGCTAGAGGGGGCGGTGTCTGCGCATACATCAATGAATAGAATAGCATAGAAAGCCTTTATTGTCATCACACAGAGTATAACGAGATTCAGAACGGTGGTGCCGTCAGTACTCAGTAAAACAGACAACTTGTAACAGTGACTTTGAACCGTTGGCTATGGGCCTAAGACCTTTTTACCTCCCACGGGAATTTGGCTGCATCTTGCTATTTGTTGTTTATGTTCCACCCAGCAGCAAAATGCACCGTGCTGCAGCTGCAATAGCAGATAGTGTGTGCAATCTGCAGCAACAGTTTCCTGAAGCCCCTGCCATTATCTTAGGTGATCTGAACACTTGCAGCCTGGAGAAAGCTCTGCCAGGGTTTCATCAGGTCATTAAGTGCAAAACAAGGAAGGAAAATTTATTGGACAAATGTTACATATAAGCAATGCATATACATCTAGAAGTAAACCACCAGTGGCAAACTCTGATCACAATGTGATACACCTTATCCCAACTTATTGGACTAAACTGAAAAGCTGTAAGCCTCAGAAAAAATTGATACCAGTGTAGACTAAAGACAACAAAGAGACACTGGGTGCTTGTTTTGATTGCACTGACTGGGAGGTGCTAAGGGAAAACACTCTGGACTCAGCTTGCACTGTTACAACAGACTACATAAACTTCTGTGTTGAATCCATAATCCCAACGAAAACTGTCAAGGTGTACCCCAACAATAAAACATATATAACGAAGGACATTAAACAAATAATGAATGAAAGGAAATTGGCTTTCAAACAAAACGATACCCAGGAACTGAGGAGGAAAGACAAGGAACTTAGGGGGAGGATAAGGAAGGCAAAGGACACACACAGAAAACATCTGGAGGAACTGTTTAAGACCAATGATTCAAGGAAAATGTGGAGTGTCATGAAAAACATGGCAGGGATGCCAAGCAAATAACGCAAGCCCTTTACAACAACTGATGAGCTGGTGTCTGCTGTGGAGTTGAACTTTTTTTTCACTAGGTTTGAAGTGCCCGGGACTGAGGAAAGCTGCACAGACATCCTTAAGTCAGTCACTGTACACCCAGATGACAGAGTACGCATATCAGTACAGCAGGTGGCCCAGGCATTCCGACATCTTAATGCACGGAAGTCTAAGGGCCCAGATAACATCACAGCCTCTGTTCTGAAGACGCACAGCAAAGAGCTGGCCCCTGCATGGCAGCCCATCTTCCAACAATCACTGGATACACACACTGTCCCCACTGCTTGGAAAACGTCACATGTGATCCCACTTCCAAAGAAAACGTACCCAAAGGAGTGCAACGATTTCAGACCTGTGGCTCTGACGTCCATTCTGATGAAGTCACTGGAACGAATCATTTGCCCCTTGCTCTCCAGGTCAGTGCAGAGCAAATTGGACCAATATCAGTTTGCCTACAAGTGTGGCCGCAATACTGAAGATGCCGTTGCTACTCTTACACACATTGTTTTAAAACACTTGGACTCACCAAATCACAAACCATATGCCAGAGCACTGTTTATTGACTACTCCTCTGCTTTCAGTACCATCAGACCGGACTTACTTCTCTCAAAAATGCAGCAGCTAGACATTAATCCTTATCTTATTCATTGGTACCACTCTTTCCTAATCCATAGGCAACAGATGGTCAGAATCAACAACACGCTCTCCCCTGTGGTCACAATGAGCAGTGGAGCACCACAAGGATGCGTGAGCTCTCCTCTGCTCTTCACAATTTACACCAACGACTGTACCATCAATACCCCCGACCAGTATCTCATCAAATTCTCTGATGATACGGTACTAGTGGCGTTGATGACAGAGGAGATGCAGCCTGACCTCTACTATGAGAGTGTGAGAAGAGTGGTCCAATGGGGTGAGCAGAATGCCCTCACTTTGAATCCCATTAAAACGGAGGAGGTCATTTTTGGCACAGTTCAACATACACCAGCCCCAGTCATAATTCAGGACAAACCCATAACACAGTCGGCATTTTTTAAATATCTAGGAGTATATGTGGACAGTGTCTTCTCCTGGTCACAGCATGTGGACTTCATTTGCAACAAAGTTCAGCAGAGAATATACTTTCTAAGAAGACTGAGATCCTTTGGCGCCAGCAAGGAGATCTTACATCAATTCTTCACATCCACAATACAAAGCATTTTACAATATGGGGGGGCAGTCTGGTTCTGTGGCCTCTCAATCCAATTAAAAAACAGGATACTCAGACTTCTGAATATTTGTTCAAAACTGGTAGGCCACACTTTGGAGGGAAATTTCTTGGACAGTTGCACTAAACACACACTCAGGATGGCAGACAAGATTGCTCTGGACCCTTCCCATGTGCTAAATCAGGAGTACGAGCTCCTCCCTTCTGGGAGACGTTTCAGAATGCCTAGCTGCCGAAGAAACAAATATAAACACTCTTTTCTCCCTCATTCTATATCACTGCTCAACCAAAGGAGAACAAATAGCCCTCACACACATTTACATGGAATACATATTTCATTCAATATTATATTACACACCCCAGGAACATTTAAGGTTTTTAATTTATTGGACTGTGCTGCCATAACAGCTTATGGACCTAGATGCATGACCGGACTCTGTAGACCATATTGTGTTTTTTATGTGTCTTTTACTGTGCGTGGATTGTGGATTGTGGATTGTGGAGAAGTGCAATGCAAGACGAATTTCTGTGCAAACAGACATTAAAGTCTTATCTTAAAGATGGATTGCTGCACAGAGTAAGCAAGAGAGTCTCTGGAGCAGAAGTCACTCAGCTGATACTACCATCCAAGTATGTACCTGTCATCCTGAAATCCATGCATGACGACATGGGACATTTGGGGATAGAGAGAACTGTTGAGTTAGTGAGAAATCGGTTTTACTGGCTGAAAATGCTCAAAGACATAGAGACGTATATACAGAACTGTGGGGCATGTGTTGCACGAAAGAGCCCAGTGCAACGGGCGCCGTTGCATCAGATCACAAGCAGTGGGCCCATGGACCTAGTCTGTATTGATTTCTTATCATTAGAACCAGACACAAGAGGGATGAACAGCATATTAGTAGTGACCGACCATTTCACTAGGTATGCACAAGCATTCCCAACAAAGAATCAAAAGGCCCTGACCATCGCTAAAGTTCTAGTAGAGAAGTTTGTCCTACACTATGGGTTACCAGCAAGGATCCATTCGGATCAAGGATGTGATTTTGAGAGTCAGTTGATTAGGGAAATGCTGAAAATACTGGGCATACGAAAAACCAGGACAACCTCTTATCACCCGCAGGGTGACCCCCAGCCAGAGAGATTTAACAGGACCCTTCTGTCCATGCTGGGGACGCTGAGCCAAGGGAAGAGGCGTCAGTGGAGTCAGCATGTAGGTTATCTGGTCCATGCTTACAACAGCACCAAGTGTGACTCTACTGGCTATTCTCCCTATTATCTAATGTTTGAAAGGGAAGCTCGACTCCCTGTTGACCTCTGCTTTGGGGTAGCCACTGGTCAGGGTGGGGCAACACACTCTCAATATGTTGCAAAGTTGACTGAAGAGTTGAAGAGTGCATATCAGTTGGCGACGGAAGCTGCTAACAAAACACATCAAAGGAACAAAAAATCTCATGACAAACGTGTGAGTTCTCAGGTTTTGAATGTTGGAGACAGGGTGTTTCTTAAGAACCTAGGACTAAAGGGGAAGCACAAGCTTCAAAGTCGATGGAAGCTCTCGCCCTTTTTATTGTCATTGAGAAGTTACCTAACCTGCCAGTGTATCGTGTGAAGCCTGAAGGAGCTAGGGGACCAGTGAAGACTATTCACAGGGAACACCTTCTCCCAATAGGGCAGCTCGTGAGAGTACCAGGATCTGATGATGACGAACCCCCGCAGCTGTCGAAAAGACAACCACGGACAAGGCAAGAAACCACACAGGTGCCAGAGTCAGATCAGCATAGTGACAGTGATTCATCCCTGGAGTTTGAAGTGAGTAGGGCAGGTCAACCCTATCAAACCGAGTTGGATAGGTTACTCCAAAGGCCCCAGTATCCACTTCGTACAGTTTCCACGCCAGAACCTGACTCAGAGCCCGATGTCAACAACGACGTGGTTCTTGAGGAAAGTGAAGTGGGTGACAATCCCACTGGGGCAGACTCCCCAGCTAGTTCTGAATCTAGACCAGACTCAGAAGATGAGATTATTGATATTGCTGAGGAGAATGAAGTGCAAAGTAGAACAGATCCTGTTGAAAAAAGAAGGATTAAACCAGTAATTAGACTCACCTATGATAAACTAGGGGGAGCTAGAGATCAACCCATAACTATCGTCTATAGGGGAATAGACCCTTTTCAGTCACGTGACCTTCGTAAACGCGACCACCATTTTGGACATGTAGCGGACTTCGGCTCGAATTGGTTTGAATGCGAGGAAGGCGACAAACGGAGAACATACAAGAAAAAGGAGCGAGATGCAGAAAATACCTTCGCTATCCAGCGACGTAGGGCATTTACAGGGCGAGCAGAGGGAGAAATAACAACAGTAACGACACATTAGCAACGCCGTACAGAAATAACGGTTTATGGCACAGACCCTTTTGGTTCTCGCTCATCTAGCTGCTACAATGACTGCTTAGACTGCAACAATAATACCTAACACACATTTAAGTATCCGTCGTAAAGACGTGAAACTCACCGAGTGATGAGTGTGTTCATTGATAAGCTAACACAATCTAAAAGTAGACACACCATCACACTGCCCTGGCGCTGTGTACAGTTTACCTTCTACGGTTTGTGCACTCACTATTTGCCATTACTTTCTCCAACCGTTGTGACAGATTACAGGGAACGGCCTGGATTTAAGAGACAAATACATGTTCCTCTTGTTTTGAACACTTATTTGTAGGCAGTGCTTAATTTGTAAAGTGGGAGGTCCCGGAGCGCAGAGGATGAGCGGCTCCGGTGCGGAAAAAAAGAGGGGGGGAGGGGGGCGCGGCGCTGCGCTTCTGGGCATGTTTTGTAATAACACTGCAAATTAAGTTCATCTGCAGATATTTTGTGGATGTCGTTTCATGAGAGAAATCACCAACAAGACAGATATCAAAATCAGACATTAACACTAAATAAACTTGCATTTTTTTATTTAATTATTTGGGGTTTTTTTTGTTACATAATCAAAAGAGGTGTCGGATCACCGGATCCAGTGTAAATAGCTGCCGGAGCCAACGCCCGAGGTTCCGGAGCATGCTCCGGCTTGCTCCCCCTCAAATTAAGCGCTGTTTGTAGGACACTGCCTCTGATCTGTCCTACAGTCTACCAACAGCAAAGGAACACAACGCTAGCTAATGTCGTTAGCTAATAGCTACTACAGAAGAACAGAGGTTACAATGGGTTATTTTAGCCTATTTGGTTACACACTCGCCGCCACAGAATGTTAACAGCAATGTAATGCCTTTTCTGGCTAATTTTATTCGTCTTACCTCCAACAAAGTGGTCACTACACAAGCGTTGGTATGCCGAGGGCTGCCAATCTTTCCTGTTTATGGCCGCTATCCATCTTCTCCGTCGGGATCTGATAAAATGATAAACCTTGCCTTGTTTGTTGATGGTTACTACATCCAGGTGCACAACAATATAGTGGCATGATGGAAGTCTTGCTGAAAATAAACACTTTCTTTGCTGCCGTTCCTCAATGCTGGCTGTGGTAAACTACTGGTAGTACATGTCCAAAATGGCGGCCGCGTTTGTTGTGACGTCACGTGAAAAGGGTCTATAGTCATTACCATAGACTGTAATTGGGGGTGTCATGGCTCAGATGGCTAAGGCACCATACCATAAATCCGGGGACCCGGGTTTGATTCCGACCCGAGGTCATTTCCCGATCCCTCCCCGTCTCTCTATACTGTCCTATCTAAAAAAAAAAAAAAAAAACATAGAATGTAATTAGAGGGAATGGGTAAAGTATCCAACTTTACTTGGGATAGTCATTAGGATATCAGAGGTTTACAGAGGGGAGGATGTAACCCTGTAGAATTTACTTGGTAATGTTTTCTTTTCCTGTAGGAGTAAGTTTCCTTTGGCAGATATGCCATTTATTTTCAGTTTTTATTTCATTATGACAACATTTTATTTACATTGGGTAATGCTCAGAAGATGTTTTGAACACTTTGCTCAAAGGTAAAATGTGTTTAGGAGTGAGAATTATTAAAAAAAAAGAATGTTCATGTGTTGGCCAATCAATGAAGAGGGGAGAGGTCACGCAAGGGGAGAATGGAAAAAAAAACAAAAACAAAACAAAGGGGAATCGTGCTCTTGGAACCGGGACTGAAGAGAGGAAAGACGTGTTGCCAGAGCTAAATAATTAATGTTCCCCTGGGCACTCTAAGTTGCTTACAAGTAGTCAGAACAACAACTTAAGTGTATAGAGTGTACTTTTGACCGGCGAGGACGTTTCCAAATCTTATGGTTTTGTAGCTAAGTCATATAGCCAAGTCAATAAGGTTAGCAGCTCGCTAGCTGGGACTGCGCTGTTTTTGAGAGAGCCTGCGGAAAACGGGATCCAGCGAGGGAAGACTGTGCCTTTGGGGAACGGTCAGCGGTGCTGTGAGGAGTGGAGTGGAGTGGAGTGGAGACACAAATCGGCAGTACAGCTCGTGAGTTCTACCGTGGTGGCGCAATGACCTGCAATGGACCGGAGTTTCCACAGACCGAGTGAGTAAAGATTTTTGTTTGGCGCGCGAGTAGCGTGAAGAGGCCATTTTAAAGTTTCTAAGGCCGCTACGTTCACAAGCTACTATCAGGCCTGCACCGGAGACATTGGTAGTCATCATTTAAGTTTATAATTGCCGGCTTAGGTTTATATTTGGGCCCATAGGTTTAAGGTATACCATTTTTCTTTTCGTGTGTGCAGTTGTGTGTGTGTGTGTGTGTGAAACATTTGAAAGGGTAACTGTAACTGTTTCATTGTTGGGCTAACCCCACTTGTTATTTGTAACATTTGCGAGGGGATATTTAAAGAGGTACCATATATATATATTTGGTTGTTATAACATCATCTGTTAGAGATGAACGTTTTGTGGTAACATTTTAAAGGGTTACTGTACATTTTTTTTGAGCTATTATCATCCACCTGGGGGGTATTTCTTCACTGTGAAGGACTTTAACATTATACTAAAATTTACATTTTCATTTCTAAATTCTATTTGCATCTTTTTCTTAACTTTTCGCTTATTTAATACAAACCCTTAAATACTACTGGAGTGTGTTTGGTTATTATTAGTTTCGTGGGTTTCAGTGTATCCCTATAGGCTGGCTTATAAATATAGCATATTAATGAAGTGTATGAATGCAATATAAAGCCTTAAGTAAACGTCACACAGATAAGAGGCACAAATACATTTTGAGACAGTTTGCATTTAATTCACTTATGCATTGCATCACAGTTCAGTAGTACATCGCATTGGTACGTTTATAGTGGGAGTGGTTCGGAGAACCCAGGGCGCCATTTGCAGCATCACTTATCTGAGCTGAGGCGCTACATTCAGAATCAGGAAAATAATAATTGCTCCTGTTTCTGCTTAAAACCGCTTTATCTACACTTTGCAGACTGCAATACTTTCAGAATAAACTGTCCTTCAAAAATATAATGCAATGTTTATCCCAGTTCCCTTGAGTTAATTAACTAAAATGGGGGCATGGTTAATGAGGGCTTATTAACATATGTGAATGCCACAAATTGAGTTCATCACAATAAATACTGGCATGAGGTGAGAGCACATGAATTTCAAATAAGAACACAATTCAATTTATTGTAGCTCAAAAGTCAACATTAATAACTTTGCAGCACAAAAACAAATTTGCCAAAAGCAAAATTATAAACTCTTGGCACATAAGGGCTCTCCACGCAATAAATGTAATGTAACATTTAAGATGAATGCTTCATTAATTCACTTAAGCCACATACCACTCCAAATCAGAAGTAGTGACCATGTGATGAAATTGAAATTAAAAATAAAAACAATGATTTGTAAATAATCTTTGACCTGTATTGCACTCAAAACTATACGACAGCACATTATTTGATGTTTTACCTCATTAAAAATTTTTTTTTTCAAAATGAACACTTATTTCAAATTTGGTTTTTGTAACACATTTCATACAAAGTTGGGACCTTAAAGCATTTACCAATTTACAATGTTTCCATTCCTTCTCACAACACTTAAAATATGTTTATGCACTGAAGACACCAAGTCATGAAGCGTTTCAGGTGTTATTTTGTCCAATTCTTCCTGCAAACAGGTCATAAGGTGTGCAACAGTACAGGGTCATCATTGTCATGTTTTTCATTTCTAAATTCTCCACACATTCTCTATTGGGTTCAGAGAGGACACACCCTCTTCTTCCACAGTCATGCCTTTGTAATGTGTGCAGAATGTGGTTTTGCATTGTGTTGTTGAAATCTCCCTGGAAAAATCAGTGTACTTCTCTGCATTAATGCTCCATCACAGAAGCGTAAGTTACCTTTGCCACAGGCACTGACACAACCCCATACCATGACCCACCCTGGCTTTTGGACTTGTTGCTGGTAACAGTCTGGATGGTCCTTTTCCTCTTTAATCCAGAGCACACGGTGTCCAATCAATATTCCAGATCCATCTATCCATCTATTTTTTTCTGCTTATCTGAAGTTGGGTCACAGTGGCAGCAAGCTAAGCAGGGTATTCCAGGTGTCCCTGTCCCCAGCAACCCCAGTTCCTACTGGGGATCCCAAAGTGTTCCCAGGCCAGATGAGATGTACAGTATAATTTCTCCAGCGTGTTCTGGGTCTACCCCAAGGTCCTGGAATAAGTCCTGGAATAAGATGGAGTGCTCCCTCGGGTTGGGAGTAAGTTGCTACCCCAAGTGAAGGAGTTCAAGTATCTCAGGGTCACGAGTGATGGTAAAATGGAGCGTGAGATGGACAGGCAGATTGGGGCAGCATCAGCAGTAATGTGGGCATTGTACTGTACCTTTGTGGTAAAGAGAGAGCTGAGCCAGAAGGCAAAGCTTTTGATTTACCAGTCAATCTATGTTCCAACCCTCACCTACGGTCATGAACTTTAATCCAGAGCACACGGTGTTCAATCAGTATTCCAGATCCATCCATTCATTCATTTTCTTCTGCTTATCCGAAGTTGGGTCGCAGTGGCAGCAAGCTAAGCAGGGTATTCCAGGTGTCCCTGTCCCCAGCAACCCCAGTTCCTACTGGGGATCCCAAGGTGCTCCCAGGCCAGATGAAATATATAATCTCTCCAGCATGTTCTGGGTCTACCCCAAGATCCTGGAAAAAGTCCTGGAATAAGATGGGGTGCTCCCTCCGGGTTGGGAGTAAGTTGCTACCCCGAGTGAAGAAGTTCAAGTATCTCGGGGTCACAAGTGATGGAAAATGGAGCGTGAGATGGACAGGCAGATTGGGGCAGCATCAGCAGTAATGATGGCATTGTACCGTACCTTTGTGGTAAAGAAAGAGCTGAGCCAGAAGGCAAAGCTTTCGATTTACCAGTCAGTCAATTTACGTTCCAACCTTCACCTACAGTCATAAACTTTGGGTAGTGACTGAGAGGATGAGATCACACATACAAGCACCTGAAATGAGCTTTCTCCACTGAGTGGCTGGGCTCACCCATAGAGATAGGGTGAGGCACTCAGATATCCGGAGGGATCTCGGAGTAGAGCTGCTGCTCCTTCATGATGAAAGGAGTCAGCTGGGGTCAGTCTGATTAGGATGCCTCCTGGGCACCTTCCTTTAGAGGTTTTCTGGGCATATCCAACTAGGAGGAGACCTTGGGGTAGATCCAGAACACGCTGGAGAGATTATACATCTCATCTGGCCTGGGAGCACCTTGGAACTGGGAACCCCAGTAGGAACTGGGGATGCTGGGGACAGGGACACCTGGAATACCCTGCTTAGCTTGCTGCCACTGCAACCCAACTTCAGATAAGCAGAAGAAAATAGATGGATGGATGGATGGATCTGGAATACTGATTTATCTGTCCACAATACATGTTTCCACTGTGTGATGGTCCATTCCAGATGCCTCCAAGTGCAGAGAAGTCGATGGTGCTTCTGGACACAGTTAACATAAGGTTTCCTTTCTGCACAGTAAAGTTTTACTTGGTGTTTGTGGATGTAACTCCATATTGTAGAGCTTGACAAATGTTTTCCAAAGTAATCCCGAGCCCATGTGGTTTTATCAGCTATAGATGAATGACAGTTCTTGATGCAGTGCCATCTGAGGCATCAGAGATCACGGGTGTTCACGATTCGACTTGAGCCTTTGTCCTTTACACACCAAAAGTCTAGGCCTTTCTTGGATCCTGATTTTGTACCAAATCATGATTACAATCACCTGTTGACATCACCTGTTTCACATCACATCATTATATAATTGTTTTACTTCATTATTAGCCCTAAATTGCCCCCTTCACAACTTTTTTTTGGAATGTGTTACAGGTCTGAAATGCAGGAATGGATGTATGTTAACAAATGAAATGAAATTGGCCAGACAAAACATGAAATATCTTGGGTTCATTCTGTCTGCAATGAAATACAAGTCAAAGTAAATTTAGAAATTATTGGGTTTTTTTTTTTTGCATTTTCCACACATTCCCAACTTTTTCTGATTTGGACTTGTACATTATCAATCAAAGGTTTGGCCACACCTTCTAATTCAGTGTTTTTCTTTATTTTTATTATTTAAAAGTCACTTCATGTCTTAAATTAATGTTGGATGTCGTTTCTCTCTACTTAGTTGCTTGGTTCTTGACATATGGATTACTACAGTTGTGGAATAGAACTATTTACTGTATTTTTATTATTTACTATTTATTGTTTGATCTCAAACACATTAAGAAGGCAAGAAATTCCACAAATTAACTTTTGACAAGTCACACCTGTTAATTGAAAAGCATTCCAGGTAACTACCTCATGAAGCTGGTTAAGATAATGCCAATAGTGTGCAAAGCATCATCAAGGTAAACACTGGATCCTTTAAAGAACCTAAAATATCAAATACATTTTGTTTATTTTAAGACTTTTTTGCTTACCACATAATTCCATATATGCTCCATTTAATAGTTTTGACATCTTCAGCATTGGCAGTACACAATGTAGAAAATAGTCAAAATACAAAAAAAAATCCACCCAAGAGCGTGTGAATGTACAGTGTCTTGCAAAAGTATTCATCCCCTTTGGTGTTTGTCCTGTTTTGTCACATTACAAGCTGGAATTAAAATAGATTTTTTTGGGGGGTTAGCACCATTTGATTTACACAACATGCAACTTTAAAGGTGCAAATTGTTATTTTATTGTGACACAAACAACTATTAAGATGAAAAAAATAGAAATCTGGAGTGTGCATAGGTATTCACCCCTTTTGTATGAAACCCCTAAATAAGAGCTGGTTCAACCAATTAACTTCATAAGTCACATAATTAATTGATTAAGATCCACCTTTGTGCAATCAGTGTCACATGATCTGTCACATGATGTCTGTATAAATCAACCTGTTCTGGAAGGACCCTGACTCTGCAACACTACTAAGCAAGCAACATGAAAACCAAGGAGCACTCTGAACAGGTCAGAGACAAAGTTGTGGAGAAGTATGGCTCAGGGCTGGGTTATAAAAAAAATATCCCAGACGTTGAATATACCAGGGAGCTCCATTAAATACATTATAGCAAAATGGAAGGAATATGTCACTACTACAAACCTGTCAAGAGAAGGCCACCCACCAAAACTTACAGACTGGCCAAGGAGAGCATTAATTAGAGATGCAACAAACGCTACGTTCACACTGCAAGGCTTAATGCTCAATTCCGATTTTTTTGTGAAATCCGATTTTTTTGTGAGGTCGTTCACATTAACAAATATATATGACTTGTATGTGATCCTCAGTATGACCGAAAAGCGACATAAAAGTGTTCCACATGCGCATTGCAGGATACGACGATGTCACACGCAGTGAGCATGGCCAGTGTTTACGGAAGTAAAACCACCCGGTTGCGGTATGATCCATCCAATCTAGCTTGAATAGCTGCATCCCCCCAAATGGAAATCAGCTCCCTAACCTCTGCGTCCTTCCATTGAGAAGATTCAGAACCTTCACAGCCCGAAGCGTCCCTCGCATTGATGTCATGCGCAGGGGCGCAGATACGTTTTTTGAACTGGGGGGGACAAAGCTGCCAGCAAACCAACCCCAACTCCGATATGCCTGTCAAACTTGTTGTAGGTTACCATAGCAACCAAGCTCGAGCTCGCAACCTGTGCAGTCTGCGCAGCTCAACCAACCGAATATCAGTCTTTTTGTTTTATGTGAGTTGTTGCAACTATGTATACACTGCTGTGCACCTCAATAAACCGAATGGTAATTAGTCTTTTGATTTTTCCATGAGGTTTGCCTTATGCAAAGAAAGAGAGCATAGACATTTTTTCCTCCCTATAAGTGGGGGGGGACCGAGCGAGGTGAATTTAAATCTGGGTGGGACGAGTCCCCCCCTCTATCTGCGCCCGTGATTATGCGCCATGTTGTTGTAACTTTTTTTGAGAGACCCGCCGCCTACTTCAGCGCAGAATAGTGACGTTTGTGGCTTGTTGATGACGTGTAAGTCGGATGAATGCGACCTGGCGGTTCAGACTGAAGTCGCATATGAAAAGAGCGGATAGGAATCGGAATTAGGACCACATATCCAAATGGCCTGGGTCGGATTTGAAAAAATCGGATCTGTGTCGTTCATATTGTCAATAAAAGACCGGATACAGGTCACATATGGGCAAAAAGATCGGATTTGAGTCACTTCAGCCTGCAGTGTGAACGTAGCCAAAGACACTAAAGATAACACTGAAGGAGCTGCAAAGATCCACAGCGGAGATGGGAGTATCTGTCTATAGGACCACTTTAAGCCAAACGCTCCACAGAGTGGGGTTTTATGGAAGAGTGGCCAGAAAAAAAGCCATTGCTTAAGAAAACATGTTTGGAGTTTGCCCAGCAGCATGTGGCAGACTCCCCAAAAACATGGAAGAAGATTCTCTGGTCAGATGAGACTAAAATTGATCATTTTGGCCATCATGGAAAATGCCATGTGTGGCCCAAACCCAACATTTCCCAACACCCTGAGAACACCATTCCTATAGTGAAGCATAGTGGTGGCAGCATCATGCTGTGGGGATATTTTTCATCTGCAGGGCCATGAAAGCTGGTCAGGACTGAAGGAAGGATGGATGGCACTAAATATAGGGCAATTCTGGAGGAAAACCTGTTTGAGTCAACCAGAGGTTAGAGACTGGGATGAAGGTTCACGTTCCAGCACGACAATAACCTGAAACATACTGGCTAGTTGTGCTAAGCTAATAGAGACATACCCCAAGAGACTTGCAGCTGTAATTGCAGCAAAAGGTGGCTCTACAAAGTATTGACTTGGGGATGAATACCTATGCACACTCCAGATTTCTGTTTTTTCATCTTAATTATTGTTTGTGTCACAATAAAACAGCAATTTGCCCCTTTAAAGTGGTAGGCATGTTGTGCAAATCAAATGGTGCTAACACCACCAAAAAAGTCCATTTAAATTACAGCTTGTAACGGGACAAAACAGGACAAACACCAAGGGGGTGAATACTTTTGCAAGGTACTGTATATGAATGTACATTAATATTCATTTAGAAGGTTGACTCATTAAGAGTAATAAAATGTGCATTAGAGGGACGTTAATTGACTCAAGTTCTTTTGCAGAACTTACCGTACAGACTGGAATTCATTTTAGGAATTAGAATTAATTTAGAAAACTTTTTTTTTTTCAAAATCTTGGTAAACTTAACAGTGCTAAAGACAGACTGTGGTGATTTTTAATCATCTAAGGCTGTCAAAGTTACAGTATATATTCTCCCATAAAGATTGTAGTGGAAATGCCTGAACTGGAGATACTTTTCTTTACCTGACTCTGTGTGTGTGTGTGTTCTCCACAGCTCCACCACTGAGGACTGTAGTGAAACTGAATTTGACATCTGATGTGTTTGATCTTGCTGTGCAGTCATCTGTTTTAGAGCTGGTGAGTCGCACAATGTCTGTGAAATTGAGTTAAGATGCCTCTATTTACATTTCTCACTTTTCACCTTCTTAAATGTCTGTTATCCTCAATAACTATTTTTTTTTCATGTCATGAGCAGGACTCAGTGAATAACAGTGCCTATTGATGTACTTCTTTATATGATCATTTGCTTCTGCACTGTGCTTGTTAGCTGGCTAGCAGCTGATTGTTCCACGCTTAGCACGCAACCTATTTTACTTTTCCAAGGTATCTTATCTTGAATCACCACAAACAAAATATGCACTGGAAAATAGGCTTTAATTTAAAATGAACTTAAATTAAATTAAAAATAAAAATAACGTTTAATTTAAAATAAGTCTACCCTACATTAACGGAGACAGAGTGGAAAAGTTCATCACCAGTTTCAAGTTCCTTGGACCCACATTTCTGAAGATCTTATATGGTCAACAAACATCATTTACCTGGTTTAAAAAAAAAAAAAGACAGCATTGGCATTGCTTTTTAAGAACACTCGGGAGCCAACCTTCCAGAACATCTGCTGGTGTCTTTTTACTGTTACTCCATCAAAAATATCTTGACCTACAAGATCTGTGTGGTATGACACCTGCTCTGTGGCTGACAAGACAGTTATGCAAAGAGTCAGCCACACAACCCAGAGAATGATCAAAATCAAAGCTGCCAGGCCTGGAGGATATCTACAGTTCCTATGGAAAGCCTCCAACATAATTAAGGTCCCCTCACATATTGCCACCATCTATTTGGCATACTTCTTTCTGGAAAGCGCTATTGGATCATCAGGGCACGCCATTCCAGACTACTGAATAGTTTCTACCCATAAGCCATCACCACACTCAAAATGGCACTGCCTAGTGAACCCAGCACTCCAACTCTACCCCATCCCCTGCAGTCTGTCCCCTCTACATCCACACAATTCCTGCTTTAACTAGTCAATATAACATACCATGGACTATTCAATTTCATTATATTTCTGACAATTTACAAGTTTATAACATTAAAATTTGGTATTTGATACTAAATATGGTATTTGATAACAAACAAACAAAAAAAACCAACAAGTTTTGTTTGTTTGTTTGTTTTTTTCATTTTGAAGCCACAATCAAAAATTGTTCTGGTTTTATTTATTTTTTAATTTCTGTTAATGATATGGAAATAGAATGGATGAAAAGTACATTTACCACAACAGATGTATTCTCCTAAATTAGTACAAATACAGACACAGTTGTGGTGTGTATGATTAATGAGTTTTTATGCTACTTTCATAAACAAACTGCTGACAGTCCACAGTAATCACAGTAAGTTCCTGTAGAGTTCAATAATAAAATATCCCAAAGAAGACAGCCAAAAGTGCTTCAGTGATTACAGGCCAGTCACACTCACACCTATGAACAGAGATGCATTTCCACAAGAAAATGCAAATGTGATTGTGCTCATAACATCAGCTGGCTGTCACACGCCACATTTATTCTCCTAAATTAGTACAAATACAGACACAGATGTGGTGCGTATGATTAATAGGTTTTTATGCTACTTGTTTCATAAACAAACTGCTGACAGTCCACTGTGATCACAGTAAGTTCCTGTAGAATTAAATAAACAAGGATTATTATAATAATAAAAATGTTATTATATAAGAATGATACTGAGTAATTAAATCCTGATTCTGTTCTTCAGATCAAGCAGAAACTTGAAGAGAAAGGCATGCTGGAGAACACCACAGTGACCTGGAGGGTGCAGCCAGATGGAAACATCTTTCACAAGGAAAATTAAAGGAGTAAGCTGTAATATCAAATCACATGCTCTGTATTTAGCATATACCATTTAATCTAAAGCTTGAGTAATGTTTCAATAATGTAAGCTGCAATCAAACTGCAGTCTTAATGAAATTCGTAAAAATACAGATCATATTCAGCAAATCACATTTGAATGTAGTATAAGTTTTTATGCCTTCCTAATTGAGCTAGTTGAATCAAAGGATTAGACATAACTATATTCTATTCTTGTGCTGTGATATTTCAGGTGTCTATAGAATTTTGTTAGACTGCAAGTGAGATCTGTAAATTGTGTGAACAAAATATTCATTCAGAAGTTGGAGTGTGTTTAAGAGGAAAGAATTGTGCATTAGGGGGAAGTTAACTGACTCTCACAAGATTTTTTTTTTTTTTAGATCTTAACATATATAGTGGAATTGCTTTCGAAAAATGAAAGAAAACCTTTCCTGTGACCTTCAAATTGTGTAAACAAAACAGTACACTGAGTGCAGAATTATTAGGCAAGTGAGTATTTTGACCACAACATCCTTTTAATGCATGTTGTCCCACTCCAAGCTGTTTAGGCTTGAAAGCCTACTACCAATTAAGTATATCAGGTGCTGTGCATCTGTGTAATGAGAGGGGGTGTGGTCTAATGACATCAACACCCTATATCAGGTGTGCATAATTATTAGGCAACCTCTTTTCCTCTGGCAAAATGGGTCAGAAGAGAGATCTGACAGACTTTGAAAAGTCTAAAATTGTGAGATGTCTTGCAGACGGATGCAGCACTCTTGAAATTGCGAAGATGTTGAAACGTGATCACCGAACAATCAAGCGTTTCATTGCAAATAGTCAACAGGGTCGAAAGAAGCGTGTGGAAAAAAAAAGGCGCAAAATAACTTCACATGATCTGCGGAAAATCAAGCGTGAAGCTAACAAGCAGCCATTAGCATCCAGTTCTGCCATATTCCAGAGTTGCAACATTCCTGGAGTGTCAAAGAGTACAAGGTGTGCAATACTGAGGGACATGGCCAAGGTAAGGAAGGCTGAAAAACGACCACCACTGAGTAAGGCACACAAGATAAAACGTCAAGACTGGGCCAAGAAATATCTTAAGACTGATTTTTCTAAGGTGCTGTGTTCTGATGAGATGAGAGTGACTCTTGATGGGCCAGATGGATGGGCCTGTGGCTGGATCAGTAATGGGCACAGAGCTCCACTCTGACTCAGACGCCAGCAAGGTGGAGGTGGAGTACTGCTATGGGCTGGTATCATCAAAGACGAGCTTGTTGGACCTTTTCGAGTTGAGGATGGACTCAAACTCAACTCCCAGACCTACTGCCAGTTCCTGGAAGAAACCTTCTTCAAGCAGTGGTATAGGAAAAAGTCAGCATCTTTCAAGAAGAACATGATTTTCATGCAGGATAATGCTCCATCTCATGCGTCCAAATACTCCACTGCGTGGCTAGCCAGTAAAGGTCTGAAAGGTGAAAAAATAATGACATGGCCCCCTTGTTCACCTGACCTAAACCCCATAGAGAACCTGTGGTCCATTATAAAACGTGAGGTCTACAAAGAGGGAAAACAGTACACCTCTCTGAACAGTGTCTGGGAGGCCGTGGTTGCTGCTGCACACAATGTTGGTCGTGAACAGATAAAGAAATTGACAATCTATGGATGGAAGGCTTTTGAGTGTCCTCATGAAGAAGGGTGGCTATATTGGTCACTGATTTGTTTTTGTTTTGTTTGAATGTCAGATATGTTTATTTGCAAATCTGGAGGTGTCATATCAGTGTACCTGGTGAAAATAAATAAGTGAAATGGCTACATATTTGGTTTTTATTAAGTTGCCTAATAATTCTGCACAGTGAAAGTTACCTGAACACATACATATTCTCCTAAAATGGCCAAAACTAAAAACGCCCCACTCTAACTTCCATACATATTCAGCTTTGATATTTATGAGACTTTTTGGTTGATTGAGAACATAGTTGTTGTTCAATAATAAAACTAATCCTCAAAAATACAACTTGCCTAATAATTCTGCACTCAGTGTAAACATTATGATCTGTCCATTTACTAATCACTCTTTTCAATATTGTGTGCAAAAAGGTCATATTCAATATCTTTTACTGTCTACATTAGTAAATCACCTTTTTATTGAGAAATTATTTCAATTCGGAAATGTAATTCAGTCTGTCTGTACTGGATGCACCATTTTCATACTTTCATTTCAATAAAGACTTCATCCACAAGGTGGAAGCAGAGCACAAAGCAAATCATGAACTGTTTGGCTGGGGACTAGCAGAACTAGCAGACTAGTGGGTGTAAGAATTTTCTTTAGTTAATGAATGATTCTGAAAACACTTTCTAATTAACATAGTAAGTAAAATTGTTAATAAAATAATGAGTTGCCTGACCCATTCCTTCACGAAATATTTCATTACTCTTGCTTGTTTGCACAATCCCAGTGTCAATCACACTGTATTTCACTATACATTGCAATCTGTACAACTTTGTTTGTGACAAATAAAATCTCTGAATCTTTTGAATCCTTGACAACACTGTTGCTTGTACCTCATACATTAGTTTTAGAGGTGAGACATAACAACAAGAAGCCCTGGTTCATTTCAGAACTGAGAACGCATTACTCTAACTTACCATTCCTGCAACTGGGCAGTATATGCCAAATCTTCCCTACATCAGGGAATTAAATCTGAAAAAAATGGCATTTTCAAAAAGTCTGAAGGATCACTACTTCTCAGTGTAGAAAGGCATTCAACAATTCACAAACTACAAAAAATGAACTATCCAGCTTTGAAGCCAACCCCACCTGGGCAACCAACGAAACCAGTTCTACTGCAGTTTTGAAAGATAAGGGTCCTCCAACAATGATGTCAGCACACCCCACACCTTTACACACCTCTCTCCTTCTGCTACCTGTTCAATACATTCGACACACTTCCCTCCTCAACTAACTCTCTACTTCCACCATCCATTTTTTTTTAAAGATTTTTTTGGGGGGCTTTTTCCACCTTTATTGGATAGGACAGTGTAGAGACAGGAAATGAGCGGGAGAGAGAGACGGGGAGGGATCGGGAAATGACCTCGGGTCGGAATCGAACCCGGGTCCCCGGATTTATGGTATGGTGCCTTATCCACCTGAGTCACGACCCCCCCAATCCAGCTTCATAAGCAAAGTGGTAGGTTTTGATCTGTCTGTACTGAAAGAGGTTGAAGTGACAAAGTGTGATCTAAGAATGTAGGCCTCTGCCACCTAAGAGATTCTGCCTCATGGATATCCGGGAGCAGACAGTTACTGACACAGACACAGCTGCTCAGAGATGTTTCTCAGTTTATTGGAGGACAAACATGAGCATATATCCACATTCAAGAGTGTGTTGTAGCTATGGGATTGGATGATGATGATGATGAAGATGTGATTGATGAAGCTAAGTTATCTATGTATGACAGGGTAACATCAATGAGTGATGAAGCATTACATCACTGGTTTAGACTACACTACTTTATGAAAGAAGAGAGACATTATGTACCATTACATCACCCATCAAGATCATAATCTTATGAAAAGAAGAAAGACATTAGTGGCCAAAAGAACCTTAATTAAGCAGCAAGCAGAATGTGTGAGCAAAGATAAAGCTCTATGATTTAATTAACCAAAAGAAGTAGTAATCAAAACAGCCTGTTCCAGTTTCAAGCATCAAGTAGAAGTCAGACCAGGATATACTAGCTTCATCAAATATATGCATGCCAAGCATATATTTCTATCAATGCCTTCTTAGATCCTGAAAGGATCTGATGCATGCTTGGTCACACCAGACTTTCCTCCTCTTTAAGTTTGAGGTCTTGCAATGGTATGGCTTTTAAGAACAGACATTGTTGCAAAGCAACCACGCAAAGAAACAAAGACCCCAAACACATGAGCCAATTCCATCCCCAATGAACTAATTTATCCCTGATGAGCAAGCCTGTGGCAATTGTGGCAAGAAAAAACTCACTCAGACAACATGAGGAAGAAACCTTGAGAGGAACCAGACTCAAAAGGGAGCCCATCCTCGTTTGAGTGATAACAGATAACATGATTATAAATAACCTGCTTCTATAACTGTGTCCTATAGAGTCACAAAGTGCCATTTTGCAACCAGGAAACTCATTTAACATGAAGTCTATTTTGTTGAAGTAATCTTGGTGATAAGTGGCATTGACAAGTGGTGCCAGCATATGGGCCATAAGTAAGTGCTATGACAAAACTAATACAAAGATTAATATATGTGTATATGAAAAGGTGACATGAGGAGAGGTCCTCTAAGCAGGGTATCTGCACATTTTTCAAGTACAAATTTAAAGACTTTTAAGACCTTTTCAAGACCTCTAAATGGAAAAATTAAGACTGTACCATGGCAAAGAAAATGATAAATACGACAACTTAAAACTGTTTTCTGCAATAGTTTTTTTTTTTTTACTAACTTTATGAAGAATGCACACAATCGGTGAACAACAGGGTGCATCAATGGCAACTGTTAGACATGCAAACAGCTGAAGCAAAGTTGTGTGTTTTGGGCCTGCAGAACTACTGCAGCAGCAAGGAGAAGACTGGGGTTTACTGGAGAAAACACCATGAATCATTTCAAAAACGAAAACAATAAACGGCAAGTAGAACCAGCTGAACAACCTTAGCCGGCATTATTTAAATCCTCAAAGATTATCTTTGATGATGTGTGATTTTGTGTCCGACAGCAAAATCAGTCTGAGTGTCGTACAGTATACAGCTGGCTGAGGAAGTTCTCGAGTATCTTCTGCATTATAGCAGATAACAGCATAAACCTGTTTATGCAGTCATACAATCATCAGAGCGTTACATTAAACAGAAAAAACAACTGTCACCTTTCATAACCATTATCAATATTAATCAATGTGTTGTAATAACTGTAAACTAATTATCATCAGTGCAATTGTTATATCAATGTTCATTATTCAAAAATACTCATTAATTATTATCTATAATCCATGAATAATTGTTTGTATTACTACTACTACTACTAATAATAATAATAACTACTTTTTTAATAATAATTAAAAAAAATAACTCAATTTTATAACATTTCAATAATCACTACTTATTAGCTATATTAATTAATAATAGAGTAGCAATTATTATAATTCAGTATTATTAATTACTACTTAATTAATAAGCAGTGATGATCAAAATGTAATTTAATAATTACTTTCATCAACTACTAAATTATACTAATAAATAATAAGTAGTGATTATTAAAATGCTATAAAATTGAGTTATAAGATTAGTTAAAATTATTATTTAAAAAGTAGTAATTATTATTATTATTAGTAGTAGTAGTGATACAAACAATTATTCATGGATTATAGATAATAATTTGTTTTTAATAGTGAACATTGATATAACAATTGAACTGATAATAACAATAATAACATTTACAACAAGTATTACTAGTAGTATTATTGTTTATTATTATTATTAGTAGTAGTATAGTTATTTTATATCAATGTTCACTATTTTAAAAAATTATCTATAATCCATGAGTATTTGTTTGTATTCTACCAATTACTACGTTTTAATAATTATTTGTAATAATTTTTAATAACTTAATTGTATAACATTTAATAATCCCTAGTACTTATTAATCACTAATTCATAAGTAGTAATGATTAAATCAATAATAATTACTATTACTACTAATTATTATTAGTGGTTGCTAATATTATTCTTATTATTATATTAAAAACACTGTTGTAGACGATAAGTAATAAAACTAAAAAACTTTTTGTACAAATTATATTGTACTATATTTAGAATTATTGTATTTTCTGGAGTTCTTTTTAATTGAGTTTTGAAATAAAGGTTGTTTATATATTTATATTAAACTTAGTACAATAAACAATGTTAATTATGTAAAAAAAATGATGCTAATCACTATTATTAGTAGTATTTCCTATAAGCCCCATTTTCCACCTGACTCTTGTGCGCATGCGCGAACCCCCCTGCATTTCACTCCGGAGCGCTTGACCTCTAACACACGCGCGCGCCTCGTGTCCGTGAAAAACCAGTTTCCCAGTCCGCCGTGTCCCCAGCGCTGCGGTACCGGCTTTAAACACATTTGTGCGATCCAGCGCTTTTTATCGCAAACGATTCTTCTCCTTATTTTGGGGGTATTTGTTATCCCCCAACCACTTGTCGTTAAACAGACATCTTCCCATAATTATCAACGCTTTCTAGCGCCCACGTAAGCTACCCGCGCATCTCTCACTCTTCACAACCACCACACCACACCACACCACACTTCCTCCAGTAGCCTCCTAACGTTAGTTCTTGATCTACGTAATGCACAGAACACACAGCACCAATGCTGCCCCCAAAAGGTACGCTGGTCACTTTTAAAATTACAGTTAAAAAAAATACCCCAAACCGGATGGAGACATTTCACTCGTTCGGTCCAATATTAAATTTAATACCTCCCTTTCGAAAATTCCAGTCATTCCAAACAATTTAAGACGTTTTTAGGCCTTAAAAACCGAAAGTTGTATTTAAGACTTTTTAAGGACCCGCGGGAACCCTGTCTAAGGACTTCTTGATTGCTGAATCGCTGCTGTCAAAGGTGAGATGAGATGAGGTCCCCTAAAGACTTTTTGATTGCTGTATTTCTGCTGTCAAAAAATGTCAAGCCTCTCCCCAAAGTTGATCTCCCTCAAGTAAATAATGACTATCGAGGAATAAGTAGGGCGGCATGGTGGTGTAGTGGTTAGCGCTGTCGCCTCACAGCAAGAAGGTCCAGGTTTGAGCCCCGTGGCCGGCAAGGGCCTTTCTGTGCAGAGTTTGCATGTTCTCCCCGTGTCCGCGTGGGTTTCCTCCGGGTGCTCTGGTTTCCCCCACAGTCCAAAGACATGCAAGTTAGGTTAACTGGTGACTCTAAATTGACCGTAGGTGTGAGTGTGAATGGTTGTCTGTGTCTATTGGCCCTTTTCCACTACCCTTTTTCAGCTCGCTTCAGCTCACTTCAGCCCGACACAGCTCGCATTTCGACTACCTCAGAGCAGCACGACTCAGCTTGCTTCAGCCCTGCTTAGCACCCAAAACTCGCACGGTTTTGCAGTGGGGCTGAAGCGAGCCAAACCGAGCCGAATGAGGCTAGGGGCGTGAGCAGACACTCCCCTGTGCACTGATTGGTGAGGAGGAGTGTCCTCACACGCCCACACACGCCCCGCGAGCACGCTGGGATCTGTAAACACTGTAAACCCGGAAGAAGAAGAATTACGAATTACGAGAATTTCTGAAGCCTTATGCGCCTCACCTCATCTATACGCTCTTGCCAGCATAGGCGGTTTTAAACGGGGGCCAGTGCCCCTGTAAAACTGCTCCTGGCCCCTGTTGTGGCCCCTGTGCTGAACAGATAATAAGATTTATTAATTTTGACGTGCGCTGGCTCGAAGATCGGAACTGACATGACGGAGTGTTCTACACGGACTCCTTAAAGCGCTACACGCACACTGTTACCTGCAGCAGAAAGACCAGCAGCAGCGCGAATTGTAAACTTCGGACGTGAGAGATAACAGCTGTCACGTCCGAAGTTTTTTGATTGAAAAGCCATCAGATACAGTAGCGTTGACACGTTTCACTGAGCCATATAAAGAAGTATTTTTTGAGCTCTTTAGACTATGCAAAATAGCTGTGGCACTCCCAGTGAGATCTGCCTCTTGTGAGCGGAGTTTCTCCACTTTGAAACTGGTGAAGACCTACCTCCGATCCACCATTAGTGAGGAGTGTCTAAGCAATCTTGGTGTGCTCAGCATTGAATCCAGAAGGTCCAAGGCTTTGAACCTTGATGCATTTGTAGTCTACAAATGCATCAAGGTTCAAAGCCTTGGACCTTCTGGTCAATCGCAGAATCTTGTTGTTGTAGTGTTTCAGCCTGCTGTGAATGCTATAGGGTGATTCTGAGACCACTGTATGTGAATTTATTTTTTCTTTCTATTTTTCCCCCCTGCTGTACATAAAGAGAGTGAGATGATGACAGTGTGATTTAGATAAAGATAGTGATTGTACATTCAAGTCTCATGCTGTGAAAAAGAAAATTCATTCATGCTGTGAATTTAAAAAGTGTCATTGGACAGATAAAAGGTTCATTGTATGCAAAAATAGAAATCTTATTTTACAAAAAAGAGAAACATGGTTTTAAGATTTATTGAGCACAATTTATGTTTAGGCTATTGAGACAGAATGTTTATCTCATTGTATTTATGCTCAATGTATTTTGTTTTGGTTTTAAATAAACTAAACAAAACATTTTGAACGCTTAAATATTGCCATGTTTTTTCCTTATGTGCCCCCCTGAAAAAACACTGGCCCCACCTCGGCCCCCCTAGTAATTTTGGTCTAGAACCGCCACTGCTTGCCAGTATCTGTTGGCGTTGTCGGTGACAACAAGCCACAGCACCAAGACGAGCAACACTAATGACTCCATGTCCTCCATGTTTATTGTTTACTATCCGGGTCGTGAGACTACCGCTTAAAAGATCACTGATGTCACTGTTTGCGCCGCCTAACAACATCACGTGACGTCCACCCACTTTCGCTAACTCCACCCAATGTGTCCACCCACTTCCAGCCAGCACGGTTCAGCGCGGTTGTAGTCGAAATGCAACTCCAACAGCCCCGCTCAGCTCGACTCAGCCTAACTCAGCACGGCACGGCTCAGCCCAACTCAGCCGCGTTGGTAGTGGAAAAGCGGCATATGTGTCAGCCCTGTGATGACCTGGCGACTTGTCCAGGGTGTACCCCGCCTTTCGCCTGTAGTCAGCTGGGATAGGCTCCAGCTTGCCTGCAACCCTGTAGAACAGGATAAAGCGGCTAGAGATAATGAGATGAGAATGAGGAATAAGTATAACACCAGTTATAGCACAGGCGTTTGAAAAGGTCATTTACAGGAAACACACGAAAGATGATGTCGAACAAGATCTCAGCCCAGGCCAATTTGCTTACAGGGATGTTGGATATTGTACAGATGCTTTGCTGGCCATTCAACATACAGTACATATGTACTTAGATCATCCTGACTGTAAAGCTGTGCGTTTATTCACTATGGACTTCAGCAAGGCTTTTGACTCTGTTAAACATTATTTATTATCTGAAAAACTGAAAAAAACTTCCACTTAACTCATATGTTACCAATCTGTATCTAAATTTCTTGAAAAATAGGCAACAAAGGGTTATCCATGATGCTTTTGTAGGGCATTGGAAAGAGGTCAATCATACCTCCCAGCACTGGCGGCTCGTTAATAGGGGCGATTTGGGCGACGCACTCCCAAACAGGGAAGGAGATTTTTTTTTTTTTATCTACTCCTACTACCAACAGTAATGTCATTGTCCAATCAGGCTAAGGTCGCGCCTGGTGTAGCCACGCCCTTTTGGGGCGATTTCTGTCAGGTTCAGATTTGCCCCAAAATCTCCCATTGACACTAATGGTACGTACGTTTTTTTCGAAAATCCTGCTCCCAGTGCATTTTCTATTAGGTTTTATGTGCTCGCACAAGCAGCGTGCTTACGTCATACACCTGTTGCGCCGCGCAAGTGTTGCCAGATTGGTTTTAAGTGCATTTTGGCGGGTTTTGAACATAATTTTGGGCTGGAAAACGCAACTTGCGCGGGAAATGTGTGAACATTCTATGAAGAAGATGGCGGCGAGTGTTGAGTGCAACAATACAATAGCGTCTCTGAAAGAAGTTCCCTTTAGTCGTCGTACCAATGAGGAGAAAACGGCAATCAAACAGCTAGGACCTCCTAGACCTAATTTAAACGTCAAGCAAGTGTCTACGAAGGGGGAGAAGACCTGCTCAAGAGGTTTTAACAAGAACTGATACCACCGGAAAACTTGGCTAGCTGGCTGTGATGTAGTCAATGCTCTTTTTTGCTACCCTTGCGTTCTCTTCCACCCTGGAAGTAGCACAGCAGACGGTACAGTGATATCTGATATTTGAATTTACTAGGCAAAAGTTGTTTTTGTGTGTGTGTGTGTGTGTGTGTTTTACCAATGGCAGTTTAACATTGCCATGTTTTTGTTTTACCAATGGCAGTTTAACATTGCCATGCTTGGAATATTTCAGTAGCCTCAAGTTCTCTCTGACTTGGTGTAAATTAAGCATATTTTCAGTTTTTATATATTGTACAGTATATGTGTTCATTGGAGCCAGCAGCACCTTACCTTTTTTCCAACTTGTTAAGCCAAGTTGCACTGACTACAAAACCTTGTGTAACCTTGTGTGTATATAGCTAAATAACTAAAGCCTTTTGTGTTCATTGACATGCTTGTAATACTTTAAATTTCCTTTTAAGGCATGGCTTTCTGGAGGAATTCTTGGGAAAAAAACTGCAGAATTTATTTAGAATTATTATTTGTTGTTAAAATGGTGCAATTCCATATAAAAAAAACACACAATTAAGCTGCACATGTTTGTTTGATGGTTATGCTTTTCTTCATCTTTTTCAAAACTTAAATAAACACTTGTTTTGGATTTATATCCTGCCACTTTAATTGCATTCTTTAGAATTGAAGAAATTAGAATATGTTTATAATTAAGAATTTGTGTCTACTTCTTATAGAATACTGGAATAATATGAGAAAATAAATGAGTAATGTAATATTAATTGATTGTGATGCCAAATGTTTTGCTTTGAAGGCTTCACAATGAATCTTCCTTAGTTTTAGCCTGGCAAGCCAGACTAAATGTGAATATTTGCCACTCGTAGGCAAAAACATTTTTGGCCGCTCGGCGGGTGGGTCTAGTTTACTAGGCTACCTTATGGCCCTTTTCCACTACCCTTTTTCAGCTCACTTCAGCTCGCTTCAGCTCACTTCAGCCCGACACGGCTCGCGTTTCGACTACCAAAAACCGGCACGACTCAGCTCGTTTCAGCCCTGCTCAGCCCCCAAAACTCGCACCGTTTTGGAGTGGGGCTGAAGCGAGCCAAACCGTGCCGACTGAGGTTGGGGGCGTGAGCAGACACTCCCCTGTGCACTGATTGGTGAGGAGGAGTGTCCTCACATGCCCACACACGCCCCGCGAGCGCGCTGGGATCTGTAAACACCGCAAACCCGGAAGGAGAAGAATTACAAATTACGAGAATTTCTGAAGCCTTATGCGCCTCGCCTCATCTATACGCTCTTGCCAGCATCTGTTGGCGTTGTCGGTGACAACAAGCCACAGCACCAAGACCAGCAACACTAACGACTCCATGTCATCCATGTTTATTGTTTACTATCCGGGTCGTGAGACTACTGCTTAAAAGCTCACTGAATCAGTGACATACAGAGCATCGTGGACGAGTTCGCGGAGCGCAAGGCTCGTCGTATGCCCTTCAAATAATGCGCGCAGTAGGCTATTGATGTTTTATTATAAGCCATGTACAGTATGTCACCTAATGTTTTTTTGTTTCTGAGTTACATGTTCGTTTGAAGGACTTAATGTACAAAATAACATAGTTGCACCCCGTAGTATTGAAATTGGTAAACACAGTGCATTCAGTGAGGTTTGCACCGCCCTCCTTTTATTTCTGACTCTTCCTGTCACCGTTGCAACCTCTGAGCGCTCATTCGTATGCCCTTCAAATAATGTGCGCAGTATAGGCTATTGATGTTTTATTATGAGCCATGTACAGTATCCTAATGTTTTTTGTTTCTGAGTTACATGTTCGTTTGAAGGACTTGATGTACTAAATAACATAGTTGCACCCGGTAGTGTTGAAATTGGTAAACACCGCAGTTGCGGACATTTTGTAGCCTAAAACGATGTTATGATAAGCTTTAATAAAGGGCCCGGTCATTTGCCCCGCCCCCGGCCCGGCTCTGACTTGTTCCGCCACTGTCACTGATGTCACTGTTTGCGCTGCTTAACGACATCACGTGACGTCCACCCACTTTCGCTAACTCCACCCAATGTGTCCACCCACTTCCAGCCAGCACGGTTCAGCGCGGTTGTAGTCGAAATGCAACTCCAACAGCCCCGCTCAGCTCGACTCAGCTCGACTCGGCACGGCACGGCTCGGCTCAGCCGCGTTTGTAGTGGAAAAGCGGCATTAGTTTGCCACCTTTAATTTGTTTAGTGTTGCCACCTAGTGGAGAGAAGAGATATTGTCTGTATTGATATCTGAATTTACCAGGCAAAAACAAGTTCAGCTAATTGATTTGCTACCTAGGTCAATTTACTTCAGTCCTGTGGACATTTACGGTCCGTGTAGACATAACGGGGGGGAAATTGCCCCCCTGACAAAAAATTCAGGAGCCGCCACTGCCTCCCAGGGTAGTGTTAGTGGCCCCTATCTTTTTAATATTTTTCTAAATGACCTCGAAATTAATGATGGTTCCACAACTTTCTTGTATAAATATGTGGATGATTCCACTATTATCGTGCCTGTGTGGAGGGATAAGGTTTGCGCTGGCAAATTAGTAACGCAGTTTTTTGAATGGTCAAATTACATTTCCATGACTTGTAATCCTAGTAAATGTAAGGAGCTGACTATTGTGAAAAAGGGCAATGTAGAGAGATTTGATAGGATAGCCAGTATACCTCAGGCCAAGGAACTTGTTTTGCTTGGTGTCACTTTTCAGTCTGACGCCAGATTCACAACTCATGTGAAAAACAAATTAACAAAAGCAAATAAGTGCCTATATGTAATAAGATCGCTTAGAAAAGAAGGGTACAATCAAGCGGAAATCAATTATTTATTTAATACCTGTAAGGGTTCTCCCAGCCAGAACGGTCAACTTCTCGAGACCAATGCCCTCGTGCCACCCAGAGCTCTGGGGGTGAGTCGCAGAAAAAAGACAGGAACCCCATGAGTTCACGATCTTTTATTCGCAAGTCCCCCAATTAGACAAGAATACAGAGGGTTATTATATGTGGGTGTTATCTGATGAAATGACGTCTATGTGTGTGTGTCTGTGTGTGAATGAAACCTTCAATCATAAGCAAAATAATATTTCAGCAATTCAGCAATTTCAACATTTATGCACGTCAAAGCGCGCGAGATGTTTCCCTACGACAATTTTAAACAAAGACATGTTTATGTCTAGTCTAGCAAAGAAGTGTGTGTCTTTTCCACTGGAGGAAGGCCACACAGTAACTTGGTCAAGTTACACAGGAATAGTTTAAAATCACTGTTATAGTATATGTAAAAAGCTCTAAAATATTAAAATCATAAAGTCTTAACACCTTGTGCAGCAATAAGGCTAATATAAATCTATAAAACTAACATGAATCACTTAATGCAGCTTTAAATCTAACATTCAATCTAACATTCAATCAAATTCAACACTGAAGAGACTGGTTAAATCTAACAATCCTAAATCACAATCCTAGCTACAAAACTAACTTAAATCATGGCTTTAAATCTAACTTTTAATCCCAAATACACGTTTGATATGCAGCTGTGGGTGTGTGTGGGTGTGTCTGACATCATTGCAGACCTTGGCGCCGTCCAGACACATCTCTGATCAATAATACACATTTCATATCAAAATAAGCAGAATGTTCTGAATGGAATTTTTAAACAATGTCTAGCTGAGACAGAAGGTCATTTTAACTGAACAGAATAAATCCTTACAATTTTGTCACAAATAAATTACTGCCTTCTTGGTCAAGAATAAATACTTACAATTATTTATAAATAAAGGAATAAAATCTTACAATCCCCTCTTTGACCTGCGACCTTGGCGTTATCAGCACCAATGTTGTAATGTTGTAAGATTTTATTCCTTTATATATAAATAATTGTAAGTATTTATTCTTGACCAAGAAAGCAGTAATTTATTTTAAACTATTCCTGTGTAACTTGACCAAGTTACTGTGTGGCCTTCCTCCAGTGGAAAAGACACACACTTCTTTGCTAGACTAGACATAAACGTCTTTGTTTAAAATTGTCGTAGGGAAACATCTCGCGCGCTTTGATGTGCGTAAATGTTGAAATTGCTGAAATATTATTTTGCTTATGATTGAAGGTTTCATTCACACACAGACACACACACATAGACAAATATCAAACAGTGATGTAATTTCATCAGATAACACCCACATATAATAACCCTCTGTATTCTTGTCTAATTGGGGGACTTGCGAATAAAAGATCGTGAACTCATGGGGCTCCTGTCTTTTTTCTGCGACTCACCCCCAGAGCTCTGGGTGGCACGAGGGCATTGGTCTCGAGAAGTTGACCATTCTGGCTGGGAGAACCCTTACAATACCATCATACTACCTAATATTTCATATGGGCTCGCAGTGTATGGTGTCGCTGAAGCTGAACTAACAACAGTTCAGTGTTTTTTAGATAGGTATAAGAAGCGTAGATATATTTCAAACCATGTTAAAGGCCCGGTCCCACTGCACTTACGGATGCAAAGAGGATGTAAAACGTAAAAAAATCTTTGCCATCCGTTGGAAAACGCTATGCATCCGTTGTGTACTCATTGCATACGTGCTTCATACGCTCTATCCATCGAGCATCCGTCCACTGTGATTTCATCCGCGCAAAAAGTTTTGAGCTGCACAAAACTTTTAGAACGGATGAACTTTCTGCCGTGTACGATGTAAATCCGCGACATATACGAGCAACAAACGTTCTATGTCCGTTATCATCCGTTAAACGTCTGCTGTATCCTCTCTGCATCCTCTGGGCATCCTCGCAACTCACATCCGCTGCAGCTGAAAACAGAAAGAGGGAGGAAAGATAAGGTACATGAAACATCTATTCATCATTAGTAGCACAGAAATAGAAAGGATGTAAGCGTATGCATCTCGTATATAAAGTATTCAAAACGGACAAAGCGTTTATATCTGGGATGTATCTCGTATATTTAGGATGTCTGGAGTATGTCTAGAGTATGTAGAAGGACACCTAGCAGACAATCGATATTTTGTATAAAAAGGGGGAGAAAATCATCTAGTAGTAGAGATGTATCGATGTAGCCGCCAGCACATCTTTCCGCTTTATGCTGACGGCGTGCGTGCTGCATCCCTTTATATCCGCGGAGCAGACGCAATTCATACCCCCCGCATGCGCAGTGAACAGTCTGCATCCGATATACATCCGTGCAACATCCCCTTTGTTTCCGTTAGGCGTACGTGATGCATCCCCTTCATCCGCTATGCATCTGCTCTTTCTGCTATGCGTCCGCTTCTCAGTTATCACCGGTAACCCCTTCGGAGCTGTCATCCACTTCCATCCGCTTTCATCCGCTAGGCTTCCTATGAACATGCGTTTAACATCCCCGCTATATACTACCCACGTCCGTTCTTTTCCGTTCTGTTTTCGCAAATTTTCGCCAATTTTGTCCATTTCTGGAGCGGATGAAAACGGATAGAGCCACCCCCGAAATTTTGCTCGTCCGCTGTGTCCTTTTTGCATACGTTTTGTGTCCATCGGCCAGTGGGACCGGGCCTTAATATTCATACTCTTTTAGAAAAACAAGATAAGAATATACGCTAAAGTTTTGAATTTAGAAGGTCATTCGTTATATATGTAGGTGTATATGTATGTGCGATTGGTGTTAAGTGATCAATCTCATTAAATCATTAAACCATTAAATCAGTCTCATTAAATCAGTCTCATTAATAATACCATTAATTTTGCTGTTTAATAATAAATTACCAAACAGCTAAATTATGGTATATTCCAAATTATACCAATGCAGCAATAATGTATCACTTACCAAACTACAGCCAATAGCATTCATATACACTTAGAATTCTTTGAGATTGGGCGACTTCAAAGAATATGGAAGCGACACAGACACAGTTTAACAATTAATTGAATTTATTATAACAAAGATAAAAATGAATAATAGCAGTTGAACTCTTCAGCAAACAGTGAGGTGTGTGTGTGTGTGTGTGTGTGTGTGGCCACGTGTGGAGACAAAAGATTAGCCTTGTGTTGCTAGCTAAGGTGTGTTTGTGTGTGTGTGTGTGTGTGTGGCCATGTGTGGAGACAAAAGATTAGCCTTGTGTTGCTAGCTAAGGTGTGTTTGTGTGTGGGGGAGGTGACCACGTATTTCTAAGTAGAACAAAGGGTTAGCCGTGGTAGCTAACCCACTAGCTTATAACATTACTAAAGCCACTGAAATCTTGATGAGGTCAAAATATGTGTAATAATGAAATTAAAGGTGTTAGGAAGGATAGAGAGCATGCAAAAGCCTATCTATTAACAATTGAGAGATCAAAACAAAATAGAACAATCATCAATTCAACACGCTGCATGTCTACAGTGTAAACAATTAAACCGTTCCTGAGTTTAAATTCACACTACTTCATAAAGCTAATTCCTAAAACTAGTTTGCCCAAAATGCCAGTCTTACTTCAGTATTTTGCTCCTGTGTAGGAATACAGAGAAGCTACGAAGAGGCTGAAGTTCACAGGAGCTCGTGGAGGCTTCTGTCGAAAGCAGAGAATTCTTGGTCCGACGCGTCGTAGCTCATGAAGAAGATCTCTGATCAAACAATGTGCACAACGCTTTAGTCAGAAGGAATCCGGTTGCTTCTAACTTTAAATTAACTGCTTTGGGGCGGCAGTCGTACCGTTACTGCAGAGATGCCTACTAGTACGCGTTGGCCGTATTTTGTACGGAAAAGTTACGTAAATACGATGTTACGGCAAACAGTGTTATTCTGTACGGAATTATTATAAAGTCTTAAAAAATTCCAGTGAGTTGTTTTTAAATGTCCAAGCGACTTTTTCAATCCATGCGCGATTCATGGCTATTTATTTTTACGACAAACACACATGCTGTGTGTGACATGCGCAGACATAGGCATATAAACATAGACGCCGCATTCTGCGTAGAATCACACGTCATCCTCGCCGCCATATTGGATGTGGCAAAGTGGAGATTCTTCAACCGTTTCTGGTATAGCGTCTAGACAGTAGCCGAGAATAAAGATGCCTCGTTCATGTGCTGCGTTTAACTGTACCAACAGGTTTACCATCCAAACGAGATCATATGGGATTACCTTTCACAGGTGAGACTGGAAAAATACTTTTCAATACTGTTCCTTCTGTCTTCAGTTTCCCAGCTCATCTCCACCGGGTAGGTGTAGAGTTATAAGCAGTGAGAATTAGATAATACAGTGCCACACTATGATGAACGTTTTTGAACGTATGATGAATGTTTTTAACCTTTCTGAATGTGAAGGAATCAGTGATGTATTTTGTTTTGGTATGACGTTAGAACCTGGCCGAACTCAGTTTGGCGGTCATTCAGCTCACTTTATTCAACGAGAGTACGTCTGTGTGGTGACTCAATAAATAAAACAGTAAATTTTTTTCATTCACTATTTCCAGTTTTTCCACTATTTCCATCATTTATCATATTCAGTCTTGTAGGTTGGTTATTGTGGCCTCAGGTTTTGGTAGCTTGCTACGGTATGCTGACTGATTAGCTTACCTGAGCTATCTATCACGTATCTGTCGCTAGTTTGCAGTGTACAGGGTATTTCGCACACTATTTATAACCATCACATTAAAAGTTATATATGTTGTTTTGATGCCTGTTTGTTTCCCAAATATATACGTGTGTGTCTTAATGGGTGAATAAAAGGCATCGAGTTAAATATTATTGTAGAAAGGGGCTTTATGAAGTTCAGTCCATTTACTTGCATTGGTTTACGGGGAAGATTTGCCACATCCAATATGGCGGACACTGACGTATCCCAGCAACGGGGCCACCAGCTCAATGCGGCGTCTATGTTTATATGTCTATGTGTGCAGATACCGCACATTTGTTCGCGCTATTTTCGCTCGGCATCACACGCATGGTGCTGCTTCTCAATCATGGAAATGAAACGCTCAGTATCGGGACAAGTGAAGCACAGGTCTCAGGTGTTCCTCCCACGATATATGGTAGAATGGCCGTGCATTACACCCAGTCAAAAGGGCAATGGATACGCGCACTGCAAACTGTGTAGAACTGACATTAACATCACTCATGGTGGTCGTGATGACTGCACACGGCATGTCAACTACAAAAAACATATGGAGTATGCTGAAATGGCGAGTCAGGCGGAAAGTAAATCTGGGGGTATCCAGCAGTTTTTTACGAAATCTGTGGATGAAAAGACACGGAACGTGACACGTGCTGAAGCGGTGATGGTTGACCTATGCTTGGAGTTGAACTTGCCAATTAGTGCCATGAAATGTGAGTTAAACATATGCCGCTTTTCCACTACAAACGCGGCTGAGCCGAGCCGTGCCGTGCCGAGTCGAGCTGAGTCGAGCTGAGCGGGGCTGTTGGAGTTGCATTTCGACTACAACCGCGCTGAACCGTGCTGGCTGGAAGTGGGTGGACACATTGGGTGGAGTTAGCGAAAGTGGGTGGACGTCACGTGATGTCGTTAAGCAGCGCAAACAGTGACATCAGTGACAGTGGCGGAACAAGTCAGAGCCGGGCCGGGGGCGGGGCAAATGACCGGGCACTTTATTAAAGCTTATCATAACATCATTTTAGGCTACAAAATGTCCGCAACTGCGGTGTTTACCAATTTCAACACTACCGGGTGCAACTATGTTATTTAGTACATCAAGTCCTTCAAACGAACATGTAACTCAGAAACAAAAAACATTAGGATACTGTACATGGCTCATAATAAAACATCAATAGCCTATACTGCGCACATTATTTGAAGGGCATACGAATGAGCGCTCAGAGGTTGCAACGGTGACAGGAAGAGTCAGAAATGAAAGGAGGGTGGTGCAAACCTCACTGAATGCACTGTGTTTACCAATTTCAACACTACGGGGTGCAACTATGTTAGTTTGTACATTAAGTCCTTCAAACGAACATGTAACTCAGAAACAAAAAAACATTAGGTGACATACTGTACATGGCTCATAATAAAACATCAATAGCCTACTGCGCGCATTATTTGAAGGGCATACGACGAGCCTTGCGCTCCGCGAACTCGTCCACGATGCTCTGTATGTCACTGATTCAGTGAGCTTTTAAGCGGTAGTCTCACCACCCGAATAGTAAACAATAAACATGGAGGACATGGAGTCGTTAGTGTTGCTGGTCTTGGTGCTGTGGCTTGTTGTCACCGACAACGCGGACAGATACTGGCAAGAGCGTATAGATGAGGCGAGGCGCATAAGGCTTCAGAAATTCTCGTAATTCGTAATTCTTCTCCTTCCGGGTTTGCGGTGTTTACAGATCCCAGCACGCTCGCGGGGCGTGTGTGGGCATGTGAGGACACTCCTCCTCACCAATCAGTGCACAGGGGAGTGTCTGTTCACGCCCCCAACCTCACTCGGCACGGCTTGGCTCGCTTCAGCCCCACTCCAAAACGGTGCGAGTTTTAGGGGCTAAGCAGGGCTGAAACGAGCTGAGTCGTGCCGGTTTTTGGTAGTCGAAACGCGAGCCGTGTCGGGCTGAAGTGAGCTGAAGCGAGCTGAAGTGAGCTGAAAAAGGGTAGTGGAAAAGGGCCTTTATTCAGTTTCTTTTTACATGTATGATTTTTATTCACTGAAATGTCAAACACTGGCTGTACTTTAATTCAAAGTCTTTTCAGTGTTGCAAGTACAAATGTACATGTAGTATGATCAAAAACAGAATTTTATGATTAGTGTTGTTGGGATTGTGGCAAAAAATTGATCATTCCACTGTTTTAAATACAATTATAAATGTCATTTTATTCAATGTCTCTTCTGAAGCATTATGCTGAAGTATTTATATATTGGGACATTAAGATAACAATGTCGGACTCTCTTTGGCATGAAATAAGATTTTTTTTACATTTTATTAGAATAAGTTAACAGGTAGAACATTTTGCCAGGCAATATAATATAATACTTTCGAGGAGTTACATTCAATACCAATGACTGGTAGTCAACCGTAATGTCTGCAAACAGGGAACACTATTGTATTTAGAAAAATGTGATATATTGTATGCTCTAGAAATTTGTTGAGTGGAAATTCAATTGAGATGGCTGCTCGTGTTTTGTTTATTCAATTCACACAAAACAGTACTTTTTAATAATTTAAATGTTAAACATATTGGTATATACACCTCTTTATAATGGAAATGTGCATAAATTAATGTTACTGAAAGTCATTCCAAAATACTGAAAAATGTTTTCAAGAATACTGAAATTCAAAATTTGGGGTAGGCATCTCTGCGTTACTGATAATACGAATAAAACCGGTTATAACTCAATCTGAGTTAGATCGCGCGATTCTGGAGTTCTACTGTGGCCAATGGTAAATGAAAACGCGCTGAATCTTTCTTCTTGCAAGAAAGAAGTCGTGGTTTCGGACGGTCTGATGAGAGAGTGCCTCTTTATGTCTGTTCCCGCGTGGTTGCAGAGCCAAAGAGGGCGAGTGGAAGTGTGGTTGAGTAACTTATGGGCTCATGGAGGAAGTGACGGAGGTGATCCCGCCCAGGCGTGATGTAGGTCATCGCAGAAGTTGGTTGATGGGATCTGTAGTTTCTAGACGGACTATGACTGTGTACCTACATATAAAATGATGCCAAAGGTTAAAAACACTAGATACCATCTTAGGAAAAAGTCAGCTTTAAAACCTAAAATTAACACTCAGCGTTTTATGAGTTCTTTTGTAAACCGCCTATTTTTTTAAATACAATTTAGCTTAATTAGAAGGCGTATTTTATTCTTTAAAAATTATCATTAGATTTATTTAGTAACTTTACATTATATATATATATTTTTTCTTATTTCTATTAACTTTGTGCTTTTTATTATTCTTATATATTGTAACATAGGATATGTGTTTTTATCTTATGCAATAAAGACCTATTATTATTATTATTATTATTATTATTATTATAAAGGTGAGATGTCCAACAGCAAGGGATGACACTTTTTTTAGACGACTTGTATGTATCCAGTGTGGCTGGGAGTCAGTCAGGGTGGATGCTCTTGTCACCTGTTCTTGTTAAGGCTGAGCACTAATACTCAATCACCCAGTAGAAATGTGTGAGTAGGCTTTTCTGTGGGCAGAGAGAGAGAGACAGCGATATCACCAAGTGTACTGTTCAAGTTCTCAATCAAAGCTTAAGTAATCGCTGACAATCACATCCAAATCACCTGTTCACTGACAATCACATCTAGATCACCTGTAAAGGAAACACCAGGGTTACTTTTGGGCCAAGGGGTTGGGAATGTTCAGCCCATAATTACCTCAAAAGGAGACCGTATCAATGCGGTGCCAAAGCGCGCAGAAGGCGTTAGTACGCCTGTCATTATAGTGCGGACTTTCCATAGCATAGAAAATCGCTACGTTTCAATTTGTGTAACTGAACTTGTTTCATATCACTGGTCATATAAACCTATGTAAACAGGAAAAACGCGGAAGAGTTTGGTCGCATCTAACTACAGCCCCAAAAAATACCATTGGCCATGCTGAGCCTAGCTACATTGCTAACAGGAGTGACAGCGCGTCTGACTGCATCTGACTGACTGGGAGGTTGCGCAAAGCTCAGACAGGTACGGAGCAGCTCGTCTCAATTCAGATAAGAGCATATTTCATTATGGAAGTATGGTGGACTGTTCCTTTAAGAATTTATGAATGATCGTACAAAACACATTTATTTCACAATAGTGCTCTGATTAAACTATTCATCAACACGGAATCATAAATTTATGATATAAATCACAAATGAAGGGGTGGCACGGTGGTGTAGTGGTTAGCGCTGTCGCCTCACAGCAAGAAGGTCCTGGGTTTGAGCCCTGGGGCTGGCGAGGGCCTTTCTGTGCGGAGTTTGCATGTTCTCCCCGTGTCCGCGTGGGTTTCCTCCGGGTGCTCCGGTTTCCCCCACAGTCCAAAGACATGCAGGTTAGGTTAACTGGTGACTCTAAATTGACCGTAGGTGTGAATGTGAGTGTGAATGGTTGTCTGTGTCTATGTGTCAGCCCTGTGATGACCTGGCGACTTGTCCAGGGTGTACCCCGCCTTTCGCCCGTAGTCAGCTGGGATAGGCTCCAGCTTGCCTGCAACCCTGTAGAAGGATAAAGCGGCTAGAGATAATGAGATGAGATGAGATCACAAATGAAATTATTCAGATGGCCTTGTTGAAAGGATTGCATACACTTGGGTCTTAACACTGTGTTCCCACTGTGTTTGAGCATAAATGAGAGTTTGCAGCCTTTGGTGATAGTTATGAATGAGTGCCTTTATTTTCTCTGATGCTAAAGCTGTCCAGTATTCCTAGCCAAAAGTTCCCAGGTCCTGTAAATTCTTTGGTTGTCCTGCATGTACTGCACCTTTGAGTTGTCCCTAATGCCTCAATCAAGGTGACATCTGGGGACTATGAGGGCCACTCCAAAAACTTCACTCTCCTTGGCACTGAAGAGTGCCCCTAGCAATTATAAAACCACTACCTTGTAAATTGTGTTTATAATGTAGCTAAAACGTCATGCTTAGTTGGCATGAATCACTTAATCCATGGATTAAAGCAAAAAAAAAAAAAATCATCTGACTGAAAAAAAAAAGCTCCATGTCGTTGGCCCCTACCACGTCAGCGATGTGTCAAATTTTAAACGCCGTGTTGTCCATTATCCCCTCGGCCCCTACTTATAGTACATTTACATAATTTTAACAATGACTAAAGCTAAGGCAAGACTTTACCATTGTCATTACTGGCTATTCATGATGAAACATCAAGTTTTCAGCGCGAAGTGCAAATTTATTTCAACAATACTTTAGTAATGCACAACAGTGGTTCAGAGAAAAGTGCAAGTGCAGTCGAACTTGAACCATGCTTTCAAAAGAGTGGAACAGAAAGAAAATAAGAAAATCTGTTGAAATAAAGCCAGGAAACAAGAAAAGTAAAGCGAAAGTTCACTTTTTCTGCTTCTTCGCAGTGAAGCCAAAGCCATCTAGTTTGGCAACACCTGATGCCTGTTTTTGTTTCTTTTTCCTTGGCACAGCAGCAGGAGCTTGCCATTATCGCCCATTTCATTTAGCCAAGCCCATCTCCACTTATTCTTTACCGTTTTGTCGATGTCTGACACATCTGTGCCTTCATTTAAAAGAAGCGCGTCCATGCTGGCAAAACCGAAAGTAATTTGACACGCTCTAGTGATGGAAATCGAAGGGCCTATGTCAGGTGAAATATGGCCTTATACACAGTACTCGAGTTGAGGGGGGATGTGGGGGGAGGCATCCCCCTTCTGAAATAAAAATCTCAAATCATCCCCCTTAAAAAACGGCCATCCCCCCATCACATCCCTTGGGCCATTTTACCAATTAATGTGGAAATTAGCCTACTATTATTTTAACAAATATTACTACCATTTCAACATTAGAGGCTTTGCACAGTGATAGCCTACATGTAGCCGGATAAAAAACACGCATATTTATTTATTCGGTTGCACCTCTCATTCACACCTACAGTACCAGTCAAAAGTTTGGAAACGCCTCTAATTCAGTGGTTTTTCATTATTTTAAAATTTTCTGAATTGTAGATTAATACTAAAGTCATCGACTTTATGAAGAAATATCTATGGAATTATTTGGTAAACAAAAAAAGTGTTAATCAAACCAGAATATGTTTTATATTTTAGATTCTTCAAAGTAGGCACCTTTTGCTTAGATGACAGCTTTGCACATCTCGGCATTTTCTCAGTCAGCTTTACAAGGTAGTCACCTGGAATGGCTTTCAGTTTACAGCTGTGCCTTGTCAAGAGTTAATTTCATGAATTTCTTGACCTCTTAATGTGTTTGAGACCATCAGTTGTGTTGTGAAGAGGTAGAGTTGGTATACAGTGAATGGCCCTATTTGAGTACTGTTCTAATCCATATTATGCCAAGAACTACTCACACTGCAAAAAATAAAAATCTTAGGAAGTTTATTTGTCTATTTTCAAGTCAAAACATCTAGCCACCCTTATTATAAGACATAATTGCCCACCTCATTTAGCTAGAAAGGCTAGTTTTTAGACAGTCCATTTTGAAAATCTTGTATAGACAAAATGTCTTGAAAAAGTCTTATTTGGAGCACCTTTGAAAATAAAACAAGTTTTTTTTAAAACAAGTAAGTACATTTTGGACATTTGTCAAATGCGGTTCATCTTGTTTCAAGAAAAAAAAACAAAGCATGCTTGTTTTGGGAATTAATGAACTTTACTGAAATCTTTGAATCTTTCATTACAATTCATCTCCACCTTACAGATCCTAAGTTTACTGCGACTGTTTTCTCAGTCATTCAGAGTGAGCTCCTTCTAGATGCTGTACAGACTCTAGACCAGACAAGTGCTTTCAAAAAGGCTATGAGTGAGTGGAGGGCATTTTAGTGAGGTCTTTTTGGAATGCTGTGAGTTAAGTTCAGTGGTTTTTTGTTTGTTTGGGGTTTTTTTTGTGCCTGATCTTGTAAACCCCTCATACACATGAATAGTCAGTGCCCCCAAAATGCACTGTTGCTTTGGCATGGTGTAAGCACTGTAAGTCAAAATGCGTAGACTTTTTTTTGGTGCCTGAGGTCCTGGGGAAGTGGAATCTTAAGAGATGTTTGAATGTTGAAATGGGAAAAAAAATAAAATAAACTTGTTGCAATGCTACACGTGTCGTCAACTTGATTCAAGATAGTCTCTGGTCTCATCTAGAGTATTTTACTAATTACAGGTCACAAAAGGAGAATCTTTTAAGCTAGCAATGCTTAGTTGTAGAATTTAACAATCCCAATATTAGTATATTTATCTTAAATTCAGTTTTTACTGCTAAGACTTTGTCATGAATTTAAGTGAAATACCCTTAAAATGAAATAAATAATGACTTGAATGGCTAAATGTAAGAAGTACGATCTTGTTATAAGAACTATTTTGATTATTTTGAGTTAATCAGATCTCGCATAATAAGTTCCCCAATCTTATTTTGGAATTATTTCATCTAAAAACAGGTTAGATTTTTCATCTTACTTTAAGAAATCTTACCAAGTCAAATTTGACTAGTTCCATTGGCAGATTTTTTTTCACCTGATTCAAGCAAATATGCTTTGTTTTAATCTTTTCTTATTTTTGAAAGGCCATTTTTTGCAGTGCAACTAAGTAAAGAAAAACGACAGTCCATCATTGCTTTAAGAAATGAAGGTCAGTCAGTCTGAAAAAGTTTGGGATGAGTTGGACCGCAGAGTGAAGGCAAAGCAGCCAACGAGTGCTCAGCACCTCTGGGAACTCCTTCAAGACTGTTGGAAAACCATTTCGAGTGATGACCTCATGAAGCTGACTGAGAGAATGTCAAGAGTGTGCAAAGCTGTAATCAAAGCAAAAGGTGCCTACTTTAAGAATCTAAAATCTAATACATATTTTGGTTTGAGTAACATTTTAAAGTTTACTAAATGATTCCTTATGTGTTGCTGCATAGTCTGGATGACTTCAGTATATTCATTTACAATGTAGGAAAAAAAATGTAAAAATAAAAATATCGAATTTGAAGGTGTTTCCAAACTTTTGACTGGTACTGTATAGGTTTCAGTCACTGAAAACAGCTACTTTCGCAAACTCTGGGCAGAGTGGAGATTTCAGAAAACTCCATCTTCAGACACGCGTGTAAATCGGGAAAACGAAGCAGCAGTGGGCGAGAGGGCGCGCGCGAATAGAATGAGTCACAGGTGTGAATCTTTCACCGAATGCCAATTGTCCCGGTTCTTCATGAAATCGCACGCGCACGCACAAATTCATTAACTTTCAAATAACTGTTCTTATGCACTTGACACCGGAGCCACTTTCCTGAATTTTGAGCTTCGGAGTATTGGCTTCCACGGTTTTCTGACCTTTTGTGCGGAGTGCCGCGGCTCGCCTCGGGGTGAATCGCGTCCCGAGGCGCGGGACTGGCCCGCCCTAGTGCTGGTTCGTTGGGGAGAGGGCAGAGGTCGCTGGCTGCCAAGTTTGGAGAGGCTGGGACCTCCCCTGGCCGAGTTACGAGCGTGCAAAGTCGGGCTGGAGCCGCCGATAGAAACGAAACTCAAGCCGAGCACCGCGGCTCGCTGCCTCCGCCGAGCCTCCCCGGCAGTGGCGGCTGGCTCATAGGGGGCGCTCGGGCGCCGCCCTCCCAGATGTGGAGGGGAAAAAAATATAAAATATATCGATATATATTTTTACAAATTTTATTATCAATGTCAGTTTTACTTAATAGTGTGTGCCTACATGCGATCTGAATTATTTAAACAACATTTCCACCAACTGACTCTCATTCAATGGTGAATTTCCACCGACAGACGCGTATCATTTCTCTTCTTGGGCGCTCGGCAAAGCGCCCCAGAAGTGCAGCGGAATAGCCAATCGTGTATGGTTGCTCGGGAAAAATCATAAATATTTGGCCAATCAGCATCGCCGAATTTAATGGTTTTGGGGCGTTGGAAATTTCGCCCCTGCTACACAAAATGCATCTCTCTCTCTCTCTCTCTCTCTGTCTTTGATGTTCAAAACTAGACTTTTGGTTCATATTGGACAATAATCACACATCTTTCTTGTCATCGTTTGTATTCACAACAAGAGTGTCAACACTGTGTTTCGCTCCCCCTCTCACTGTCTCGTTTCACAGAAATACACCTAGCTCAGAACACACACACACACACACCTCATTTCAGAGTCACTCTCTCACACAGAAATCTTACACTCACCTTAGAATCAGACACACACACACACCACCTCACTCAGTCCCACACTCACCTTAGAAACCTTCCTCCCTCTCTCTCACTCATTCACTCTCTCTCTCTCTCTCTCTCTCACACACACACACACACACACACACACACACAGTTGATTTAGCTGAAATCATACCCTTGCTGTAAACTTACACACACACACACACACACACACACACACACACACAGTTGATTTAGCTGAAATCATACCCTTGCTGTAAACTTCTCTCAAGAACTTGAGTATTGTATTGTATTTGAAACCGTTCCTTTCCAAAGCATAAATGGAGCCTAATATAGCTGTAAATTGTTAATTTACTTTATCTGTGAAACTGCTGATTTTGAGAAGGAAACTAAATTATTATTGTGGAATTGTCATTTTCTGACTGTTCATTTGAATGCTTATACTGAACTAGGCAGGGAACTCTACTGGCACACACCAGCCCCACCAAGAATTTTTTTCACCAGCCGCCACTGCTCCCCGGGACTAGACAGTAGCGGAGGCTGTATTTATTTATTTAGGCCTATCTAGCGCAACAACTTATTCCTTTACATATACTCAAACATAGCACAAGAAAGGGTTCAACAACAGGCAATCACAGCAGCTTGGTGAAGTTCTAAATCACATCGGTGTCAGACCTATGGACCTACCCCCCCTTCCCTCGGATCTGCATCACTCTCATTATTGACCTTTAGCGCTCCCAGTTGACGGAAATCCGTCGTAGCGACGGAAGACTTTAATCCATGTTAATCACCTGCTCCATGCCAACAAGTGAGAAATATCTGCACCAGCTGAGCTGCAGAAGTGCTGACTCCAATTTCCAGCATTTATTCTCTGACTCCTGGACATTTTTTTAATCTTTCAGGAGCTGCTGATTATGGGCTCAACTGCATACCAGGAATTATGATGATGTACACAATATGATGGAAATAATGTAGGGTAACATTTATCAGAAGAAATGTATACACATGTGAAATGGTGATCTAACACACGCTGCCACGCTGTAAGCTTTAAGAAGGGTGTGTCCAGGAAATTACTGAACTGGGCCGTGTTACAGTTTACCTGGATTATATTTAAAAAGCCTATTTTATTTCAATAGCATCATATAATTTTAGTGCATCTTGTCAGTAATTAGTTTTGTTTTGGGTTTTTTGTTTGTTTTTTAAACAAAGTGCATGTGTCTTTTTTGTATTGTTAAAGTTATACAGTTTTGTACTGATACGGTATTAAGATTTATTCATGATTTAATCTGCAGATTTGTTTTAGTCTCAACTGTGTAAAAAGATTTTTTTTTTCCTGCATTGTAACATTTAGACCAGTGACACTGAATGCTGGTCTTGGGTTACTCTTCTTTTCCTATACAAAACAGGACTCTTTGTGTTTGCAATTGTACAGTCGAGTGTGAAGGTCTGTTTTACATGTTAATCCAAAACTGGAGAACAGTGTTACTTTTTTATTGTAAAGAAAATGTAGTCAAACATTAAAAATATGCTTCTCCTAACATTGTAATGTGTGTGAGAATCCAGCCCTGATCTGTTTCTGGCCTTTAATTTAGATTTTCCTTTATGATTACAATACTCTGTAGTTCTTTTGTAGATTAATCATTTTGAAATAGCTTTGATTAAAATGGATCAACATTTTCCCTCTGGTTTCCCAAGGAGTTAGATTTTATTTCACTAGCCAAAAATGATGGCTCCTAGTTACCAAGAAGAAACAGTGATGATTTTATAAAGCAGCTATGATAACATTGTGCAGGCTGAATATTCCATCCTACACTAAAGCCAAGAGCATGGAGGCGTATGACTTTTTATATGTGGCGGGGTTAAAGATCTGGGGATCAGGACACTACAAGATAGAAAGTGGGAGACAGATCTAAGTGTAGGAAAAGTGTTTATTAGCAGGTATGATATTTACAAAAACGAAAGCAAAACAGAAAGCAGAGTCATAAAGCAGAGTATTTAAACAGCGTTATAAACATGGCTAGAAACAAACATGACAGTGATAATGATGATACTTCACAAAGCTGCCATGAAAACAGCATCCATATCTGCATGTGCTGGTTGCACTCAAATCAGTATCAGGTGTTTCCCATAATGACTGGGTCCCAAGCACATGCACAACATGGTCCGTGAGCAGGTGCGGCTGCTCAAACTGTGCCAGATTCAAGTGCACGAAGGCGTGACAGTCAAATATTCACCTGCTGTGTGACCAAAATTTTTAACTCGCGTGTATATCACCAAGCGACATCACCACAATGCCTCATTTTCATCAATAACCCATGGCAAAGTATTGCGAGCTGTAGTGTGACTGTAGCTTAATGAGGCAGATGTGACATCGGATGCAACCCAGCAATTAGACCCAACTATGAGTAAAAATTAGCTTCAACTTGAAAAAAAAAAAATCATGGTCCACTGATGAGCCGCAGCCCATTGATTGAGAAACACTGACCTAACACCCACTGTCACCCCATGGCTGAGATTATATGCAATAAAAACACTGAACTGGGCCATGTTGCAGTCTTCCCAGATGATATTTACAAACCTTATTTTATTTAAGTAATGTATACCATTTAAGTGCATCTTGTATCATTGATTGTAAACAAAGTGCAATGTCGCATCATTCGACTGCTAATTTATAAAGTTTTACACTGGAAAAAAGGGATTTAATCGAATATTAATTTTGCAGATTTTTATACATTGTGACATTTAGACTGGTGACACTGAGTGCAGGTCTGAGGTGACACCTCTTTTCCTATGTAAAGCAGGACTCTTTGTTTTACACATGAAACCAAAAACTAGAGAACAGTGGCTACTTTTTATTTGCCAAGGAAATGTATTCAAACAAAGGGTCAGAGTGAAGGGTCAGAATTTAGAAACATAGTAAAGAAAACTGAATGGGACCATGTGGAGGTCTTCCAGGACATTTATAAACCTTTGATACCCCTAATATAATGGCATTTAAGAGAACCTTAAGTGTTATTGTTTTGGTTTTTAAACAAAATGCAATGTGGCTTTAGCATATTCAAGATTCAAGATTGCTTTGTCGTCATTGTGTAAGATATACAACGGAATTTCAGTGCCCTGCTTTACGAAAACAGACCTCAGTATACATACATAGAGATTTACATAAAAGATGCAAGATTTACAAACAAGATGTATAGATAAAGTTTACAATTTAGAAGATATGAACGAAATTTACAAGCAGCAAAGGTATAAAATCTACAGGCATTCACATAACATACACTGAGCACTTCATCATGGGTATTGCACTTGGTCATAGATATTGCACTTGGTCATAGATATTGCACTTGGTTACATTGTGGTCATAGATATTGCACAATAGCAGATAATGCACTTGGTAATGGATAAATAACCATAAGAATAAATATTGCTCAAGATGTGGGTAGCTTGACATGTTACTCTGTATGTATGTATGTATGTATGTATATATGTACAGTTAGGTCCATATATATATATATATATATATATATTTGGACACTGACACAAATTTTCTTTTTTTACCTGTTTACTGAAACAAATTCAAGTTATAGTTATATAATGGACATGGACAAAGTCCAGACTTTCAGCTTTCATTTAAGGGTATCCATATTAAAATTGGATGAAGGGTTTAGGAGTTTCAGCTCCTTAACATGTGCCACCCTGTTTTTAAAGGGACCAAAAGTAATTGGACAATTGACTCAAAGGCTATTTCATGGGCAGGTGTGGGAAATTCCTTCGTTATGTCACTCAATTAAGCAGATAAAAGGCCTGGAGTTGATTTGAGGTATGGTGTTTGCATTTGGAAGATTTTGCTGTGAAGAAAACAAGCAGTCAAAGGAGCTCTCCATGCAGGTGAAATAAGCCATCCTTAAGCTGCGAAAACAGAAAAAACCCATCCGAGAAATTGCTACAATATTAGGAGTGGCAAAATCTACAGTTTGGTACATCCTGAGAAAGAAAGCAAGCACTGGTGAACTCATCAATGCAAAAAGACCTGGACACCCACAGAAGACAACAGTGGTGGATGATCGCAGAATAATTTCCATGGTGAAGAGAAACCCCTTCACAACAGCCAACCAAGTGAACAACACTCTCCAGAAGGTAGGCATATCAATATCCAAATCTACCATAAAGAGAAGACTGCATGAAAGTAAATACAGAGGGTTCACTGCATGGTGCAAGCCACTCATAAGCCTCAAGAATAAAAAGGCTAGATTGGACTTTGCTAAAAAACATCTAAAAAACCCAGCACAGTTCTGGAAGAACATTCTTTGGACAGATGAAACCAAGATCAACTTCTACCAGAATGATGGAAAAAAAAAGTATGGCAAAGGCGTGGTACAGCTCATGATCCAAACCATACCACATCATCTGTAAAACACGGCGGAGGCAGTGTGATGGCTTGGGCATGCATGGCTGCCAGTGGCACTGGGTCACTAGTGTTTATTGATGATGTGACACAGGACAGAAGCAGCTGGATGAATTCTGAGGTATTCAGAGACATACTGTGTGCTCAAATCCAGCCAAATGCAGCTAAACTGATTAGTCGGCGTTTCATAATACAATGGACAATGACCCAAAACATAAAGCCAAAGCAACCCAGGAGTTTATTAAAGCAAAGAAGTGGAATATTCTTGAATGGCCAAGTCAGTCACCTGATCTCAACCCAATTGAGCATGCATTTCACTTGTTAAAGACTAAACTTCAGACAGAAAAGCCCACAAACAAACAGCAACTGAAAACCGCTGCAGTAAAGGCCTGGCAGAGCATTAAAAAGGAGGAAACACAGCGTCTGGTGATGTCCATGAGTTCAAGACTTCAGGCAGTCATTGCCAACAAAGGGTTTTCAACCAAGTATTAGAAATGAACATTTTATTTACAATTATTTAATTTGTCCAATTACTTTTGAGCCCCTGAAATGAAGGGATTGTGTTTAAAAAAAGCTTTAGTTCCTCACATTTTTATGCAATCATTTTGTTCAATCCACTGAATTAAAGCTGAAAGTCTGAACTTCAACTGCATCCGAATTGTTTTGTTCAAAATTCATTGTGGTAATGTACAGAACCAAAATTAGAAAAACGTTGTCTCTGTCCAAATATTTATGGACCTAACTGTATGTGTGTGTGTGAGAGACTTCAGAGCAGAGTTCAATGTGGTGGTAGATTTGGGATAGAAACTGTTTTTGAATCTTGTGGCGCGTGCTTTGATCGTCCTGTAACGCTTGCCTGAGGGTAGACATTCAAACAGCTGATGAGCGGGGTGGAATGAGTCCTTTAGGATGCAATGAGTTTTCTGCAAGCAGCAGGACATATGTCCTCAAGAGCAGGCAGCTGCCTGTTGATGATTTTTTTCTGTAGTCCTTATGACTCTTCTTATCTGCTGCAGAGCTGTAACCATACCATATCAAGATACCGTGTGTGAGGACACTCTCAATGGTCCAGTGGTAGAAGGACATCAGCAGCTGCTGGGACAGGTTGATTTTCCTGAGAGTTCTCAGGAAATATAGTCTTTGCTGTGCTTTTTTAACAAGGCAGTGTGTTGTATGTCCATGTCAGGTCATCTGATGTGTGTGAACCCAGGAATCTGAAACTATAAACTCTCTCCACCTCTTTTCCATTTATGTTCAGTGGCAGATGAACATCCTGATGCCTTCTGAAATCAACTATCAGCTCCTTGGTCTTTTTAGTATTCAGAGCTAAGTTGTTCTCAGCACACCAGTCTGTCAGCCTCTGAACCTCTTCTCTGTCAGCAGACTCATCTCCTCCAGTAATCAGACCCACCACTGTTGTGTCGTCTGCAAATTTTAAAATAGCATTTGTGCTATGCAATGGCATGCAGTCATGTGTGTACAAGGAGTACAGGAAAGGGCTCAAAACACAACCCTGTGGGGTAGAGGTCTGCGCGGGTCGGATTTTTCAGTCCCGCTCCCGTCCGCGCCCACATTGTGCAATCCCACTCCCGCCTGCGCCCACAAAAAAATTATGATTTTCGGTCCTGCTCCCGCCCGCAAATCCCGCATGATGCAGACGTTCGCGTTATTTCTCAGGAAAGTTCTTGTCTTGACACAGCGTGATGATGCCCCGCCCTCTACTTTGAGTGGATTTGAGCATAAATATCTACAGCTCATGTTCACGTTTGTTATTGTTTACCTTGTTTCTGAATTCAGCATGTAGTGTCTCTAATAATAATAATAAGTACTGTCAAGCGATTAAAATATTTAATCTCGAATCGCACATTTTTATCACATGAGAAACCATTGTAATTCTCTGATCAGCATAAAAAAGTGAATGGGCTTGCTTTGTACCAATGGTGTGTTTTTTTTTTTTTATTGCAAAGCAGAGCTAGTAAAAGAAGTGAATTGATTTACTGCTTGAGTTAGTCTACAACTTTAATCAGAGAGACAGGTTACACAGTGCCGGTAGGCTTGACTCAATGCTATCCCAGAAATCCTTCCTGTAATATGCGAATTTGGCCGCCTCTGATTGGACAGCCAAATTTGCATATTACAGGAAGGATTTCTGGGATAGCATTGAGTCAAGCCTACCGTCACTGTGTAACCTGTCTCTCTGATTAAAGTTGTAGACTAACGCAAGCAGTAAATTACTTCACTCATGGTTCTCTTGCTAGCTGGGTGTGAACTGCGAGTCATTAGAGTGATCAAAGGATTTCCCAATGGCAAGTTTAAGATGCCATTCCTCACTCAATCTGGCAATCGGACTCTCTCTGCAAATTTAGGCATCTTAAAATGTTTTTATTAATGTCAAATAAAATATCCAGCACAAATTATATATGATAGACATAAATTAATAATTTATACATTTTATTTCAAACACATTTTTAGTTAGTGGACTGCAGCTTATCACTGCTCCTGCCTGTGCCGCATATGTGCACTTCCGGTCCCGCCCGCGCCCGCAATGAGCTTTCAAAATTTGTCCCATGCCACACTGCTTTGCGGCGGGTCCCGCGAGTCCCGAGGGACTCCTGCGGGAGTGCAGGGCTCTATTGTGGGGCTCCTGTGTTGAGTGAGAGAGAGTGGAGGAGCGGTGAGGGCACATCCTGACTGATTCTGGCCGGTTACTTAAAAAGTCCAGTATCCACAGGCAGATGTTGTGATTGAGGCCTAGGTCAGACATCTTGTCTGCTGGGGATGATTGTGTTAAATGCAGAGCCATAATCCACAAACAACAATCATGCATATGCCCCTTGTTTTTCCAGATGGTGCAGTACAGTGTGGAGAGTGATGGAGATGGCATCATCCGTTGAACTGTTTGTTCTGTATGCGAACTGATGAGGGTCCAGAGTAGATGGGAGAGCGTCCTTGATGGATTTGAGTACCAGTATCTCCATGCACTTCATAAGTACGGGTGTTAGGACTACTGGCCTGTCATCATTGAGGGAGGTTATTATGGACTGCTTGGGAACTGGGACAAGGGTGGATGTCTTCAGGCAGATGGAGATAGTGCACTGTGATAGGGAAAGGTTGAAGATATTTGTAAATACCTCAGTTAATTCCATAGCACAGTCTCTGAGGAACCGTCCTGGGACACCATCTGGGCCAGCTGCTTTCCGTGTGTTCATGTTGCGGAGTGCGCGTGTGATATCTGCAGACTGTATGATGAGGCAGCTCGTGTCTGTGGCTGGAGCATTGGTCGTGATGGTCCTTGTGCTGTCCCTCTCATGACGACCGAAGAAGTGGTTGAGCTGCTCTGCTAATGAGGCACTGCTGCTACTGGTGGTCATGCTGGTGGTGGTGTTATGGGCTGTGATGTGATGTATACCATGCCATGCCCGACGGGGGTCTGAATTATTAAAGTGGCCCTCAATCCACCTTCTGTAGGCTGCTTTGGCATCTCTGATACCTCTTCTCAGTTCCGACCTGGCAATGCTGTATTGCTGTGTGTCCCCAGCCTTGAAAGCACTGTTGCATATTGTTCAATGTGTACACTTTTGTATTGACATTTTAATCTGGTATTTAATTTGCAGACTTGTTTTACCCTCAACTGTAGAACAAGTTACTTTGTCTATGACATTTAGATTGGTGACACTGAATGTTGGTCACACAGGTTACATTTCCTACGTAAGACCGGACTCTTTTTGGTTTTATTGTTGTAGAGTCAAGCGTGAAGGTTTGTTTTACATGCTAATCCAAAACTGGAGAATAGTGCTATTTTCATTCTAAGAAAATGCATTCGAACAGTAACAATGTGCTTCAATTAGCTACGGTATGTAATGTGTGAGAATCCAGCTCTGATCTGTCTTCCTTTATGATTACAATACTCTGTATTTCCTTTGTAGAGTCATCATTTTGAAACAGCTTTGATTAAAATGGATCTACATTTTCCTTCTGATTTTCCAATGAGTTAGATTTTAATTAATGGCCCAAAAATGCTGCCTCCTAGTTACCAAGAAGAAACAGTGATGATTTTATAAAGCATCCATGATTATCTTGTGTGAACTGAAAAGGAGGATAATCTGTGATAATCTGCTCAGTGAAATTAAAGATTAATTTTATTTTATATTTAATAATTATTTTATAATCTCACCACTTATGACAATGACGGAGTGTGTTTCTGACAAGGACAGTATCTGATGCATCACTGGCTTAACAATAATTGATCCAATAGCTGGATCATGTAATGCAGCCAAACAGACGCTCAAACCTACATATGAACTACTACAGTGTTCTTAGTTACTGTTGAGAATTCACACAGTATTCATAAAAGTATTAACAGTGCAAACTACTGTTTGTGTTTTACTGGACAAAATCCAGAAACAAACTTGATTTGCGTCATGGCATTTTGAATCAGGTTGAAAACATTTCTGGAAAGATTTGTGAGACTCCTGTTATTGTCATATAAATCATGAGGCAAAAATGTTTCGTGAGTAAAACAAGAAATAAATAACTGTGTAAAAGTCACTAAAATAGGAGAAAGTGAGAACTAAAAAATAAAATAAAGAGGGGCCCGGGAATGATAACCTTGTATGACTCATCCCTTTATCTTTCATTTATGTCATTGACTTGTTTCATAATTAATGGAATTCTCTTTAACTGTCTGCAATAAATTTGTGTTCATTTATATTTTTGATTTGTTAGACCTATTGTAATTTCGGCATTCATTATTTTTGGGATTTTATACAGTTTCCCAAAATCAAATGTAAAATAATTATATTTCTGTGCGATTTATTTATTGAACATTTTGAGGAGCAAAAAGTGGTTTATTAAAATGCTCTCACCAGTGAGACACAGGAGAAAAAAAAAAGATTCAGCTTCATGATGGATGGGGAGCTGTGACACACACACACACACACACACACACACAAATATGTAAAAGTACCAGAAAACAATAATTCATTCAACACTTTGCACATTAAAATGATCTGATCGAGCTTTACATTATTATATTGATGACACAGGAAGGAAATTGGCCTGTTAGAGAAGCCAAAAAACCCCAAAATTATCTGTTGGATACTCTCAGACAAAAATAATGTATTTTATATTTTAACAAGAATGTCTAATTGTATTTAAGTTTGGTTATTTCTTTGATGTTTGGTGTCAAACGGCTCACTGTGTCCAAAAATATCAATCAAATCACGCTGATAATCTCACGCAATCTTGTAACCTTGCTTACAAATTCACATTTACAGAGAGTCTCGTACTAAACACCATATCTTTAACACTGAGAGCAGGTCTGAGGTGACGCTTCTTTTCCTATGTAAATCAGGATTCTTTGTTTTTACAGTTGTAGAATCCAGAGTAATAAGAGGGCAGGTGAAGTTAACAGGTAAGCGATTTAGAGAGTTGTGTGTCAGCAGTGAAGATCTTATACAGAACTAGTGAAGAAGGACCAGTCTCCAGATTTTTCATGCTATAAGTAAGTTTTAATGCTGGCTGCTTATCCCTGTTTTAGAATTGCTTAAAACTTTAACATTTCCATAAAAGCAACTACTGGTTCCTTGAAACAGCGTTATATGGTGTTTAGTACGAGACTCTCTGTAAATGTGAATTTGTAAGCAAGGTTACAAGATTGCGTGAGATTTTTATCAGCGTGATTTGATTGTGATATTTTTGGACACAGTGAGCCGTTTGACACCAAACATCAAATAAATAACCAAACTTAAATAAAATTAAGGACATTCTTGTTAACATATAAAATATATAAAATTATTATTTTTGTCTGAAAGTATCCGACAGATAATTTTGGGTTTTTTTTTGGCTTCTCTAACCAGCCAATTTCCTTCCTGTGTCATCAATATAATAATGTAAAGCTCAATCAGATCATTTTAATGTGCAAAATGTTGAATGAATTATTTTGTTTTCTGGTACTTTTACATATTTTTGTGTGTGTGTCACAGCTCCCCATCCATCATGAAGCTGAATCTTTTTTTTCTCCTGTGTCTCACTGGTGAGAGCATTTTAATAAACCACTTTTTGCTCCTCAAAATATTCAATGTTCAATAAATAAATCACACAGAAATATAATTTTATATTTGATTTTGGGAAACTGTACAAAGTCCCAAAAATAATGAATGCCGAAATTACACTAGGTCTAACAAATCAAAAATATAAATGAACACAAATTTATTGCAGACAATTAAAGATATAATTCCATTAATTATGAAACAAGTCAATGACATAAATGAAAGATAAAGGGATGAGTCATACAAGGTTATCATTCCCAGGCCCCTTTTTATTTTATTTTTAAGTTCTTGCTTTCTCCTATTTTAGTGACTTTTACACAGTTATTTATTTCTTGTTTTACTCACGAAACATTTTTGCCTCATGATTTATATGACAATAACAGGAGTCTCACAAATCTTTCCAGAAATGTTTTCAACCTGATTCAAAATGCCATGACGCAAATCAAGTTTGTTTCTGGATTTTGTCCAGTAAAACACAAACAGTAGTTTGCACTGTTAATACTTTTATGAATACTGTGTGAATTCTCAACAGTAACTAAGAACACTGTAGTAGTTCATACGTAGGTTTGAGCGTCTGTTTGGCTGCATTACGCGATCCAGCTATTGGATCAATTATTGTTAAGCCAGTGATGCATCAGATACTGTCCTTGTAAGAAACACACTCCGTCATTGTCATAAGTGGTGAGATTATAAAATAATTATTAAATATAAAATAAAATTAATCTTTAATTTCAAAATAATTTCATAAGATTAATTTAGTAAAATTTAACAAATTTACTAAAATAAGTGTGTGGGTCTGAGAGTCTATCTTTGGGCACCATGCGCATGCATACACACGCGCGCGCGCACACACACCCCTAAGGCAATGTGTTAGGAAGTGAGAGGAAACCGGAGAACTGAGGGGAAGCCCATTCAGAAGAGCAGAACATACATACTTTTTTCTTTACTTTTCCTCACTAGCTCTCTTTAGTTATATTGATAATCAAACATTGACCACTGTACCATGTGTTTCATTAAATATGATGTTACCAACAGGTCTTCTTTCAATCTCTGTGTCCATCCTGCAAACCGTCCCTCACAGCTACGACTTGATAATGACACAAATGACATGGCCTGATGCACAGAAATACTGCAGGGTGATGTACGATGACCTGGCAACAATCCTAAGCATTACTGATTGGATAAGATTTAAGAATGAAGCAGCAAGCAAAGGTCTGAGAAATTTTGCCTGGGTCGGATTGTATAGTGATATCTATAACTGGCGCTGGTCCTTAAACGACCTTCCACTGAAGAATGTCCCTTTTAGCAACTGGTACCCTGGACAGCCTGATAATTATTATAGAAATGAACTGTGTACTATAATCGCTGGATATAATCAATGGTATGATATACAGTGTACGACCATAAGAGCCTTCATATGCTACAATGGTGAGTCGATATCTTCATTTTAGCTTTAAGTTTATACCTAGTTTTATCACTGTCTTTGATTGTGGTACATATGTAATGTAAATTAATGTAAATTGAAATGTGGCATATTTTATTTTGTATCTAAGTATCATATTTTCAGTGCAAGCACAGACAAAAAAAGTGCTCTTCATTTGCTCTTTTGTTGGAAGGAAACAATGAGAGAGGATAAGAGAGTGCAGTTCTTAGTGCTCTGTACTGGCAGAGTCAGGCAGATTGGAAGGCTGAGGGAGTTTGTCCTTGGGAGTGGTGAACAGAAGCACCCCTTAATGAGCTCCAGCCAACCAGTGTTAGAAGGCCCTGCCCCTCTGCCATGTGGCTGCTGGCAGTCTAAAACAGTGGTGCTGAATCACTGTCATGCTTGAACATGCCAGGATAGCGGTCTCTTCAGCACCACTGCAACAGTCTGGTGATAAGTGCTTGTTACCTTGACTGGAAGGGATATAGGCCTGCCCCCATCACAGCAGATGGTACTGCCAGTGGCCATGAGAGGTGCTGAAGGCAGTTTTGGCCTTTGTAATGGGAGTGAGGGTGACCTGCCAAAAGCCCTTTGTAAGGTCAAGTGTTGAGATGAAATATGCTCTCCACAGCTGCTCAGTGAGGTTATCCACTTGGAGTAAGGGGCGGTTGTTGAACTCTGACACCTTGTTCAGCTTTCTGAAGTTGTAACAACATCTCAAACTCTTGTAAGCCTTGGGGACAGTGACAATGGGGCTAGATCAGGGACTGGGGCACTCCTCGAGGATGCCAATTTGGAGCATGTGGGTTACTTCTGTCTCAACAGCTTGATGACTGGCTTCTGGGGCCTGGTAGGGCCACTGATATCCTGATCTTGATATCCTGTTGTAGGATATGTGTCCTCGCAGACACTGCTGAGAACACATCTCCCAACTGACCCTTGAGTTCTTGTCATTGGCTGGGGATTATCTATTCTCCCCTGTGGACTAACCCTTGCTACTGAGCACCTGGTAGAGAAACAGGGAACGCAGAGAGAGTCAGCACCAGCTCTATCCAATACTTAAAGGAATAGAAAATGTAAAGTAAATACATGCATGGGTTGGTAGCTCGTAATATTGAGAGCCTGTAAGAAAAGTTTCAGGCATGTTTGACCATTTATGAGAAAGTTGTTGGCGTTTTTGTATCACTGCTCTAATGCCACCAGTAGGCTGCCATGTTGCCTGTTGGAAGGGCGATGCATGACGTCATTTGGGTGCAAGGCTGAGTGTCGCTCTTCAGTACTGAATGGGGCAAAGCAAAAGGTCTGTCACCTTAGTAATGTCGATTTTTTCACTATACATATGAAATAGTGCATTAATGAGATGCAACCCTCACTGATGGATAAACCCAAAAACTCTTTACATGGTTTTCCCCAAAGCGTTTTAGCATATCGGGCCCAATACGCTTGCTCTGCCTGCCGATACGCTTAGTTCCTTTAGTTAAAATCCGATATGCTTAGATTTATACCGATACGTTAAAATTTCCTACCCACAAGTGACTAGATACATAGGAGAGCAAATAACAGATCCATTTACATACTGATTGATATTTGTGTTAAACAAGCGGTCTTTTTCCCAATGTTTGTGTTGATTCTGTCAAAGTAATATGTCCATGTGGTATGATGTAAACAAACTAATCTGTTGGCTACGTCAAGATCACGTGTTCAAACCGTCCAATAAAAATATCGAAAGAAAACGTCAAACATCCCGGAAGTTTCCGATTCATTATAAGCGATCTCATTGGCTGCCGAATCCGCACCAGACGGACAAAGCCGACTGATTTTAATAAGCTAGGAGAAGACTCGCTGGACAATTTGATCCACATCAGCATGGATGACATCGAGATGGACTATGAGAGGGTTGCCCAACATTGGACCAAGCAAAAGCCAAGGAGAATTAATCTGCTTTTAAAGGAGTAGAAAACTTAATTTATTAGATTGGGTTTGCAGAAAGATTACATACTTATAAACACTCTCACGAAGTGAAGCTGTCCAAATGTGTCAAATATAGCATAATTTCAAATAACAAATCATAAGCATTTTTGGCAGTGTGAGATCACTGGGATACATTTAACAAAAGGTGGCTCCGGATTAATCTTTTGTTAAAGGCTCACAGTGACGTCACACTGCCAAATATGCTTATCATTATTATTCGAAATTATGCTACATTTGACAGAATGTTTTTATAAATACATAATCTTTCTGCAAACTTAAATGTATGAATTAAGTTATTTTCCTTTAAATATGTTTTAATCCTAATCTAGTCCATTTAATAAAGTGCCAAAATTTAAACTTTATAATATGCAGTTGCCTTACTTTTCTTTTCAGTGCATCTTAGTTATACATATATTACAGTAGTTGCATCAGAAACATTCTAAATCATTACAGTTATAGTAATACAGCAACTTATTTTAAGGTGGCAGTTCTTAGGTTCAGATCCCTTTGTGATCAACAGGAGGTCATGATGATCGATTCTCTTCATTGGATTGCATAAGCTGGAGCAAAACCACTGTTCATATTTTCATGCACATTTTTGTTACAACACTACTTGATCATAGATAATTAAGTGCAAGGGATCCCCGTAGATTTTCAAATCTATCGTATACCTCAGTAATCTATAACAAAACAGTTTAACTTGCATGTTGAACTTTAAGGTGAAATTTCAAATGTGTATACATTAATACTATTTAGGTCAGAAATCATTGAAGCACTGTTAAAATCTATCCTATAATCATGTATCTAAAACCTCTCAGAGACCCTGAAAATGCACCTGAGAGCATCTATTTTCAAAACATTTTCCGGGGGGGCATGCCCCCGGACCCCCCTAGTTTCGCTTCACGCCGTTGGCGCTCAATTGTCTGTGTTTTATCATGCCAGAATTTAGGGCTTTAGGGCCCGTTTACACGAGGACGCTGTCGGGTAAAAACGACTAAATATTTTATCGGAAGTGCCTTTCGTCTACACGGGGACGGCATTTCCAAGGCTGAAAAACGGAAAAAATTGAAAACGCCTTCCAGAGTGGATAAGTTAAAAACAGCCCCCGTTGCATATCCGTCTAAACTACCCAATACGCGAAACTCTGCTCGGATCTGCTCACGTCGGGTACGCGTTTACGTCATACATATGTCATATACTGTACATGCCAGCCCGGGAAGTAAGAAAGTAAGTAAAAAAGTAAGAGCACGTCTGATTACATCGATCCAACGGACCTTCAAGCTGCTCTGGCAGCTTTAATAAACGTCCAGGAGTCCTTCGAACATCTATACCGAATCTGCACATATACCGTTAATGAACAGAGGCGGGTATAGCATGCTCTTACTTTTTTACTTACCATAGCCAGAGTAGTCAAAGTTTTCGCGGTGCAGATCAGACAAGACGGAAGACGTTGCGCATGCGTGCAGACATAGCGGAGGTCTTTCACAGCACCACCTAGCCGCCTGGCATGCACATCCAATTGAATTCCACACATTTATGCGTCACCGTATAGACCCCTTCGCAGTAAACGTCATTCATACGAAAGCAGAAATTGCGCGCGCAGCCTGGACCCAAAAAAGACTCAGAAATGCCTAGTTGTTGTGTTTTCGGGTGTCAGAATCGTAGCAGTGATGGGGTTAAAATGTTCAGAATTCCAGCAGGATCTCACCCATTTCAAAAAAAATCGCCGACGTCTATGGCTACAAGCCATCAAACGTGTAGACTGGGATGAAAGCACTATCAAAAATGCACGGGTTTGCAGCGCCCACTTCATCACAGGTAAGATCAGGCTATTTATTAAATCTTTCTTTTTTATTCTTTCTAGTCTTCGTTTACTGATGTAGCAAAATACTTTGGTAACGTTTGTCTGATTAGCTGGGTCATAGTTACACAATGTAATGAATATTGTTAGCATGTTAACTTAGCTTTGCATGCAATTTTGTTTGTAGGAGAGGTCTTGCTTGACTCAAGCAGTCCAGATTTTGTGCCATCATTATTTGTGTATGCCGAAAATCACAATTTTAAAGCAAGGATGGAAAGGTAAAATTGTGTGCCCTCACTCTAAATGCCAACTTGCGTTGACTGCTCTAACCTAGCTCCCGCCCCGTTCAGTTTCATTTCTGGTCTCTGTCTCTCGCTTTTTACGCAGCTCTGATTTCTCTTAGCTGCACTCTTTACACTATCATTCCTTTCATGCCATTACCTCCTGCAAATTGCTGTTTAGTGTTGGTATTTGCTGTTGTAGCTAAAGCCACATTGCCATCACATCACTGGCATAATTTGATTAAAACAAAATGAATATGAATGTCCCATTGTTAATCAAGTTGTACATGCCCGCACATAACATAATCATATGCGTCTAAAGACTTGTAGGCACAAAGTTTTTCGTGGGTGTACACTGAAGTCTTGTCAATAAGGTACAAGTATATCTGGCCATTGTATACCAGGGAACTTACTAACATCGTCCGTCCACTCTTTAATTAAATGCGGATCCGGTAGGCGATGTCCACTTGTTAGAGTTAACTTATTTATGTAGCATTCTCGATCTTGTAACGACAATTGTTTTGCATAATCTGACAGCTCATAATCCCGGTCTATGGGCAGCGCCATTGTTTCTGGGTCCAGGCTGCGCGCGCATCCTGGCAACGGTCGGTTTGTTTACAAACATGTGAAGGGGTCTATAGACGCAGATTTCCTCCTTGAAAACGGTCATGTAGACGCGGAAAAAAGTGAGAACGAAAACGGACTTTTGCGTTTTTGTTTCAGACCGTCCCCGTGTAAAGTGGGCCTTAATTTTTTTCTGGGGAAAACACTGCTCTTTACCTATCAAGCAAGGCTGAAGCTATGCGTTACACTACTCATTAACATGCTTAGCATGCTCTCGACTCATTCATGAAAAACTTCCTCATCAAAACATCACCAGGCTAGCCTACCGTAATTACCATGGTAGACATTTGAACCCCCGTGGCAATGCAGAAAGAGGTGTAGCATACCCTCCGACAGATAGTGGACTTGACTGATGGTTTTCAATATTTATTTCCATAAACCAATTCTATAAAACTAACGTGAGAACTTGTAAAACACAGAAAATACAACAGTTACATTTTGTTTCCACTTAGCACTATATATTAAGCAATACTTTGCTTATAATTAAGCAATAGTTTGCTTCTTTTTGTGTCTACGCTTTTTTACCTGTTTTGTACAATGAGAGCTAAGTGAACCGGAGTCAAATTCCTCGTGTGTGTCCACATACCTGGCAATTAAAGTGTTTCTGATACACCGAAGCTTCACTACACAGGTGAGCAAAAGAGTTAGCATAGCTTTCTGACACAAATCGTCAAAACAAATAAGTATGACCATAAACAAACACACACTAACCCTGTGCCTCCTCGGTGAGTTGCTAAAAAACATTCATCCTCCGACGCTTTATTATTAAGTTACCATTACTGCTTTATTGCCTCATTTTCCTTTGTTTATCTTGAACCTTTACTGTTTTTACCGTTAGCTAGTTCATTCCTTCTTCTTCTTCTTCTTCTGTCGATTTATTGGCGGTTAACAATCGATGTGTATTACCGCCATCTACTGGGCTGAGGTGTGATCTCAAGGGATATTAATCATTGCAAATGCTTGCATGAGGATAAATCAAAACTGAGCCTGTAGTCAGACCTTGAGCAGGTCACGTCTTAATTATATCACTGTTCTAATGAATGTTCAGATGTATGTGTGTGAGTGAAACCTTGGCGATGGTATACAATAATATGTTCTTATGATATGATAATGTGCAGACAGATATCAAAGGCCATTCCTTAGGTCAGAGATAGCAAAGGGCAAGATGTTCCTGATAGAGTGTTCAAAAAGATATCAATATTATGTCTCGAGCAATGTGTCATCACAACAGTACAGTACACAGTGAGACACAAGGTCACAGAAGAATTCTAGCCTTCTAGCTGAAATAGTAAAATAGAATGGAGTAGAATATTAACAATATTAAGAGATGTATGCTTGAGTTAATCCTTGCTCTTCTTGACGTGTATTGGTGCTCAGAGGGTGGGCATGCCCTATCAGCCCTCGTCCCACCTCACCAGAGCTTAGAGAAACTCCGGCCAAATTGTCTAGAATTTGTGTAGAATGCTAAACCACAGCGATTCATCCAATCCCGTGGGTTTTTCTCGGGGTCTGGGTACCTTAACACAATTTCCCCTCCCATTGGTGACACGAAAGGACAGTCTCGAGATTAATTATTCTGTGTTAACTCATACAGACGTGCACGCACTAATTCTTCCCGTGGTATTCTCCACGAGGATAAACCAATTCTTCCCGTGACGACCAGTCACGAGGATAAACAAATCGGCCCATGAAACCATTCATGAGGATAAACAAATCTTCCCGTGAAACCCTTCACGAGGATAAACAAATCTTCCCATGAAACCATTCATGAGGATAAACAAATCTTCCCATGAAACCATTCATGAGGATAAACATATCTTCCCGTGAAACCCTTCACGAGGATCTAGTTCATTCCGTGGTCAAGTCCCCTTTTTTATACCGCAAAAACTCAACGCAGCAAGGAAGTAGGAAGTAGGTTAGCGGTCTTCAAAATAAAAGCTTATTATAACCTTAAGCTCCAAAACGGGCAATATACATATAAAAACAGATGAATTACATTTTCTTATAATAAACTCAAATCATAAAATATATTTATATACAAAAATCATATCAAAATGCATTTAAAATAACTATTCATTTTTAAGATTTAACCTTATGAACAATACAAGCTGGCGGCACGGTGATGTAGTGGTTAGCGCTGTCGCCTCACAGCAAGAAGGTCCGGGTTCGAGCCCCGTGGCCGGCGAGGGCCTTTCTGTGCGGAGTTTGCATGTTCTCCCCGTGTCCGCGTGGGTTTCCTCCGGGTGCTCCGGTTTCCCCCACAGTTCAAAGACATGCAGGTTAGGTTAACTGGTGACTCTAAATTGACCGTAGGTGTGATTGCGAGTGTGAATGGTTGTGTGTCTATGTGTCAGCCCTGTGATGACCTGGCGAGTTGTCCAGGGTGTACCCCGCCTTTTGCCCGTAGTCAGCTGGGATAGGCTCCAGCTTGCCTGCGACCCTGTAGAACAGGATAAAACAGCTAGAGATCATGAGATGAGACAATACAAGCTGCCTTCTGGTAGACAAAATGAGAGACAGCAATCATAAAATCAAGAAGGGGTTTGCTACAGAGGGTAAACAAACACTGTTTTACAATACAGGATTCATGTGAACATTACAGGAGGATGCACTTGTACAGAAAAGGCAGAAATATTGCCGGAAACACCCAAGCTGCTGGTATGGTATGGATTGATTTGGTAAAATTCATAGATGTAAAAGATACAGTATAAATCGCACCAAGGATAACAAAGTATAAAATACACTTTTTTCCAATGTGGTCCTCTTGATGACAACAGGAAACAATAAAATATAAGAGGCAATAATAAATTGACAAAATTGTATCAACAATGATGAAAAAGTCAAACAAAAAAATATACTAACTGTCATTATCACAGAGTACAACTAGATTACAGAAATAGCACCAAAATGATTAAAAAATTGTTATATATATACACACACACACACACACATCATACTGGGTTTGGAATTTACTCCATAAAAATTGTTTCACCTGTTTCTTAAAATTATCACGTTTGACTAGATTGCAGTGATCGAGGTCGGCTATTCCACAAATAAATTCCTGCATACCTAAAAGAACTCTGAATGGTTTCCGTAAAGTGTGACCTCACTTACAATTCATGGCCATATTCGACAAAATCAGGGATGAGAATGAAAAATATTTAAAAAGTCTGAAAAAACCAGGGCGGGGCCCATGGCCCAGGGGGGCGGGGCCCATGGCCCAGGGGGGCGGGGCCCATGGCCCAGCAGGGCGGGGCCCAGGGGTTCCAGGGGCTAATGACTTTTGGCTATTTTATTTATTTATTTATTTATTTTATGTAGTGAAAATTCATTATGTCTGATAATTATAACTATTCTTTTAAGTTCGTTTCTTAAGACACGTATTTTTTAGTATGTTACCTCGCTTGTTGACAGTTTCGGCGAACACTTCCGCCTTCTTCAAAACAGTCACCAGATGTCGAGTGGTGACGTGCCTTATCAGCTGATGTTACTCTATGGAGGCGTGAACGTCCCGCCCAATTTGACAGGTAGTCCACGCCTCCTGCTGTCAGGTCGCTGCCCCAGGACTGCGCTCCAGGTGTGTGACAGCGTGTACGCTCCCTCATCCCGGTTCATGGTCCTCTGCGCCCGCTTACGTATCTCCACTGCCTCCAAAATCCAACGCTGATATCTATTCTCTTCAGCGCGAATGACTCTGGCCTCTTCCCAATTCATTATATGATTTTGTCGTTTGCAGTGGTCTGAAATGGCTGATTTTAAGTTTTCCTGGCTTGCTTTTTCTTTTTCGGATCTTGTGAGTCTTTTTGTTGTTTCTTTTTCACATTCTAATTGGTGTTCTTTCCTGCGAGTGTGGAAGCATCTGCCCGTTTCACCAATATAGACTTTATTGCATGAGCGGCAAGGGATTTCATATATGATATTGCATTTATTGTCCAGTTGTATTTTATCTTTGGGGTGAACTAGCAGCTGTCGGAGGTTCTTGTATGGTTTGACCGGGGTGTTGATGTGGTATTTCCTCATGGATCGTTGGATGCGTTCTGTAACTCCTTTTATGTATGGTAATGTGACAAAGCCCCGGTTTGTTTTTTCTGTGTTTTTTCTTGTTTGTTTGTTTCTTTCCTTTTTTTGTGTCTGTGATTTTCCTTTCCGAATTGCCCACGGTGGATATTGGCAGTTTTTTAATGCCTGTTGGATGTGTTGTTCCTCCTCCTGTCTGTCTTTCTCCTCCGTGATGCTCTGTGCTCTGTCGTATAGTGTTCTGATTACTGACATTTTGTGTGCGATGGGATGTTCAGATGTCCAGAGAAGATATTGGTCGGTATGTGTAGGTTTTCTGTATGTTGTAATTCTGATGTTCCCTTCTTCTGTGTGGTGTATTTTTAGGTCCAGAAATGCTATTGTCTTGTCCGTTTCCTCTTCGTGTGTGAATTTGATGTTGCCTGTCTTGTCTATGGAGTTTAAATGATCCGTGAGTTGTTGTGTGTGGCCTGTTTTGGTTATTTCAAGAATGTCATCAACATATCTTTTCCAGAAGATAGGTTTGCAGTCATCCGGTGCTGTTTCTATGGCTCGGGTTTCCAGATCCTCCATAAAAAAGTTGCATAGAGTGGCAGATAGCGGGTCCCCCATTGCAAATCCCTCTTTTTGTCTATAGATTGTACCTCTGTATTGGAAATATGTGGACGTGGAAATGAAATGTAATAGTTTTGTTATGTCCTGTGCTGTAAGTTTTGTACGTTTTTTCAGGGTTCTGTCTGCTTTTAACCGGTTTTCTACTATGTTAAGAGTGTTTGTGACCGGTGTTTTTGTAAAGAGGGATATGACGTCATGTGATACAAAGATTTCATCCTTTTTTATCTTGATTTCCTTTAGTTCTTTCGCCAGTTGTTTTGAGTTTTTGCAGTGGTATTCCGTAAGTCCGAGGAGTGGTTTTATTATGTCTGCCAGTGTCTTGGAAAGGTTGTAGGTAACTGATCCTATACTGTCTACTATGGGTCTTAGTGGTGCTCCGGGTTTATGAATTTTTGGTGTGCCGTATATCCGGGGGGTGATGTTTGCTGTGGGGATGAGGTGGTTGTATGTTTGTTTATCAATTTTGTTGTCATCCATTAACGGTTTGAGTAATAGTCTTTTTTTTCTTTTCCTCCGTCGGGTCTTTTTTGAGTATTTCATATGTGTTTGGGTCCGTGAGCATTTCATTCATTTGTTTTTCATATTGATTAGTGTCCATGATAACCGTGGTCCTCCCTTTATCAGCCGGTAGTATTGTTATTTTCTTGTTCTTTGCGAGTGTCCTGATGGCTTCCATTTCCTGTTTAGTTGTGTTTCTGGGTGGCGGTTTAGCTGAGGTGAGGATGCCTGCTATTTCGTTCCTTAATGCGGCTTTCTGTCCTTGGTCCTGTAACATGTTGCATGCTAGTTCCGTAGCCAGTATGAATTCTTCATTCGGGATTTTATTTGGTGTGATGGCATAGTTTAGTCCCCGTGAGAGTATAGTGCGTTCTGCTGTTGTTAGTGTGTGTTTAGACAGGTTGCAAATCCATTTTTCATTTATTTGCTTGTCCTTGCATTTATTTTGTTTCTTTTTGATAAGCCTATTTAGTTTTTTAATATGGCGTGTTTTTGTTTTTGAGAATTCTTGTTCTTGTATTATATTCAGATGTTCTTCCATACTTTTTTCCATGTCACTGCTGAGTTTGAACCGGAGTTTGAAATCTTGTGTTCTTTGTGTTCTCATCTCATCTCATCTCATTATTTCTAGCCGCTTTATCCTTCTACAGGGTCGCAGGCAAGCTGGAGCCTATCCCAGCTGACTACGGGCGAAAGGCGGGGTACACCCTGGACAAGTCGCCAGGTCATCACAGGGCCGACACATAGACACAGACAACCATTCACACTCACATTCACACCTACGGTCAATTTAGAGTCACCAGTTAACCTAACCTGCATGTCTTTGGACTGTGGGGGAAACTGGAGCACCCGGAGGAAACCCACGCGGACACGGGGAGAACATGCAAACTCCACACAGAAAGGCCCTCGCCGGCCCCGGGGCTCGAACCCAGGACCTTCTTGCTGTGAGGCGACAGCGCTACACCACCGTGCTGCCCCTTCTTTGTGTTATTTCTGTATTTAAATTGTTGATTTTGTTTGTCGTGCATCTAATTCTTTCTCTTACCAGAGTCATTCGCGCTCTTTCGATGGTCCTTTCCGCGTTTCTTGTTGGTATCGGATTTTTTATGTAGAGGCTTGCTGGAATGACGCCTTCGTCTCGGCAGCGGAGATTGAAGCGGAGATGGTTTCTTTGTCGCGCCAGTTTTTTCTTTAGTTTTTCCAGGCAGCGTACCTCTTTGGCACAATCTTCTCCATAACTTATTTTTAATATGTAGTGGAAATTCATTATGTCTGATAATTATAACTATTCTTTTAAGTTCGTTTCTTAAGACACGTATTTTTTAGTATGTTACCTCGCTTGTTGACAGTTTCGGCGAACACTTCCGCCTTCTTCAAAACAATTAGAATGTGAAAAAGAAACAACAAAAAGACTCACAAGATCCGAAAAAGAAAAAGCAAGCCAAGAAAACTTAAAATCAGCCATTTCAGACCACTGCAAACGACAAAATCATATAATGAATTGGGAAGAGGCCAGAGTCATTCGCGCTGAAGAGAATAGATATCAGCGTTGGATTTTGGAGGCAGTGGAGATACGTAAGCGGGCGCAGAGGACCATGAACCGGGATGAGGGAGCGTACGCGCTGTCGCACACCTGGAGCGCAGTCCTGGGGCAGCGACCTGACAGCAGGAGGCGTGGACTACCTGTCAAATTGGGCGGGACGTTCACGCCTCCATAGAGTAACATCAGCTGATAAGGCACGTCACCACTCGACATCTGGTGACTGTTTTGAAGAAGGCGGAAGTGTTCGCCGAAACTGTCAACAAGCGAGGTAACATACTAAAAAATACGTGTCTTAAGAAACGAACTTAAAAGAATATTTATTTATTTTCTTTATTATTAGACAGGGAGATTATTATTAGACAGGGAGATTATTAGACAGGGACATTATTATTAGACAGGGAGATTATTAGACAGGGAGATAATAATCTCCCTGTCTAATAATAATCTCCGTGTCTAATAATAATCTCCCTGTCTAATAATATCCTTGTCTAATAATAATCTCCCTGTCTAATAATAATCTCCGTGTCTAATAATAATCTCCCTGTCTAATAATAATTAGACAAGGATATTATTAGACACGGAGATTATTATTAGACACGGAGATTATTATTAGACACGGAGATTATTATTAGACAGGGAGATTCTTTTGTGTAATCTGAGCTGAAGTGGGTTTTGTGCTTTGGTTTTTTTGGGGCGCGCGCGTGCTCTCTCTGCCATGAAGATCCTGTAGGCTGCGCTGACTCAGCTGAAAACTCCGGTCCTCGAGAAAAGAGATAAAAGCCTGCCCACACTGAAAGCTGATTGGCTTATTTTGCTGAGTAACCCAATCAGGATGCTCTTTGTCTGGCATGCGCTACATGAACAAGCACACAGTCTCCCTCGCGCGCGCACATTCTAAGATGCGTGATGCAGACCTTAATGTTGCGCGCACGCTCAAAAACGATCATTTTGGTCTGAAAACGTCGGAAATCCGCCGATCGGCAGATAATTCTCATCCCTGCAAAATGGACCATAGCGCCAGCGACATTTCTTCACTGATTTTCTCGAGTATTTCGGACAATGACACGAATAACGATGATGATCATGATAAACAAACATTACCATATCAATTGGTTACACACAAGTGAACAATAGAGTTGTTTTAGTTAGTCATTACCAAGGCTTTTTTGACAACACTAAATCAAAGCAAGACACCAATCATACAACAAATATCAAGCTGCTTAGCTGCATCAGAAATTATTACGTTTATGCTCAAAGGAACTCAAAATAACATATCACGCTTAATAAAAACTTAGAGAAGCCATAAAAAGTGTTTTCTTACCCTTTGAACTTCTCTTTTGCGGACTACTGACTGTGGTGTCTCGTTTGTCTTGTCCGATTTTTGGCCAAAGATTGTGGGAACCACATCTGGATTCAGCACTGGCTTGTACAGTATTCCTAATGCCCCGTGCATCAGAGTTGTTTGAGGGAAACAATTTTATTCATAATGTTCTGAGCACACGAGCTGCAAATGTGCTGTTTTTGCACCCGAAGGGCCATTCCAGTCAGCCCATAAAAGGTCTATCCCTGGGTGGCAAATGGCATTTATCCATTACCTTCTTAGTTTTTTTTGTACATTGGGAATTGATACAGGCTAGTTTTTTCACTTCTGCCATTGTTGTCTCCAGTAATGTTCACATTGTAAAGCAGTGTTTGTTTACCCTCTTTCTGCATTGCCATGGAGGTTGCACTGTCTACGACGGTAATTACGGTAGGCTAGCCTGGTGACAACTTGATGAGGAAGTTTTTCATGAATGAGTTGAGAGCATGCTAAGCATGATAACGAGTCCTTATGCTGCCAGGAACGTGGAAAAACTCACGCACTTGCCTCTTCAACAGATTTAGGTAAGTCGGATTGTACGCAAATCTGTTTGTAGGTTGTTTAGCAAAGTTACAGTCTGCAGAATGAGGCTGTCATGGCAGAACTACTTGTACCGGGGATATAAATAAGAAAAGTTGCCTCCCCCACTCAGTCATGTAGGAGGACATCAGCTGTTCACTTTCCCTCACTGTTTATCAGTAACATAAGTATTATCTTTCCCCCTCCACTTTTTTGTTAGAGAAATGGAATTTCATTTTTTTTTCATGTCAACTTTTAATGAAATAATCTCCAGCCAGGGGCAGCTTCAAGTTTTACTCGCTATGCGGTGCTTCTGTGTCTTGCACCCAAATGACATCAGGGCATTGCCAGAAAGGATCAGGGGGAATTTTCTGATTGGTTAAAATATTTTCAATGGTGGCATCCATTAAATCGTCCATTCTGCATAGAAACTGACTTTCGGAGATGGATATCTTAGTTATGTGAGCTCCTTATTTTCAATTATTTGCATGAATCGGTAGTTTATATCAGACTATCTTCTTAACTGTATTTGAAAAATGGGTTTTCTTTTCCTTTAAGCAAATTTACATGATCTAGCTGTGTTGCAAGCCCTGTGATGACCTGGCGACTTGTCCAGGGTGTACCTCGCCTTTCGCCCGTAGTCAGCTGGGATAGGTTCCAGCTTGCCTGCGACCCTGTAGAACAGGATAAAGCGGCTACAGATAATGAGATGAGATGAGCTGTGTTGCAGCGGGGGTGTGGCCTAGCATCAGTTTGTGAATGGAGGGCGGGGCCAGGGCAGGTGAGTGGCAAAGTCAATGCACCTATTGTCAATTAATGGTGTGTGTGTGTGTGTGTGTGTGTGTGTTGCAGTGACAGAGGAGGATAAAAAAGGAGAGAGAGAGCAGAGAGAAGGGCTCTCCCCACACCAGAACACAGCTCTGTGTGTGTGTGTGTGTGTGTGTGTGTGTGTGTGTGTGTGTGTGTGTGTGTGTAAACAGATGTTAAAGCTGAAAAGCGAAAGTAAAATAAAAGTGTGCGTGAATGTCATCTCTCACCTGCCATGCTTCTGCACTCCACCCACATCAGGGACTTATTACAGTGGTGTCAAAAATAGGGAGTATGGAAGGGAACCATAACATGGAGTCCCTGATGTGGGTGGAGTACAGAAGCACAGCAGGTGAGAGATAATGTTCACACACACTTGTTTTCCTTTCGCTTTTCAGCTGTAACGTCTGTTTAGCCACACACAGACACATGCGCACACACACAGCTGTGTTCTGGTCTGGGGAGAGCCCTTCTCTCTGCTTTCTCCGTCATTTTCTATGCTCCTCCATCACTGTAACACACACACACACACACACACACACACACACACACACACACACACACACACACACAACATTAGTTGACAACAGGTGCATTGACTTTGCCACTCACCTTCCCTGGTCCTGCCCTCCATTCACAAACTGATGCTAGGCCACGCCCACAGTGCCACAAGCTGGTTTAAGACTCTCTTACCCAGCTACTGCAGACAATAATTCACTGGGCCTATTCGGTACATACGGTATGACGACGTAGGGGCCTTGCAAATGGGATAGGAACTTGCAGTTGGCACTGGTTGGAGCAGGAGCACACGGTCCCCTGACTGGAACTCTCAGGGTTGGGCAGGGCATTTTCTAGACATGTTGTTCCTGTTGAGCCGCTTGCATGTGTTCTCTAATGATGGGGGCCACCCAATCAATCTGGTCCTGGATTTTCTGCCCAATCTTGGTGACAGACTTGTATGGGGATGATTGTTCCTCCCAGGCCTCATTTCCCTTACAGAAAAACCACATGAACTTCGCATGTGACTTCTCACATGTGAAATACTGGTATGTGGAAAACGTGTTTTGCACATGGGAAACATGTTATTTGCACATGGGAAACATGTGGTTTAGGACCAATTTTATGTGAATCACGTGGGAATGTTTTCCACATGTGCTCTACATGGTAACACATGTTATAAAATCTGATATCATGTATTCCACATGTGGTTTTGCACATGGAAAACGTGGTTTTGGCCCAATTTTATGTGAATCACATGTGGGAATGTTTTCCACATGTGGTAACATGTTTTCCACATGTTACAAAATCTGATACCATGTATTCCACATGTGGTAACATGTGATCACGTGAAATACATGGGAAATTCATGTGTTTTTTCTGTAAGGATTGCCATGTCAAACAAGCCCCTGGGTCTCTGACCAAACAAAAGGTCAAAGTTTGTGAATCCCATAGAGGCTTGAGGGATCTCCCAGATGGTCAAGAGCACACAGGGTAGGAATAGGTCCCAGTTTTGGCCTTGTCTACCACTCATCAGAGCATCCTCTTGATAGTTTGTTTGAACCGTTCAATGAGGCTGTGAGTTTGGGGGTGATAGACAGAGGTCCTGAGATGTTTAATCTGTTCCACAGATTAAAACAGTTCCACTATTAGCTTTGACATGAAGGGGATGCCCTGGTCAGTCAGCAGGTCTTGGGTTATCCCCACGAGAGCTGAACAGGAGCACCATTTCCTTGGCAAAGTTTTTTGGAGGTGGCTTTGCACAGGGGGACAGCTTCATGATGTCTGTGGCATAGGCAACAATCACAAGAATGTATCAATGGCCACAGGCAGACTTTGAAGGCAGCTCAACTAGATCCACACCCATCCACTCGAAAGGGACCCTAATAATGAGTAGAACTATTGGGGGATCAGGGCTGGTTTTTATGGTGAGCACGAGCATATCTATCTGGTCTCTTGGCTCCCAGACGGATTGTTTCACCTAGTGGTAGAAATCTGCAGTGGCTCTTCTTCCTTTAAAGCATGGTAGGCCTGCTGGACATCACTCACTTGGGCCAGCCCTCTTGGTTGGTGACTCTCTCGAAGGTCAAGGGAGTTGTCTCCTAAGTCAGAAACAGCATTCCAGACATTACTCACCTTGATGCATGAACGGTGTCCCTGTATACTTCCCCAGCACCTCACAGAGTGTGAGAAGAAGCAATTCTTCACAAGCTTCCGTCACAATGTGTTAGAAGGCCCCACCCCTCTGACATGTGGCTACCAGTAGTCCAAAACAGTGCTGCTGAATCGCTGTCATGCTTGAGCATGCCAGGGGAGCTGTCCCTTCAGCATGACTGCGGTAGTTTAGGAAGGAGAACTTCATACCTTGACTGCAAGGGACGTAGGCCTGCCATTGTCATGTCTATCAGTTTTTTTAAAAATTCACCTAAAACCATTTCTTTTTTTTACCATCAGGTCACAAAACATGTAATCTTTAATGAATGATATGTTAAAAGATAACTTTAATTTTCTGAGATGTAATAAAAACATATTTATATGCCAGAGTCAGAACGTAACAGAAGTGTTATGGACATATATATTCTCAATTTTAACAATGTAGTATTACTTTTTGAAACATAGGAAGGTGATGTTTTAGCAAATATAATTAATAAACATGTGTAGTAGAATAAACATACACATTCTTTCAATAAGATTAACATGGTATAGAGCTAGATTGTAATTAATTTGTAACAGACACGAGATGGACAATCGTAACAGAAGTAATGTAACAGACATCATTTTGGAACTCATAGGCTTGACTTTGGCATATAAATATGTTTTTATTACATCTCAGAAAATTAAAGTTATCTTTTAACATATCATTCATTAAAGATTACATGTTTTGTGACCTGATGGTAAAAAAAGAAATGGTTTTAGGTGAATAAGTTCATGTCCCCATTTCAGTACCCATAAGCGTGGAATCACTCATATATATGGGGCGGCATGGTGGTGTAGTGGTTAGCACTGTAGCCTCACAGCAAGAAGGTCCGGGTTCGAGCCCCATGGCCGGCGAGGGCCTTTCTGTGTGGAGTTTGCATGTTCTCCCCATGTCCGCGTGGGTTTCCTCCGGTTGCTCCGGTTTCCCCCACAGTCCAAAGACATGCAGGTTAGGTTAACTGGTGACTCTAAATTGACCGTGAGCGTGAATGGTTGTATGTGTCTATGTGTCAGCCCTGTGATGACCTGGCGACTTGTCCAGGGTGTACCCCGCCTTTCGCCAGTAGTCAGCTGGGATAGGCTCCATCTTGCCTGAGATCCTGTAGAATAGGATAAAGCCGCTAGAGATAATGAAATTATATATATATATATATATATAAATAATGTACACACACACACAACTATGGAAAACATCAAGTAAACTCTTTAGTCGTCTCAGGTTTTGTTTGTTTTTTGCTTTTACAGCTAATTTCAGTGGTGCTGCCAAGTTCATCGGCATTAATAGTCCAAGACTGACCTGGCCTGAGGCTCAGGCTTATTGCCGAACACATCACACAGACTTGGCCAGCTCTCTTAACAGCTCCGACAATGACATGTTAGTGAAGATAAAGATTGCCCAGGGTGATTCATGGATTGGCCTATACAGAGACATGGAGACTTGGAAGTGGACAGATGGAACCAGTGCTTCAAATATCCCATGGCAGCCTGGACAACCTAATAATTATTATGGCCGTGAGAATTGTGCAATGCTTTATACCAGTAACGGACTGTTCCAAGATGACCCATGCACCACTCAGCGTTATTTTTTCTGTCACACCAGTGAGTAATTATCCAACTTTCCGTAACCTAATAAAGTAAAGGGAGAGATGGTTGATGAGGTTAAAGATTAGAGCAATATTAAATTAAAACAATTTTTGTGTGCGCGCGCGTGTATTTTCCACAGGTCACCCAACAAGGAGGCACATAGTGAGACTGCAGGTGAAGTCTGATGGGAGTGTGCTTGATCCTGCTGAACAGTCATATGTTTTAGAGCAGGTGAGTCACAAGACATGTCTGAAATTTTGTGAAATTTTGTTTTTCAGCAGCCTTGTCAATTTTCTGTTATTTTCAAACATTTTTGTTCCTTTTATTCATTCTTGGTTTTGGGGTGAAAAGTATTTCTTCTCTTATTGGATTGATTTACAAAATCCTGATTCTGATCCCCAGATCAAGCAAAAACTGAAAGACAGTGTCATGTTGGAGAACACCACAGTGACCTGGACGGTCCAGCCAGATGGAACCATCTTCCACAAGAAAAAAAAGGATGGCCTGTAACTAAAGCTGTAAAACTAAACCCCTTAAATTCTGACCTGCAATGTCTAAATGCTCACTTCACATCAAGTCAATTGCAAACTAAAAGAAATGTTATTTATCCTCCAACATTTAAGCTCCAAATCAGGAGGAGGCATCAGAGGACAAAATTAGCCACAAGTAGAGGACTAAACATAGATTTTGTTGCACTGTTTGCAACACTCTCTCTTTGACTTTGTCACCTCAACCCTAAATTCACTGTCAGCTATTTAATATTCAACATTTTCAGCGTTTACTGCAAATAGCCACGTGACATGGTAATGAAAGTCAAAGAGGGCATTTTCAAATAATGCAACACAGAGGTCAATGTATCAGTGTGTTGTGGCAAAGAATAAAAGTTATGGAATATGACCAAAATGTTAATAAAATGTGTGTTCCTTGAACATTCCTATATAAATACACCTACCACTATTATTGCAATTCCTTTTTTCTTCTTCTAACTCTGCAGTTAGAAATATATACAGTACTTATTGCTATCATTGTGTTTTATTTCTATTTTCTGTACCTATATGCATTAAGAATATCAATAATATAGTCAACACACTTTAAAATAAACATTTTGTCACCACTGCAGTCTATGGTATTAAGTTTATTTTGGTCTGCCAATAATAATAATAACAAACGAAAGGTGTTTGTCTTCATCCATAACAATGCATCATCACGATACGTCAAAACTGTCCTCAGGTCAGCACCAAACTAAGGAAATGGACAGAATTTAGAAAAAGTGATATACTTACCGTTTAAATTTAATTCTACAGATACTGTATTTACTTTGAATTATGGCAGCAGAACAACGAGTAACACAAACAGAATTGCTAAACAGGACATGCTACAGAGCTAAGCACTAGATTTATTTAGTTAGTAAAAAGATACTTCGATAGATCCACATGCATTCTTTTAATGTGTTGTGGTAAGCAGGTGACCATGTGATGAGGTCTAAATCAACTGCTTCCAGTCTGCATTGCGTTCATAACCCTTCTGACATCAGTGATTTAACAAACACTGCTAACGTGTTCTATCCACATAAACCAACACAGCGACCCTATTCTGGTACAAATATTACTGTTAAATTCATGCTCATCTTAAGCATCACTCATAACCTGCCGTACATGCTACTACGGGCAGTCTACAGTAAAAAAATTTGGCAAAACTGTTCTTGAGACTTGCACGACACTTGTGTGTGTTCAGCGCCATAGAAGGTTGCAGACTGCCCGTGGAGACTTTTGGTCCTGCACATGCAAATTCTGCAGGTCTTCCGACAAATCAAGAACGCATACACTACATACGGGACTCGTACTCCTTTTGTATGCCTGAACCAAGTCAGCAGCACGGCTAGTAGAGGCTTTTTGCGATGACAGTAAGACGCATGAGTGACGTGCCTCAGAAGTACTACACAAGTATTTCACACTTGCTATTTGTGTGGCCCACAAGACAGAAAGACATCTCACTTTCTACCCCTATGTGTGGCATGCACGTGACCTGCACGCAGCACACGCAACCCGCACACGACCTGCATGTGTCATGAGGGGCAAGACTCTGGGTATATATATTGGGGGAGGAACCAAGGAACCGATCATGTAGTGTGTAGCATTGTAGAAGGGAAAACCACCTCATTTGCTGTTTTTATTTGAGTATGTTAATTTACCACGCAAACGTCAAATAATAAAACATGAGTATAAGGGAATAACATTTTATTACATTGTAAAAAATTCCAACTAAATAGCCCAACAGTTTGAGCACTGAAATATATTTTGACTCTGAGCTGCTGTCCTGCTCCTACTGAGTGGTGGGACAGGGTGCTGGGATGTCCTTGTCCTTACCAGTGAGCATGGCACAATGACCTGACAGCGATGATGGGATTGCAATGTCCTCACTTCTGGGTGTCGTTAGCTGAAACATACATGAAAATCAGCATATACATATAATATTAATTACATAAGCATATAGATACCGAAATGAATATTTAAAGCATGTGTATTTACCTGTGAAAATACCTCTGGCGGGGTACTGTGCCTTCTGCCGGCTTGAAGGCATACTTCTCCCTGTCCATGCAGGGCTTGCCGGTGCTGCTACCATCATCAAATTCTTCCTCCCCCTCTGCTATTTCAGGCTGGGTTACTTCACTTTTGCTCGCTTCTTCTTGGGTCCCATTTTCTCAACTTTAAACTGAAATTTTAAAAATTTTTCCCACAAAATATCCAATGTTCTTCAGGCAAAAGACAGATGCAGAATGCTGCAGATACGCTGGTTTTATACCCACTCCTGGCTTGCGTCACACGCAAGTTATGAGTGATTGTAACGTGCTAATCACGTGCATCACACATGCTTCACAAGTGCGGCCCATACTCGTAGTGCAGGAAACTGGTAAGATGCAAGTTTCACACACTCCACACTCACTGAACACGCACTGATCACATGCGTCAGACATACACTTTCCACAGGCTAACGGTGCAATTTTTTCCCACGCCTGGAAGAAATCAGGTGTACAACCTGTACTTAACAAGTACTTTGCCCGTACTCCTCCCCCAAACTTTCCCCCGAGTTCACCGTGACCCTGCATCACGGCTGTGAGCTACCAAACCCTGCGACCCGTGCATGTCCTAAACACTTACGGTGGGTTGTGAGTGAGGCTTTAGAGAGATACACATGTCTATCAAATTTGGTGCATGTACGTGAAACTATACGCCAAGCACAAGACTCAATTACAAATGGTGGTGCTAGAGAGTCACTGGGCCACACCTGGGGCCAAAGCTCTGTTCCCAAGTAACTGTCACAAGCACTGATGTGTGCCAAATTTCATGAGTTTTCACCCATGGGAATAACCTCAAAAATGGTCAAACCTTGAAGAGAAATAAAAGTTCTTTGCAGATCCAATAGGGTCCATTCATCACTGGTGCTCAGGCCCTCACAAAAAAGACACCACTCAGCTTTGGTTTCTAATACTGTGCAGCTTTGATGTGTTAATTTGTTGTATCTTGGATATACCTGACATTTGAACAAGAATAATTGTGTTCTTCAGAATATGGCTGAACCACAATGCTTAGCTGGCAAGAATTATTTAATCACCTGCTTGATGCCAACATCTGAGGAATATCTTCACCAGCTGAGCTACAGAAGTGTTGACTCCAATTGCCAGCATTTACAGTACAGTCCGATTCCTGGACATTTGTAGCTTTGAAATGTAGATAACAGTGTGAAATGATGCTCTAACACCGTCACACCTTGACTGAGATTATGTGCAAGTAGTCATGTTGGATTATATTTACAAACCTTATTTCAATAATCTCATGCTATTTACAAATATCACAACACAAAGATCATTGTTAAATGGTAGAGTGACCAGCACAGTGAACGCTCTCTCTCAAAACTAAGAGCATCTTAACTTGACGTTGTTTTTGGGAAACCCAGTCCAGAACTATCTGAAGGTGTGAAATGGTAGATTTTATAATTTAGTAGGTGGAATTTCCACCTATTTTCTTGCTCCTGTAGATCAGACTGCAAACACTATGTATTTATTAAATTAAATAAATAAATGAAAGAAAGAAATTAAAATGTATAAGATGACAGGATCAGGTTTGCACAGAAATATAAGTGTAGCAGGTGCTACTGGGGTAGTGCGACTACGCCACCCCTAGGTGGACACTAGGGGAACTCCAATTACCATTACACAGGCTCGGGTACTGAGATGACAGACTTGTTTCCATACAGAATGAGAAATTTTATTAGTACAGAAGCACAACAATGAATATAAAAAAAAAAAGCTGATGTCAGACTGATTTAAAACACCACAAATAAAATCACTGCAAAGCTTTTCAATTGACCATGGTCACACAGTAAGTCACAATTCATACACATCCACGTTTAGGGTGGGGAAAACAAACACAGTAAAGGACTTATTAATTCACGCCAGAACAGAGGCAGAAGAGCAGGTGTATGGATCTTTTAAGTAGACTGGGCGTTGGTAACACACATACTGTAAGCACTTGCAGATAAACTCATTCAGACAGAACAAGACAGGCACGTGCACCCACACAGGAGCAACTGAGGCACACCAGTGGGCGTCCAGCCGCCCCTCAATATGGATGCCAAGAATCCACCCCAAGTACACGTGTGCAGAACCACACTCACCTCACAACACGGCAATTAGTCAGTCACACAGTGAGAACAATCACTACACACAGAAGAGGACCCACCACCTAAAGGACGCTGTCCCCACCACCGGCGCTCTGCTCCTGCGTATACAACAAAGACAAAAACACACAATTAATTATGGACCTCACACACACGGGTCCAAAAGACCCAAAGCACAAAACAAAATAAAAAAAATAAACAGCAACACGAGACTCCACGGCAATAAGCCTCCTCTCTATGATGCAACTCAAAAATAAAATGACAACCAAATAATAAACAAAAAAACAAACAAACAATAAGCAAGATACCCTTAGCCCTGGCACTCAGCCAAGAGCTGTACTCCACAGTCACTTTACACGCGCGCACACGCTCATTCACACTGTCTGAGAGCAAAAAATTCAAGCTGCAATGGAGCACTTGCATGTGACATCACAGCCGATCCAGATTGTGACAGACGCCATCTTGTCGGTCAAACGCCATATTCCGCCTTCTACTTCTGGTTCTACTTCTACCTTTTCTTCTGGAAAACTCTACTATATACAATTCTACTACAACGGCTGCGGCTACAAGCTCTCCCTACCTGTGCACGTTTTTTATGTTTTTTGTGTGTATTTTTGCGTGTTGTTCGTCTGTACCGGACTTCAATATCCACTACAACCGTATCGACTTACTGGACATGGGTTTCCAGCAGAAAATGACGGTGTGTAGCGATTTCCATCGCATGCACAACATTCCGGACTAGAAAAAAAAAAAAAAAAAAACCATTCCGGACGAGATAGCGAGACCAGCGGGGTCTCCGTGGATTGTTAGCGGAAGCAAAGCGAAGGAGGCGGTGCCGGGAGCGGAAGCAAAAGCGAGGCTGCAGAGCCGGCCTGTTGACTAAGCTCAGAAAACAGCCACTCAAATCTCCACTGCTAAGCCTCTACCTCTCCAACGCCAGATCCATGTAAACAACACGGACGATTTGGAATTACAACTGGAATTACCTTATTCTTTTCTATAATCGGCTGGTCAGTGCTATACTCAATACTTAAGTGACTTACCCGTCCAATGAGGACTGTTGTTTACAAGATGCCACATCTGAGTCGCTGACAAATCCTGAATTTCTGTAAAGAAAACTGTCCAGAGATTTATAAGCACGCAGTGCTTCACCACTGAACAGCGAGGGAAAGTTAATGAGGTAATTATACACGTCCGGGTATTCCGCTGGCAGTTCAAAATCCGGTCGTGAAAACTCCGTCCGGTAAACCATAAGGGTCACAAATCTGTAGATCGTTTATTTTAGACATATATCTAGTTATCTGTTCATTAGAAAAATGAGCCGTGTAGTCCGTCAGTTGAAATTGATCCATTCTGTACACGAGTGCAGCAGTATTCAGTGGTGTTTTTGACCGACAAGATGGCGGTTGTGTACTTTCCCGTCACGTGACTGCAAGATCTCTATAGCCAATAGTCCACGGTATTAGAGAGCAAAGACGTGGACACGTCAATGCAGTCGTAAACAACGGGTAAGGCAAAGCAAAGCAGCAGTTGTTCTAGCCGGCAAAGTCACTTCCTTGTGAGATGGTATCTAAGAAATGACACACACAGAAGTACACTTAATAAACAGCCAGCCCAGTAACTTCACCGCGCAACTCTAATTAAAAGAACCTACCTGAGTGACACTAGTTAATGCATGTAGCTCGTAGCAAGGTGCAGCATGCAAATCATGGTAACGATGCGATAATGCTGAAACCAGGGGCGCAGATAGGAATTTTGAACTGGGGGGGACTGAGCTGTCAGCAAATGATTCCATTTTGTGTGTGTGTATATATATATATATACACACACACACACACACACACACACACACACACACAACCGTTCAAAAGTTTGGGGTCACTTTGAAATGTCCTTATTTTTGAAAGAAAAGCACTGTTCTTTTCAATGAAGATCACTTTAAACTAATCAGAAATACACTCTATACATTGCTAATGTGGTAAATGACTATTCTAGCTGCAAATGTCTGGTTTTTGGTGCAATATCTCCATAGGTGTATAGAGGCCCATTTCCAGCAACTCTCACTCCAGTGTTCTAATGGTACAATGTGTTTGCTCATTGCCTCAGAAGGCTAATGGATGATTAGAAAACCCTTGTACAATCATGTTAGCACAGCTGAAAACAGTTTAGCTCTTTAGAGAAGCTATAAAACTGACCTTCCTTTGAGCAGATTGAGTTTCTGGAACATCACATTTGTGGGGTCGATTAAATGCTCAAAATGGCCAGAAAAATGTCTTGACTATATTTTCTATTCATTTTACAACTTATGGTGGTAAATAAAAGTGACATAACATTTTAACATAGCCTATGGAAATCCAAAGTTTGCACATTATCATCACGCACAGAAATTGCAAAACTGCAAAACTAGTTTTAAAACCGCTAAGTTCCAACTGTTAACCATAGCGAGAGGCTGGGCTACGTGTGTGTGTAAAGTGTAAACCAGTGCATCCTGACTTTCTAACTATGCCTGTGTGTTGCGTGAGCGGCAGTCAGTCAACAACTCTTCGCAAAGTTTCCTTATGAAACAATATGCTCGCTGAAATTATGGCAGGGAACGCCAGATTAAACATTAAAACTGCCTTCTGAGCACTGTATCTACAGGCTGCCACTGAAAGAAGGAGGCTACCAGAAAGGCATCTCTACTCCGTACGATTTTACTTTCACTACGACATTACTTTGAACAGACTATCAAAAAATTGCAAGGTGATATGATAAAGTAAGGCACAGTTTACTTACAGTCGTTTTTTTTTTTTTTTGAAAAAACGATGCAATCGTTTTCTGCCTTTTGGCACCCTTCATCATGCCGTGTTGGGATCCTGAACTAGGAGGAGCTGTCCCCGATATGCCTGTCAAACTTGTGGGTAACCATAGCAACCAAGCTCGAGCTCGCAACCTGTGCAGTCTGCGCAGTTGCAGCTATGTCTGTACTGCTGTGCACCTCAATAAACCGAATGGTAATTAGTCTTTTAATTTTTCCGTGAGGTTTGCCTTATGCAAAGAAAGACAGCATAGACATTTTTTCCTCCCTATAAGTGGGGGGGACCGAACGAGGTGAATTTAAATCTGGGTGGGACGAATCCCCCCCTCTGTCCGCTCCCGTGACTGAAACACATACAACAGTGGGCTTATTAAACAGCCTGCCTGATAACCCCATAACGCGACTCAATTAAAACCAACATACCTGAGCAACAACTTGTGGATACAAGGAGCCCATGGCAAAATATAGCAGATGAGCCGAACGATAGTGCATTAACCAGCGCAATCTGATGGAAGATGTAGTAGCCGCAGTGCAGCAAAGAATTCGGTGACACAACCGGCGATCAGGTGAACCCAACGACACAAGCCTCTGCACTGAATTAGGGCTGTGTACAAACTATAATATCTTACCGGTAACGCGATTGGCTGCCAAGGAAAAGCACTGAGCCAACCAGGAACCAGGTGATTGGCTGTCACAGAGCAACGCAGAGAGCCAACCAAAACCAAAACAGAAAGTAGGAGGACAATCATGATCAACATGATCAGAGTAGCGAGAGAGAGAGAACCAACGGACATAAGGTAAACAAACTATATTCACCCAGTCCATCCTGCCACATAAGCACATGTTCATAATATTGCACTCCTGCTGTAACCTCAATCCCAGACAGAGGGCGATTCATAGTCCCATGAGAACCACATCATCTTTCATCCACCATCATTCTTCCTGCTCTATAGACCCTTTTCAGTCACGTGACCTTCGTAAACGCGACCACCATTTTGGACATGTAGCGGACTTCGGCTCGAATTGGTTTGAATGCGAGGAAGGCGACAAACGGAGAACATACAAGAAAAAGGAGCGAGATGCAGAAAATACCTTCACTATCCAGCGACGTAGGGCATTTACAGGGCGAGCAGAGGGAGAAATAACAACAGTAACGACACATTAGCAACGCCGTACAGAAATAACGGTTTATGGCACAGACCCTTTCGGTTCTCGCTCATCTAGCTGCTACAATGACTGCTTAGACTGCAACAATAATACCTAACACACATTTAAGTATCCGTCGTAAAGACGTGAAACTCGTCGAGTGACGAGTGTGTTCATTGATAAGCTAACACAATCTAAAAGTAGACACACCATCACACTGCCCTGGCGCTGTGTACAGTTTACCTTCTATGGTTTGTGCACTTGCTATTTGCCATTACTTTCTCCAACCGTTGTGACAGATTACAGGGAACGGCCTGGATTTAAGAGACAAATACATGTTCCTCTTGTTTTGAACACTTAGCCCATGTTTACATTAGACCGTATCAGCGGATCATCAGATTAACGCTTTTAAAAGCGATTAGTGTGCACACAGCAACACCAATACACGATTCGTCTGCACACAGCAACACCAATACACGGATACGCTCGGCTCCGCAGGCATCCTGCGCTCCAAATCACTCCGCTCTGAACAGCGAGTGCCCTCTGGAGGGTGCGCACTCCGGCCCTGCGCAGCTCACACAGCGCGCGAGTGAAGTGCACGAGCCACGATTCGGGACTGAGCCGCTGTGTGTGTGATCCCAGCGCAGATCACTTACCACTCGCAAGTGGAAGGATGGCAAGCCTAAAGACAATGTTTTTTTGTTTTTTTTTGTTACATAGTCAAGAGAGGTGTCGGATCACTGGATCCAGTGTAAATAGCTGCCGGAGCCAACGCCCGAGGTTCCGGAGCGCGCTCCGGCTTGCTCCCCCTCAAATTAAGCGCTGTTTGTAGGACACTGCCTCTGATCTGTCCTACAGTCTACCAACAGCAAAGGAACACAACGCTAGCTAATGTCGTTAGCTAATAGCTACTACAGAAGAACAAAGAGGTTACAATGGGTTATTTTAGCCTATTTGGTTACACACTCGCCGCCACAGAATGTTAACAGCAATGTAATGCCTTTTCTGGCTAATTTTATTCGTCTTACCTCCAACAAAGTGGTCACTACACAAGCGTTGGTATGCCGAGGGCTGCAAATCTGTTAATGGCCGCTATCCATCTTCTCCGTCGGGATCCGATAAAATGATAAACCTTGCCTTGTTTGTTGATGGTTACTACATCCAGGTGCACAACAATATAGTGGTATGATGGAAGTCTTGCTGAAAATGAACACTTTCTTTGCTGCCGTTCCTCAATGCTGGCTGTGGTAAACTACTGGTAGTACATGTCCAAAATGGCGGCCGCGTTTGTCGTGACGTCACGTGAAAAGGGTCCATAAGGAAATTGGCTGCAACTGTTCCAACTCTATTAAAGCACGTGGTTAAAACAGTCAGGTGCTGAGTCTTCTGATTAGACTGAGTCGGTAAACGTGATATGTTCAGGGGCCGGGGTCGGCGCCGGGTGGATGGACAAGCAAACAAACCAATCAACAAAAACAATACCCACCACACATTAAGAGCTGAGACTGGGTGATGAACCCTGTTGCTGTCCGTCTCGCATTCATTGTTTCTTCCTCTGCCTCATTTCTGCCTCTCTGTGGCTTAATATTTATTGCTGCTCCTTTGTTTTCTTTCTCTCTCCTGCCCCTCACTCAGTAGAGAGCTCATGTTTGTCCAGAACAATGTGTACTCGACCCCACAGTTGAGTTAATTAATTTTTTCATTCATTCATTCATTCATTCATTCATTCTCTCTCTCTCTCGGGGTTTAGTGCCACCTGGTGGCTCAGTGTATTAAAGCAATCTCCATTCCAACTGCGTGAAAACTTTGCCTTTCGTTCACCATGAGTAAAATCTCATTGAGATTAAAGAAACTCTTTCGAGTATGCCCTGGTCAGTAAAGTTATTTTTTTTTTTAATATACAAAAAACAGTTCAACAACCTGATGAATATTTTAATATTTTCTGATCTAGATGCGTGTTCTTCAAACATATCAACCTATATGGAATGTCCGTATTTTATACGGATTTGATTCAATAAACGTAGTATACGGGCGTACAAATAAAGTTATATGGATTCTTTAAAAAAACTTCAATATTTATTTAGAGCTATAATCAATTCCCATGATGATAAAAGTGCGCATAACATTTACAAACGTACTGTACACCACAGAAAGCACAAACAGCCAGTAAAGAGTCTTATGAAATCGCGCGTTATCTTGTGGTAGCGAGACTTCGTTCTACTTTTGATCATGCGCACACTGCATTGCGAGAATCCCGCCAACCCGGAAGTAACATTTTGTTTGAAACGCGTATTTCCACCTGAGCGACTTTCAATAGAGATCTTGCAGTCACGTGACTGGAAAGTACACAACCGCCATCTTGTCGGTCAAAAACACCGCTGAATACTGCTGCACTCGTGTACAGAATGGATAAATTTCAACCGACGGACTACACGGCTCATTTTTCTAATGAACAGATAACTAGATATATGTCTAAAATAAACGATCTACAGATTTGTGACCCTTATGGCTTACCAGACGGAGTTTTCACGACCGGATTTTGAACTGCCAGGAGGTGTATAATTACCTCATTAACTTTCCCTCGCTGTTCAGTGGTGAAGCACTGCATGCTTATAAATCTCTGGACAGTTATCTTTACAGAAATTCAGGATTTGTCAGCGACTCAGATGTGGCATCTTGTAAACAAGAATCCTCATTGGATGGGTAAGTCACTTAAGTATTGAGTATAGCACTGACCAGCCGATTATAGAATAGAATAAGGTAATTCCAAATCGTCCGTCTTGTTTACATGGATCTGGCGTTGGAGAGGTAGAGGCTTGGCAGTGGAGGTTTGAGTGGCTGTTTTCTGAGCTTAGTCAACAGGCCGGCTCTGCAGCCTCGCTTTTGCTTCCGCTCCTGGCACCACCTCCTTCACTTTGCTTCCGATAACAATCCATGGAGACCCCGCTGGTCTCGCTATCTCGTCCGGAATGTTTTTTTTTTTCCTTGTCCAGAATGTTGTGCATGTGATGGAAATCGCTACAAACCGTCATTTTCTGCTGGAAAACAATGTCCAGTAAGTCCATACGGTTGTAGTGGATATTGAAGTCCGGTACAGACGAGCAACACGCAAAAATACACACAAAAAACATAAAAAACGTGCACAGGTAGGGAGAGCTTGTAGCCGCAGCCGTTGTAGTAGAATTGTATATAGTAGGGTTTTCCAGAAGAAAAGGTAGAAGTAAAAGCAGAAGTAGAAGGCGAAATATGGCGTTTGACCGACAAGATGGCGTCTGTCACAATCTGGATCGGCTGTGACGTCACATGCAAGTGCTCCATAGCGACTGAAAAGATTCTGAATGGGCACTCCGGCAAGATCAACACAGACACTTGCTGTGACATGCAGCCTCGTGAGGTATTGGTGCAGACTGCTAAAAAAGCTGTCATGGAGTACAATTCAGAACATTAGAGTGACACTGTGTTTTTGTCAAACATTGGAGCTTTGTATTCATTCTGAAGGTTTATTGTTATTAATATTGAATAAAAAGTAACTTGGATATATCATTGTTAATTATCATTCAAATTTTAGGTAAATTATTTTAATTTGCATCTTATACGGATTTTATAAGGGAAATACGGATTTTGGAGGTTGGTTATACAGGTTTGATTGACCAAAGGTTGACATGTATGGTTCTTTTAACTGATAAATATATGAGCCTTTGCCTGTGACCCTGTAGGACAGGATAAGCGGCTACAGATAATGGATGGATGGATATATGAGTCTTGTATTCTCATATTTATTAATGAGTAAACATGAATTCAGCTTCTTGAGTGGAGTATGGGCTATGGCTCATTGTTCAGCAATAATATTTCACACGCTTTTGGTTATCTGCTCATGGCTATTAGCAAATAACAGAATGCCCACACTGATGTTAATTTCATAGTTGTGGGAGCCTTCATTCAAGCAAACCATAACTAAACACTCTTGACCATGTGTAATGTTAAAGGATACAAAACTGCCCCCCCCAATCACTAACACTGTTGGACTATATCCTGTTGGGATTCTGCACGATTTTAAACTGAAAGCAAACTGGATTTTCATGACTGTAGGCAAGGAAGTTAACATTTATCAAAAGTTTGTTATCTGGGTTTAAATGTTCTAATTTTATTGTGGCAGGTGTACATGTGTGTTAATATGAAAAAGCTTTAGCTGTGTGATCCGCTTTATCTCTGTAGAAGTGCTATACCTGTGAATTGTTTTCCAGCAGGGAGCTCGCACACATTCAAATTTCCCATTGCCCTGCACAGCCGCACAAACAGAGTGAAGCAATAATCTACAGTATGAAAGCCAAGAGTCTCCTAACTAATCCATCCATCCATTATCTGTAGCCACTTATCCTGTACAGGGTTGCAGGCAAGCTGGAGCCTATCCCAACTGACTATTGCCCCTTTTCCACCAAAGCAGTTCCAGGGCTGGTTCGGGGCCAGTGCTTAGTTTGGAACCAGGTTTTCTGTTTCCACTGACAAAGAACTGGCTCTGGGGCCAGAAAAACCGGTTCCAGGGTAGCACCAACTCTCTGCTGGGCCAGAGGAAAGAACCGCTTACGTCAGCGGGGGGGGTTGTTAAGACCAACAACAATAACAAGACTGCGAAAGATCGCCATTTTTAAGCGACGAGAAGCAGCAGCTGTACAAACGCAAAGTCATCCATCCATTATTATTATTGTTGTTGTTATTGCTGCTGCTGCTTCTTCCATGTTGTTTTTGCTTCGATATTCGCGCCAAGGTTTATGCAAACGTAGCGACGTAATGACGTATACAATGACATAACTGATGTATACAGCGACGTAATGACGTGGCTTCCCTTAGCACCGCGAGCTATGGAAAAGCAAACTGGTTCTCAGCTGGCTCGCAAGTTGAACGAGTTGTGAACCAGCACCAGCACTGGCCCGGAACCAGCCCTGGAACTGATTTGGTGGAAAAGGGGTATATGTGTACCCTTGTTCGGTCTACTAGACAGGACAAGGGTACACTTCCCTGTAGGTTTATGAGGGATTATGTTTTGAAGTAATGTGTGTCCATGGAAAGTGTTATAAACCTGCCTTTATGCATATACATGTATTTGGGTATTCTTGCAAAAAGTGAGTTATGATTTTTACTAGTTTGACAACTGAACAGTGTTCTGGGGCATCCTCATGTACCACAATGTTAAGTGATTGTGTGACTGATACTGCATTGTTAATGTGTTAACATATTATGCTTTGCTGTCTTTCAGAGATCACGTCATCGGTTGGCTGTTGGCTGGCATGGCAGGGTTTCGGAGGGGGGAATGTAGCGGGTGCAAATAGGCACTGTGCCTTTAAGAGACGGGAGTTTCATGAATGCACTTGGATGTGCACGAGCAGTGGCAGAGATAGAAAAAGGCGGGATTGAGCACTCTGGTCTGCGTGGTAGCTAGGCTGTGCTGAAGACTAAATAAAGTTTAGAGAACTGCATAAGTGAGTACACACGTTTGAAGTTGGTAGCTTTTATGTTTGCGTTTTCTTTGATAGTGCGAGCACCGAAGTGGGGTGCCTTTAAGTTAACTTTTCCTATTAGTGGCATGGAGATGCACAGATGGGGTACATGGATGAAGACGCCTGGAAGAGTGTAAAGGTGTGAGTCTAGTGCAATTGTTTATCGCCCAGGTTGCTTGAAGTAGTAGAAAAGGTTTTATTTCATCGTAGTTTCATTTCGTCAAGTGAGTGCTACCCAGAGAGAGCTAACAGTGGAATCCCGCCACCCTGCTGTACTACAAAGAAGTGCCGCCATTTCAAGCTCAGCTTCCTTCTCCTGCAAGTAGAGCCTGCATTTGTTTCGCGAGCCTGCAGTTATAGCTACGAGAAGGTTTTCCCTGCCACCCACCAGACATCCACGACGTGATCTCTGCTGTTTGAGGGTAATATCAGTACATTGCACGTCCCCATTTATACTGACTAATACGTGCGTACTTGTGCGGCCTGAACTGCAACGAACTGAAGCTGCGCTCGTACACAACAGACCCTCCAGGATTTCGCGAGATTGCGATTTGCAAATTCAATGCAAATTCAACCAATCCCCGCGAATTCAGGGCGGTGTTGCAATTATATCCAATCACCGCAACTTTCCCACAAATTTGACCAATCGTTGGCGTCGTTTTGAGGTGACGTCGACAAACTACCTTCCGCCTTACTTCCGTGTATACGTTCAAGAGAAGCAGCATGTGCGCAGTGTTGCCAGATTGGGCGGTTTTAAGTGCATTTTGGCGGGTTTTGAACATTTTGGGCTGCAAAACGTCAGCAGTATCTGGCAACACTGCATGTGCGAGTCAGTGTTTATATAGGCTTAAATTCTGTTACTGAAAGTGTGTTATGTTTACAGTGAAGGACTGTGTGCACTTTACATTATTTTTTTACTTAATACAAGAAATTAATGGATGCCAACCTTTTTGCCAAAATGGTATTTTATTTTCCATTGTTTAGGCAGCTTCAGCATTATACTGTGAGGTTCTGTTCAAATTGTTTTTTTTCTTCTATGAAGCCTGAGCCATTTATTTTATTAGTTTATAATTATTGTTTAATTTAGTCTTCAGGAGAGACTGCCTGCACACAGTACTAGTATTAATAGTTTTTTTTTTCTTACATGAAAGCTGAGGCATTTATATTATATTTTAAGGTAACTTCATGTTGTGCTGTGAGGTTCTATGCACTTTAACTTTTGAACCAACAGGTGCATTTGGATAAGTAAAGCCTATTTTTCTGCATTTTTGTAGTCCTGGTAATCTTTTATATTGGTAAAGTTGTTTATGGGATAATTTCTCAGTGTCTCTTTTTTTTAAATCAATAGTTTTTCAGTAATAACTTAATATTTAACATATCACTCAATTTTAATCACAAAAAGAGAAAATTGCAACAATTTCTCGCAACTTTCACTTCCTCCCGCAATGTAATCGCAACAAAAACCTAAAAAACACCGCAACTTTCATCGCAATTTTTTGGAAAAACCCCTGCAACATCAGACATTTTAGCCGCAACAATCACAAAAAAGGCCCATGAAATCCTGGGGGGACTGACATACAAGCACACATGCCACTCGCGTTTGGAGAGACACTGGACTGCTGCTAAGCATCTCCCATGCTCACACACCCGGACTGCAGCGAACTGAAGCTGCACTCGCTTACACACGCGCACACATTCACGTGCATACACTTGTGCTTGGAGAGAGCCGGGACTACTTTTAGGCAGAGGTGGAAAGAGTACTAAAATATTATACTCAAGTACAAGTACTGTTACTCTGATGAAATTTTACTTAAGTACAAGTAAAGTTACCAGACAAAAAATCTACTCAAGTAAAAAGTAGATCATTTAAAATGTACTTTGAGTAAAAGTAAAACGTTACTTTTAACAATGGGTGTTTTCTGCCTCCATTGTGTTGTGCAAAAATGAAAAAGAAGAGGAAACAAGGATATATGTACATCTCAACCCAGATGTTTTATTTAAAGGAAGTGTATCAAATTGAATGCTTAGGATAATGCTGCATTAAAACTGAGACAAACAAAAAAGGTCAATACACACAGTCATGTCGTTTACATCGCCCTGACCACACACAAAGCATTGTACATGAAATATGAAAGTGAAATGTTGCACCGAAATCTCGTAGCTTGCCTGTGTGCACTGTGTGTTATTGAACAATTCAATTCAAACATTATTTGTTTTGCTTAGTATTCCTTTCTGGCCTGTTGGATGTAGAATGGTAGGAGGACTGATCACGTCAGGTTGGCGAGCTAACCTGCTTGCATGATTAGCCAACTGAATAACAGACTAGTTACCGTTATGTTACAGTACCAACAGGTTGCTACTTCAACATTAGCAATGCCATCCACTATTTTTGGAATATAACCAGCCTATTGTCGGTTGTACTATGGAAAGGAAACATTATGATCAGGGGCGCAGATACGTTTTTTGAACTGGGGGGGACAAAGCTGCCAGCAAACCAACCCCAACCCTGATATGCCTGTCAAACTTGTTGTGGGTAACCATAGCAACCAAGCTCGAGCTCGCAACCTGTGCAGTCTGCGCAGCTCAACCAACCGAATATCAGTCTTTGTTTTGTTGTATGTGAGTTGTTGCAACTATGTATATGAGTGATTCCACGCTTATGGGTACTGAAATGGGGACATGAACTTATTTTTAAAAATTCACCTAAAACCATTTCTTTTTTTACCATCAGGTCACAAAACATGTAATCTTTAATGAATGATATGTTAAAAGATAACTTTAATTTTCTGAGATGTAATAAAAACATATTTATATGCTAAAGTCAGAACGTAACAGAAGTGTTGTGGACATATATATTCTCAATTTTAATAATGTAGAATTACGTTTTGAAACATAGGAATGTGATGTTTTAGCAAATATAATTAATAAACATGTGTAGTAGAATAAACATACACATTCTTTCAATAAGATTAACATGGTATATAGCTAGATTGTAATTAATTTGTAACAGACGCGAGATGGACAATCGTCTCATCTCATCATCTCTAGCTGCTTTATCCTTCTACAGGGTCGCAGGCAAGCTGGAGCCTATCCCAGCTGACTACGGGTGAAAGGCGGGGTACACCCTGGACAAGTCGCCAGGTCATCACAGGGCTGACACTTATGCCGCTTTTCCACTACAAACGCGGCTGAGCCGTGCCGTGCTGAGTCGAGCTGAGTGAGGCTGTTGGAGTTGCATTTCGACTACAACCGCGCTGAACCGTGCTGGCTGGAAGTGGGTGGACACATTGGGTGGAGTTAGCGAAAGTGGGTGGACGTCACGTGATGTCGTTAAGCAGCGCAAACAGTGACATCAGTGACAGTGGCGGAACAAGTCAGAGCCGGGCCGGGGGCGGGGCAAATGACCGGGCCCTTTATTAAAGCTTATCATAACATCATTTTAGGCTACAAAATGTCCGCAACTGCGGTGTTTACCAATTTCAACACTACCGGGTGCAACTATGTTATTTAGTACATCAAGTCCTTCAAACGAACATGTAACTCAGAAACAAAAAACATTAGGATACTGCACATGGCTCATAATAAAACATCAATAGCCTATACTGCGCACATTATTTGAAGGGCATACGAATGAGCGCTCAGAGGTTGCAACGGTGACAGGAAGAGTCAGAAATAAAAGGAGGGCGGTGCAAACCTCTCTGAATGCACTGTGTTTACCAATTTCAACACTACGGGGTGCAACTATGTTATTTTGTACATTAAGTCCTTCAAACGAACATGTAACTCAGAAACAAAAAAACATTAGGCGACATACTGTACATGGCTCATAATAAAACATCAGTAGCCTACTGCGCGCATTATTTGAAGCCTTGCGCTCCGCGAACTCGTCCACGATGCTCTGTATGTCACTGATTCAGTGATCTTTTAAGCGGTAGTCTCACGACCCGAATAGTAAACAATAAACATGGAGGACATGGTGTCGTTAGTGTTGCTGGTCTTGGTGCTGTGGCTTGTTGTCACCGACAACGCCAACAGATACTGGCAAGAGCGTATAGATGAGGCGAGGCGCATAAGGCTTCAGAAATTCTCGTAATTCGTAATTCTTCTTCTTCCGGGTTTGCGGTGTTTACAGATCCCAGCGCGCTCGCGGGGCGTGTGTGGGCATGTGAGGACACGCCTCCTCACCAATCAGTGCACAGGGGAGTGTCTGCTCACGCCCCCAGCCTCACTCGGCACGGTTTGGCTCGCTTCAGCGGTGCAAGTTTTAGGGCTAAGCAGGGCTGAAGTGAGCTGAGTCGTGCTGGTTTTTGGTAGTCGAAACGCGAGCCGTGTTGGGCTGAAGTGAGCTGAAAAAGGGTAGTGGAAAAGGGCCAATAGACACAGACAACCATTCACACTCACATTCACACCTACTATTGATGTTAATTTAGAGTCACCAGTTAACCTAACCTGCATGTCTTTGGACTGTGGGGGAAACCGGAGCACCCGGAGGAAACCCACGCGGACACGGGGAGAACATGCAAACTCTGCACAGAAAGGCCCTTGCCGGCCACGGGGCTCGAACCCGGACCTTCTTGCTGTGAGGCGACAGCGCTAACCACTACACCACCGTGCCGCCATGGACAATCGTAACAGAAGTAATGTAACAGACATCATTTTGGAACTCATAGACTTGACTTTGGCATATACCGTATTTATCCTTATAGAAGCGCCCTCCCTATTTGACGCGCCTCCACGATTTTCAGAGCTAGAATAGTATTTACTTAGAGCTAGAATAGTATTTACATGTTTTGTGACCTGATGGTAAAAAAAGAAATGGTTTTAGGTGAATAAGTTCATGTCCCCATTTCAGTACCCATAAGCGTGGAATCACTCATATACTGCTGTGGACCTCAATAAACCGAATGGTAATTAGTCTTTTGATTTTTCCGTGAGGTTTGCCTTATGCAAACCATTTACCAACCATTTTCTTCATTTAACAAACTTTAAATCCAACAAACCACAACAGAGACGTTCAATTTCACCGCTGATTTTTTTTTTTTTTTTTTTACCGGAAATCGCGTTAGTAAACATGGACAGTATAAAATACGGACATTCACTCTGCTGCGGATATCAATACGGGTGCGAGCGTGTTGAAAATTATTTCGTAACAAATGGAGAAAGCTGAGCCGAGCCGCCTCACGGCTGTAATGCAAATTGCTTTCCTCCTCAGTATACAAGTGCGCTTCCATGTCAGGGAAAAAGAAACTACCACTGCTGCCTATGTAGTGCCCTATTTATACAAATAGGAGGCATTCAGGATTCAGCCATGACACGGAGCAAAAACATGGCTGAATCCTGAATGACAACTATTTGTATAAATAGGGCACTACATAGGCAGCAGTGGTAGTTTCTTTTTCCCTGACATGGAAGCGCACTTGTATACTGAGGAGGAAAGCAATTTGCATTACAGCCGTGAGGCGGCTCAGCTTTCCCTTTCGGGCGCTCTCGTTTTCTGTTAGAATTTGAATTGTGACGTCACTACAAATAGTTTACTTACCAATGTTATCCTTATAAGCGAGCTGGACATTGTTTAATTGACTTTTTGGACGTATAACTGTATTTTTATGTGTTTCAAAATAAATGTTTTAAATTCCGATGATTTTGTCATGTTCGATTTTTGTCATTTAAGGGTCGAAACTGACGCTCCCCCTTCATGTTTTGCATCGCGCTCGGGCGCGTTTATTAGGATAAATACGGTAAATATGTTTTTATTACATCTCAGAAAATTAAAGTTATCTTTTAACATATCATTCATTAAAGATTACATGTTTTGTGACCTGATGGTAAAAAAAGAAATGGTTTTAGGTGAATTTTTAAAAATAAGTTCATGTCCCCATTTCAGTACCCATAAGCGTGGAATCACTCATATAAATACGTTTTTATTACATCTCAGAAAATTAAAGTTATCTTTTAACATATCATTAATTAAAGATTACATGTTTTGTGACCTGATGGTAAAAAAAGAAATGGTTTTAGGTGAATAAGTTCATGTCCCCATTTCAGTACCCATAAGCGTGGAATCACTCATATACTGCTGTGGACCTCAATAAACCGAATGGTAATTAGTCTTTTGATTTTTCCGTGAGGTTTGCCTTATGCAAAGAAAGACAGCATAGACGTTTTTTCCTCCCTATAAGTGGGGGGGACCAAACGAGGTGAATTTAAATCTGGGTGGGATGAATCCCACCCGTCCCACCCTCTATCTGCGCCCGTGATTAGGATGCCAATGACAATACTTACCTCAACATGCTTGCGCAGATTAGACGTCGAATTTTTGTATGCCGCAATGGTTGTCTTCTTGGGCACACAATCTGCATTGCATAATGAAACTGTCACCCCTTTTCTCTACAAAGCTGAAGTGATCACGTATGTAGGGCCAGGGGTGCACTTCATTACTGGAAGAAATTGCGTTTTCTGCAGGGTCGTCCACCACAGGTTCCTCGGTCTCCTCCATGTCCGCAGGGGCGCTTTATCAACACCCGTGGCCCAGGGGCTAGGCCCCTCATAGGCTGCCTGTCAACCCTACCCTTACCGTTGGCCAGGAAAACACTTATTTTATTTGCAATACGTGTCAAGCATTTACAGTGTAAGCGCGTAATTAGCCTAGAAGCCTACGATAGGTTACGTTTGGCTCAGCGTAGCTGCGCAAGGCCCACGCTCACATCGCTCAACACATCCGACCACAGTGGGAGAGAAGAACGCGCGCATTATCATTACAGAGCCGGTTCTGATTATTACCACGGACAGGACAGTGATACTGCATAACTTTCACGCAGGGGCATGGCCAGAGATAACCACACAAGCACGCGTGCACTAATGTAGACCTATGTGTTGTAAACATAAAACACACACACCTACAGACAAGTCCTTTTAAAAAATAAAATACATAAAAATAGCTCGGCGGCATGAAAACAAACATTCACTGCAAGACAAGGTGCCCTAGAATCGCCATCAGTTTTTAATATCTATATGGACTTTGTTGTCAGGATTGCACAGCATGAGATATCAAAACTGTACCCAGATACAGGCTTCAAGTTCAGATATTGCATTCCAAATGAGGTATCCACAAGAGAAATGCGTACGAAAGCACGAGCATCAGGAGAGGGTTGCATAACAGAGATTCTATACGCAGATGATCAGGCCATACTCGCTGGATCTATCGAGGAGCTTCAGAATATTCTTCAGTTGTATGATAAGACCTACACCCGCTTTGGTTTACAAATATCATATGTCAAAACAGAAACAATGGCTTTTAACGTCAATGAGGATATCAAATGTAAACCAAGTATCATTTCCCTTGGCGGCACTAATATTAAAAATGTCCGCACCTTTAAATATCTTGGTTATAATGTCAGCAACTGTGATGAATCCTCACACTTCCTGCATGCTAGGATAAGTGCTGCATTCATGAAATGGAATGAACTGAAACACGTTCTAACCGACCACCGAATACTACTAAAAACCCGTATAAAAGTTCCTAGTGGCATGCGTTCGATCTCGCCTCCTGTACAGCACACAGGCATGGCAACTATCATCCAGTGAAATTCACAGAATTGAGGTAGTGTGGCACGGCTTCCTAAGGAAAATGATTAAAGGTGGATATAAACGAAAGAATGCCCCTGACCAAAAGAACACTACAAATGAAGATATAGACTGGAGCTACAAGATGTCCAATGCTGACCTCCGGAAACTGACAGGAACCCAGGATATAAAACTATCCTGCTACGTACAACAACTAAAATATATTGCTCACGTTTGCCGGATGGGCAATAACCAAGTGCAAAAGCAGCTCCTGTTTGACAAAAATGGTTACAAATGGACGAAATGGGAAAATCTGCTGGGCATAGACACCCAACAGATAAGACGTATGATGATGGACAAATCAAACTTTGAGCAACTGCTGCAACTGCTACAGCAGAAGCACCCCTAGAGAGTTTAACTTTTGACAGGGGAACATGATGATGATGATGATGAAGGTACTTGGCTCGGCGGCCACATGAAACGTAAACACCATGGACAGCGGCCAAACTCATAACTCTACAGACCGAAATACACGAAACCAAGTCCTACTACGGTCTATTTTACCGATCCATGTTCAAGCATCATGCAAGTCTTCCTTCTCCTTGAATAAGACCGTGCATTCAACTGCCTTTTTGACATGACTGCATCGAAATACCACTTGCAACAATATTTCACGCACTCCATCAAGAAAAAAGTTAAACATGATGAACACGGGCATACTGTTTTGAGCATACGATTTTTTAAAAAGAAACTAGCTACATCAAAGTCCTTCAATAAACCCATCCTTTAGCGCAAATGAGCTTAACCTAGTTCAAAGCATGACACTAGCAGTAGCTGCATAAGGCAAAATCATGTGGGCCTTTCGTCAACAACAAGCCACGGCGGGCAAACATTAATAATCAAGTGTCCTTACCTTAAAACGCTGTCTTGACCACAGAACTTCTCAACCCAGACAGCAAGCAGGATCGGCCCGCTTCCGTAAAACATGCGGCGCCCTCGGCAGAGTGACGGGATCGGCTGAGACGCGGCAACCGGGAGCGGCCCGCTTCCGTAAAACCTGTGGGGTTGTCAGTTGTCGCTGCATCGGCTGGGTCATGGCAACCGGGAGAGGGCCGCTTCCATAAAACCTGCGGCTCTGTCGGCTGTCTCTGCATTGGCTCAGTCGTGGCAACCACAAGTGGGCCAGGTCATTTTTAAACTATAACAGAAAATACAGTAGCCTATACAGACCAAGATATATTTTTTTAACATGCAGGCTTAGGCTATTTGTTTTGGGGTGGGTAGAGATATTGATCTCGGAACCATCCTAGCAAATAGGCATGCCTACAATTTAAATTCTCAACAATATAGGGCGCTCAGCCCATCAGTATGAACAAAACTGTCACTGCGGTCAGCAAGCGCATACTGGTCTTACCCATTTTGTACAGGGAACGTAAATGCGAGGAGATGGCGTCAACATCAAAAGCACCCAGTTAAACATGGATAGAACTCGGCTGTCCCTTGAACGGTTGGCGGGCGGCAAAGCGCTATATGCAAATCGTCCTGTAGGTGGCTCATCTTTGCTGCCTACTGGCGGCGACCGAGTCACCCGGATTCAACCCATGCCACGCTCACTTGTTGGAAAAAACTCACTTGTAAAAATAAATAAATGAATTTATTTATTTATTTATTTATTTTTTTAATTAGTAGTAAAAAATATGTTTAAAAAAAAAAAAAATATATATATATATATATATATATATATATATATATATATATATATATATATTAGAAGTCATTACATATCAAACACACATTATTCTATAAAACTATAAATGTATGGCCGTTCAAGTCACTGCAGTGACGTCACGTGTGCGGAAGTTTAAATTAGAAGACTCCCCCCCTCCATGTGTTTTTGGATTGCTGGTCCCGCGCGGTGAAGTCAAGCCGGAGCAACTGACTGTTAATAACCTGAGGTAAGTCTTCTATAAAACAAAAAACCCTTAAGACGCGTAAACGATTAGGGTTCCCTTGACCTTGTTCAGTAATATTAAATGCTTTGAGGTATGCTGATTAAAATTGATTGTTGTCGGTCTGTCAGATGAAACTTTCGTCAGAGATTAAATGAGATCAGAGAATTCTCAATTCAATTCGCTAGATTAATAAGATGGACGACGATCATTTTTTAAAAAATAATGTCTGTGTAAAGTGCCGACAGTGCAAATGGGCATTTTGGGGGAAATGTATGAAAATGCTGTGGACTTTTAAGCGAGAACGAAGCTATAGACCCCTTTCACTGACCGGAAGTAAACAAACCCTGCGCCATATTGGAAGACCAACAAACGTGATTGGGGGAAAATAACGGCAACGCGCGGTATTTGAACCCACGAGGCACTTGGATTATCAAAAACCTACAATGGTAAACTTTTGTGCTGTGTTAGGGTGTTCTAATGTTGCGTTCATGTGCTATGGGAATTATGGTAAATACCAAACGCCGACATGGAAAGCACACATGAACGCCCCCTCTTGTGGTATTTTCCACTGGGCAACTCGTAGAAAATTTTGATACACGAGTTGCCGAGATGAGATGAACTTTAACCTTTTCAACATGGCAGCGAGCGGTACAAGACACTTGAATGGTAAGCATTGTACGCTACTAAAGTTTTTTTTTTTTTACTAGTACTAGTGGGTAGTTTTTGGTGTCTATGCAATGTTGCATCATTAACAAGTGTAATATAATACGTTAGAAATCCGTTTCCTTTAAAAATGTGTTATGGTTTGTTTTTACCTATCCAGAGCACACGCTATTGCTAACGATAGCATCTGGTCCACCATCTTTAAAATTTGTCAGCAACAACAAAAGCATGTGAACACAACACACTGGTAAATACCACTTCCCAACTGGAAAATATCATCTTCCCATAGCACATGAACGCAGCATATGTTCAGACCATTTTGTTACTGGTAAGTCACTAGGCTAGAGTTTTGTAGAACATTTTTTTAAATGTTTACTGAATAAAAACATCCTTAATTTTATCACATTTGTTATTTCCTTTCTTTCTTTTGTTTTAATTTTCGTCCCTCCATCCCTCTTTGGATTTTAAATATAGTTTTTCCCCATGTCCAAATAATTTATTTATATATATATATATATATATATATATAAAAAACACGGCGGCACGGTGGTGTAGTGGTTAGCGCTGTCGCCTCACAGCAAGAAGGTCCTGGGTTCGAGCCCCGTGGCCGACGAGGGCCTTTCTGTGTGGAGTTTGCATGTTCTCCCCGTGTCCGCGTGGGTTTCCTCCGGGTGCTCCGGTTTCCCCCACAGTCCAAAGACATGCAGGTTAGGTTAACTGGTGACTCTAAATTGACCGTAGGTGTGAATGTGAGTGTGATTGGTTGTCTGTGTCTATGTGTCAGCCCTGTAATGACCTGGCAACTTGTCCAGGGTGTACCCCACCTTTCGCCCGTAGTCAGCTGGGATAGGCTCCAGCTTGCCTGCGACCCTGTAGAAGGATAAAGCGGCTAGAGATAATGAGATGAGATATAAAACACATTATGAAATAAAAAATCCATAACAGCATAATACAGATTGCAATAGTGGTCAAGTGCTATAATTTTTTTTTAACATGATAGTGGAGAATTTCATTTAATCTGCACTGATTATTATATGAAATATAAATGAACAAATTCTGAACAGGTCTTTCATAGAATGGAATGACTGTTAATGTAGTAAAGAAAACACTGTTAACATGTTAATAAAAGAAAATTTGCTGCTACATTTCAGGTGTAGTTTGTTTTATGTATGTACTTGCATAGATGTGTACTTCTTCCAATATGGTGCCCTAACAAAATCTCACGGTGTGGTGACGTCACGCGAAAGCCCTCTATACAACTAGCTTCGTTCGACTTTCAGCTATACCTAATGATTAGCTGGGGCTTAGTTCATCTCTTTGCCATTGAGATGCAATTCACACTTGTGTTATTTACAACCACAGTATATATTTGACCAATGGAAGAAAATGAAGCGGATCACAATGTTAGTTCGGTTATTTGTGGTTGGAAGCGAGTAAGTTATTGCTTCAAGGTACCTAGCATGAGTGGGGTTACCACACAGATTCTTTGCACCTTACCCATCGTGTAGGCGCGAACGAAGCTAACCATTTAGCTCAAGGTAGCTACAACTAAATGGATTTTCACTGGCATGCCTATACAGTCCCTCGAGTTTTTTTGCAATCGCTCTCGCATAATTAGCAATAAGCCGCATATTTCCTACAATGTTGCGTAATTATCTCAAAATAACCAAATATGCAGCCCCTTCCATGCAACATGTGTTTCGAAAAGGAATGTTTGTGCGTTTTGGCATGCGAACGTAAGTTAACAATGACCTGAATTTGCACTTGCCTGCAGTATAGTGCATGAATGCCGCTGTAATATACGTTAGATTTTCATGGGGCTGTATATACATCATATGAACTAGCTGGCTAGCGTCTTGACTTCCAGGAGTGTAGAGAGCGACCTCTAATTCCATGCCATGACTAAAAAGTATCTGAAGTCACATCTGCGCGACCAGCCGTCAGAAAAATAAAATTTATTGGTAAGGGAACACATTAGCCCTATACACGATAAACGTGGGCCGTCACACAACACTTAAAATGACTGCCGTTCTCTTCCTTCGTCTGCCCCCCCCACTCAAGCTCTCACATACAGTACAGCTGATCAATGAATGAATGAATCTGCCTGTTCTGGATTGAGAGCTATTTTTGTACTGCAGTTACCAAAGATCTGATTTGGTGTAAAATAACTGGAATGAATATCAGACAATTGAAACAGTCCTACAGTGCTAAGATGTTGCCTCACTGTATTTTCAAGTAGTTGAATGGGCCTGCATCAGTTTCTAAAAAAAATGCATCTTTACACTTCAGTAATAATATTCTTTGTTAGTATTCTTACAGAAAATAAAAAGGAAATGGTGTGTTTGTGTTATTAAGCTTGTTTAGACTTTTTGATGCGGTTTAAAAGTAAAGAATTCTTCGCAACAACAAAAAAGAGAATGCCGCTGCAAAATCAGTCATTTTGATCACAAAAATCACCCAAAAAAAATGAAATCATGTAGTAACTGCCTATAATGTACTTCCTTTTATTGGTCTGTTTTAGCCATCCCCTCTTTCTTTTACAATATATTTAGTCCAGTCTAGTGTTTGCCATGAAACAAATTGCAATAGTAATCATTCAATAGTACACATTCCAAGTGGAACATACTTTTTTCAAGGTCATGGGTATCAGATTTTCCATACATTTTGTCATTGGGAGTACTAGAAGGGAATGGGTTAAAATTGATGTCAAATTGAAACTAGTTTGTGTAATTAGATGTTGGTCTTGCTCCTGTCTCAACTGTTCTTTTTATTCCTTAGGTAATTTCTTCAATATTTCAACTGATCTAAGGTAAGCATGGCTCATGAAATGCATTCTCTCAAATCCAATCTTAGACGCAAGGCAGTCAAATCAGTGTCCAGTTTGCTACAAGGTATTGAGGAGGGTAACTTTAGAGATCTGACTGATGACCACACTGTACATGATGTAGATCATGTTGTAAACTGTGAAAGTGATGACGTTATGTATGACTGTGACAGTGATGGAGACGACACTTTTGATCATACACCTGACCTTGGTGATAGTTTGGTGAATTGGGCTTTGGAGTTTAATGTAACCATGGTAGCACTCACTGCCTTATTATCCATCCTACATTTTCACCACCCTAATTTGCCCAGAGATGGAAGGACTCTCCTCAAAACTGTCACCAACTACAAAATCCTACCTGTAGCAGGAGGTGCCTTCTTTTACTTTGGTGTTTTAAATGCTATAACAAGCCTTCTTGAAAATGTATGGATGAAACTCCCTAGTAAACATTGCCTGCAGTTACAGTTGAACTTTGATGGACTCCCATTGTTTAAGAGCAATAACCAGCAACTCTGGCCCATTCTAGGCATATTGAAGGATGTAGGTAAATGTCCCTTAGTGATAGGCATTTTTGGAGGGGATTGCAAACCCAAATCACTCACAGAGTATTTGAATGACCTGGTGAGTGAGTTGATTAGTCTTCAGTCTGGGTTTTGGTTCAAAGGAAAGATGTTTTTTCTGCGGGTCTGTTCTGTCGTGTGTGATGCTCCAGCCCGGGCGTTTGTTAAAGGTATTAAGGGTCATACAGGCTATTCTGCATGTGATAAATGTGTACAAACTGGTGTGTATATAGGCAGTCGCATGACTTATCCACAGACTGACTCCACCGCAAGAACAGATGTTGGTTTCAGGCAAATGTTGGATGAGGAACATCATGTTGCACAGTCTCCTCTGACTAAACTTGATATTGACATGGTACTTGATTTTCCACATGACTACATGCACTTGGTTTGTCTTGGGGTGGTTCGCCGATTATTTGACCTGTGGTGCAGTGGGCCATTGCCAACTAGGCTGTCCAGTCAGATGGTTAAATTATTGTCTAGGAACCTAGTGCAGTTGAAGAATAGCATTCCATGTGAGTTCTCAAGGAAGCCAAGAGCTTTTGAGGAAAGGGGGAGGTGGAAGGCTACGGAGTTACGACAGTTCCTATTGTATACAGGCCCTGTTGTTCTCCATGATGTTCTGGCGGCTCCTGTATATCAAAACTTCATGCTGTTGTCGGTTGCTATTTTCATACTGGCCAATCCTGAGGTGGATGTAGGGATGTGTGACTGTGCGAAGAACCTCCTTGTGTCATTTGTTGAACATTTTGGCAGACTTTATGGCGAGGGCTTTCTGGTGTATAATTTGCATGGCCTAGTTCATTTAAGCGATGATGTTAAACGGCATGGATGTGTTGAGGTGATATCTGGGTTCCCTTTTGAAAATTTTCTTGGTGAGATTAAGCGCATGGTGAGGGGTCCAAATTTCCCAGTTGCCCAGGTTGTCCGTCGCTTGTCTGAGCGCACCAATAACAGAGTCCATAAAGGTCATGTGAAAGCTGGAGCTGTGTTAAAGAAAGAGTATGTCGGTGGACCCGTACCACAGGGTGTTGGAGCAGGAATACAGGAGTTTAAAGAATTGCACATGGACCAGTTTTGTGTTAAAATTACAGAGGGTGATAATTGTATTAAAATAGGCAATGACATTGGTTTGCTTCAAAATATCCTATTGCTTGAAGGTAATATGCATTTGGTGTACTATCAGTTCCATGCTGTTGAGACATTCTACACATACCCCTTCAGTTCATCTACCCTGGGTGTGTTTCTGCTTTCACAGTTGTCCAGGACTTTGAAGTGTGTTAAAGTAAATGATGGCCTTTGTAAATATGTCCTCCTTCCCTTCAAAAACAAACATGTGGGGATGCCTTTGTTGCATTTGCAGTAGGCTTTAAAGGGATCCCTGGCTAGTAAGACTTGTTGGCCTAAAATTTACCTTTGGGTCATTGCATGTGAAATCAGACACTTCGGGGCCCGACCGGCACAGATTTTAGTGAAACTTTTATGCATTTTTGTGACCAGCTAGAACCCCAGAACAGTATTTGCACAAATCGGGCACCAACATTAATATTGGTGCCAGATTTCTGCAAATACAGTTCAGGGGTTCTACCTTGTCACTAAAAAAGGCATACCAAGTTGCATTAAAATCCATGCTGGTTGGCCCCCAAAGTGTCCAATTTCACACGGAATGACACCTTTGTTAGATGCGTCAATGTGATTTTAAAGGTCCAGTAGGTAACTTTCTTGGTAGTCTTTCTAGAATTGAATCTGCCCATTTACTAATGCCATCTTTTTCATGAATACTTACTACCACTACCATTGGTAAGTATTCATTATGACTTGGAAATGTACACTTTACATACATGAATAGGTGGATCCTCTCTATGTAATACAGCATTTTGACACTGAATAAAAACTTGAAGGACAATACCGGCCAATTTCAACATGCAGTTGTATTGCTCGTGCTACCCCTGACTTGTCAGTAGCCGAAGATGCAACTTTTTTTTTTTTTTGCTCAGCCCTTAAATGTCAACAAGCCATGCCCCGTTTGAAATCCCCAGGATCTCGGAAAGGGCTGTACAAAAAATGGTGCATCATCAGGTACTGATAAGCCAAGGGTAACGTGCGTGAGCAATGCAACTGCATGTTGAAATTGGCTGGAACTCTCCTTTAACAGAAATGGATTCCTTTACCATGAAAACATGAATATACACCATTCATGGAACACCATTTTAAATAAATCAGTTCTATAACATGCAACATTGATTTCATGTCTTAACACATGTCTGTCTTCTGCTTATTTCTGGTCTGTCTTCTGCTTATTTCTGGCCTGTTTGTCTGTGTTGTTGTTGAGAATCTGGGTTATTTGACTTGACTAATTTTCTTTTAGAATGTATCACGTGGTGGAGTTCATGGACACTTGTGAGGTTGAGGTGGTGCCAGCCAACTGGCTCAGCGGGAACAAGTGTTTCTGGCCTCCAAGTAAATCCATAGTTGCATCTCACAAAGCTGCGAGAAATCGAGATCAACCCACTTCTCTTTGGAGCCTCTACAATATTCGTGTGCTTTATTCTCATGGTAAAGTATAGCTTTAAAGGTGGAGTAGATGTTTTTCTGGAACATTTTATCATACGTCACACACCATATCATACGTCACACACCATAAGTCACAAGCAGTGACTGCTGGAAATCCTCTTCACCCATATTGCAACCAGTAAATTGGAAAGGTGTCTCAAAAACTAATCATATTGAGCTAGTCAGTCAAAATGCTTGGATCCTGACACGTCCATCAGACTTGTATCTTGCTTCTCCCTTCCCCTCTGCACTCCTGTAGGCTATTTTGGAGGTGTGGTCTGAAGAAAGGGCAGGGTTGTATATTTTCAAAATTTAGCTCGCTGGAACAGTTCCCCCCCCCCCCCCCCCCAAAGATGTCCTACCCTACCTTAACATTGATTATTAATGTTTTCTTGCCCAAATTGCCAACCTAATCTGTCTACCTGAAACTGTATAGATCTGTATTGTCTTGTATTTATGTTAAACAGAATCATATGAACATGCCATGACCAAGCTTCCAGATGCCACTGAAATGTCAGATCTTCAGACTGAAGAGGAGGATGCAAATATTCCAGAATATTTGAGAAGAAAAAATAGGTAATGGGTCATCCAGAAATTCAGAACCGAGTGGTTAAGAATGTCAATGGGGTCATCCCTATAGTCCCCAGGTTTTCTATGTTCTCTGGTCAATTTTGAAAATCAGGTTAGGGATCGGTTTTGGTCTAGGCATAGTTAAATATTCTCCGGCGCTCACATAGAAATTAACTCTCATGGTGTGAAACTTTCAAGCTGCGGGATTGTGAACTAAAGGCGGGCCAGGGTGACATTGGTATGATAACTTGTGTAGCATTTTGTATGTTCGTGTAAAACTGTTTGGTTCTTTATTGTGATTGGCTGATTCGGCGTTCCAAGCTGTTGTAAATCGAGTACAGTGTGTGGGATGTCATAGAATTCTAAATCATTACCCATTGAAGAAGCATCTGGTGTAGCCTGGTAACCACTTCCCAGTTCTAGATAACAGTTGAACAGTTTTAGGTAAACAATGAGCCACTTGAATCTGTGTTTGAGCTGTATTTAGAACAGCTAAGGGGAGTTTTACCAGCACTTCCTGCTGTGCTACAACCCCCTTAGCCAGTCTATATCCAGCACAAACCCACAGCCTCTCATGGCTTATTGCTAATTGAATGTGGGTATGCTATTATGCAAACACCAGATAAAACCGGTTTCTAATTCTGCATGATCTTTCACATAAGAGGCTGCAAAAGAATCGACACTGATGAAGAAGCTCCTGCATGTAGTCCAGCAGCCCGCAAGAAGTCCTACACACAGCTTGTGAATGCTCCACAGATCACAGCCCCTGAAGGTAAAGCTTGTAACGTATAACTAAATCATTCATAATTCTTGACATGACGGCTGTGAATTTTGCACAATTAGTCAAGTATCTTTATAGATACTTGAAATGAGGAAATGCGTGCTCAGTATCCTACTTTTCTGCTGCCATGTTTTACTGTTCATTTTAGTCTCTTAGCATGACACTGTACAGCACTTTAACCAGTTTTCACTGTTTGTAAATGCACTTTGCAAGTTAAACTTAATAATGAATCTAATGCAAATGTCATAGCCATATTTGGAGAAAATTTGGCATCTTCCTCAGCAGTCACCACGCATTGGTCCCTTGAAGCTCCTACATGTTCTCCACCAGCCCGCAAGAAGCCCCGCACACAGCTTGTGAATGCTCCCCACATCAAAGCCCCTGAAGGTATGGCCTGTGACACATTACCGGTACCAAGTTATTCATAATTCTTGACATTATGGCTGTAATCAGTGCTCAGTATCCCATTTTTCTGCTGCCATGTTTTATTGCTCATTTTAGTGTCTTAGTATGACACTGTACTAGCCTGGCTAAAGCCATCCCCTTTCTGCTTCTTTCCATTCGCAGTATAGGGTCTGGATACACAGTGCTGGGAGGGGTTTGCTCATGTAGCCAGACTACCGGGCCAATAAGCGTATGGGGCAGGTTTGGGGGAGGGCGCTAATGGCGATGATGCCAAATGATGTCGGGCACATACGTCATGGGCAACTGTCAGCGATTGAGTGACAGCAAGTCCAATCGTTTCAAGCCAGAGTGGAGTTCATTCCTCCCACCTAACAATTGCTTCAGGGCACTGTGTATCCAGACCCTATACTGCGAATGGAAAGAAGCAGAAAGGGGATGGCTTTAGCCAGGCTAACACTGTACAGCACTTTGGCTAGTTTCCACTGTTTGTGAATGTGCTTTTTAAATTCAACTTACTAATGAATCTAATGCAAATGTCAATATAGCCCTATTACGAGAAAATTTCCCATCTTCCTCTATCACCACGCCTTGGTCCCCTGTGGTCCCCACACCACCTTGGAATCCGCCTCGGAGGCCCTCAGATTCCACTGCAGACCTTGTAAGATCTTTTCAAAGATGGTTAAAAGAAAATATGTTGGCTTTGAATCTGTGTGGAACACTAAATACAGATTTAATGAGGGTGTATACAATTCTGATGCCCATTTTCTTTTGTTTTTCCCAAGATCCCTCCACAAGAACAGCATTTGGATCACTCCATGACACCAGAACATGGCCGGGTTTCTGTAGAGGCTGTGCCTACATGTATGTATTTTACAAAGGTGGACAGTAAACAGCAATGGACTTATATTGTGTATAAATGTGTTCTACCAACGCTTTTATTTCTGTCTTATTTTGCAGCCCTTCTGAGGGAGATTCTTATCCAGTTGACTACTATCCGAGAGCAGCAAATGCTCATTTTGGTTCAACTCCAGTCACACTCCACCGGTCGTCCAGTTTCTGAAGCTCTGCCTGAAGCGTCACACTGTCGACTGCCACTTTCTTCCCAGGAAGACCTTCAGAATCTGGAGGTCCTCTTGAAGAACCCCGAAGAGAAAAGAAATTTGGTGAGCAAACGATAAAAAACAAACAAACATGAAATGCAGTTGGCAGGAAATGTTTTGGCAGCCGTGGCCTAATTGGTTAAGGAGTTGGTCTTTGGATCAGATGGTTGCAGGTTAGGATCCCACCCTGACCAATGGAAGGTGTATACCGACACCTTCATCCATGGTTGAAGTGCCCTTGAGCAAGGCACCTAACGTTGCTTCAGGGACTGTAACCAATATCCTGTAAAAGTGTAATATGATGTAGTAATTGGTGATATGCATACACTTCTTTCAGACAGTACATCTGGGAATTGTGGGGGGATTGACTGTGAAGGAGACCGTTTGGCGCATAATGAAGAGGACAGTAACCACATCTCTGGCGAAAGGACTGAACTGGAGTGGCGCGAATGGCAAGCCAGCATTCAAAAACTTGGCTTTGAAGCTTGTTGTTCTGGGTAAGTTTTAGCTTTGTCACTTAAACAAATTGGTTTGGATGTATGGGCTATAAAAATGTGAAGTTCTTTGCACTAAATCACTGTCACATAAGGGTGATCTGACCAGTTTTAATATATCCTCTGCATTAAGTGATGTACAGTTGCTGACACTGAGTGAAAGTTGCACTTCTGCATGAATGGTCATGTATTTCTGTCCCCCCCCCCCCCCCCCCCCCCCCCAGATGCTGTCAGAAGAAATGTGTTGACAAAAGATGCTTCAGACAAACAAATTGAACAGTTGATCACCCGCTGGCTCCAGCTAGCAGCGGACAGAGATGGAGGAAGGAGTCAAAGGGCTCAAAGGGGTCGTCAGGCTTCCTAAAGGCATCGTGTTTGTTACACATTTTTAGTGCGCGTGCGTGTGGTGGTTTGTGTGCGTGTGGTGGTTTGTGTGCGCGTGATTTTTAGTTTATTCACATGAATGGAAATGTTTTTTGAAGTTTCCATTTGATATCTTTTAGTTTGAAATTTTACCCTATTAACCTGTAGTATCTCCCAATGGCAAAATGCATGCGAAATCTGTTATGACCTCCCCTTTGGTTTTTTTTTTTTTTAAAAAACACCGAGTAACATGGTGGCAATCTGACCGCCAATCTGTGTGCCGGACTGGCCATCGGGAGTAGCGGGAGTTTTCCCGGTGGGCCGGTGGTTCAGTGTGGGCCAGCGGAGAAAAAAAAAAAAAACAGTTGCGCGCTGGCCTTTAATATGATAAGCAATGTTAACAGTTTCTTTAAGAAACTGTTAACATTGCTCATCATATTAAAGGCCAGCGCGCAACTGTAATAAGCAATGTTAACTGTAATAAGCAATGTTAACAGTTTCTTAAAGAAACTGTTAACATTGCTTATATTAAAGGCCAGCGCGCAACTGGGTTTTTTTTTTTTTTCTCTCCGCCGGCCCACACTGAACCACCGGCCCACCGGGAAAACTCCCGCTACTCCCGATGGCCAGCCCGGCACTGGACACTGAAAGGGCATACATTTGAGTTTTGTATTTGGAATTGTATGTATAATTGCATTAAGGAAATAAACTGACTGCTGTTGACCGTTTGTAATTTTTTTTTAAGGTATTGAACACGCTTAACTAAGAAAATGACTTAAGCTTGAACGTCTCTTACCATTTTCATATGCAGCACAAAGAATAATACTTAGGAGGCTATTTTTGTGATTACCTAGACACATGACTTGATATCTGAGGACTGACTCGTAAGCGCCGTGCACTGTTCTAAATTTGTATAAAATAGCTTTTGTTCATTATATACAAACTCTTATTAAGTCTAAGATCTGCTGGACACCCTATGTTGGTGTTTTAAACAACATATGAGTGTGAATTAAGCCGCTTATATGAGCGGTAATGATTAGATTTGATTTTTGCAGCATAGCTGCTAGATGGCCACTCGGCGTTCCGGAATTGGCCCGAGTGTAATTTCGCATACCTACAGTTACCAGCGCCAGAAGCGGGCCGATTTCTAAACATGCGGCTTTCCGCACTCGGTCCGCATTCGAGCCGAGTGCTCGGCACGGAATCGGACCTAGATTCACTCCCGAGTGTTGGCCGACTGTTTTTGCCGTAATCGAGCCGCTTCCGGGCCGCGGGCATTTTGCTGTTTGGGAAGTATTTCACTTAAATCCACACGGGTTAACAACACACCCAACACAGCTAGCGAGAAATGTGGATCTGCGCTAGCTTTGTATTGCTATTCCCCTCAGTATGCTTACTCTGTCTGCTGCCCGAACTGTGAAAATTATAGGCTACAATCTTTTCGTCAATTTCTTCAGTAGATGCCGTTACATTTTATTATCCCCATCGAAATATGCTATTATACTAATAGGATTATAACTCAAATCACACGACACGTATTCAAATCACAACTGATTTATTTTACTGTTGGACAGATCATAGCATATCTAGCCTAGCTGCACAGAGCCTAGCTGCTGGTAGGCTGATAACTGATAAGTAGCTGATATTTTGAACAGATTGGTGATCCTTACCTTAAAAAAGTCTGTGACTTTAGGCAACGATTCTATCATTACCTGCATCTCTCTCTTTTTTTCCTTTTATGCGCCCCGCTAACATGTGAACGCTTCATCTTTCAAAGTCTCTAAATTTGTGTCTCTGCAGTCTGCAGTCTTTGGTGCACTTTCGTGCGTGACGTTACATTTTGTTACATTTTATTCTGGTCCAGTTGTGGGTGTTTGTTTCGCGAACCACATCCACCATGTCTCTTACAGCAGGCTACTGTGCGCTCATTTATTTCTAACCTTATTTCTATCCGTACATTAATGTAGGCCCACGATTCCGACAGTTTATTATTTTATTAATATTACAAGGCCCCTGATTGGCTGTGGCCCAGGGGCGTGAGCCCCCCGAAGCACCCCCCCCCCCTTAAAGCGCCGGTGCATGTCCGCCATCGTCTGTATGAGACTCGCGCGCGACAACTGTCCTTCCCGTGATTCATTTCCAGAACGCATTTCCCCTTCTCCGTTTTAGCCTTTTTTATTTTTTTTATTTTTTTATTCAGTAACGGTTGTGATGTAAAATGTACCGAAGTACACTACTTAAAAGAAAAAACATACTTAAGTAAAAGTAAAAGTACACTCTTTAAAAATTACTTGAAAAAGTATAAGTACACAAAAAAAGCTACTCAAGTACAGTAACGCGAGTAATGTAATTCGTTACTTTCCACCTCTGCTTTTAGGTGCACTCTCCACGCAGACTTAAACCGTGCCCGCCTAAGCATACTGCAACAGAGCTCACACAGGACATTCTCACTCATACTGACACTGTTTATTGCCCTTTTGAATGTTTGTGAAAAGAAGGATATAGCCTAATGTCTGGAAATTGATATTGTTTTGAGAAAGCACTTTTTTTTTGTAAACTGGAGGATTATTTTGAATGCTACCTTGTCTTGAGTGAGAGACATCAAGGGGATGCCTTTTGTTTCATTGATATGGTTCATTGATATAAGTGAATGTCATTTGAGTTGAATGTTATATGTGAAGAGAATTCATTCGGTGAAGTTTATTTTGAATCTAGTTTAAAGTGCCACCTCCAATAAGTCTCATCTCATCTCATTATCTCTAGCCGCTTTATCCTTCTACAGGGTCGCAGGCAAGCTGGAGCCTATCCCAGCTGACTACGGGCGAAAGGCGGGGTACACCCTGGACAAGTCGCCAGGTCATCACAGGGCTGACACATAGACACAGACAACCATTCACACTCACATTCACACCTACGGTCGATTTAGAGTCACCAGTTAACCTAACCTGCATGTCTTTGGACTGTGGGGGAAACCGGAGCACCCGGAGGAAACCCACACGGACACGGGGAGAACATGCAAACTCCACACAGAAAGGCCCTCGCCAGCCCCGGGGCTCGAACCCAGGACCTTCTTGCTGTGAGGTGACAGCGCTAACCACTACACCACTGTGCCGCCCCTCCAATAAGTGTATGGTTAAAATGACCTGTGTTATGGTGTGGTAAATGAAAGAAAGGTTTGGTTTACTGACAGTTGGTGGTAATACAGTCAACAGTGGAAGTACTTTGTTAAAGGAAATATTGATTTTTTTAATCTTTTTAATTATCCTTCTAAAACAAAGCTCTGCTACAAAGGGGCTAAAGACCCTGTAATCATTTTCTTTAGTCATTCTGGTAATAAATGTTACCATTGTTTACTTACTTTAGCATCTTGGGCTACTTATCTGGGGGTAGGGGCGCCTCACCTGTTCGGCTGGATTGGAAAAGTAGGGAGTGGTGCCGAGTCGATTCAGTACTCACCTTTCACACACTACACACACACTTCAGGCAGCCACCGGACATTCTACATATCCTGAAGCCCACTTTACCCTATCTAAGTAAGTCAGTGCCAGGGCCAGGCTGCTGAACAGGAGACAACCTGCTCATATTCTTGGCCACTGAGGCTAAAGGCATTGGGCAAGGAGGACTTGGATCCTGTCCTGCTCAGTCCACCCCAGACTTAAATATTTGGTAACCCCTACAAGGCGGTGGCAATACCCCAACCACCACATATAGGTGAGAGGCGGGGTACACCCTGGACAAGTCGCCAGGTCATAGAATAGAATAGAAAGCCTTTATTGTCATCACACAGAGTATAATGAAATTCAGAGCTGCTCCATAAAGTGCACACACACATAGAATAAAAAGAAAAGGTATATTCAAAATACAAAAACTACTATTGAACTACTAGTTACTATATACAGACACATTTGTATAGGTCCTGCATGGAGAATACACACAAGACAAAGCACAGTAGATAAGACCTTAAGGGCAAGTAAAGTGGCTGATAGTAGCAGCATCCAGTGGTGTGCAACCATGTGTAACATAATTACAGTTCAAGTATATTGGCATTGTAATAACAGTATATACATACACACACATGCATACATACATATATATATACACACACACACACACATACATTATATATATATATATATATATACACACACATATATACACATATACACACACACACACACAGAGCTCAAGTATATTGGCATAATTGGCATATTGTGCATAACTGGCATTATAATAACAGTGTATACCTACACATATACACATACATACACACACATACATACATTGTATATACATATATATATATATATATATATATATATATATATATATACATATATATACATATATATATATATATATATATATATATATATATATATATATATATATATATACATACACATGTGCGCACATACATATACATACACACATATATACACATACATACACATACATACACATATACACATATATATACACACATATATATACATATACATATATATGTATATATACATATACACATATATATATATACATATATATACATATACACACACATACATATACACATACATATACATACACACACACATATACATACACACATACATTGAGCTCAAGTATATTGGCATTGTTGGCATAATTGGCATATTGTGCATAATTGGCATTATAATAACAGTATATACATATATATACATACACATACATACATACATATGTATGCATGTGTATGTACATACACACACACAGCTCAAGTATATTGGCATCAATACTCCAGTAGTATAAGTAAAGTGGCTAGTGATAGCAGCATTCAGTGATAAGGTGACATTTGTATTGACAGTGCAAAAAGACATGATGCAATACACACACACACACACACACACACACACACACACACACACACACACACACACACACAAAGTTACCTTTTGAACAGTTCACAAGTAGGCCAGTTCTCAAAGCACCAGTTCCTCAGTGCAGGCTGGAGTTGAGTATGGTGACTGCTTTAGGAAAGAAGCTGTCCCTGAGTCTGTTTGTTCTGGCCGGTATGGACCTGTATCGCCTGCCAGAGGGTAGCAGATTGAACAGATGGAAGCCAGGGTGGGTGATGTCCCTTATGATGTTTTTTGCTCTGTTCAGACATCTAGAGTTGTAGATGTCAGTTAAGGAAGGCAGAGGGCTGCCGATGATCCTTTGTGCAGTGTTGGTCACCCTCTGCAGCCTCTTCCTGTCAGCCACTGTGCAGCTAGAGTGCCACACTGACACTGCGTAGGTCAGCAGACTCTCTATGGTGGAGCGGTAGAAGGTCACCAGCAGGCTTGTGCTCAGTTGCTCCCTCTTGAGCACTCTAAGGTAGTGTAGCTGCTGCTGGGCCTTCTTGACCAGGGCTGACGTGTTGGTTGACCAGGAGAGGTCAGCAGAGATGTGGACACCCAGGAATTTGAAGGTCTGCACTCGCTCAACACGCTCGCCGTTGATATACAGGGGGGCAGGGGTAGCGCTGTTCCGCCGGAAGTCCAGGATGAGTTCCTTTGTCTTAGAGATGTTCAGTGCTAAGTTGTTGGTTGCACACCACCTCTCCAGGTTCAGGACCTCATCTCTGTAGGCCTCCTCGTTCCCCCCTGTTATCATCCCCACCACTGTTGTGTCGTCAGCGAATTTGACGATGATGTTCTCTGGGTGGGTTGCACTGCAGTCGTATGTGTAGAGCGAGTACAGGAGTGGGCTCAGCACGCAGCCCTGCGGTGAGCCAGTGCTGAGGGTGCGGGCAGATGAAAGGTGGCGGCCCAGCTTCACCTGTTGTGGTCGGTTGATTAGAAAGTCTTTGATCCAGGAGCAGGTGGATGATGGGAGCCCGAGGCTGGTTAGCTTGGGGATCAGGATGTCCGGTATTATGGTGTTGAAAGCTGAGCTGTAGTCGATGAAGAGCATTCTGACATAGCGTCCTTGTCTCTCCAGATGGCTCAGCACAGAGTGGAGAGCAGTGGCTATTGCATCCTCAGTCGATCTGTTAGGCCTGTATGCAAACTGGTGGGGGTCCAGGGTGGGGGGGAGACAGGTTTTTATGTGGTGCAAGACCAGTTTCTCAAAGCACTTCGTTATGACGGGGGTGAGTGCTACGGGGCGGTAGTCGTTGAAGCAGGGCTTCAACATAGAGACAGGGCTGACACATAGAGACAAACAACCATTCACACCTACGGTCAACTTAGAGCCACCAATTAGCCCATCCTGCATGTCTTTGGACTGTGGAGGAAACCGGAGCACCCGGAGGAAACCCACACAGACATGGGGAGAACATGCGAACTCCACACAGAAAGGCTCTTGTCAGCCATTGGGCTCGAACCCAGGATCTTCTTGTTGTGAGGTGACAGTGCTAACCACTACACCATTGCGCTGCCTTCCTGACTAATCCTAAATATTTTATTTGTATATACTGATTAAAAAAAGTACATATACCCACACACTAATTTTATATAACTTTTTTTTAAAAATCCCCACTCGCCCCTCCTTCAGGCAGTCTTTTTCCCCCTCAAGCTTGGGTCCTTGACCAGAGGCCTCAAAGTTTGAGGGTCCTGTGCAGTATCTTAGCTGTTCCTAGGACTGTGCTTTTCTGGACAGAGATCTCTGCCATTATTCCCAAGATCTGTTGGAGCCACTCTCCCAGTTTGGGGGTCACTGCACCGAGGGCTCCCATCACCATGTCCACGCCACCTTTGGAGGTGTGTCCCACTTTGACCTTGGGCCTTCCAGTCCATACTCGGCACAGATGTTTCTGTACACTATGCCAGCCACTTGGTTATGGCGTTCTATGTACATTGCTCCTGCTAGTATCTTGCACCCTGCTGTTATGTGCTGGATTGTACAGTCTGCACCTGGGATCCTGCCTTGTGTGGCAGACCCTGGTCTCTATGGATCTTGTGCTTAGGGCCTGTTCGTGTGCAGCTATGGTTAGTGCCACTGTGCTGTCTTTCAGTCCAGCTTTATCCAGTCACTGGTAGGATTTTTCAATATCAGTCACTTCTTCTATCTGCTGGTGGTACATCCCATGCAGTGGTTTGTCTTTCCATGATGGTTCCTCTTGCACTTCCTTCTCAGGCTTCTTCTGCCTGAGGTATGCACTAAGCACGTCATCATTTGGGGTCATCTCCCTGATGTACTCATGGATCTTTGTTGTTTCATCCTGGATAGTGCCTCTGATGCTCACTAGTCCTCAGCCTCCTTCATTCCTCTTAGCATACAGTCTCAGGATGCTGGACTTGGGGTGAAACCCTTTGTGCATTGTTAGGAGTTTTCTTGTCCTGATGTTAGTGGCCTCTATCTCCTCCTTTGGCCAGGTTATTATGCCAGCATACCCTGCTGATGACTGGTAGGGTGTAGGTGTTGATGGCCTGAAACTTGTTCTTCCCATTCCACTGACTTCTCAGGACTTGGCTTACCCTCCGTAGATATTTGGCTGTTGCTGCTTTCCTAGCAGCCTCTTCATGGATGCCATTTACCTGTGGGATTCCAAGGTATTTGTAGCTGTCTTCCATGTCTCCTATTATGCTGTCTGGTAGCACCACCCCCCCAGTTTTGACTGCCTTCTCTCTCCTTGTTACCATCCAGGCACACTTATCTTGTCCAAATGACATTCTAATGTCATTGCTGAGATCCTGGTGATGTGGATCAGGGATTCAATGTCTTGCTCAGATCTGGCATATAGCTTGATGTCATCCAAGTAGAGGAAGTGGCTGATGGTTGCTCCATTTCATAGTCTGTATCCATAGCTGGTCTTGGTGATGATATCCTTGGCATATTCCACATTTGGTGGTGACCTGTGTTATTGGCTTGAAGTTGGCCTCTAGGTTTTTTTTTTCCACAGCCTCGCTAAGTTCTTGATGAATGTTTGGAGAGTCCTGTTGATGTTGTACAGTTTCAAGCATTCCAGGATCCATGTGTGGGGCATTGAGTCATGGGCTTTCTTGTATTCAATCCAGGCAGTGCACAGATCGGTATGTCTGGTTCTGCAGTCTCAAGCTACTGCACTGTCTACCAGTAGCTGATGTTTTGCTCCTCTGGTGTTCCTACCAATTCCTTTATGGGCCTCACTCATGTATTGAGTCATGTGCCTACTCATCTTATCTGCTATAATGTCTGACAGGAGCTTCAAAGTTGTGCAGAGACAGGTTATCAGGTGGTAGTTGGATGGGACTGCTCCCGTCTGTGGGTCTTCAGGATTAGGACTGTCCAACCTTCAGTTAGCTATTCTGGGTGAGTCCCATCCATGAGGAGCTGGTTCATCTGTGCTGCCAAGCGCTCATGTAGTGAGGTTAGCTTTTTTAGCCAGTAGGCATGAACCATTTCCAGGCCAGATGCTGTCCAGTTGTTCATTTTTGAGACTCTTTCTTGGATATCTGCGACGGTGATGGTTACTGGATCTTGTTCAGGGAGATCGCTGTATTTGGCTCTCAGGTCTATTAGCCACTGAACACTGTCGTTATGTGATTTTTCCTTCTCCCATATCCTTTTCCAGTATTGTTCAGTCTCCAACCTGGGTGGATTTATATATATCCACCAAGGCTGGAGACTGAACAATACTTGAAACAGATATGGGAGAAGGAAAAATCATATAAAGAAGTACATCATATACAGTGATGCTTGAAAGTTTGTGAACCCTTTAGAATTTTCTATATTTCTGCATAAATATGACCTAAAACATCATCAGCTTTTCACACAAGTCCTAAAAGTAGATAAATATAACCTAGTTAAACAAATGAGAAAAATATCATACTTGGTCATTTATTTATTGAGGAAAACGATCCAATATTGCATATCTGTGAGTGGCAAAAGTATGTGAACCTCTAGGGTTAGCAGTTAATTTGAAGGTGAAATTAGAGTCAGTTGTTTTCAATCAATGGGATGACAATCAAGTGTGAGTGGGCACCCTCTTTTATTTAAACAACAGGGATCTATCAAAGTCTGATCTTCACAACACATGTTTGTGGAAGTGTATCATGGCACGAACAAAGATGATTTCTGAGGACCTCAGAAAAAGCATTGTTAATGCTCATCAGGCTGGAAAAGTTAACAAAACCATCTCTAAAGAGTTTGGATTCCACCAATCCACAGTCAGACAGATTGTGTACAAATGGAGGAAATTCAAGACCATTGTTACCCTCCCCAGGAGTGGTCAACCACTCCAAGAGCAAGGCGTTTAATAGTCGGCGAGGTCACAAAGGACCTCAGGGTAACTTCTGAGCAACTGAAGGCCTCTCTTAGGCTACGTTTACACTAGACCGTATCTGTCTCGTTTTCTTCGCGGATGCACTGTCCGTTTACATTAACCCCCCTGAAAAAGCGGGGAAACGGGAATCCGCCAGCGTCCACGTATTCAATCTAGATCGTATCAGCTCCGGTGCAGTGTAAACATTGAGAATACGCGAATACGCTGTGCTGAGCTCTAGCTGGCGTCTCATTGGACAACGTCACTGTGACATCCACCTTCCTGATTCGCTGGCGTTGGTCATGTGACGCGACTGCTGAAAAACGGCGCAGACTTCCGCCTTGTATCACCTTTCATTAAAGAGTATAAAAGTATGAAAATACTGCAAATACTGATGCAAATACTGCCCATTGTGTAGTTATGATTGTCTTTAGGCTTGCCATCCTTCCACTTGCAAGTAATAAGTGATATGCGCTGGGATCTCACACACAGCGGCTCAGTCCCGAATCGTGGCTTGTTCACTTCACTCGCGCGCTCTGTGAGCTGCGCAGGGCCGGAGTGCACACCCTCCAGAGGGCACTCGCTGTTCAGGGCGGAGTGATTTGGAGCGCAGGATGCCTGCGGAGCCGAGCGTATCCGCGTATTGGTGTTGCTGTGTGCACGGCTAACGGTTTTAGTGTAAACGCGAATCGTTTTAAGAACGTTAATCTGATGATCCGCTGATTCGACGTAATGTAAACGTAGCCTTACATTGGCTAATGTTAATGTTCATGAGTCCACCATCAGGAGAACACTGAACAACAATGGTGTGCATGGCAGGGTTGCAAGGAGAAAGCCACTGCTCTCCAAAAAGAACATTGCTGCTCATCTGCAGTTTGCTAAAGATCATGTGGACAAGCCAGAAGGCTACTGAAAAAATGTTTTGTGAATGGATGAGACCAAAATAGAACTTTTTTACTAGAAGTCCCAGCATTTTTCTGTCTACCTAGAAGACCCACATAGGGGCCATTTGGCCCGACCGCTTTTCCCTAATACACTAATCACTCATTTTGTTATGGTAATGAGGCTGTTAGTGGCAGTGTGTGGGGTGAGGGGGTCACACTTCACACACTTCACACTTCAGTGGTGAAGTCATGTTGGCTACTTCTGTGTGAATGTGAGAATGAGGAATAAAAACACATTCTATTCTAAAATGTGAACATGTGAATGTCCCATGTGACCATAACGACTCATGTGACTGCAACCAGACAATTGTTTGATGGATAAATACCTCAGTGCACATGGACTATCGCTTCAGTTCCCTCAAGAATTTTGTGGTGAAAGAAGCTCCTCTCCAAGGAACGAAGATGCAGAGATTCAACATTCAACAGGCATTGGAAATGATCCTGGATGGAGCAAACAGCCACATTTCCATAACAAAATGAGTGTCCACAGGGGGGACTTGGGGCCAATTGGCCCTCTTGTGGGTTTTCTAGGTAAAAAGGCCAAATGGCCCCTCTCTGGGACTTCTAGTATGAGAAGCGTTATGTTTGGAGAAAGGAAAACACTGCATTCCAGCATAAGAACCTTATCCCATCTGTGAAACATGGTGGTAGTATCATGGCTTGGGTCTGTTTGCCTGCATCTGGGCCAGGACGGCTTGCCATCATTTCTGGAACAATGAATTATATGAGCAAATTCTAAAGGAAACTGTCAGGACATCTGTCTATGAACTGAATCTCAAGAGAAGGTGGGTCATGCAGCAAGACAACGACCCTAAGCACACTAGTAGTTCTACCAAAGAATGGTTAAAGAAGAATAAAGTTAATGTTTTGGAATGGCCAAGTCAAAGTCCTGACCTTAATCCAATCGAAATGTTGTGGAAGGACCTGAAGTGAGCAGTTCATGTGAGGAAACCCACCAACATCCCAGAGTTGAAGCTGTTCTGTACAGAGGAATGGGCTAAAATTCCTCCAAGCCGGTGTGCAGGACTGATCAACAGTTACCTTAAACGTTTAGTTGCATTTATTGCTGCACAAGGGGGTCACACCAGATACTGAAAGCAAAGGTTTACATACTTTTGCCACTCACAGATATGCAATATTGGATCATTTTTCTCAATAAATAAATGACCAAGTATAATATTTTTGTCTCATTTGTTTAACTGTGTTTTCTTTATCTACTTTTAGGACTTGTGTGGAAATTTGATGTTTTAAATAGAAAATTCTATAGAAAATTTGTTGATGATGCAGAAATATAGAAAACTTTATTTCACAAACTTTCAAGCACCACTCTGTGTGTGTGTGTGTGTGTGTGTGTGTGTGTGTTGCTCAGCGTAAATGAGTACAGCCCCTTTGAAAAGTAACATTTTAAACAATATCTCAATGAACACAAACAATTTCTAAAATGTTGACAAGGCAAAGTTTAATATAACATCTCTAACTTATAACGTGAAAGTAAGGTTAATAATATAACTTAGATTACACATTTTTTTCAGTTTTACTCAAATTAGGGTGGTGCAAAAATGAGTACACCCCACAAAAAAAACCTACTACATCTAGTACTTTGTATGGCCTCCATGATTTTTAATGACAGCACGAAGTCTTCTAGGCATGGAATGAACAAGTTGGTGACATTTTGCAACATCAATCTTTTTCCATTCTTCAACAATGACCTCTTTTAGTGACTGGATGCTCAAATGTTTGTGATTCATTAACTGAAGTATTTTGTTGTGCCCTAAAATCAAGACTAAGCAGATATTCACTCACTGAAGTTAGTGTCATGCACACCTCACATACACTTTTCTAGCGTCCTCTAAGTCACGTATATCAGGAAACACTGGGGTCGCTGGCCTGGTCTTGTACACCAAATTCACATAGCTCTTACTGCAGCCCATCATTTATTCCTCTCTACATGTTTATATGGGGCGGCACGGTGGTGTAGTGGTTAGCGCTGTCGCCTCACAGCAAGAAGGTCCGCGTTCGAGCCCCATGGCCGGCGAAGGCCTTTCTGTGCGGAGTTTGCATGTTCTCCCCGTGTCTGCATGGGTTTCCTCCAGGTGCTCCGGTTTCCTCCACAGTCCAAAGACATGCAGGTTAGGTTAACTGGTGACTCTAACACTACGTTCAGACTGCAACCTGAAACGACCCATATCCGATTTGTTGTGAAATCCGATTTTTTTGTTAGGCCGTTCACATTACCAATTATATGAGACTTGTATGCGATCTCCAATATGAACGGAAAACGACCCAAAAGTGTCCCGCATGCGCAAATTGACACGTAATAAGCACATCTACGTAATACGTAAACAAAAAAAAAAGCCATTGTTGTTTTCCATCAAAGAGGCGGGATTAGCCAACGCAGAATAGTGACGTTTGTCTCTTGTTGATGACGTGTGTAGGTCGCATGAATGCGACCTGTCTGGTCAGACTGTAGTCGCATGTGAAAATAACGGATATGCATCGGAATTAGGACCACATATCCAAGCGGCCTGGGTCGCATGTGAAAAAAATCAGATCTGTGTCGTTCAGATTGTCAATAACAAATCGGATACAGGTCGCATATGGGCAAAAAAAATCGGATATGGGTCGTTTCAGGGTGCAGTCTGAACGTAGTCTAAATTGACCGTAGGTGTGAATGTGAGTGTGAATGGTTGTCTGTGTCTATGTGTCAGCCTTGTGATGACCTGGCGACTTGTCCAGGGTGTACCCCGCCTTTCACCCGTAGTCAGCTGGGATAGGCTCCAGCTTGCCTGCGACCCTGTAGAACAGGATAAAGCGGCTAGAGATGATGTTTATATGGAGGCAAACAAATAGCTGTTTGAAAATGTTTCCAAACATTTCGTCTTGTTTGCCAGTTTAAATGAAACATGGGGATAAACATAGCACTGTGCTTGTTAGCTGGCCAGCAGCTGATTGTTCCATAGTTAGCATATAAACTATTTCACTTTTCCAAGGTATCTTATCTTGAATCACCACAAACAAAATATCTACTGAAAAATAGGCTTTAATTTATCTATGGGAAGCTCATAACTCATATCTTCAAATTTCCACCATATTTCGTCCTGAAGCATATCGCCATACCCGCAATTATTTTGAAGAAAACTGAAACTTTCTGAAGTTCTCTGAAGGGGTTTGGCTAAGTTGCTGTGAGGACATAAAACTGTCCCCTGTCATTGTCTATGGGGAAATTAGAGATTATTACATTCCAGACATTTAGCAGACATTCTTATCCAGAGCGATGTACAACAAGCACACACATACTTGTTGCCTGGGGAGCAGTTGGTGGTTGGGTGCCTTGCTCAAGGACACTTCAGCCATGGATTTTGCTGCTGGTCCAGGGAATCAAACCAGTGACCCTTTGTGCCCAAGACTGCTTCTCTAACCTTTAGGGCATTGCTGTCCCAGCAGCATTATAAGCGGCAGTTAAAAAAAATGAGCAGATTTTTCAATTGGCTGTATAAAAGCACACTACTCAGGCACAAGATGGACAAGTTAAAGTTAGTTTGGGGTCAACATTTCAAAGCTGTGGTTGAAAAAAAAGGGGTCCACATTTCAGGGAATAAAAATAATCGTAAAATTTAAGAACAATGTATGATTGCATGACAATCACATAATTATGAAGCACCTGGAGAGACTGGTTCTAAATCTACCCTACATCAATGGAGACAGAGTGGAAAAGTTCATCACCAGTTTCAAGTTTCTTGGACCTACATTTTTGAATATCTTATCAAACACCATTTCCCTGGTTAAAAAAAAAAATAAAATTGGCATTGCTTTTTAAGCACACTCGGAAGAGCCAACTTTCCAGAACATCTGCTGGTGTCTTTTTATTGCTACTCCATCAATGTCTTGACCTACAGGATCTCCGACACCTGCTCTGTGGCTGACAAGAAGGTTATGCAAAGAGTCAGCCCCACAACCCAGAGAATGATCAAAATCAAAGCTGCCAGGTCTGGAGAATATCTACAGTTCCTATGGAAAGCCTCCAACATAACTAAGGTCCCCTCACACACTTGCCACCATCTGTTTGCCATACTTCTCTCTGGAAACCCCTATTGGATTATCAGGGCATGCCATTCCAGACTACTGAACAGTTTATTCAATATTGTGTGAAAAAGGTCATATTAAATAGCTTTTAATGTCCATATTATTAAATAAACTTTTTATTGAGAAATTATTTCAATTCGGAAATGTAATGCACATCAGCACCATTTTCATACTTTTATTTCAATAAAGACTTCATACACAAGGTGGAAGCAGAGCACAAAGCAAATCCTGAACTGTTTGGCTGAGGACTGGCAGAACAGTCAGGGGTGGATGTAAGAATTTTCTTTAGTTTATGCATGCACATATGCCAGACTAACATTTCCATAACAGCAACTACTGATTCCTTGAAACAGTGTTATATGGTGTTTAGTACGAGACTCTCTATAAATGTGAATTTATAAGCAAGGTTACAAGATTGTGTGAGATTTTTATCAGCGTGATTTGATCGTGATATTTTTGGACACATCCACTTGACACCAAACATCAAAGAAATAACCAAACTTAAATAAAATTAAAGATATTCTTGTTAAAATATAAATATTATTTTTGTCTGAGAGTATCCAACAGAGGCGGCACAGTGGTGTAGTGGTTAGCGCTGTCACCTCACAGCAAGAAGGTCCGGGTTCGAGCCCTGTGGCTGGCAAGGGCCTTTCTGTGTGGAGTTTGCATGTTCTCCCTGTGTCCGCGTGGGTTTCCTCCGGGTGCTCCGGTTTCCCCCACAGTCCAAAGACATGCAGGTTAGGCTAACCGGTGACTCTAAATTGACCGTAGGTGTGAATGTGAGTGTGAATGGTTGTCTGTGTCTATGTGTCAGCCCTGTGATGACCTGGCGACTTGTCCAGGGTGTACCCCGCCTTTCACCCGTAGTCAGCTGGGATAGGCTCCAGCTTGCCTGCGACCCCGTAGAACAGGATAAAGCAGCTAGAGATAATGAGATGAGATGAGAATATATGTACAGAAAAAGATATTCCTTGGTTATTAAAGAGGGTTTGTAAATGCATACATTTCCATGTTACATGAGTGAACTTCAGAACATCGTTAAAATTGTCCACAGTGGAGGCCAAGATGCTGTCTTTATTCTTATTAAATGTGACAAAAGAAACATTGAGTGTTAAGTAAACGCAAAAAAAAAAGTTAAATTAGAAAATTTATTTTTTGACCATAATGTCCCAAATGAGAGACCAGTTTCTGAGACGGACATACACACGCGCGCGCGCACACTCACACACATACACACACGCGCGCACACACACAGTGGTGCTTGAAAGTTTGTGAACCCTTTATAATTTTCTATATTTCTGCATAAATATGACCTAAAACATCATCAGATTTTCACACAAGTCCTAAAAGTAGATAAAGAGAACCCAGTTAAACAAGTGAGACAAAAATATTATACTTGGTCATTTATTTATTGAGGAAAATTATCCAATATTACATATCTGTGAGTAGCAAAAGTATGTGAACCTCTAGGATTAGCAGTTAATTTGAAGGTGAAATTCGAGTCAGGTGTTTTCAATCAATGGGATGACAATCAGGTGTGAGTGGGCACCCTGTTTTATTTAAAGAACAGGGATCTATCAAAGTCTGATCTTCACAACACATGTTTGTGGAAGTGTATCATGGCACGAACAAAAAAGATTTCTGAGGACCTCAGAAAAAGCGTTGTTGATGCTCATCAGGCTGGAAAAGGTTACAAAACCATCTCTAAAGAGTTTGGACTCCACCAATCCACAGTCAGACAGATTGTGTACAAATGGAGGAAATTCAAGACCATTGTTACCCTCCCCAGGAGTGGTCGACCAACAAAGATCACTCCAAGAGCAAGGCATGTAATAGTCGGCGAGGTCACAAAGGACCCCAGGGTAACTTCTAAGCAACTGAAGGCCTCTCTCACATTGGCTAATGTTCATGAGTCCACCATCAGGAGAACACTGAACAACAATGGTGTGCATGGTAGGGTTGCAAGGAGAAAGCCACTGCTCTCCAAAAAGAACATTGCTGCTTGTCTGCAGTTTGCTAAAGATCATGTGGGCAAGCCAGAAGGCTATTGGAAAAATGTTTTCTGGACGGATGAGACCAAAATAGAACTTTTTGGTTTAAGTGAGAAGTGTTATGTTTGGAGAAAGGAAAACACTGCATTCCAGCATAAGAACCTTATCCTGTCTGTGAAACATGGTGGTGGTAGTATCATGGTTTGGGCCTGTTTTGCTGCATCTGGGCCAGGACAGGCTGCCATCATTGATGGAACAATGAATTCCGAATTATACCAGCAAATTCTAAAGGAAAATGTCAGGACATCTGTCCATGAACTGAATCTCAAGAGAAGGTGGGTCATGCAGCAAGACAACGACCCTAAGCACACAAGTCATTCTACCAAAGAATGGTTAAAGAAGAGTAAAGTTAATGTTTTGGAATGGCCAAGCCAAAGTCCTGACCTTAATCCAATCGAAATGTTGTGGAAGGACCTGAAACGAGCAATCCCACCAACATCCCAGAGTTGAAGCTGTTCTGTACGGAGGAATGGGCTAAAATTCCTCCAAGCCGGTGTGCAGGACTGATCAACAGTTACCGGAAACGTTTATTTGCAGTTATTGCTGCACAAGGGGGTCACACCAGATACTGAAAGCAAAAGGTTCACATACTTTTGCCACTCACAGATATGTAATATTGGATCATTTTCCTCAATAAATAAATTACCAAGTATAATATTTTTGTCTCATTTGTTTAACTGGGTTCTCTTTATCTACTTTTAGGACTTGTGTGAAAATCTGATGATGTTTTAGGTCATATTCATGCAGAAATATAGAAGATTCTAAAGGGTTCGCAAACCTTCAAGCACCACTGTAATGTTTTATATGCTAGGAATTTTTAATTCTGGTCTAATTCTATTTATTGCAATTGGATTCCAAATACTCCATCAGCATTCCATTCTGTTATGAATCAGAAAAAAATTATAAAATCACAGCACTTATTTTTTTTTTAAGTACTTCATCTACTTCAACAATGTTACATTGATCCATAACATTGATCCATAATTGATCCATAACAGTTGTAAATGTCACTTCATTCCACAAGGTGTCAATAATGGTGTAAGTGATCACTTATTGACGGCTCACGTGACTTCTCAAATGCGCGTTTAAATACAAGATGCCAATTGTCAAATGAAAGAGTAAGAAACAAAGTAGGTTTTGACAAGGATATCATGAAATCTCGGTCCATGATCTTTCCACCATACTTACCTGTGATGATAATGGCCAGGTTTTCTTCAAGTTGCTGATCGTGCTAAAAAAAATTCCATCTCAGGTAATGAGCTGTGTCATCAGACAAGATCAAGGGGGGAGGGGGTCTTCCGGTTGATTAATTAACCAGTAATAACTGTTGTAACTGAAAGCCACCTTTGTAAAATTTGTTTTTTAATTGGTAAATCTGAAAAAGGTGTTGATAATTATGGACTGCCGACACGGGCGCAGATAGAGGGGGGGACGGGGGGGATTCGTCCCACCCAGATTTAAATTCACCTCGTTCGGTCCCCCCCCACTTATACGGAGGAAAAAACGTCTATGCTGTCTTTCTTTGCATAAGGCAAACCTCACGGACAAATCAAAAGACTAATTACCATTCAGTTTATTGAGGTGCACAGCAGTACATACATAGTTGCAACTGCGCAGACTGCACAGGTTGTGAGCTCGAGCTTGGTTGCTATGGTTACCCACAACAAGTTTGACAGGCATATCAGGGACAGCTCCTCCTAGTTCAGGACCCCAACACGGCATGATGAAGGGTGCCAAAAGGCAGAAAACGATTGCATTGTTTTTTAAAAAAAAAAAGACTGTAAGTAAACTGTGCCTTACTTTATCATATCACCTTGCAATTTTTTGATAGTCTGTTCAAAGTAATGTCGTAGTGAAAGTAAAATCGTACGGAGTAGAGATGCCTTTCTGGTAGCCTCCTTCTTTCGGTGGTAGCCTGTAGATACAGTGCTCAGAAGGCAGTTTTAATGTTTAATCTGGCGTTCCCTGCCATAATTTCAGCGAGCATATTGTTTCATAAGGAAACTTTGCGAAGAGTTGTTGACTGACTGCTGCTCACGCAACACACAGGCAGTTAGAAAGTCAGGATGCACTGGTTTACACTTTACACACATACACGTAGCCCAGCCTCTCGCTATGTTTAACAGTTGGAACTTAGCGGTTTTAAAACTAGTTTTGCAGTTTCTGTGCGTGATGATAATGTGTAAACTTTGGATTTCCATAGGCTATGTACAGGTAGTTCCTGGTGATGGCAGTGAGGGAGGTGAAATAACATGTATACACACTAGCGTTCAAAAGTTTGGGGTCACCCAGACAATTTTGTGTTTTCCATGAAAAGTCACACTTTTATTTACCACCATAAGTTGTAAAATGAATAGAAAATATAGTCAAGACATTTTTCTGGCCATTTTGAGCATTTAATCGATACCCACAAATGTGATGCTCCAGAAACTCAATCTGCTCAAAGGAAGGTCAGTTTTATAGCTTCTCTAAAGAGCTCAACTGTTTTCAGCTGTGCTAACATGATTGTACAAGGGTTTTCTAATCATCCATTAGCCTTCTGAGGCAATGAGCAAACACATTGTACCATTAGAACACTGGAGTGATAGTTGCTGGAAATGGGCCTCTATACACCTATGGAGATATTGCACCAAAAACCAGACATTTGCAGCTAGAATAGTCATTTACCACATTAGCAATGTATAGAGTGGATTTCTGATTAGTTTAAAGTGATCTTTATTGAAAAGAACAGTGCTTTTCTTTCAAAAATAAGGACATTTCAAAGTGACCCCAAACTTTTGAACGGTAGTGTGTGTGTGTGTGTATATATATAAACACACACACACACACATATATATATATACACACACACACACACACACACAATTTATATATATATATATATATATATATATATATATATATATATATATATATATATATATATATATATGTGTGTGTGTGTGTGTATATATATAAACACACACACACATATACATATATATATATATATATATATACACACACACACACACACACACAATTTATATATATATATATTTATTTATATATATATATATATATATATATATATATATATATATATATATATATATATATATATATATATATATATATATATATAAATGGAATCATTTGCTGACAGCTCAGTCCCCCCCAGTTCAAAAATCCTATCTGCGCCCCTGACTGCCGATAATTGTAGCCGCTGATCTATTTTCTTCAAAAATAGCATACTTTAACTCTTAATGGAAAACATCACACATCTTATGCTTCATTTACCTAGAAAGTTGTAACCTGGCTGTTTTTTTTTAAGTTGAGAAACTTGCTCTCAAAATAATGAATAAGTAATTAAAGTCAACGACTATATATTTCAAAAGTCAATCCAAATTTTTTTTATTGGTTTCCTCATTTAAGTAGCTTTATTTAATGTCTGCAAAAGTTCTGTCAATTATTTTACAAACAGAACTCCCTGCTGCAACTCAAAATGGTATGTCCCAATACCATGTGACCACCATGATGTCATTTCCCCCTGTGGCAGTCAGGTTGAACACTCTGTGGGGTGTCCTTTCTCTCTCTCTCTCTCAATATTTTATCTTTAACACATTTTTTCATGAGTATATTAATTGACCCTCAACTATGTCGTATACATTGTTATGGTTTACAAAATTTTAGTGATTTGGATTCAATTGTTTGTTCAAATCTGATGTTAACCCGTTCAAGAAAATGAGATGTGGGCAGCCAGGCAAGGTCTGCTAATGAAATTATGGATCAAAATTGTCAACTACATTATAAGAAGAAGAACAACAACAACCACTTTTCTCTCTTGCAGTTTTCTTCCAATAAAACATGTTTAAAATAAGTCACAATTAAAATAACTGAGCAGCTTATTATATTATAGCCTCTTTCATCATAAAAAAGCATTTTGATGTAAATGTTAATTACCTGAAGTTTGATGAAGAGATTTCTTGTTTGATTGTTTTTATATGCAGTCATCATGTCATGTTTGCTCATCAGTGTGTACCGTTTTAAGAAGGGAAACATCACGGCCTGTCCAAATTATTGCTGTTCTGAACTTGATCATTTTTCTTATTGACGTAAATGTGCTTTTATTTATTTTTTAAACCTAATGAACTGTTCACATCACTTTTGTATGTTCGGGAGCATTATGGACTCTTTCTTGCAAATAATTTATACATTTCAAAGACAGTAAACATGAATTTTGGGCTATTTAAAAGAAAACTGGACCTAAAACCTTCGAGCTGGATCAAATCAGTTCATACATGTCAACCTTTGGTCAATCAAACCTGTATAACCAACCTCCAAAATCCGTATTTCCCTTATAAAATCCTTATAAGATGCAAATTAAAATAATTTACCTACATTTTGAATGATAATTAACAACGATATATCCAAGTTACTTTTTATTCAATATTAATAACAATAAACCTTCAGAATGAATAACTCCAATGTTTGACAAAAACACAAAGTGTCACTCTAATGTTCTGAATTGTACTCCATGCAAGGCCGGATTAACTATGTGGGCCTGCGGCACAGTGCCCAGGGGCACTAACCACTCACAGCCAGTGGGGGGGGCACCACATGACAGAAACTTTAAAAATATTTTTCATGAATGTTTGTACAACCCCGATTCCAAAAAAGTTGGGGCAAAGTACAAATTGTAAATAAAAACGGAATGCAATGATGTGGAAGTTTCAAAATTGCATATTTTATTCAGAATAGAACATAGATGACATATCAAATGTTTAAACTGAGAAAATGAATCATTTAAAGAGAAAAATTAGGTGATTTTAAATTTCATGACAACAACACATCTCAAAAAAGTTGGGACAAGGCCATGTTTACCACTGTGAGACATCCCCTTTTCTCTTTACAACAGTCTGTAAACGTCTGGGGACTGAGGAGACAAGTTGCTCAAGTTTAGGGATAGGAATGTTAACCCATTCTTGTCTAATGTAGGATTCTAGTTGCTCAACTGTCTTAGGTCTTTTTTTGTCGTGTCTTCCATTTTATGATGCGCCAAATGTTTTCTATGGGTGAAAGATCTGGACTGCAGCCTGGCCAGTTCAGTACCCGGACCCTTCTTCTACGCAGCCATGATGCTGTAATTGATGCAGTATGTGGTTTGGCATTGTCATGTTGGAAAATGCAAGGTCTTCCCTGAAAGAGACGCCGTCTGGATGGGAGCATATGTTGCTCTAGAACCTGGATATACCTTTCAGCATTGATGGTGTCTTTCCAGATGTGTAAGCTGCCCATGCCACACGCACTAATGCAACCCCATACCATCAGAGATGCAGGCTTCTGGGGGCGTCGTGGCTCAGGTGGTTAAGGCGCCATACCATGAATGCGGGCGACCCGGGTTCGATTCCGGCCCGAGGTCATTTCCCGATCCCTTCCCGTCTCTCTCTCTCTCTCTCCCGCTCATTTCCTGTCTCTACACTGTCCTATCCAATAAAGGTGCAAAAAGCCCAAAAAAATATCTTTAAAAAAAAAAAAAAAAAGAGATGCAGGCTTCTGAGCTGAGCGCCGATAACAACTTGGGTCGTCCTTCTCCTCTTTAGTCCGAATGACACGGCGTCCCTGATTTCCATAAAGAACTTCAAATTTTGATTCGTCTGACCACAGAACAGTTTTCCACTTTGCCACAGTCCATTTTAAATGAGCCTTGGCCCAGAGAAGACGTCTGTGCTTCTGGATCATGTTTAGATACGGCTTCTTTGAACTATAGAGTTTTAGCTGGCAATGGCGGTTGGCACGGTGAATTATGTTCACAGATAATGTTCTCTGGAAATATTCCTGAGCCCATTTTGTGATTTCCAATACAGAAGCATGCCTGTATGTGATGCAGTGCCGTCTAAGGGCCTGAAGATCACGGGCACCCAGTATGGTTTTCCGGCCTTGACCCTTACGCACAGAGTTTCTTCCAGATTCTCTGAATCTTTTGATGATATTATGCACTGTAGATGATGATATGTTCAAACTCTTTGCAAGTTTACACTGTCTAACTCCTTTCTGATATTGCTCCACTATTTGTCGGCGCAGAATTAGGGGGATTGGTGATCCTCTTCCCATCTTTACTTCTGAGAGCCGCTGCCACTCCAAGATGCTCTTTTTATACCCAGTCATGTTAATGACCTATTGCCAATTGACCTAATGAGTTGCAATTTGGTCCTCCAGCTGTTCCTTTTTTGTACCTTTAACTTTTCCAGCCTCTTATTGCCCCTGTCCCAACTTTTTTGAGATGTGTTGCTGTCATGAAATTTCAAATGAGCCAATATTTGACATGAAATTTCCAAATGTCTCACTTTCGACATTTGATATGTTGTCTATGTTCTATTGTGAATACAATATCAGTTTTTGAGATTTGTAAATTATTGCATTCCGTTTTTATTTACAATTTGTACTTTGTCCCAACTTTTTTGGAATTGGGGTAGTACACTTAAAATGGTTATACACTTGACATTGTTAAATAGTCATATATAATTCATTATGAACACTAATTTCATGAGAACAACAACAACAATAATCATAATTCTGAGCAAGAGTGGCCGATGTGACCATTAACCCCCCTTTCCTCAACCTGTCAGTTGAGCCAGTCCACCTCCGGTGAAATGTATCAATTTTTTAAAAACCGCGGTAGAAATGAAAAATGGACAGACATCAATTGAGTGGTTGTGCGAAGAGAAAATTAAAAAAAGAGAGACTCCAGGCGTGTAGCTGCAATTAAAAAATGTTCCAGTGTTCGATCGTTTTTTTATAAAAACATCAACTGCTGTCACTACCAGCGCTGAAGCCGAAGCTAGTGAAATCAGCGATGCTGGTGAAGGAAATGGCCCTGCTAGCGCTAGCCGGGGAGATGCTACAACCACAGCCAGTGTTAGCCGAGGGGTCAGTGACGACGAGGATCCCCATGAGGAAGATGGGAGCGAGGGAGACCCCGGGGAGGGGTCCGTACTGGATGTTATTTGAATTTATATTTCGAATTGAGACATTTGAATATGTTGCCTAGATCGATGCTATTTTAATTGATACACATTTTGAATTGACACATTTGAATAGGCTGTATTGTATATAGATGGATGATGTTTAAATTGCTGATGTTGTTTGAATTGATACACATTTTGAATTGAGACATTTTAATATGGATAGAATAGAGTATGGATGCTTTGAAGGTTTTTATTGAGACATACAAATATATGCTGCTCATTTTTGAATAAGACATTTCAATATGCCTACATGCATATTGTTGGTTGTTTTCAGTGAATTTGATGGGCTGATGTAGCCTACTTAATAAATTTTCAATGAGGAAGAATGACCTTGTTTATGTGTACTATTGTTTATGTATATGCTACTATTTTTGACAGCAAAGGGCAAGGTTTGAGAGTGTGCAGGAGGTTACTGAACGCGTGCGCGCAGGGTGGTGGTGGTGGGGCACTTGAGGTATAGTGCCCAGGGGCACCGCATTGGCTTAATACGGCACTGACTCCATGACAGCTTTTTTAGCACTCTGCACCATAGACCGCGGAACGCATTTGAACAAGGGGGGGCACAATCGCAAGAGGGTGTCACCGAAATGTTAGGTCGGACATGATGCATATAGGCTACATTATACACGGACACGCACGTAATGCTATCAGTCATGACAGCCAGCACAGAACCGCGCAGATTAAAATGCACAAGAAAAGCACCTCGGTGGTCGGTGGTAACTCAACTTAAACTGCTTGCTTGTACCAGTACTAAAGCACTATAGAGAGAAACACTGAACACAGAGAAGTGCACTCGGCGGTGCTCGGTCAGAGGAAAGTATGGGAATATGCCTGCAGTTTTGTCAGAGCTGTGTGTGTCCGCGAGTGCGCGTCTGTGTGTGTGTGCGTGTGCGCGCGTGTGCGTTTCCACAATATGCCAGCACATAACTGCGCAGAATAAAATGCCAAAACAGCCAACACTAATAACCCCAGCATCAGTTATGACTTTAGTCCACAATATGCCAGCACAGAAGTGCGCAGAATAAACTGCCAAAACAGCCAACACTAATAACCCCAGCATCAGTTACGACTTTAGTCCACAATATGCCAGCACAGAAGTGCGCAGAATAAACTGCCAAAACAGCCAACACTAATAACCCCAGCATCAGTTACGACTTTAGTCCACAATATGCCAGCACAGAAGTGCGCAGAATAAACTGCCAAAACAGCCAACAGCACAGAAGGCTATACATAGATTAATCCATCGGTCATGACTTTAGCCCACAACATGCCAGCACATAACTGTGCAGAATAAAATGCTAAAACAGCCAACAGTACACAACAAAAGCACCTCAATAGTAGGCTAACTCAACTTAAACAACTTGCTTGTATCAGTACCAATGCAGTATAGAAACATTGAAAACAGAGGAAGCAGTGCACTCGGCGGTGCTAATAGAAGTAACCAATGACTTACCCTTAAAACTTCCCAAAGGCCTGCCTGCGTCTAGACCGTGGGTCTCATGGCTAAGTTGAGGTGGACAGTTAGCCTCAGCGAGGTTTGGTTGAGTTAGCCTTTGCTCAGTCGAAGAACATTCTTCTCTTTTGCTTTGGTCCACGGTCGAAGGTTGGGGCACAGCTGTGCCATCGGATGGTGCTTCGGTTTTAATTTGCTTTCCTTTAAAATATTCAAAAATCGGTTTTTGCCTTTTCATTTTCTTGCTCTGTCTATTCCACACTACAAACAATGATGTCTACTACCACAATCACAACTTCCGCGCGGTGTTTTTTCAGCGCTGCGCTGTGCTGTGTACATTTTGCAACATTTCACACACGATGTATACACGTTGCTCAACGTCAAAAAATATTGTTTTAGGAAATGTTTAAGCAAATGCTTGACTAAATTACAGCATGGGTTGGGTTTAAGTTTGATTTTGTCGACATGTTTTGAGTTGAAAAACACTCGCAGGCCAACATTTTATTTATTTTTTTAATAATTTTCAAAAGGTTACCCGGGCCACGGCCCCCCTGGCCCGGGCGGTTCTGCGGTCTATGCTCTGCATCAATACCTCACTAGGCTGCATGTCACAGCAAGTGTCTGTGTTGATCTTGCCAGAGTGCCCATTCAGAATCTTTTCAGTCGCTATTGAAAGTCGCTCAGGTGGAAATACGCTTTTCAAACAAAATGTTACTTCCCGGTTGGCGGGATTCTCGCAATGCGGTGTGCGCATGATCAAAAGTGGAACGAAGTCTCGCTACCACAAGATAACGTGCGATTTCATAAGACTCTTTACTGGCTGTTTGTGCTTTCTGTGGTGTACAGTACGTTTGTAAATGTTATGCGCTCTTTTATCATCGTGGGAATTGATTATAGCTCTAAATAAATATTGAAGTTTTTTTAAAGAATCCATATAACTTTATTTGTACGCCCGTATACTACATTTATTGAATCAAATCCGTATAAAATATGGACATTCTTTATAGGTTGACATGTATGTTAGTTGGATACACCAAAATATTTCCATCCAATCTACTGTAGAGAATGGATTTAAACCGACAACCTTAAAGGGACACACTGGCCAAAATAAAAATGGAACCAGTGACACATCTGTAGTGAACATCTCCACTCAGGTCTTACAGTGATGATCATACAGTAACTTCATACAAGACTGGAACACCAGACTGAACTAAGTGAACAGGAATGGATTGTAACAGAGACATCTTTAATTTAGCCATGAGAAAGCTCTACAGTGTATATATTCATGTATTCATTCATCTAGCTTTATCGTGCATGGCGTGGAATAAAATATGGCAACAGGTCTCGTCCCAGGCCCCCAGTTTGTGAGTATATGATACAACGAGGAGATGAAATGAAGTTCAAACTAGAACTGAATTATTATGTATTATGATAACAATCAGCTTCCATGAGTTTTTTTGCAGTTAAAAATAAAAGAACTGGAATAAATGAAGGAATTTGTAGTGATATCACAGTTCAGTCATCAGAGTGAGTTCCTGCTGTGTAGTGCTAAATTTAGTGTTAAATGTAGAAAGGTTATTATAGTAATACGAATGTGTAGTTCTTCAGTAACAGCACAAATGAATTAAATCCTGATTCTGTTCTTCAGATCAAGCAGAAACTGAAAGAAAGTGGCAGTGACCTGGAGGAGGGTGCAGCTGGACAGAAACATTTGCAAGAAAAGGATAGCTTATACAGTGGTGCTTGAAAGTTTGTGAACCCTTTAGAATTTTCTATATTTCTGCATAAATATGACCTAAAACATCATCAGATTTTCACACAAGTCCTAAAAGTAGATAAAGAGAACCCAGTTAAACAAATGAGACAAAAATATTATACTTGGTCATTTATTTATTGAGGAAAATGATCCAATATTACATATCTGTGAGTGGCAAAAGTATGTGAACCTTTGCTTTCAGTATCTGGTGTGACCCCCTTGTGCAGCAATAACTGCAACTAAACGTTTCCGGTAACTGTTGATCAGCCCTGCACACTGGCTTGGAGGAATTTTAGCCCATTCCTCCGTACAGAACAGCTTCAACTCTGGGATGCTGGTGGGTTTCCTCACATGAACTGCTCGCTTCAGGTCCTTCCACAACATTTCGATTGGATTAAGGTCAGGACTTTAACTTGGCCATTCCAAAACATTAACTTTATTCTTCTTTAACCATTCTTTGGCAGAACGACTTGTGTGCTTAGGGTCGTTGTCGTGCTGCATGACCCACCTTCTCTTGAGATTCAGTTCATGGACAGATGTCCTGACAATTTCCTTTAGAGTTTGCTGGTATAATTCAGAATTCATTGTTCCATCAATGATGGCAAGCCTTCCTGGCCCAGATGCAGCAAAACAGGCCCAAACCATGATACTACCACCACCGTGTTTCACAGATGAGATAAGGTTCTTATGCTGGAATGCATTGTTTTCCTTTCACCAAACATAACGCTTCTCATTCAAACCAAAAATTTCTATTTTGGTCTCATCCATCCACAAAACATTTTTCCAATAGCCTTCTGGCTTGTCCACATGATCTTTAGCAAACTGCAGACGAGCAGCAATGTTCTTTTTGGAGAGCAGTGGCTTTCTCCTTGCAACCCTGCCATGCACACCATTGTTGTTCAGTGTTCTCCTGATGGTGGACTCATGAACATTAACATTAGCCAATGTGAGAGGCCTTCAGTTGCTTAAAAGTTACCCTGGGGTCCTTTGTGACCTCGTTGACTATTACACGCCTTGCTCTTGGAGTGATCTTTGTTGGTCGACCACTCCTGGGGAGGGTAACAATGGTCTTGAATTTCCTCCATTTGTACACAGTCTGTCTGATTGTGGATTGGTGGAGTCCAAACTCTTTCGAGATGGTTTTGTAACCTTTTCCAGCCTGATGAGCATCAACAACGCTTTTTTCTGAGGACCTCAGAAATCTCCTTTGTTCGTGCCATGATACACTTCCACAAACGTGTGTTGTGAAGATCAGACTTTGATAGATCCCTGTTCTTTAAATAAAACAGGGTGCCCACTCACACCTGATTGTCATCCCATTGATTGAAAACACCTGACTCTAATTTCACCTTCAAATTAACTGCTAATCCTAGAGATTCACATACTTTTGCCACTCACAGATATGTAATATTGGATCATTTTCCTCAATAAATAAATGACCAAGTATAATATTTTTGTCTCATGTGTTTAACTGTGTTCTCTTTATCTACTTTTCAGACTTGGGTGAAAATCTGATGATGTTTTAGGTCATATTTATGCAGAAATATATAAAATTCTAAAAGGTTCACAAACTTTCAAGCACCACTGTAAATAAATAAAATTCGCAATTCATCAGGGTTTCAGTACTGTTTCTAATAAAGACTCATCAATGTCCTCATTTCCTCTTGATGAAATGAATACCATTGCTATCTTAATGGTTAATGGTATCTTAGCTTTAATTACTTGTGGGTGAAAAATCAAAGGAAAAAATGCAACATTATGTTGATGTGTTGGTAAGGTTTTCAGCCACCACCAGCCTCATTATGCCTTGGTTTACATTCCACAAGTAAGCAAAGCACTGGAGACCAGAGGTTTAAGCTGAGATACATGAAAGGTAGGGTGAACACGTTGCATGGTGAGCGGTAATGCGAGTCTAATAGAACATGGGTTGATTACCTTCTTGATAAGGAAGGGTCCAAGGAACCTGGGTGCTAGCTTGCGAGAGACGGTCCTAAGTGGCAGGTGGCGCGTGGAGAGCATAACTCATTGACCATAACTTGTTGACCTACTTGGTATGTGGGTGCCTTGGAGTGATATTTGTTGCCCTGCCTCTTGGATGCGAGTGCAGAGCGAATGAGTCTTCTCCAGGCCAATGCCCACGTCCTCCTGCAGTGGCATATAAAGAGCTGGGCTGAGGGTACAGCGACCTCCTCCTCTTGGCTGGGGAACAGTGGTGGTTGGTAACCTAGTGAGCACTGGGACGGAGAGTGTTATGTGCATATTTGATTCAAGGTAGGTACCTGCTCCAAGAACTGGCATCCCTGGATGCCATGCACCTGAGTGCAACCTCCAAAGCCTGGTTCGCCCGTTCTGCCTGGCCACTGGTCTGTGGGTGGAAGCCTGAGGAGAGACTACAGGTGGCCCTGATGAGTTTGCAGAAGGCTCTCCAGAACTGTGCAGTGAACTGAGGACCCCGGTCAGAAACAATGTCGGTAGGCAGACCACATAGGCAGGAAACGTGGTGGACAAGTAGATCTGCGGTCTCTTTGGCTGAGGGGAGCTTGGGCAGAGGAATGAAATGGACAGTCTTAGAAAAATGATCAATAACAGTGAGGATATATGTGTTGCCACCTAAGTTGGGGAGTCCTGTGATGAAGTCCAGGGCGATGTGAGACCAAGGTCGATGTGGAGTCGGGAGGGGTCTTAGCAAGCCAGCAGGGGGTCAATTGGCTGTCTTGTTCTGGGAGCATGTGTTGCAGGCTGCCACGAACTCCTGGACATCCTCCTTGATGGATGGCCACCAAAAGCACTGCTGGATGAGGGCCAGGGTTTGGGCGGCTCCCGGATGACAGGCCAGCTTGGAGCCATGACCCCATTGCAGCACCTGAGTTTGCACATGACAGGGAACAAACAGATGGTTATGAGGAATATTGTTGGGGTTACCTTCACCAGGGTCCTGCTCCAGGGTGTTCTCCACGAGCATCTCAACCTCTAGAATGGCAGCTCCCACCAGGCAGCGTGGAGGAAGGATGATCTCGGGCAGCTTGGACTCCTCTTGGTGGGAAGAGAACATCCTGGACAGGGTGTCAGGTTGGCCATTCTTTGAGCCTGGGTGGTAGGAGAGTGTGAAGTTGAATCGGGAGAAGAAGAGAGACCAACAGGTTTGACGAGAGTTGAGATGTTTGGCAGACTTGAGGGACTCCCAGGTTTTTATGGTCAGTCCAGACTAGGAACGGGAGGTCAGACCCCTTGAGCCAGTGCCTCCACTCCTCCAAGGCTAGTTTCATGGCCAGTAGTTCTCGGTCGCCGATGTCGTAGTTTCATTCGGCTGGGGATAGCCGGCGGGAGAAGAAGGAGCATGGGTGGACCTTGTTGTCACTGGCCCTCTGGGATAGTATAGCTCTGACCCGTGACTCGGAAGCGTCAACCTCAACAATAAACTGCTTGGTTGGATCGGATATGGTGAGAACGGGTGCTGTGGTAAACCTGTGCTTGAGCATGGAAAAGGCCTTCTCTGCTTCCTCCCCCCCACTTGAATTGGGTCTTGGTCGAGGTCAGGGCCTAGAGAGGTCTGGCCACCATGCTGAAGTTGCGAATGAAGTGCCTGTAGAAGTTGGCAAATCCTAGGAAGTGCTGGAGCTCTTGTCTCGAAGCTGGGGGGGCCAGTCAGTGACTGCCTCCAGCTTGAGGGGGTCCATTTGAATCTTTGCCAGAGCGATGATGAACCCCAGGAACGAGACAGAGCTTTGGTGGAACTCGCTCTTCTCTGCCTTAACGAACAGCTTATTCTCCAGCAGGCATTGAAGAACCTGCCGGATGTGACCCCGATGTTCCTCCAGGGAGCGAGAGAAAATCAAGATATCGTCCAGGTAAACAAAGACAAAGATGTTAAGAAAGTCCCTCAAGACATCATTAACCAATGCCTGGAATACCATGGGCGTGTTAGTCAGGCTGAAAGGGACTACAAGGTACTCATAGTGGCCTGTGGTGGTGTTGAAGGCCGTCTTCCACTTGTCCCCTTCCCTGATCCTAGCTAGGTGATAGGCATTGCGTAAGTCCAGTTTAGTGAACAACTTAGCTCCCTGGAGTAGTTCGAAGGCTGTAGTCATGAGCAGTAGTGGGTAGCAGTTCTTGACTGTGATGGCGTTGAGACCTCGATAGTCAATGCAGGGGCGGAGCGACTTGTCTTTCTTCTCCATGAAGAAGAATCCCACCCCTGCTGGGGAGGAGGAAGGGCGGATGAACCCAGCTGCCAGAGACTCAGTGATGTATTTCTCCATGGCTTGTCTCTTGGCGGGGGAAAGAGAGTAGAGACGTTCCTTGGGTGGCGCTGTCCCAGGCAGGAGGTCGATACCACAGTCAAAGGGCCTATGAGGGGGAAAGGACACTGCTCGGGTCTTACTAAAGACAGGCTTGAGGTTCAGATATTCCGGAGGCACATGAGAAAGGTCGGGAAACTCGCTGGCTGAGGGCTGAGGTGGTTTGGTGGGAGGCAGAGTGGAGTTCAGGCAGGAGGCCAGGCAGGAAGGACTCCAGCCTAAGATGGTGTGGTCAGTCCAATTTAAGTGGGGGTTGTGCTGCATCAACCAGGATAATCCAAGAATAACAGGAACGTGAGGGTTGTTCAGGACATGAAGTTGTATAGTTTCGGAGTGATTGCCTGAAATCCTTAGAGTGAATGGGGTGCTGAGGTGAGTGATGGTGGTCAAGCCAGTGCCATTGAGTGTCAGGACAGTGAGACGGACCTCAAGGGCGAGTAATGGGATTCCAAGATCCTTGGCGGTGGCGGAGCAGATCAGGTTCCTGTCCACCCCTGAGTTGACGAGCGCCTGAAGATGGTGATGCTGGTTGTTGAGAGTGATGATGACGGGGAGTAACGGTTGGTCGGCAGGGGACTGGTTCCGAGCATTACCCACCAGGGCCCCTCAGAGGAAACCCACGCAGACACGGGGAGAACATGCAAACTCCACACAGAAACCCAGAACCGTCTTGCTGTGAGGTGACAGTGCTAACCACTACACCACAGTACCGCCCAGCAAATGAACCAATCTGAAGCTGATCCTCGGCCAGTGATTCCTGGGTCCTTGGACAACTGGACCTTCATCAATCCAAGATAGAAAGTTTGGTGTGGTCATGTGTCATGTTGCCTAATAAAATTGGAAAAACAACTGTTTTGTCCTACATCAGACATTTTGTTGGTTACTGCTGAAATTCTATTATATGAATTTGTATTGTTATATTCTGCAGTGGGGCGGCACGGTGGTGTAGTGGTTAGCGCTGTCGCCTCACAGCAAGAAGGTCCGGGTTCGAGCCCCGTGGCCGGCGAGGGCCTTTCTGTGCGGAGTTTGCATGTTCTCCCCGTGTCCGCGTGGGTTTCCTCCGGGTGCTCCGGTTTCCCCCACAGTCCAAAGACATGCAGGTTAGGTTAACTGGTGACTCTAAATTGACCATAGGTGTGGATGTGAGTGTGAATGGTTGTATGTGTCTATTGCCGCTTTTCCACTACAAACGCGGCTGAGTCGGGCTGAGCCGTGCCGTGCTGAGTCGGGCTGAGCGGGGCTATTGGAGTTGCATTTCGACTACAACCGCGCTGAACCGTGCTGGCTGGAAGTGGGTGGACACATTGGGTGGAGTTAGCGAAAGTGGGTGGACGTCACGTGATGTCGTTAAGCAGCGCAAACAGTGACATCAGTGAGCTTTTAAGCGGTAGTCTCACAACCCGAATAGTAAACAATAAACATGGAGGACATGGAGTCGTTAGTGTTGCTGGTCTTGGTGCTGTGGCTTGTTGTCACCAACAACGCGGACAGATACTGGCAAGAGCGTATAGATGAGGCGAGGCGCATAAGGCTTCAGAAATTCTCGTAATTCGTAATTCTTCTCCTTCCGGGTTTGCAGTGTTTACAGATCCCAGCGTGCTCGCGGGGTGTGTGTGGGCATGTGAGGACACTCCTCCTCACCAATCAGTGCACAGGGGAGTGTCTGCTCACGCCCCCAGCCTCACTCGGCACGGCTTGGCTCGCTTCAGCCCCACTCCAAAACGGTGCGAGTTTTAGGGGCTAAGCAGGGCTGAAACGAGCTGAGTCGTGCTGGTTTTTGGTAGTCGAAACGCGAGCCGTGTCGGGCTGAAGTGAGCTGAAGCGAGCTGAAGTGAGCGGAGAAAGGGTAGTGGAAAAGGGCCATATGTGTCAGCCCTGTGATGACCTGGCGACTTGTCCAGGATGTACCCCGCCTTTCGCCCGTAGTCAGCTGGGATAGGCTCCAGCTTGCCTGCGACCCTGTAGAAGGATAAAGCGGCTAGAGATGATGAGATGAGATATTCTGCAGTTTAATTTCTGTGAATGCCATTGTTTATACTTCATGCTCATACATGTCTTTAAGTTATAAGTAGTCTATTATTGTCATTAACTAATTTTGTGTCAAATAGCACATTTTGTGTCGAGTTTTAGGCCTGTTTTTAACACAATGTGTGTAACCAAGGACAGCACATAATGTTTACACATTACACATGTTTAAACATGTTCATGTTAACCTCCCTGACAGTATTAAAATCATTCAAATAACACAAGCGTTGTCCCAAACCTCACTCACTGATGTGTAAGAATTTAGCATTTTGTGTCAGTTTTAACAATGTTTTCTCGAAGAGTGTGCAAAGAAGCTACATATAATAGCAACCATTTAAAAAAAAAAAAGATCTGAGATAGGGGCGGAGCTAATGGGGGTGGGCTGGGCCCTTGCCCCCTGGGCCTTGGGCCCTCCCCCTAGCCGTACAGGGCCCCATCCTTTGACATTCAGGCCCTCCCAATAAATGTGCCTTACATGATTTCATTGGAAATTCCTCAAAACCTACAAGTTTTCACATGATTACAGACTAGTTGACCTATATATCTCTCATTTTTGCTACACATTCTTATCATGGTTAAAAAAAAAACCCTGTGAAATCAGGATAGTTGAGGCTTTTCTTTGATTCGAGATAACTGTGAACACATCCGCTTCTGAACTGGAGGGCCGAATTATTAGCTGCATTGAAGGGAATGGCTTAGATCTCTCCAGATGTTGTGGACAGGGTTATGACGGTGCAGCGAACATGAGCAGAATTTATTCTGGTGTTCAAGCGAGAATAGCGGAGCGGGAGCCCCTTGCTTTGTACGTAAACTGTGCGGCTCATTGTCTGAATTTGGTACTGAATGATTCTGTCAAAACTATCCCAGAGATTAGGCAGTTTTATGATGTGGTTGCCAACAGTGTTAAGAGATGGGCATTACTTGGCAACTTATTGAGCCTAGAGAGCAGGGACATAACCTTGAAACGCCTCTGCCCAACCTGCTGGTCCTCCCGCTACAATGCGCTTGTTGCGTTAAAGTACAGATATGGAGACGTCATTAAAGCTCTCACTTACAAGCGAGAAAACAAATGAACGAGATGAGGCAGATGCACTTAAAAAGGCCATTACTAAATTTCAGTTCATATTTTTAATCAGCCTTCAGACAAAGATTTTGGAGTGCACTAATGCCATCTCAAAGTTACTGCTGGAGAAGACCATTCAGTGCGTTTACATGCACATAGAGAAAATCGAATTTCTGCCGTTGCTCGACTGAAATCGAAGTTCTAAATGCCATGGAAACACCTTAGCTAGGCTGAAATTGAACCGAACTTGATTTCTCGTAATTGAGCTACACGACCTAGATTATGCAATTTTAGCCGAGCTACTTAGTGCATGTAAACCCTATCGAGCTACGTAGTCGAGCTACTTACTTCAGCACTGCCCCTTCCGGAAGTGACGAGTGACAAGACCACAAGCGGGAAACACAACAGCCTCGGTCGGCATGACACTTCACCTTAGCCGCCACTTTATTAGGAACACTTGTGTCTGGGCATGTCTCATCTCATCATCTCTAGCCGCTTTATCCTTCTACAGGGTCGCAGGCAAGCTGGAGCCTATCCCAGCTGACTACGGGCGAAAGGCGGGGTACACCCTGGACAAGTCGCCAGGTCATCACAGGGCTGACACATAGACACAACCATTCACACTCACATTCACACCTACGGTCAATTTAGAGTCACCAGTTAACCTAACCTGCATGTCTTTGGACTGTGGGGGAAACCGGAGCACCCGGAGGAAACCCACGTGGACACGGGGAGAACATGCAAACTCCACACAGAAAGGCCCTCGCCGGCCCCGGGGCTCGAACCCAGGACCTTCTTGCTGTGAGGCGACAGCGCTAACCACTACACCACCGTGCCACCGTCTGGGCATGTACGCACCCATTTCCAATTAGTTGGTAAGTTATTAGCATGTTAGCAGGCTAACAGTTAATATGTTCACCATTACAGATCAACTTCAACTTAGTGGCCATTTTATTAGGAACACTTCTGTTCGTACATACAAACATTCTTCTTGTGAACACGGAATTGATAACTTTGTTTATACTCTTGAATAGCTCTTCTTCATGACGACAACCGGAAGTGTACCAACACGATGGGGCATGTAGCGCCACCTGTGGCTCGGGTGCACAATGTACCTCACACAATAGCTCGATTTCCTTGTGTGCATGTAGAATTGGATTTCTCTGGCACCCCTGCTGGGACCCTTAGCTCGATTACCGACAGTAGCTCGATTTGGATGTGCATGTAAACGCACTGATTGATCTCCTCAGAAGTGTCTGCATTATTGCATTATATACTCTACAGGAGTACAGGGAGCAGTTTGATGAGGCAAAGGCTTCCACTCTGGCATTGGCTGTGAAATGGGGCAGTCAAACTCAATTTGTAGCCACCAGGTTGAAAAAAGTGAAGCGCCACTTTGATCACCTTAGCGAAGGCAGTCGGCTTTCCGATGCAGAACATTATTTTCGGGTGAATGTGTTCTATGCATGCCTTGATATAATCATTCAGCAGCTGTCACAAAGGTTTGTCAGTTTAAATCGGACTGCTCATTTGTTTGAGGCTATTCATCCAAATACACTCCAGCGTGCCAAAGACGAGGAGCTATACGAAGTGGCCCGTCAACTGTGTGATCACTATAGTCGGGATATTGACTCCAGCTTTCCTGGTCAAATAGTGTCATTTAGGGCTTGTTTCAAGCAGCAGATAGCGAGACACACATCTGTAACTTTGAGTTACAGAACTTCTATATGCTGATGATGTTGTTGTTGTTGTTTTCTCTGAAAGCATAAAAGTGAGCTTCAAGAAACACTTGAGATCTACGATAATACTTTCAAGCGATACGGCCTATGTATGTCATACAAAAAAACTGAGACCATGGCTTTTAATGTCAGTGAGAGTTTGAAAGACCAGAAGAGCCTTATTATGGTAGATGGGATTGCACTGAAAAACGTAAGGCAATTTCGCTATCTTGGACACATGATACCAAACACCAGCAATTCTTCGGCCTTTCTTCACCAATGCATATCCTCGGCCTTTGAAAAATGGAATGAACAAACAATTTCTGACGAACCGCGAGATATATCTTTCTACATGTATAAAGATATTAAACGCGTGCGTACGGAGCAGATTACTATATAGTGTCCAAGCATGGCAACTCTCATCAGCAGAGGCCAAGAGACTGGACGTTATTTGGAACAGTTTTCTTAGGAAAATGGTTGCTGGCGGGTTTGCCAGGAAGAACACAGATCCTACTATAGGACAAGTGGACTGGGCCTTTAAAATCTCTAACTCCCATCTCCATGAGATGACCCAGAGCCAACGAATTGAAGAATTTTGCTATATTCAACATCTCCATTATATTGGTCATCTATGTAGAATGGACAATACTTCCCTTCTTAAACAGGTCCTATTCGATAAAAAGCAAAATTAGGGTAAAATGGAGAAAATATGGAACATTGAAAAAAAGACAATTGATAAAAACATGCATGGACAAAAAGGACATCATGCAACTTATACAAATACAACCATCTTATTAAGTTGCAAGCCCCATGACTGTCCATGTGTCAAGTGGGAAAATATGATGATGATGTGCTTAGCCTGGCCAGATTGCTGGTAGTAGATCATCCAGCAGTAACTTTTACATTTAGTGAGGTGTGCAGGGCCCTCTTGCTTTTTCTCACTCTCCTCGTCTCAGTTACGACAGCAGAGCGCTCTTTCTCCAAATTAAAATTGATAAAAAATTATCTCAGGAGAGCAATGGGCCAAGAGAGACTCTGTGGATTGGTCATTTTATCAATTGAGAATGAGCGAGCAAGAGCGCTTAACATCCCTCAAATAGTCGACGAATGCCTTTTTAATGAAGAACGCAGGTTTCCGTGTCGGCTTTGTAGTTGAAGACATGCTTACACAATGAGGGTGTATCATTCATGATTGCTGGATTTTTGTTGTTGTTGTTTAGTGTCTATTTGGAATATAATAAAAAATGAATGGAAAATACAGGCTCTGTAGACCTATAAAAAAAAATAAAATAATAATAATAATAAAAAAAAAAACTTTGAGCAAGTTCTGTTCTAATATAGCCTGTTTATATGCCGCAGGCCTTCTGTTTGTTTGCAATTTCGCCATGGCTAGGTCCAAAGGCTACGTTCTTAAAAACTGCTTTTTGTTAGATATAGCCTGAGTAGGCCTATATGCCGCAAGCCTTCTAATTTGTTTGTCTGCAATTTCGCCATGGGGGGGGGGGGGGGGGGGGGGGGGGGCTGATTGGTGTTTTGCCCTGGGGCCTTGTGTGCAGTTGTTCCGCCACTGATCTGAGACAGATTAAAGGCAGGACCCAAGACAGGGAGAAGCTCTTCTGTTTGAATATATTTTACTAGCAAACAAAAAACTAAAGCTGCTCTCTGATGTTGTCTTCAGCTGTAAAACAAGCCCTTGCAATTGCAACTACAAACCATCTCATATTTAACATACAAAAAAAGTCACCAGTCTACACGGCACAATCAAACATTTATCATTATGCACTTGTGGGCTACATAAAGCAGAGCAATGCACATTCACTCCTACAGTCACTACATTAAATGCAAAAAAACATGCAAAATTCAATAATAATGAAAACTGTATATATTCCACTCGGTTAAAAAAAGATCTTTGAATCAGGTGAAAGGGAAATAAATCAAGTACTGTCTGCCCTGTTCTTCCGCAAGTCAAATTTGGGTGTTGTTGCTGGGACTGAGGAGCGTCCCAATGTAGATATATTTATACCTATATTAATTTTGTACAACCCCAATTCCAAAAATGTTGGGACAAAGTACAAATTGTAAATAAAAACGAAATGCAATAATTTACAAATCTCAAAAACTGATATTGTATTCACAATAGAACATAGACAACATATCAAATGTCGAAAGTGAGACATTTTGAAATTTCATGCCAAATATTGGCTCATTTGAAATTTCATGACAGCAACACATCTCAAAAAAGTTGGGACAGGGGCAATAAGAGGCTAGAAAAGTTAAAGGTACAAAAAAGAACAGCTGGAGGACCAAATTGCAACTCATTAGGTCAACTGGCAATAGGTCATTAACATGACTGGGTATAAAAAGAGCATCTTGGAGTGGCAGCGGCTCTCAGAAGTAAAGATGGGAAGAGGATCACCAATCCCCCTAATTCTGCGCCCACAAATAGTGGAGCAATATCAGAAAGGAGTTCGACAGTGTAAACTTGCAAATAGTTTGAACATATCATCATCTACAGTGCATAATATCATCAAAAGATTCAGAGAATCTGGAAGAATCTCTGTGCGTTAGGGTCAAGGCCAGAAAACCATACTGGGTCCCTGTGATCTTCGGGCCCTTAGACGACACTGCATCACATACAGGCATGCTTCTGTATTGGAAATCACAAAATGGGCTCAGGAATATTTCCAGAGAACATTATCTGTGAACATAATTCACCGTGCCATCCGCCGTTGCCAGCTAAAACTCTATAGTTCAAAGAAGAAGCCGTATCTAAACATGATCCAGAAGCGCAGATGTCTTCTCTGGGCCAAGGCTCATTTAAAATGGACTGTGGCAAAGTGGAAAACTGTTCTGTGCTCAGACACATCAAAATTTGAAGTTCTTTATGGAAATCAGGGACGTCATGTCATTCAGACTAAAGAGGAGAAGGACGACCCAAGTTGTTATCAGTGCTCAGCTCAGAAGCCTGCATCTCTGATGGTATGGGGTTGCATTAGTGCATGCGGCATGGGCAGCTTATACATCTGGAAAGACACCATCAATGCTGAAAGGTATATCCAGGTTCTAGAGCAACATATGCTCCCATCCAGATGATGTCTCTTTCAGGGAAGACCTTGCATTTTCCAACATGACAATGCCAAACCACATACTGCATCAATTACAGCATCATGGCTGCGTAGAAGAAGGGTCCGGGTACTGAACTGGCCAGCCTGCAGTCCAGATCTTTCACCCATAGAAAACATTTGGCGCATCATAAAACGGAAGATACGACAAAAAAGACCTAAGACAGTTGAGCAACTAGAATCCTACATTAGACAAGAATGGGTTAACATTCCTATTCCTAAACTTGAGCAACTTGTCTCCTCAGTCCCCAGACGTTTACAGACTGTTGTAAAGAGAAAAGGGGATGTCTCACAGTGGTAAACACGGCCTTGTCCCAACTTTTTTGAGATGTGTTGTTGTCATGAAATTTAAAATCACCTAATTTTTCTCTTTAAATGATACATTTTCTCAGTTTAAACATTTGATGTGTCATCTATGTTCTATTCTGAATAAAATATGGAATTTTAAAACTTCCACATTGCATTCCATTTTTATTTACAATTTGTACTTTGTCCCAACTTTTTTGGAATCGGGGTTGTACTAATTTTGTGTAAGTGTGTCACACCTGTGCGCCTTGGCATGTGCATCAGAAGAAGACGACTTTGTCACATGCACACTCAAGCACAGTGAAATTCATCCTCTGCATTTAACCCATCTAAAGCAGTGAACACACGCACGCGCGCACACACACACACACACACACACACACACACACACACACACACACACACACACACACACACACACAAAAGTGAGCAGTGAGCACACACACACAGAGCAGTGGGCAGCTATGCTACAGCACCCGGGGAGCAGTTGGGGGTTAGGTGCCTTGCTCAAGGGCACTTCGGCCCAAGGCTGCCTCATGTTAACCTAACCACATGTCTTTGAACTGTGGGGGAAACCCACATGGGGAGAACATGTAAACTCCACACAGAAAGGCCCCCATCAGCCACTGGGCTCGAATCTAGAACCTTCTTGCTGTGAGGTGACAGTGCTAACCACTACACCACCGTGCCACCCTAAAAAGCTCAACTCCGGTGAGACTCAGCCCCACAACCTTTGAATTACTCCTCCAGTGTTTGACTAGAAGGCCAATGCACGATCCATTGCACCATGGAGCCACCTAAGATTGGCATCAGATAGACTCTCGGGCGCAGTCCAGACAGCGCGGGCTGTAAACGACTCGTACCCGCATAGGATTAAGGCGCAATCAGCGTGCCTATATAAAAATTGCAAAAACACGCTTACTTTGCAAAGTATTGACTTGCATTGCTGACACATTACCGAGCCTTATTTCCTTGTTTGGGTTCCTGATCCCTGATTTCCTTTTTCTCGTCTTTGATTCTGCCAAGGCGGCACGGTGGTGTAGTGGTTAACACTGTCGCCTCACAGCAAGAAGGTCCGGGTTCGAGCCCCGTGGCCGGCGAGGGCCTTTCTGTGCGGAGTTTGCGTGTTCTCCCCGTGTCCGCGTGGGTTTCCTCCGGGTGCTCCGGTTTCCCCTACAGTCCAAAGACATGCAGGTTAGGTTAACTGGTGACTCTAAATTGACCGTAGGTGTGAATGTGAGTGTGAATGGTTGTCTGTGTCTATGTGTCAGCCCTGTGATGACCTGGCAACTTGTCCAGGGTGTACCCCGCCTCTCGCCCGTAGTCAGCTGGGATAGGCTCCAGCTTGCCTGCGACCCTGTAGAAGGATAAAGCGGCTAGAGATAATGAGATGAGATGAGATGATTCTGCTGAGTCTATGATAGCCTGTTTGTGCCTCCCTCGACCTATTGCCTGTTTCACTGTTTTACAATTTTGCCTGCCATTCTGGATTGTTTACCTGTCTTCACTTGTATTAATAAACACACCTTCTGCACTTACATCCATCTCCCAACCATCTCTGACAGAATACTACGCACTCCCTGACAAAGAGAATGCACATTCACCTGTTCATACGTTGTGTTCAAGAGCAAACTAATGTTAATTGCATTAGAACAGCCACCGTCAAATGGTGTGGTTGGAGTGTTGGACTCGACTCAAATTTTTTTAATGACTTGGACTTGACTTGGACTTGAACACTGGGGACTCGATACTGGACTCGGACTCAAGGTTTAGTGACTCGACTACAATACTGAATGCAGAGGACAAATTTCACTTTGCTTGAGTGTGCATGTGACAAATAAAGGCTTCTTCTAATAAATTAATAATGCAACAACCACTTTTTTTAAGCATAATTTTTACACAAAGCAATAGCTGTTATCGCAGCTCATTTCCTGTTTCCCCCAAAATAAAATCTATACACTTCCTGTTAAGAAACAGAAGGCTGTAGCTACACATTCTTCCAGACCTGAACTATATTTCCTTAAATGTATTTGTATTAAAAGGATTGCTGTCATGAGAAATAATTGCATTAAGCTCGCTATGGCTATATGAGGTACATCATAGTGAGCTATACAGCAAAGTTAGATAGTTAGCAAGAAGAAAAAAATTATTCCACCTTATGATGCTGAATAATGAGTAGAACTTATAATACCAAGTACAAACTCAATGCTAATGAAAAATGCCACACAATTACATAAAATATCTCACGTTAAATTTCGGTCTTGAAAGCTGAACAACCACACTTAAAAAATTCCCTGCTGGATTGGTGTCATGTAAATTAGCTGCCCGTGACACCTGGACATTAAAGTGAGCAAATTTGTCTAAACATCTAAAGTTAATATGGAGTAAAATATGCAGTTTAACAGCTCTGTTAGAAACCAAATTAAACCAATATTAAAAATAACAGCAGTAGAAAATTAAATTTTTAAATGTAAATATACATTCACCAACCACTTTAACAGGAACTTGTTGTTGATTCTAAGATCCCTGTTCTTGGCTGCAGGAGTGGAACCCAATGTGTTCTTCTGCTGTTGCATGCTAAGATGCTTTTCTGCTCACCACGGTTGTAAAGAGTGATTATATGAGTTACTCTGTCCTTCTTGGCAAAAAAGCTTGAACCAATCTCGCCATTTTCCTCTGACCTCTCTTATCAACAAGGCCTTTGTTTCCACCCACAGAACTGTCACTCACTCAATGTTTTTTTTGTTTTTCGCACCATTCTGTGTAAATTCTAGAGACTGTTGTGTGTGAAAACCCCAGGAGATGAGCAGTTTCTGAAATACTCAAACCAGTCCATCTGGCTCAAACCAATGCCCATACCACAATAAAAGTCACACTTTGAAACCACAGTTTTTCCCATTCTGATGTTTGAAGTGAACATTAACTGAAGCTCTTGATTTGTATCTCATCTCATCATCTCTAGCCGCTTTATCCTGTTCTACAGGGTCGCAGGCAAGCTGGAGCCTATCCCAGCTGACTACGGGCGAAAGGCGGGGTACACCCTGGACAAGTCACCAGGTCATCACAGGGCTGACACATAGACACAGACAACCATTCACACTCACATTCACACCTACGGTCAATTTAGAGTCACCAGTTAACCTAACCTGCATGTCTTTGGACTGTGGGGGAAACCGGAGCACCCGGAGGAAACCCACGCGGACACGGGGAGAACATGCAAACTCCGCACAGAAAGGCCCTCGCTGGCAACGGGGCTCGAACCCGGACCTTCTTGCTGTGAGGCGACAGCGCTAACCACTACACCACCGTGCCGCCCTCTTGATTTGTATCTGCATGATTTTATGCATTGTGCTGTTGTCAACGGATTGCTGATTAGAGAACCACATCAAACAGCAGGTGGATGGGTGTTCCTAATAAAGTGTAGGTTAAGAAGCAATTTCAAGTACAACTTACCTCATGAATTTTTGCTCTAGCTGTCCCTGGCATGAAACTTCTCCCCATCAAAATGATGGTTTTGATGTTATACAACAACCAGATGTTTTTATCTGCAAGGTAACATAACTACAACTACATACAGCCAGCAAGCTCTTTAGCCAAAAAGCAAACTGAAACTGACAGCAACCACTTTTTCACAAAACACAAATTGGACCACAAAAACGTCATGAACGAACCATACATACCATCTGTCTAGGTTTGCATACAGTTTATTTGTGGGCTGCTTTAAAGGGGTCCAAGTTCACACTCTGGCTGTGCTGTTATTGGATTCTACAGAATAATAAATAACTAGCAATTTCAGTGATTTAAGATACTGTATTTCCATATTTGGGTGACACGGTGGTGTAGTGGTTAGCACTGCTACCTCACAGCAAGAAGGTTCTGGGTTTGAGTCCAGTGGCCGACGGGGGCCTTTCTGTGTGGAGTTTGCAAGTTCTCCCTGTGTCTGCGTGGGTTTCCTCCGGGTGCTCTGGTTTCCCCCACAATCCAAAGACATGCAGGTTAGGCTAATCGGTGGCTCTAAATTGACCATAGGTGTGAATGTGAGTGTGAATGGTTGTCTGTCTCTATGTGTCAGCCCTGCGACGATCTGGCGACTTGTCCAGGGTGTACCCTGCCAATCGCCCATAGTCAGCTGGGATAGGCTCCAGCTTGCCTGTGACCCTGTACAGGATAAGCGGTTACAGATAATGGATGGATGGAGTATTTCCATATTCTATTCCTATTGAATCTATTGTAAAAGATGCATGCAATGTTCATTCATATTTATTCAATATAAATAATCCCAGCTTTCTAACAAGCTATGTAAATAAAAGAATTTCACCATGCTGTAATGTCTGTGTGACAAATAAAGGCTTATTCTAATAAACTACAGCTCATCTGAATAACCTCATTTGAACTCTTTCCTTGTTTCACTTGTGATGTGAATGACTGGCAGCATTTCCATTCTCTTTGTTTTTGTTTGAAGAAGGAGACTTATGTTCAAGCCAAAATGGAAATCAGTAAGAACTTATGGAAATCTAAGATCTTAGTACTGCATCAGTCATGCACTCTGGAAAAACAGAACGGGTTTGTGTAAGAGATTATACCCTATAAAGGTTCAGGAGCAACTGAAGAAAGATCGGTCTTCAAATTTGACAGGTACGTTTCAGTGTTGCATGCTTGTCTTTATTATTGCTAGCTTGGTTATAGTTTGATGGCTCTGTTTTGCTTTAAATAATATGGTTATAAATATGTTGTCAGTGCACTATTAATGAAACTTTTCCACCAATTTTAGTCAAATATGCTGTCATGGAGGAAGACTATGATGACCTATGTCAATTATCACTTTCCTGATATTTCTCACTAAATTTCTCACTTTTATCCTAACACAGATGTGTCTGTCAACGTAGAAAGCTTTTATCTTAATGTGAACTAACCTACTAGCTAACTTAATTAGACCTGTTTATAAAAGAAAAGAATAGCATTGCCATCCCTGCTCTGTTACAGACTACGCGCACCATCGTTCTTTGGTTTTACTGCTCTGATATTCCAACGTGCTAGTGTGTGAGGGTATAATCATCACACTTTAAACAAGATCACACAATTTAATCACACAATTTCCTCAATCTGTGACCCACAATCATGAATTAGTTACACATTATTTATGAATTTCCTCAGGTCATCCCAGAGGAACAATGAACTGCAAAACTAGAAACTCCTATGGGTTTAATGTATACTACTGCAGCCCTGCTGCTGTTATTTTCCTTTGTGTCAGATTAAATTAAATTGTGAATATCCTGTTTGAAAAGACAACATTTACCCTGTACTGTACAGGCAGGACAGAACCTTCAGATGATTTCACTTACTTTAGTTCTTTACTGTGATGACTTGAATTGCATTCATTTTAATGATCACACTTGTTGAAATTATACATGCTAAGGTCGGCCATCCTCACACTCTCTATTAAACATTTAAATGCCATAACATATTAAATATGTGCAAGGAGTTTGTTGCTCGCTATACACAGCAGCAACCAACATAAACAGAGTTATAAAATGTTCTTTGATGCTCTGGATTGATTAATATGAAGTAGATATCAGTATTGGTATCAAGAAGTACCAAAAACATCAGAGTACTCGTGCTGAAAAAAACGGTATTGATGCATCCCTTGTTTTAAACATCATTCTCTTTTCTATTCTCCAGCCAGTCACCATCATGAAACCCTGGCTTTTTCTTCTGAGTATCAATGGTGAGCATTTTTTTTTTAATGCTCTTAAAATGAAATAGATGAACTATTGAGAATTATTATTATTATTATTATTATTATGAGTAGTAGTAGTAGTAGTAGTATATGTAGAATAGAATAGATTAGACTTTTATTGTCATTGTCTCATGTTCCCCACTGTACAATGTTCTCCATTCTACAAGCATATGGCATCCCTTTTACCATGGTCGATGCAATCAGGGCGATGTATGTTGAAAATTCTGCAGTGGTCATAACTCCAGATGGTTTAACTGAAGAGTTTTCCATCAATTCAGGCGTCCTTTAAGGGGACCCTTTAGCTCCCCTGCTCTTCATCATTGTCCTAGACTATGCACTGCGTCTAGCAATCCGCTTGAACGATGGCCTCACACTCAAATGCTGAAGAAGCTCTCACCATCCTGCTGTCCACCTAGCTGACCTCGACTTCGCCGATGATATTGCTTTGTTAGAGGACTCTGTGAGCTCTTGCGAAGATCTTCTACACCGAGTAGAATTAGCTGCCCAATCAGTTGGCCTCCAGCTAAATGCAAGCAAATCTAAATGGATGCATTTTAATCCTTCATCAGAGCAATCTCTCCATGCATTGGACAGCTCCGAAATCGAGAAGGTAGAAGACTTCCAATATCTTGGCAGTTGGACAAACACTGCGCATGACATCAACACCAGAAAGGCCAAAGCTTGGGGTGCCCTTAATTCTTTAGCCAAGGTTTGGGCTTCCCCTCTCTCTAGAGAAACAAAAACCAGGGTCTTTAAGTCCTTGGTCGAATCTATCCTTCTCTATGGATCTGAGTCATGGTCTCTTATGAACGCACAAGAGAAGTCTCTGGATGGCACCTACACATGTATGCTTGGCAAAGTTTTTGACATCAGTTGGAACGAACATTGGACAAATGATTGGTTGTATGGCTCCTTACCGCACCTATCAGCACCCGCCCACCCGCCAAATGCGGGTAAAATTTGGCTTTGGCGGGTAATGGCTTTAGTCTCACTAGCCACTTTGGCGGGTGGGTATATTCTGTGGTATGACAATATATTTTAATTGTAGTTTTCTCTGAAGGCATCTGATATAATAAACGCATTGCAATGTAATATTACGTGCCTACAACTCCCATGAGCACCTGCATAAACATTCTGACACAACATGTTAGAATTGTTTAGAATGTTCGTTAACGTCTCAGATAAAATCAATGATACAGTAACCTGCGGTTAATGAATGAAGCAACAAAGTTGCTGACGACTAACAAGCGCACTATGTGGCAGCATATAGCTGGAGTTTCAAACCCTGCTGCTCAGGAAAAAAGGGGCAGAGATGAGTAGGGCTGGAGCAGCATTTTAAAATCACCGAGGTCCGTGATGTGCACAGCGCGCGCCGAAAAATGTTCGACATTTTTAAATGAGAGGGGTGAATTACACGCCACACAAGAGATCTATTCCTGAAATTACTTTTAATGGTGTTTGAACTGAATATCATCAGTTTTGAAAAAAAAAAATCATGTATGTGGCAAGAGTAAGAATAATTTAAGCTTGTTTAATGGTTTGATCTGGCCCAAGCAATGAGGATAAAAGATACCCTAACCATGTAGCCTATGTAACTAAGATACATTAACAATGTGGCATCCGTTACACCTCATCTCATTATCTCTAGCCGCTTTATCCTTCTACAGGGTCGCAGGCAAGCTGGAGCCTATCCCAGCTGACTATGGGTGAAAGGCGGGGTACACCCTGGACAAGTCGCCAGGTCATCACAGGGCTGACACATAGACACAGACAACCATTCACACTCACATTCACACCTACGGTCAATTTAGAGTCGCCAGTTAACCTAACCTGCATGTCTTTGGACTGTGGGGGAAACCGGAGCACCCGGAGGAAACCCACACGGACACGGGGAGAACATGCAAACTCCACACAGAAAGGCCCTCGACGGCCCCGGGGCTCGAACCCAGGACCTTCTTGCTGTGAGGTGACAGCACTAACCACTACACCACCGTGCCGCCTCCGTTACACCTACACAAAAAAAAATTCTGGGAAAAAAAAATCAGTATACACCACCATGTTTTAGGCAAAGTTATCCAAGGCAAACATAAGTTGAAACTTTCCACTCTATTGCTTTGGCTTATCGAATGATGTATTTTTTAACTCACAAACAAGGTAGGCTACAACTGCGCTGCTTCGAAAATGTAAATTTAACAGCTTCATGAAAGTGTGATGATGGTTCCCATGAAAAGCACGTGTCTCCTGCACTGTGTTCCTCCCCCAAGTTGCGCACTCATTAACCCCGCCGACAGTAGTCGGAGGGGTTATTATTTTCACCTGCGTCAGTCTGTGTGTGTGTGTCTGTCTGTCTGTGTGTCTGCAAGATATCTCAAGAACCAATGGATCGATTTGGACCAAATTTTGTACATGTGTTGCCAATCACCCAGGAAGGAAACCTTTAAATTTTGGAGGTCAAAGGTCAAAGGTCAAGGTCATGGCAGAACTTCGAAATTTTCGCCCAATGTATTTTAATAGGGAAAAGGCGGGGTTTGCACTCGTTAGAGTGTCCCTGTCTAGTTCATTTTTGTGTTCTTGGTCTCAGAGCCGCACGAAACAGACACAGAAGACAGAATCAACGTTTAACATAATTAACAATGCACTTTTTACGGAAACATTTTAATGTTATTCTTTATTTTTTTATCCAGTTGCATATTTAGCCTACAAATATATTTTCAGCTCTTAAAAATGACCGAGGTCCGGACCACGGGGGCCTCATAGCTGGCTACAGCTATGGAGATGAACAAGACACTAATAGGAAGATAAGACAGTTCAATGACAAATGGAAGTTAGGGTGAGATTGGCTAGTTCATCGCAAAACCGAAAATACCATGTACTGCGAAGACTGTAGAAAGTACGGCAAAGACAGGCACCAGTAATTTTAAACTCAAAACTATAAAGGACCACGAAAAGTTAAATGCACACATCAGTAGTATAACATCAAAACCGGCGAAGATGGCTGGTTCACTAGAGGAAAGCATTGCTTTCAAGTCCCTGGCTGTCATGAAGTCGGCTGAGCTGGAGAGGATGGAGCTGCTGTTTAGAAACGTTCACACGATTGGAAAGAAGTCAAGTCAAGTTTATTTGTATAGCGCTTTTAACAATAAACATTGTTGCAAAGCAGCTTTACAGAATTTGAACTACTTAAAACATGAGCTTATTTTATCCCTAATCTATCCCCAATGAGCAAGCCTGCAGTGATGGCAAGGAAAAACTCCCTCAGACGACATGAGGAAGAAACCTCGAGAGGAACCAGACTCAAAAGGGAACCCGTCCTCATTTGGGCAACAACAGACAGCATGACTATAATATTAACAGTTTTAACATGAAGACAGTTTCGTTGATGTTGTAACTCTTCATTGATGGAAACTTGAGTGCAAAACTGTTCATGACAACTGCAGTCCTAAAGTTAGCAAGTCAACTGTAGGCCTCAGCCATAAAAGCATTACTGTAAGAGTCCAGAGCGTCCTCCAAGTGTGACTTTCAACTGTCCTCATGGGGCCATCCTCCACAGGAGCGATGTGATGAGACTCCAACCAGACACAGGGCACCAGGATGGATCAAGCAGGTCCGAGGGGCAGAAGAGGTCAGCATCTCGATCCCAGGACCGACATGTAACTCAGAGGGACAGATTGGGGGGGAGGGAGAAAACACAGGTTCTTAGGTATGCTCTAAAAATGACACAAGTATTAAGTCTGTGTGGTAGGCTCGCAGAGACGAGAGTCTTGACATCAGGCATAATACACAACAATGGCATGTTAATATGGTTAAAAAATATCATGACCTGCTTTGGCTGGATGCTTGATTGGGTGATGGGAGCACACTCCTCAGCAATGATGGGATGCAGATGGGACCCTTAGGGCTGGCCAAGACAATTCAGTTACATTTCACCGGGTCTGGGACATGCGATAGAATGTCTGACGGCCGATTCCCTGCAGGCTACGATAGCCAGTCAAGGTCTCCACCCTCTCCACCAAAAGATTTCCTGTTGACTCCATGTAACTCAGAGGGACAGATTTGGGGGGAGGGGGGGAGAGAGAGAGGGAAAGAAAATACAGGTTGTTAGGTATGCCCAATGTCACCTGAATAAGTAGGAACAGTATACATATTGCACTGAGTACAAGCAGGGACTCCGGCAACTAAGTATGACAGCATAACTAAAAGGGGAGAGCCAGAAGATAACACAGGCATGAGGGAGCCCCGGGACATAAAGCAGCTAGCCACTACACCGTCAACAAACTCGAGTGAGCAAGCGAGTGGGGACTGACAGCATCCATACATCCCAGTTAACCAAACACACTATGTCTGAGGACCCTCCAGATCTACACCTTTACCTCATAAACACCATTAACAAAAGGCTTGACTAAACAGATATGTTTTCAGCCTAGACTTAAACACTGAGACTGTGTCTGATTTCCGAACATTACTTGGAAGGCTGTTCCATAACTGTGGGGCTTTGTAAGAAAAGGCTCTGCCCCCTGATGTAGCCTTCACTATACGAGGTACCAGCAAATAGCCTGCATCTTTTGATCTAAGTAGGCGTGGCAGGTCATAGAGGAGCAGAAGTTCACTCAGGTACTGTGGTGTGAGACCATTCAGTGCTTTAAAGGTCAATAGTAGTATTTTATAATCAATACGAAATTTGATTGGGAGCCAATGCAGTGTGGATAAGACAGACGTGATGTGGTCATATTTTCTAGTTCTAGTAAAGACTCTTGCTGCTGCATTTTGAACTAACTGGAGCTTGTTTATGCACTTATTGGAACATCCAGACAGTAAGGCATTACAATAATCCAACCTGGAGGTAACGAAAGCATGAACGAGATTTTCTGTGTCATGTAGTGACATTAAATTTCTTATCTTAGCAATATTTCTGAGATGAAAGAAAGCTATCTGGGTAATGTTATCAATGTGAGTTTCAAATGAAAGACTGGGGTCAATAATCACCCCGAGATCTTTTACTGCTGCACGTGAAGAAACAGAAAGGCCATCCAGAGTCACTGTGTAATCAGAAAACTTACTTCTAACTGCATGTGATCCTAGTACAAGTACTTCAGTCTTGTCAGAGTTAATCAGAAGGAAATTAATAAGCATCCAGTGTCTAATGTCCTTAACACATTCCTCAATTCTATAAAGCTGGTGTCTCTCATCAGGTTTTGCAAAAACATACAACTGTGTGTCATCAGCATAACATTGGAAACTAATACAATGTTTACAAATAATATCACCCAGAGGTAACATATATAGAGAAAAAAAGCAGTGGACCCAAGACAGAATCTTGTGGAACACCAAACTTTACCTCAGTACGTCTAGAAATATCACCATTTATATCAACATACTGATAACAATCAGTTAAATAAGAGCTGAGCCAAGAGAGGGCCATTCGCTTAATTCCCACAACATTTTCTAGTCTATCCAGAAGAATGGAATAATCATACAGCGAGAAGTTGATCTCGCCCCCGCTATCAACTTATGGCCTGCTGGAAGCCTCAGGTCACGAAGACCATTTTTCATGGACCATTCAGACTCATCTGATGATGAATGTCATGAGGACATTTAATGTCTCTCTCTACACATGTTCACACATGCATCACACTCACTCAGTCACACACACTATTATTAGATTATACATAATAATACTTGATAATACACACATATCTCATCACATTATCTCTAGCCACTTTATCCTGTTCTACAGGGTCACAGGCAAGCTAGAGCTTATCTCAGCTGACTACAGGCGAAAGGTGGGGTACACCCTAGACAAGTCACCAGGTCATCACAGGGCTGACACATAGACACAGACAACCATTCACACTCACACCTCCAGTCAATTTAGAGTCACCAGTTAACCTAACCTGCATGTCTTTGGACTGTTGGGGAAACCGGAGCAAACCCACGCAGACAACATGCAAACTCCACACAGAAAGGCCTTCACCGGCCACGGGGCTCAAACTCAGACCTTCTTGCTGTGAGGTGACAGCGCTAACCACTACACCACCATGCCGCCCTACTTGCATATCGAAACATCAAATGTTTTTTAATGATAAATGCTTTGAATTGGACTTTTTATATCAGAATCAGTTCAGTTGTACTGAATGTTATTTTTCATATTATACGATATTTCATATTGTAAGGGGCTTGAATTTGAGTTCAATAAACAGAATACTCTGTTTATATTTTTGTCTGAATTGGTTGCATGTTTTCATATAGGGAGCTACCTTAACAGCACTGAATACTTGAGTGCTACTGTAAAGATACATTATATGCTGCCATTCATAATTAAATCTAGATCTTCCAAACTTTAACGTATCATGCTGAAGAAAAAACTACGATTTCCTGGCAACAAAATTGTGGTTAGTGAAAAGGCTGAATGGCTAGTGACTCTGGGAAAACCACTAGCCACAGTGGCCGGTGAGCAAAAAAGTCAATGTAAAGCGCTGGCACCTATCATCATTAATTGCCAAGTGCCGTCTGGCATTGTGTGGTCATGTACTCCACCATGATCAATCCGCAGCTCATGTCCTCCTATGGGAACCTGAGGCGAGGCATAAAGTTGGCCGGCCTCGTACGACCCTAACGACAGTCCTCGAACGTGACACTGGTCTACCATCAGATCTGCTTGGGATGGCCATGCTCAACCAGCAGGCCTGCCATGGAATATCGCTTCAAGTCATTGGCTTGCCGGATGACTAATCTCAGTGGGGTACAATGAAATTGTGGGAGCTCTACCCAAAACAGTGTACAGAAACAAATAATAGAGTAAATAAAAACAATAATAAAATAAATTAAGAACACAACATATAAAAATTGGTGGCATTTTCAAATGTGCAATACGAGTTAAAACTTTAGATAATAAAAAAGTTCTTAAAATAGTGCAATATTCCTTGGAGCAGGTGAAGGGGGGGGGGGGGGGTGCATGCGTGTGTTTGTGTGCATGTATGTGTGAGTGAATTGAATTGGGGGGGGGGGGGGGGGGGGTGTTATGGTACGTATGGCCCAGGGGAAGAAACTGTTAGAAAGTCTGGTGGTGTGGGAATTGATTGACTAGTGCTTCCCAGAGGGCGACAGGTTAAACTGGTGATGGGCTGGATATGAGGAGTTTGTGGTTATTGAATCAACCCTTCTGAGGCAACGGGGCCTAGAGATATTGTCCAGGGAGGGCAGAGAGTAGCTGATGATTTTTTTTGTGCCATGTCTATCACTCTCTGTAGGGCTTTGCTGTACAGCCTGCATACCACACACAAACAGTATATGAGCACGGTCACCACAGAGGAGTGGTAGAAAGCCAGCAGCAGCTTCTTTTTGGGGGCCAAGCAGCAAAGCTGCGAAGGCACCCATAGGGATTCTACTGTTTCTTATTATTATTATTCAACGTTCTTCCGCCTCTGCAAGTCTATGGCAGCCCATAGAACCGTCTGGTAAAAAGTTGGGAAATTTTGCACACCGATTCTAGACAGTGTCAACATTACTCTCAGCAAATTTCAGGCCTCTCCCTCAAACCCCCTAGCGCCACCAACAGGTCAAAGTTGCAGGTACATTTCTGCTTGTAACTTTTGAATCGTTGGTCCGATTTTCAAAAACTTGGTATCCCTGGAATCCTTGGGTCAAGACGAATCCAACGCACCCCATGACGTCATTTTCCGCCCATATAGTTTTCCCGCCATTTTGAATTTTGTGAAAATCACTTAAAATGCTTCTCCTCCCTCAATTTTTGAACAATTTCTCCCAAACTTGGTAAATCGCAACTTTGGACTAAGCTGCACAAGAAACCTACCCAGTTTTTAGAATTTCTTAAGCGTTTGGCCGTGGCAGCCAATCAAATTTGGCTGCGAAGACGCGAAACAGGAAGTGTGCTCATTTCTCGGCCACCCTTTGGCAGATCTTAACGAAACTTGGTGGCATTATGCAAGACCCCTCCCCAAAGGGCACCAAAACATTTGGAACAAATTGGCTGCTAGGGGGCGCTATAACTAGGAAAAATGTCTTTTGGTTCATATCTCATGATGCGTTTTGGCTAGAAACAAAATTCCACTATGTCAGGAATCCTTGGGTCAAGACGAATCCATTGCACCCTATGACGTCATATTCTGACTTGAGGATTTTCCGCCATTTTGAATTTTGTTAAAATCAATGAAATTCTATGGCAACGCATAGAACCATCTGACTAGAGGCTTTTAAACTTGGCACACTGATTCTAGGCTGCCTCAAGGATCTTGTCACCAAATTTCAACTCAGCACCTCAAACTCTCTAGCGCCACCAACAGGTCAAAGTTGCAGGTACATTTCTGCTTGTTACTTTTGAACCATACGTCTCATCATCAAAATCTTAGTATTGCTGGAATGCTTGGGTCAAAAGGAATCCAACGCGCCCTCTCTCGTCATATTCCACCCAGTAGATTTTCCGCCATTTTGAATTATGTGAAAATCAATTTAAATGCTTCTCCTCCCTCAATTTTTGGAGAATTTCTCCCAAACTTGGTAGATGGCAACTGGGGACTAACGTGCACAAGAAACTTACCCGGTTTTTAGAATTTCTTAAGCGTTTGGCCGTGGCAGCCAATCAAAATTGGCTTGCAGATGCAAAACAGGAAGTGTGCTCATTTCTCGGCCACCCTTTGGCGTATCTTAAGAAAACTTGGTGGCTTTATGCACCACCTCTCCCCAAAGGGTAGCAAAAAATTTGGAACAAATTGGCTGCTAGGGGGCGCTATAACTAGGAAAAATGTCTTTTGGCTCATATCTCATGATGCGCTTTGGGTAGAAACAAAATTCCACTGTCTCTGGAATCCATGGGTCAAACCAAATCCATCGCATCCTATCACGTCATATTCCGACTTGAGGATTTTCCGCCATTTTGAATTTTGTTAAAATCAATGAAATTCGATGGCAACCCATAGAACCGTATAACTAGAGGTTTTCAAATTTGGCATACTGATTCTAGGCTGCCTCAAGGGTCTTGTCACCAAATTTCAACTCACCACCTCAAACTCTCTAGCGCCACCAACAGGTCAAAGTCGCAGGTACATTTCTGGTTGTTACTTTTGAACCATACGTCTGATCATCAAAAACTTAGTATATCTGGAATGCTTGGGTAAAACCGAATCCAACGTGCCCTGTCTCGTCATATTGCACCTGGTAGATTTTCCACCATTTTGAATTTTGTGAAATCAATTAAAATGCTTCTCCTCCCTCAATTTTTGACCAATTTTTCCCAAACTTGGTAGGTGGCAACTATGGACTAAGCTTCACAAGAAACTTACCCGGTTTTTAGAATTTCATAAGCGTTTGGCCGTGGCAGCCAATCAAATTTGGCTGCAGAGACGCGAAACAGGAAGTGTGTTCATATCTCGGCCGCCCTTTGGAGTATTTTAACGAAACTTGGTCGCATTATGTCGCACCCTTCCAAAAAGGCCCACAAAAAAATTGCAACAAATTGGCCGCTAGTGGGCGCTATAACTAGGAAAAATGTCTTTGGGCTCATATCTCATGATGCGTTTGGGCTAGAAACAAAATTCCACTATCTCTGGAATCCATGGGGAAAGACGAATCGACCGGACCCTATGACGTCATATTCAGCCTTTAGGATTTTCCGCCATTTTGAATTTTGTAAAAATCAATTAAAATGCTTCTCCTCCCTCAATTTTTCACCAATTTCTCCCAAACTTGGTAGAAAGCAACTTTGGACTAAGCTGCACAAGGGCATTACCTGGCCCAAGTGCATTCTGCTGGCCTTACAACTAGGCTCATATGCTGCTTGGCCCCCACATTGCTGCTTGCAGCTATATTCCAGGTTGTTTTTTCTGAGCTCAGGCAGGAAATACAGCCACTGCTGTGCCTTTTTCATGACAGCTATGGTGTTAATAGTCCAGAAAAGGTCAGCAGAGATGTGGGTGCCCAGGAACTTGAATGAGCTAACAATTTCCAAACATTCTCCACTGATGAAGAGAGGGGCAGGGGTCTGTTCTGTTCTTCCTGAAGTCAATGATGAGTTCCTTTGGTTTTTTTTGGTGTTCAGCAAAAGGTTGTTTCCTGAGCACCAGGTGGCCAATTTTTCCACTTTGTCTCTGTATGCAGTCTCATCTCCATTGGAGATGAGCCCAGCCATGGTGGTATATTTCACTAGGTGTTATCGAAAGACCCGTTGACCTGTCTTTTTGATGGCCAATACTAGAAGTCGACGGGTAATTTTCTGCAATGGCGGGCGTGGGTACAATAGTACCATGCCTCACGCGGTGCACCAAAATTATGTAGGTGCAATTGCACTCCTCACACAAGGCACCAAATTATGTAGGTACAATACCAATCCTAACATGAGGCACCAAAATTATGTGGGTGTAAGTTATTAAATCAGTCTCATAAAATATCAGTTCATTAATTTTACTAATCAATATTTCTATTAATTATTAAATTAATGAATGAATTACTCTAGTGATACACTAGATCACTGAAAGCAATGTGAACTCTTTGATGGCAGAGGATGACTTCAAGTAATACTGCAGCACAACAGACAAGACAGTCTCTTGTAAATATTTAATTTATTAAAATGACAAAATAAAACGAGAATAATACTGATCAGGCACATTCACTAATACTAGCAGCAGGTTAACAAATCAAGGCCCAAAAATGGTGATATGAGATAATAAGATTTTTTTTAATCTTAGGTATATATAGGCACATAAATAAATAATTATTGGCCCATGTGGGGATCAACCCCACAATCTTGGTGTTATAAGCACCACAGGCTAACCAGCTGAGCTGACCAACCCTTAGCTTAAAGTCTGAATATTCAGATGTGTATAATAGTGTGCGCGGTAAGAAAATGTTGGAGGAAAATTAAAAAAAGAGATAAGAAGAGATAAAGCATGCAAAATCTATCTACCAGAGTAAAACTAAGAAATACAATAACATATGATCAAACCAAAGTTATGTGATTATTGTGTGCACGCTTCAAACAACCTTAGGTTTAAATAGCACTTTTCACATAAACTAATCAAACTAAGACTAACATTGCCCAAAATGCCAGCCTTAGTTGGGACCACTCTCACATAGCAGCGTGAAGGAGTTTCTCAGTGATTCTCCATTTGGTGTACTCTGCTAGAAGAGTGGAGCCGTTTCAATGTAGTTTAAATCAGCTTTGCTGTGTTGCAAAAATCCTTCCCAGGTGGGCTCTCATGATTCAGAAGGTCCTTGGTCAGAAGTTCGTTGGTTGAAGACGTGGAGGAAACTTTGTAACAGTGGCCAGTGGCTCATACAACCACACGTTTGTTGCTTTGTTCTTCGCTTCCATTTTGCAGGCTGCAGTGTCTACTTTGAAATACCGACAGGATGTCGATCAGAGAGAGCGCACCAGTCCAAGAGAAGAAGCCTGAGTAGCGAGGCACGTCTGTGGTGCCAGTCCGAGAAGATAACTGGAGGCAGAGAGCACGAGGCCAGAGAGTGTGAGGCGCATCTGCACACGTTGGAGAGGCAGAGAGAGCAGCAAGTCACGTCCAAATGCACCCGTCTGAAAGAGCCAAAAAGCCGAAAGAGAATGAAATTCACTAGCTCCCCCATTTTATGGGCAAGCTTGCATCACAATCTGCGTGGCGCAGTGAAAGATGAGATGAAGTGGATATCATCCGGGGCAGAAACTGAGGGAATTATGGGAAATGTAGTTGCGGAGATGTGCCGTACCTACACAGGCTTTAAAATTCCCATTCGGGGATCCTTCTGAACGTGTTGTGCACGCACGCTTGGGACCCAGTCATTATGGGAAACACCTGATGATGATTTGAGCGCAATCAGCATGCTGTTTTCACAGAGACTATGTGAAGTATTCTGTCAGGTATGCAGCGGTAGACGGGTCTAAGTGCAGGAAGAGTGTTTGTTAGCAGGCGTGATATTTACAAAAACGAAATCGAAAGCAGAGTCATAAACATGACTACAAACAAATGTGACAGTAGCTGTGTCTAAAATCACTCACTCTTTCACTACTCCATACTCACTATCTAGGGAATTCTATATAGAGGACAAAATAGTGAGCTCATTGGTAAAATTAAAAAACGCTTTCGGACACTACTCCGCCGCGCCATTATTTACATCATTACTGTTGCACAATTAAAACGTGCCGATCAATCGGCTGGTGGGTTTTCAAAATGATAAATACATGCATGTATTCTTGTGATAAATACATATTATACTGAGCATATTTCCCACATTAATAAATACAAAGTACTCTGTGTCTGCTGCATCTTTCAGTTCTTTTAAATCAAGGCTAAATACTTTCTTCTTTGCCGCTGCCTTTTATTAAATCAAATTTAAGGCTTTTGATTAATTCCTTGCTCTGCACTGTAATGTTTATTCTTGTATTTTATCTGTCATTCTATTTTAGCTTATTTTCTTTTGTCTTACTACAATGTATTTTTAATTGCACTTGAATGTCCATTTATAATGTGTTTCTTCCTCCATCCTTTCACCCCAACACACTACAATATTATTGCCATTTTCGCACCATAACTTATAAATTTGTCTCATGCCCATTGTCATAAGAAAAAATAAATTACTGCTATACTCAATCTAAAATACTTAACAGTCCTTATGAAACAGCTTTTACAGCTTTTCTTTCAGTGCAGTGGAAATGGTATATATTGCTTGGTTAGTGACCATCGGTTGTACACTACTTTTCACAGTGCATTGTGGGATACTAGGAGTCCATTATATTGGGTGTAATAATTCTCACTATACATTCAGACAGCACCACAAAATGGCAAACTCACTATATAGTCCACTATATACTGAGTAGTGAGTGATTTTGGACACAGGGCTTGTTTCATACAATAGCCAGGTTCAGCTGCGAGCCCTGCTGCCCGCCATGTTGTTTCTGAGGACGCGATGGCAATGTACATGTAAAGGTTAGCTTCTGTGGTTGGGACAGCCATTACCAATTTACCACACCATTCTGATCAGGACTGAGCATTGTAAAATTAAGCACAAAGGCTAAATGTGCTATAAAATGGTAGAAAATAAAGAATTTTCTTGAAATTACTGTATTTGAGTTGACTGATTCCTTTTTCAGAAATTCACTACCTAAAACACCTTATTTTAAGAGCTTCTCCCAACTGCTTTTTCATGCCAAGATTGCATGAGAGGGCCCCAAATTTGCTTCAATATTTCAAATTTTCCTGGGGTAGCATGCCCCCGGACCCCCCTAGCAGCCCCAGACCCTCCTAGCAGGCACCCCCACTGACACCCTTCTCTCAATTTCTAGATAATACCCTGATCATCCGTGAACTTGATGATGATGTTAGTGGAGTGGGACGGAGTGCAGTCATATGTGTAAAGTGCATAGAGTAAAGGGTTCAGCACACAGCCCTGTGGAGAGCCTGTGCTGAGTGTGAGGTTGTAGGAGAGGTGGGGGCCAAGTCTGACAGATTGTGGCTGGTTGGTGAGGAAGTCTTTTATCCAGGCACAGGTGGTGGAGGAGATTTGTAGGTCAGACAGTTTGCTGACTAATATGTCCAGGATGATGGTATTGAAGGCTGAGCTATAGTCTGCAACAAGTGTCCTCACATAGCTCTTCCAATGTTCTAGGTGGCTCAGCACTGCATGAAGTGCTATGGTGATGGCATCCTCCGTCAATGGGTTTGCCCTGTAGGCAAACTGGTGGAGGTCGAAGGAGGGAGGAAGGCAGTCTCTGATGTGTTGTGAGACCAGCCTTTTGAAGCACTTCATGACTACAGATGTGAGAGCTATGGGTCTGTAGTCACTGAGACTGTCAATGGCTGTTTTCTTGGGTACAAGGATGATGGTGGCAGACTTCAGGCAGGATGGGATGGTAGCATGCGTCAGGGAAAGGTTCAAGATCTTGGTGAGGATTCCTGACAGTTGGTCTGCGCATGCTTTGAGCACCTTCCCTGGGACGCCATTAGGTCCAGCAGCTTCCCTTGGGTTCACTGTCCTCAATACTCATCTCACTTCATGTTCCTGAAGGGAGAGCATTTGGGTGCTGGGATTGGAGGGAGGTAGTGTGTTTACATATCTGTGAGCCTCACAGTGGACAAAGAAGCTGTTCAGCTTCTCCGCCAGCATGGTGCTGCCACTGGCAGTCACTGGGGTCTGGCCTTTGTAATTGGTGATGGCCTGGATGCCCTGCCACATCTGCCATGGGTTGCTGTCTGTGAGATGGCCCTCAAATCATCTTCCTGTAGGTGTCTTTTGTGCATTATATGTCTCTCCTCAGTGCTCTTGCAGTGCTGTACAGTGACCTATCTCCCGACCTGAAGGCAGAGTTGCATGCTCTAACCACAGCCTGGACTTCACACATCATCCAAGGTTTCTGGTTAGGAAAAATCCAGATGCGTTTGTCCACTGTGACTGTCTCCATGCAGCTCTTGATGTAAAATAGGACAGTCTCTGTGTATTCCTCCAGCTGTTCAAATACACTCCAATCTGTACATGCAAAGTAGTCCTGTAGTTGAGGGCGTGCATTTTTAGGCCAAGTTCTGATTGTCTGAGTACTTGGCTTTGTTTGCCTTCTGCGGGGAGTATAAACTGGGATGAGGAGCAGCGAAAGGTATTCTGATTGTCTAAGGTGAGGCAGAGGAGTTGTGCTATAAGCATGCTTAATGGTGGAGTAGGCATGGTCAAGTGTGTTGTTTCCCTGGTAGAACACTTGACATGCTGGTGGAATTTGGGGAGCACTGCCTTTAAGCATGCTTCATTAAAGTCCCCGGTGATGATGTGGAGGCCGTCAGGATGAGCCCTCTGATGTTTGTTTATGATGTGCAGAAGGTGGCCGAGAGCCGTGCTAACATTAGCGTCAGGTGGGATATAAACAATAGCGATGATGACTGCTGTTAGCTCACGCAGCAGGTAGAATGGTCTTTACTGAACTGACATGGCTTCTAGGTCAGGTGAGCAGTGGCTGTTTGAGCACCAGTCTTCATGCACATAAATACACAATCCCCCCCCCCCCCGCTCTTAGCGGAGGCTTTGTTTCGGTCATAGCAATAGAGTGTGTGGCCTGCTAGCTGTACTGTAGCACCAGGGATTAGCGGGTGCAGCCAGGTTTCCATGACAATCATCAGACAGCTCTTACAAAGAAGGCAGTTGGAGACAATCTGTAGTTCCATCTCATCTATTTTGTTCTGCATTTGATCTGGCGTTTGTGAGGAAGATAGATGGTAGCAGAGGTTTGAATGGTTGCTTCCTTAGCCAAGCTAGCAGACCTGCTCTACATCCCCATTTCTGCTCTCTGCTGCCTTCATCGCCTGCTGGACCTGACAACAATCCACAGAGATCCTGGCAGTGGATGTTGTGAGTCCGTATAAAGACACTTGTAACTGCAGTGTTTAGCTGTAGTCCAATGTCTATCAAGGCCTGATAACTATATGTTTTGTGTCCATGACAGAACATAAGAAACAAGAGTAGAAACAGAAAAAAGTACACTGTAATAGAGACCCTCGAACCACTGCATCCGCATGTGCCGCCATCTTACACGATGTGTTTTACTGGGAAATATGTCACTTGCATTTTTCATGCGAACTACATCCGGGACATTGAGTAACATATTTTCCAATATCTTCACTCTTGATGAAATCAATTAATTGTTTTGATAAATTTGGGTACTTTTTTTTGTGAATATGATAAGAAAATCACACATTGGATTGAAGATATGAAGCTTATCATCTCATGTTGAAAAACTCACATTTTTCATATGAAATACATTGCAGCTCTGAGTGACATTTAAATAATATTGGCTGGCATTGAGTGGTTTATCAGATATATTCCATTCAGCTAGCATGATATTGAGTGAGTCAAAGACGAGTTGCTGAATAGAATATATCTGATAGACCATGAAAAAATAGCCAATATTATTATTATTATACATAAACACTCTCTGTTCCAGTTTTTTTGATGTCCTTTGATATGTTTTTCTCTTGTAAATTACAAGATTATCTTGTAAATTATTTATAAATTGTAAATGTGTGTGAAGAATATCTAACGAAGTTTTGGTAGCCTTTTGGGTGTTCAACGCGTCTTTCTCTTTCCCAGCGAACAATGAAAGTTTTCTGCTTTTGTGCATGCGCAGCAGAAAACTCTCTCATTGTTTATTCGCATCAGCTCCGACATGTGACATCGTGTTGTCTTGACAACCATGCAATATCGTAAACCATATTCAATGCTCATTCTCCACTGGGTAGAATGATGTAATACACGTAGGATAAGTGATATGCAAACAATAATCCATGCTATCAAACCAAATGAATGAAACCCACTAGAAGGGAATAGAATACATGTGTTTATTCCATGGAAAAAGTGTCCTTTATGTATAATATTTAACAGTTATTCAATGAAATCGAGTTGTACATGAGCTGACAGTTGACTAGGCATGTAGCGTCAAGTTGGCTATAGAGATCTTGCATGTAACGTCACAGCCGATCCAGATTGTGACAGACGCCATCGTGTCGGTCAAACGCCATATTCCACCTTCTACTTCTACTTCTGGTCCTACTTCTGCTTTTACTTCTACCTTTTCTTCTGGAAAACCCTACTATATACAATTCTACTACAACGGCTGCGGCTACAAGCTCTCCCTACCTGTGCACGTTTTTTATGTTTTTTGTGTGTATTTTTGCGTGTTGTTCGTCTGTACCGGACTTCAATATCCACTACAACCGTATGGACTTACTGGACATTGGTTTCCAGCAGAAAATGACGGTTTGTAGCGATTTCCATCGCATGCACAACATTCCGGACGAGAAAAAAAAAATAATAATAATAACATTCCGGGCGAGACCAGCGGGGTCTCCGTGGATTGTTATTGGAAGCAAAGCGAAGGAGGCGGTGCCGGGAGCAGAAGCGAGGCTACAGGCAGAGCCGGCCTGTTGACTAAAGGCCCGGTCCCACTGGCCGATGGACACAAAACGTATGCAAAAAGGACACAGCGGACGAGCAAAATTTCGGGGGTGGCTCTATCCGTTTTCATCCGCTCCAGAAATGGACAAAATTGGCGAAAATTTGCGAAAACAGAACGGAAAAGAACGGACGTGGGTAGTATATAGCGGGGATGTTAAACGCATGTTCATAGGAAGCCTAGCGGATGAAAGCGGATGGAAGTGGATGACAGCTCCAAAGGGGTTACCGGTGATAACTGAGAAGCGGACGCATAGCAGAAAGAGCGGATGCATAGCGGATGAAGGGGATGCATCACGTACGCCTAACGGAAACAAAGGGGATGTTGCACGGATGTATATCGGATGCAGACCGTTCACTGCGCATGCGGGGGGTATGAATTGCGTCTGCTCCGCGGATATAAAGGGATGCAGCACGCACGCCGTCAGCATAAAGCGGAAAGACGTGCTGGCGGCTACATCGATACATCTCTACTACTAGATGATTTTCTCCCCCTTTTTATACAAAATATCGATTGTCCGCTAGGTGTCCTTCTACATACTCTAGACATCCTAAATATACGAGATACATCCCAGATATAAACGCTTTGTCCGTTTTGAATACTTTATATACGAGATGCATACGCTTACATCCTTTCTATTTCCGTGCTACTAACGATGAATAGACGTTTCATGTACCTTATCTTTCCTCCCTCTTTCCGTTTTCAGCTGCAGCGGATGTGAGTTGCGAGGATGCCCAGAGGATGCAGAGAGGATACAGCAGACGTTTAACGGATGATAACGGACATAGAACGTTTGTTGCTCGTATATGTCGCGGATTTACATCGTACACGGCGGAAAGTTCATCCGTTCTAAAAGTTTTGTGCAGCTCAAAACTTTTTGCGCGGATGAAATCACAGTGGACGGATGCTCGATGGATAGAGCGTATGAAGCACATATGCAATGAGTACACAACGGATGCATAGCATTTTCCAACGGATGGCAAAGATTTTTTTACGTTTTACATCCTCTTTGCATCCGTAAGTGCAGTGGGACCGGGCCTTAAGCTCAGAAAACAGCCACTCAAATCTCCACTGCCAAGCCTCTACCTCTCCAACGCCAGATCCATGTAAACAAGACGGACGATTTGGAATTACCTTATTCTATAATCGGCTGGTCAGTGCTATACTCAATACTTAAGTGACTTACCCATCCAATGAGGATAGTTATTTTCTTGTTTACAAGATGCCACATCTGAGTCGCTGACAAATCCTGAATTTCTGTAAAGAAAACTGTCCAGAGATTTATAAGCACGCAGTGCTTCACCACTGAACAGCGAGGGAAAGTTGATGAGGTAATCATACACGTCCGGGTATTCCGCTGGCAGTTCAAAATCCGGTCGTGAAAACTCCGTCCGGAAAGCCATAAGGGTCACAAATCTGTAGATCGTTTATTTTAGACATATATCTAGTTATCTGTTCATTAGAAAAATGAGCCGTGTAGTCCGTCAGTTGAAATTGATCCATTCTGTACACAAGTGCAGCAGTATTCAGGGGTGTTTTTGACCGACAAGATGGGGGTTGTGTACTTTCCGGTCACGTGACTGCAAGATCTCTATAAACCATGTACAACGAGATTGAGTGGAATAACTGTTTTATTCTATCCACATTCACTGGATTTTGAGAAACAGAACATTTTTAGTTTTTGCAAATTTGATAAATAAAAACTTTATACAAAATGTCAGACAAAATCATTTTTGCTTAGAATGTAAACAAACCAGCAAAATGACAGTAGCAATTTGTGAAAAATGCTATAATAATAATTCTTGAAAAAAAGATAAGTTCTTACCATAAAATACTTTTATTCCATATTTTGTTGTGGGCGGCATGGTGGTGTAGTGGTTAGCGCTGTCGCCTCATAGCAAGAAGGTCCTGGGTTCGAGCCCCGGGGCCGGCGAGGGCCTTTCTGTGTGGAGTTTGCATGTTGTCCGCGTGGGTTTCCTCTGGGTGCTCCGGTTTCCCCCACAGTCCAAAGACATGCAGGTTAGGTTAACTGGTGACTCTAAAGTGAGTGTGAATGGTTGTGTCTATGTGTCAGCCCTGTGATGACCTGGCGACTTGTCCAGGGTGTACCCCGCCTTTTGCCCGTAGTCAGCTGGGATAGGCTCCAGCTTGCCTGCGACCCTGTAGAACAGGATAAAGCGGCTACAGATAATGAGATGAGATGAGATTTTGTTGCATTTTTTTTTTTTTTTTGGGGGGGGGGGGGGGAGTAGAGTTTTTATTTTGTCCTCAGTTGATTCGACAATATGTGCCACCATTTTGTTTTTGTCTACTCACAGTATACAGTATGAGCTGATAGCCTTGTAGTAGAGCAGCCAATCAGAGCGCACAATTGCTCATATCCAGTGAGTGTGAATATTTCACTCTGATGACATCACTCCTAGTGTTTTCCCTGCTGATTAGATGTGCATTGTCAAGATGGCAAACCAGTTCAAAATTAAAATTCTTTTGATTAACTTGAGTATTTTCACCACTCGAAGATAAATTTCATATCTTCTTACCACCATGTAATATCCTCTATATATTTATTCATATTATTGTGGTTTTGTATCTATGTATGTTCAGGAGGTTCAGCACGTCATATCATTCTCACTAGCCCAGACTCTATATTGATCAACTCTAAATTGATATGATAAGATTGATGAGATTTACTGTATGCATTTTGATCATGGGTGTTCATATGTGATCATCTTGAATGCAGACTACTGAGTTTACAGGAAAATCCTCATAGGATAGGATATATACACCACTCTTCAGATTTTCAGGGTCGGTTGCCAATGTTCACCTAAAAGAACTAGCTCAAACCGTTGATGGAGCCAGCTAGCTGGTTAACACTCACTAAAACCTGAATACTTGATGAAGGAGGAAGACAACTCTTCGTCTTGATCAGCATGCGCACTGTTCAGAATGGGTCAAGGTTGATGATAAAGCTAGCTGGCTAACAGTAAAGCATATCAGAAATTTAGCAGCAGCTTTCTGGTTGCATTTCTTTCAGGTGTGAAAACTCCCATCATTTTGAGTAACACTCTAAACTGTAAACTACCATGATTAGTATGATTGGATTGCAGTGACAAATCACAGCAGCTCAGAACATATTATAGATGATATTTATTTAATTTTGACCAAAAGCAAAATCGTACTGTATGTACATTGGGTTTTACCATCTATCACCAATAGGTCTCGTCCCAGTTTCCATCCTGCAAAATGTCACTCACTTGTATCACATGATCATGACACCAGCGACATGGTCCACTGCACAGAGTTACTGCAGGGAGCTGTACAGTGACCTGGCAACAGTAGAAAGTGCCGATGACTGGGTAAGGCTAAACAGATTATTAACATGGCAAAGTATAAAAGATCCTTTCTGGATCGGACTCTACAATGACATCAACAATTGGCGCTGGTCCTTTAATGAAGTCCCACTGAAGAATACCAAGTTTACGATGTGGGGTACTGGAGATCCTGATAATAACTATGGAAAGGAATCATGTGGTCTTATAAACTCAGACGGATACTGGTGGGATGCATACTGCTATGATCCGAGACCCTTTATATGCTATGATGGTGAGTCATGATCCTGATTTTGATTTGCAGTTTTGATTTGTTGGCTGATTTTAAAAATATGATTTAGGATCACTAGCTTCTCTTGTGACTTTATTAAGAAGTACAACCTACTCAAACCTGTTAAGTTGGTTAAATAGGTTATATATAACCCAAGAATGTACTTTTTATGTATTTTTGTAATTTCTAAAGCCCTCAGGTGATTTTGTATGTGGAAGAAAAAAAGAGACTATGATTTTCATTTTGAAACCTATCGAATTCTGAATTAATATTGTGTGACTGTGAACACGTTGACACCAGCGGATTTAGAGTACAATCTGGCAAGGCCTCATTCCTGACTCAGAAAAGTGATTACATTAATGGCATTTAGCAGATGCTCTTATCCAGAGCAGCCTAGGGGGGTTCCATGCCTTATGTAGTAATATATACACGCACACCACAAGTTGGCCTAGTAGTTAGTGTGTCCGCCTCTCAATTGGGAGATTGTGAGTTCTACTCACGGTTGGGTCATACCAAAGACCATCATAAAAATGGTACCTCCTGTCATCTGGTGAGGCATGCTGCAATACAGAGTCAAACTCTTGCAGTTACCAGAGGACTAGCCCCCCCACTGTAACCTTAACTATGCAATGGGTGAGAGGCTGAGGGCTATGGAGATTGACACCACCCTATGTGTCACATGGCATGGGAAGGGACTTTGAGATGTATATAAAAAACTATGTGGTAAACAAAAATGTGTTTAAAAACAAAATATGTTTATTTTAGATTCTTCAAAGTATCCCACAATACACTGTGCGGTTGGGAACTTCTGGTGGCCAGCCCCAGGCTGCTGATAACAGTACAAAAACTAACATTGGGCTATATAATCAGTTTCTATGTTCAAATATTATTATAGGTTTACAAGGGTTTCACAGATTTTTTCAAGATTAATATAGCTTGAAATGACTGCATATTTACAGTTTGTCATCAGTGTAAATTTGTCATCAGTTTGGATGTTCAAATATTGGATGCAAGCTGAAACGTGATGTTATTAAATTGCGTTTATGTGTCTAGTTACTGATTCCATAGTATTTTTCGTCAGCACAGAAGCTTTTAATCAGTCATCCTTACAGTGGTAATTGAAAGTTTGTGAACCCTTGAGAATTTTCTATATTTCTACATAAATATGACCTAAAACATCATCAGATTTTCACAGAAGTCGTAAAAGTACATAAAGAGAACCCAGTTAAACAAATGAGACAAAAATATTATACTTGGTCATTTATTTACTGAGGAAAATGATCCAATATTACATATCTGTGAGTGGCAAAAGTATGTGAACCTTTGCTTTCAGTATCTGGTGTGACCCCCTTGTGCAGCAATAACTGCAACTAACCGTTTCCGGTAACTGTTGATCAGTCCTGCACACCAGCTTGGAGGAATTTTAGCCCATTCCTCCGTACAGAACAGCTTCCACCCTGGGATGTTGGTGGGTTTCCTCACATGAACTGCTCGCTTCAGGTCCTGCCACAACATTTCAATTGGATTAAGGTCAGGACTTTGACTTGGCCATTACAGAACATTAACTTTATTCTTCTTTAACCATTCTTTGGTAGAACAACTTGTGTGCTTAGGGTCATTGTCTTGCTGCATGACCCACCTTCTCTTGAGATTCAGTTCATGGACAGATGTCCTGACATTTTCCTTTAGAATTTGCTGGTATAATTCGGAATTCATTGTTCCATCAATGATGGCAACCTGTCCTGGCCCAGATGCAGCAAAACAGGCCCAAACCATGATACTACCACCACCATGTTTCACAGATGGGATAAGGTTCTTATGCTGGAATGCAGTGTTTTCCTTTCTCCAAACATACTTCTCATTTAAACCAAAAAGTTCTATTTTGGTCTCATGCATCCACAAAACATTTTTCCAATAGCCTTCTGGCTTGTCCACGTGATCTTTAGCAAACTCAGGGATGCAAACGGCGCGCCTTTTTCACGGCGCCGCCTTTTTCACGGCTGAATCGCACAGATCCGATTTTTTTTTGGGGGGGGGGGGGGGGGCGTTGGAGTGTCTGATTATAATTTCAAAGTAAAATCTGTATTAAAATTACTAAATAAGCAAATGCCGTTACACTCCATGAAACATAGGAAGTACAAGTATGAGAAGAAAACAGTAAATCAGAAAGCTGCGCACTTTTGCGCAGCTTTCGCGCAAATGTGCGCAGCTTTCTGATTTACTGTTTTCTTCTCATACTTGTACTTCCTATGTTTCATGGACTGTAACAGCATTTGCTTATTTAGTAATTTTAATACAGAATTTACTTTGAAATTATAATCAGACACTCCAACGCCCCCCCTAAAAAAAAAATCGGATCTGCGCGATTCAGCCGTGAAAAAGGCGGCTCCGCCAAAAGACGCGCCGTTTGCATCCCTGAAACTGCAGATGAGCAGCAATGTTCTTTTTGGAGAGCAGTGGCTTTCTCCTTGCAACCCTGCCATGCATACCATTTGTTGTTCAGTGTTCTCCTGATGGTGGACTCATGAACATTAACATTAGCTAATGTGAGAGAGGCTTTCAGTTGCTTAGAAGTTACCCTAGGGTCCTTTTGTGATCTTGCCGACTATTACACGCCTTGCTTTTGGAGTGATCTTTGTTGGTTGACCACTCCTGGGGAGGGTAACCATGGTCTTGAATTTCCTCCATTTGTACACAATCTGTCTGACTGTGGATTAGTGGAGTCCAAACTCTTTGGAGATGGTTTTGTAACCTTTTCCAGCCTGATGAGCATCAACAATGCTTTTTCTGAGGTCCTCAGAAATCTCCTTTGTTCGTGCCATGATATACTTCCACAAACATGTGTTGTGAAGATCAGACTTTGATAGATCCCTGTTCTTTAAATAAAACAGGGTGCCCACTCACACCTGATTGTCATCCCACTGATTGAAAACACCTGACTCGAATTTCACCTTCAAATTAACTGCTAATCCTAGAGGTTTACATACTTTTGCCACTCGCAGATATGTAATATTGGATAATTTTCCTCAATAAATAAATGACCAAGTATAATATTTTTTGTCTCATTTGTTTAACTGGATTCTCTTTATCTACTTTTAGGACTTGTGTCAAAATCTGATAATATTTTAGGTCATATTTATGCAGAAACATAGAAAATTCTAATGGGTTCACAAACTTTCAAGCACCACTGTATATTATCGCCCATACAGCCCTTTCACTTTCACTCACTCTCTGCATTGTTTACACAAAATACATGTTCCAACTACTCAGTACTGTAACTCTGGCCATGAACATTAACAGTGTACATTTACACTGATGACAAATTGTAAATGTGCAATCATTTAAAGCAGTATTAATCTTGAAAAAAATCTGTGAGACCATGTAAACCTGTAATAATATTTGAATATCTGATATTTGAACATAGAAACTAATTTTATAGCCCAATGTTGGTTTTTGTACCGTTATCAACAGCCTGGGGCTGGCCACCTGAAGTTCCCAACTGCGCAGTGGATTGTGGGATATGGTAAAGGGGTGAACTGGCATTATTTTAACCAGCTTCATGGGGTAGTCACCTGGTATGCTTTTCAATTCACAGCTGTGCCTTATCGAAAGTTAATTAGTGAATGAGTTTCTTGCCTTCTTCGTGCATTTGAGATCAAACAGTAAATAGTAAATAACAAAAATACAGTAAATAGCCCCATTCCATCCACAGCTATAGTATATATTGTCAAGAACCACCTCAACTAAGTAAAACATTGAATTAGAAGGTGTATCCAAACTTTTGACTGGTACTGTAGATTTTATTGAAAGACAAATGATATGTGCTGAAACTGAATTCCTGAATTGGAATCTCTGAACACAAAATTTTAAAGTGTAAATTACTGAATACTGAAATGCATATATTTTGAACTTCAAGGAGGTTATCATCTATCTAAAGTAGAATCTTTGAAACATTTGCCTGAATTTCACAATTTTTTTAGTATTTGGTATGTCCTGGTTTTGCTTTAATGACAGTTTGCACTCGAGCTCAAGACTCCACAAGTTTATATAAAAACTGGCAGTCTGTGTTACAACAAATCCATCAGAGTGTCATCTGAATAGGTGTTTCAATGGAAGGGATAAGACTCAAGAAAAACTCCTGTGTATAACAGGTCAGGTTAAGATGATCAATATTACAATTTTGCTTCAGTTTTAAATAGTGTCCTGAAAATAGTTCAAAATCTCAAATACTAAAAATATAGAAGATACTGAAATTTTACTTTGTTTTCAAATTTTCAAACTTCTAAAATTGTGGTCTCAGATTTTCGGAGCCCAAAATGCAATATATTTAAAGTCAAATTATTATTATTATTATTATTATTATTATGCTTCTACATATTTTAACAATTTTCATTAAACAAAGGTACATATTTAAATTATCTATCTATCTATCTATCTATCTATCTATCTATCTATCTATCTATCTATCTATCTGCCTGCTTGCAATTCCTCAGGTGGTGACAATGGCACTGGCAGATTCATTGGTGTCACTCATCCTATATTGAGCTGGTCTGAAGCTCGGGCTTACTGCCGAGAATTTCACACAGATTTGGCCTCTGCGACCAACAGCGAAGACAACAACGTGTTAGCAGGAGTGGCATCACAAAGCACTATTTGTTACTGGACTGGCCTATATAGGGACACTTGGAAGTGGTCAGATGGGACCAAAATTTCAAATCTCCAGTGGGCTCCTAAACAGCCTGATAACCTTTACAAAAATGAAAATTGTGGTGCACATTATACACTGCTGGAAGATGAAAGCTGCAACACCCAGCACTTTTTTATGTGTCACACCAGTAAGTCTACCAGACTGAAAACAGTTCAATTTTTATCTTTATGTTTATCTTTGAGAGGAAGAAAGAATATGAGGTTTGTACAAATTCTTTACAACATAAGTTTTCAAACTTTTTTTGCCACCAGGGACATATTTAAATGCTAAATTAATTCTACTAACTGCTCAGAACACATTTTTAATCCAACTCATCATTATTTAAATGCATATAATAATAGGCAATTTGGAGCTTTTCTTCCTGAACTTTCCACAGGTTTTCCAAAATGCTTTTGAGTTACTCAAGTTTTGATTCGGCCTGTTTAATTCAACTGATTATTCAAACCTATGAATAACTGTAAGAAATCAATAATAAATATATTAACTTTGATCATGGTGGTTGGCCAAGATGGAGTTGTCTTGGTTCCTTAATCATAATGTGTTTTGAAGTTTCCATGTGAATGAAATATACAGAAAAGAAAAAGGAAGAAATTTGGGTTAAATTGGCACATGTAATACTTTTCATGTAATATATATATTTAACAAGGGTGGCACGGTGGTGTAGTGGTTAGCACTGTTGCCTCACAGCAAGAAGGTCCTGGGTTCGAGCCCCGGGGCCGGCGAGGGCCTTTCTGTGTGGAGTTTGCATGTTCTCCCCGTGTCTGCTTGGGTTTCCTCCGGGTGCTCCGGTTTCCCCCACAGTCCAAAGACATGCAGGTTAGGTTAACTGGTGACTCTAAATTGACCGTGAGTGTGAATGGTTGTCTGTGTCTATGTGTCAGCCCTGTGATGACCTGGCGACTTGTCCAGGGTGTACCCCGCCTTTCGCCCGTAGTCAGCTGGGATAGGCTCCAGCTTGCCTGCGACCCTGTAGAAGGATAAAGCGGCTAGAGAAATATATTTAACATAATATGGTCTGTAAATTAATCTGTCATCTGCATCCTAATATTATTTGGAAATTAGACTTTTCAGCCCTATATATGGTGACAGAAAACCTATTGTGTTTACTAATAAGGGCACATGACCTGTGCATGTGACGGTCATGTGAGTGCGTCATTGACAGATTCTCCCGCATAAAACTATACTGGAGTTCAACTTGGCATGCAGCATAAGACAAGAAAATGACACAACATTCTTATCAATATCATTAAAACTTCAGATTCATAAACCTATGAAATCCATTTGTCTAACAGGTTTTGCTGAAATGCTCTTTTAACTGGATGGTAACTGAGCTTTAAAATGTGCTTGCAATGTATTAAAAGTCTTTAAAAATGCTGAATCAAAGTTTGTGTGCATCTGTGGTGTGATCCTCACAGCACCACCAGTGAGGGAGCAGCAGATAGTGAGACTGCAAGTGAAGTCTGATAGGAGTGTGTTTGAACCTGATGCACAGTTGTTCATTTTGGAGATGGTGAGTTTTATATGATAGAAATTGTTCCTACAATGATCCCTAACCTCATGAAGCAGTTCAGTAGCTCATTCACTGTGCCTTTTTTACAGCAAGTAAACAAGGTTTAGTTGTACAGCTGCTAACCCTGCCTCTTAACCAACCATAACCATTCAAAACGTTCAACAAGTAGTCCTGCAAACTTTCTTACCTGTAAATGTCTGATTAAGACGGAATATAGACTGGAATCCAGTAATTAAATCCTGTTTTGTCCTACAGATCAAGCAAAAACTGAAGGAAAATGGCATGTTGGAGAACACCACAGTGACTTGGAGGGTGCAGCCAGACGGAAACATCGTCTACAAGAAAAACAAGAATGACCTGTAAGGTCCCAATGCTCACCTTCATGTCAAGAAGATTGCAAACTGACAGAAATTTTATTTAAACTTTTAATCAACATTTAAATTTTTAATCAGTAGGGGATATCAGATGTAAAGACTAGCTATAAGGACTAGGAACAGCATTTTATTGAGCCATGTTCCAGGACTTTTTGTAAAATGTGTCCCAGTCAGGTTCATGTCCTTGGTTTCATCCCTTGGTCATGGACATTATTATTATTATTATTAACATGGCCCTGCTAATAATGAAATATGTTCCAATGTACTGGAATTAATTACACACAACAGCAATATAGCATAGCATATAAATCTACTTTACAATAAGAATAAAATCACAGAAAGAATAAATACTGTAACATACCACCAAATGTGCAATATTTTACCATAGCACTGAAGAGGAGACCTTTCTGTGTACAAACATTTTGTCTCTGCAAGAGTACAGCATAGTTAAATTACAAATATAATGTATCTAAAAATACGTTGGAAAAAACTTACAGTTTTGTGTAGCATTTTTTCTCAAGATTACATAATATATTTCTGCTTCATAAAGATCTGCACTTTTAAATCATGAGACTAGCTAAAGATGCCTACTTTAACTTACTGTTGGAATCCAGGGTTTAATATAGCAATTAAAATGGTAGATAAATATAAATGTAATGTTGAGTGAGATTTCAATTTCAGAATCAGAATCACTTTTATTGCCAGGTATGTGAACACACACAAGGAATTTGACTCCGGTTCCACTTAGCTTTCATAGTAGAAAGTATGAGAGAGCGAAGTACCGAGGCAGCCATCCGCGGCGCCATCTTGGTGGAAATTTAAGTACCAGTTAAAAACTGTGTACCTTGAATGGTTATATTTACTCTCTTCTATTATTGTAATTTTGTCTTCTATGAACTCAGTACGCATTGCGTAGTCAGAAATTATATTGTTAATAGTCGCTATTGGTTTTATCTATATTAATAAAATGTCTCAATAATAGAAGTGTGTTTTGTAGTCTTTTATTGACTTTCGTTAGTTATATTTAGAATAGTTTTTAAATCAAACTATACTACTATCAATCTGGTTTAAATTTTTATTTTAGTAGTTATTACTAACAGTACATTATTACAAATACAGCATCATACAAACGGTCCTCATGTTAGTGCTACTACCGGCAGACATCATGGCAATCATGTTGTCCCACACACTCATTACACACATCAGTTTGCAGGAAATGGATTTAAGGACTCATCTCAGTGGGGGATACTGGATTCACTGCCTCATGGTAAATGTTTTGAATGTTATTAGTGCAGACACCTTGTTTGGATACTGCTATTTTGTTGTGCTAAATAAATAAAGAAAGAAATTGAACACACATTGGAGGCGGCACGGTGGTGTAGTGGTTAGCACTGTCGCCTCACAGCAAAAAGGGTCTGGGTTTGAGCCCAGTGGCCGATGGAGGCCTTTCTGGGTGGAGTTTGCATGTTTTCCCTGTGTCTATGTGGGTTACCTCCAGGTGATCTGGTTTCCCCCACAGTCCAAAGACATGCAGGTTAGGCTAATTGGTGACTCAGAATTGATTGTAGGTGTGAATGGTTGGTTGTCTCTGTGTGTCAGCCCTGCGATGATCTGGCGACTTGTCCAGGGTGTACCCTGCCTCTCACCCATAGTCAGCTGGGCTAGGCTCCAGCTTGCCTGCAACCCTGCACAGGATAAGTGGTTACAGATAATGGATGACTGGAACATCCACTGGGCAGCGCAGTGGTTATCACTGTCACCTCACAGCAAGGAGGGTCTGGATTTGAATCCCATGGCCTTTCATTGTGGAGTTTGCATAGCTTATTCAGCTGGGATTTGCTCCAGCTTCCCCCATAAGTGACCCTGATGAATAAGCGGTATAGATAATGGATGGATGTGCAATATTTAAGCACAAGTAGGTAAATAGACTTATTTCACACCGTAAATATTTAAATGCTTAAGGAAATTATTGACAATTAAGGAAAATACTAGCCATTCACAGGACTTTCAGTTGTTGGCTTTTGTCCACTTCTCATTAAAAATAAATAAATAAATGAATAAATAAAAATGTTGGCCTCCACCTCTTTGGTCTGTGTGTCTGCTCCTGGGAGGTTTTCTCTGCGGACGTTAACCCCTGTGATGTAATGCTACACTGTTTTGTGTTTGTTTGCTGAAACATTAGCCAAGGCTGCTTGACCTGAGGTGTTTCATTTTAGCATTCTATGCTCAAGGTGCTACACTGAATCACAAGTCTTCTTCTTTCACTTGGACACTGTTTCCTCATCATAAAGTATCCTAATGAAACAAGCAGACTCACTATTCAATCTGCATTGTGGAATGTCACAAATAGTTCTCTTACAGTTGCATCATTTGTTTGTATATGCTCGATTTATTTACCTGAACCGTGGCTGAAGTTGAGCAAATTCACCTGCCACTACACAAGATCACCTGCATTTGGCAGGTAATGGATGCTAATTTCCAATCCTGGAACAAGGTTGGATTTTGCTGTTTGACCCTGGCACTTTATCTCTTGTGTAAAACAAAGTACCATATTTGCATGCAGAGTTAGAAATAAAGGCTTGTAATAACTCCTTATTCAAACAACACTGAAGATTTTCTATTTGTTAAGGATTGTTATTTAAATTGTGATTGTTTTTGTTTGTTCTTTGAAATTGCTGCTGTTTGACATAGTATAGCTTTCAATAAACTATATAATTTTGTTTTGTTGCAAATATGGATGAATAATGATCTGCAAATGCTGGCACATTTTCTCAACTTAGGTTTTGGATTATACATTTTAGCATTTCTCTTGGTTCTACTGAAACTCATGGCTTAGTGAAGCCTAAGATGAAAAGGAGTCTCTGCAATGTATAACAACATCTTCATATCTCTCCATAACAGTTCACTGTGCCTGGTGCACATATCTCTCCTGAGATCAGCCAATACAAATTCACCCTGGTTTTGACAAGATTTTATCATGACAAATTTTCAGCATCAGGCCCAAATATGAATAATTGGGTCTTATAGTGTGACATAATCGCAGAACAGAAATGTGGTGTCTAAGACGCCCCATAACACCCCACTAAAAAGTCTAGCATGTCAGAATTTTTGTATTTTCTCAACTAGTTTAACAACTCCTACAACACGTTCCTTGACATTTATAAATAGGATGACCGTGCATGAGCTCTCTGGCGTACTGTACATATACATACAAACATGGCCAAGAGAAAGAGGGATGCCTCTTTTGGTTTGAATCTGAACCGCCTTGTGCTCCTCCACCACAGACGTTATTGGGAGCTGCAGCTTGCTCCCTGTGCTGTAAAGGTTGATTAAACAAAAACTTTTAGGGAATGATGACAATCTTCTCGGGAAGCTGTTAATTTTCCTCTCTAGTGCTTCAAATCTGGGAAGTGGCACTTCAAATTAATTCAGTAATATGATGGACAGATGAAAATTTACAGTATAAAAAAATTTATAAAACAAGTGCCTCTGTGTAAGTATAGTCCCTCTTGTTACTAATTGGTATGTCAGTATACTTCAGGCAGGGAGGAAGCGATTGAAGAAAACAAGAAGACAGAGTCATCTACAGTAGTGCTTGAAAGTTTGTGAACCCATGCGAATTTTCTATATTTCTGTATAAATATGACCTAAAACATCATCTGATTTTCACACAAGTCCTAAAAGTACATAAAGAGAACCCAGTTAAACAAATGAGACAAAAATATGATACTTGGTCATTTATTTATTGAGGAAAATGATCCAATATTACATATCTGTGAGTGGCAAAAGTATGTGAACCTTTGCTTTCAGTATCTGGTGTGACCCCCTTGTGCAGCAATAACTGCAACTAAATGCTTCCGGTAACTGTTTATCAGTCCTGCACAGCAGCTTGGAGGAATTTTAGCTCATTCCTCTGTACAGAACAGCTTCAACTCTGGGATGTTGGTGGGTTTGCTCACATGAACTGCTCACTTCAGGTACTTCTACAACATTTCGATTGGATTAAGGTCAGGACTCTGCTTGGCCATTCGAAAACATTAACTTTATTCTTCTTTAACCATTCTTTGGTAGAACGACTTGTGTGCTTAGGGTCATTGTCTTGCTGCATGACCCACCTTCTCTTGAGATTCAGTCCATGGACAGATGTCCTGACATTTTCCTTTAGAATTCGCTGGTATAATTCAGAATTCATTTTTCCAGCAATGATAGCAAGCCATCCTGACCCAGATGCAGCAAAACAGGCTCAAACCATGAGACTACCACCACCATGTTTCACAGATGGAATAAGGTTCTTATGTTGAACCTGCAGTGTTTTCCTTTCTCCAAACATAACGCTTCTCATTTAAACCAAAAAGTTATATTTTTGTCTCATTGTGGCAGCGGGGGCGTGGTCAAGCGCCGGTCTGTGACAGGAGGGGGGAGCCGGGGAAGGTGAGTGGCAGAATCGCTTCACCTGACGGTAATTAACCTGTGTTTTGTGTGTGTTTTCCCAGTAAACCGCTCCCTATTTAAGGAGGCTGAGAGGGAGCGCAACCCGGGATTGGAGGCTGCGTGTGTGTGTCTGTGTGCTTACGCCGTAGTTTAAACTGAAAGTTATTTAATAAATACGCTTCCTCTACCTCCAAACGTTGTCCTGCCGTCCTCTGTGCTCCACCCACACATCATCCGCGCTACAGTGGGCCTCCTTAAATAGGGAGCGGTTTACTGGGAAAACACACACAAAACACAGGTTAATTACCGTCAGGTGAAGCGATTCTGCCACTCACCTTCCCCGACTCCCCCCTCCTGTCACAGACCGGCGCTTGACCACGCCCCCGCTGCCACACTCATCTGTCCACAAAACATGTTTCCATTAGCGTTCTGGCTTGTCCACATGATCTTTAGCAAACTGCAGACGAGCAGCAATGTTCTTTTTGGAGAGCAGTGGCTTTCTCCTTGCAACCTTGCCATGCACACCATTGTTGTTCAGTGTTCTCCTGATGGTGGACTCATGAACATTAGCCAATGTGAGAGAGGCCTTCACTTGCTTAGAAGTTACCCTGGGGTCCTTTTGTGACCTCGCCGACTACTACACGCCTTGATCTTGGAGAGATCTTTGTTGGTCGATCACTCCTGGGGAGGGTAACAATGGTCTTGAATTTCCACCATTTGTACACAATCTGTCTGACTGTGGATTGGTGGAGTCCAAACTCTTTAGAGATGGTTTTGTAACCTTTTCCATCCTGATGACCATCAACAACGCTTTTTCTGAGGTCTTCAGAAATCTCCTTTGTTCGTGCCATGATACACTTCCACAAACATGTGTTGTGAAGATCAGACTTTGATAGATCCCTGTTCTTTAAATAAAACAGGGTGCCCACTCACACCTGATTGTCATCCCACTGATTGAAAACACCTGACTCTAATTTCACCTTCAAATTGACTACTAATCCTAGAGGTTCACATACTTTTGCCACTCACAGATATGTAATACTGGACCATTTTCCTCAATAAATAAATGACTAAGTACTAGTGCATCTCAAAAAATTAGAATACCATTAAAAAAAATTTTCATAATTTAATTCAAAAAGGTAAACTTTCATATATTCTATCATTACATGTAAAGTGAAATATTTAAAGCATTTTTTTGTTTTAATTTTGATGATTATGGCTTATAGCTCATGAAAATCAGAAATCCAGTGTCTCAAATTATTAGAATATTCACCAAGATCAATTAAAAAAAAGGATTTACAATACAGAAATGCCCAACTTCTGAAAAGTATATTCATTTATACACTCAATACTTGGTTGGGGCTCCTTTACCATGAATTACTGTATCAATGCGGTGTGGCATGGAGGTGATCAGTCTGTGGCACTGCTGAGAGGTTATTGAAGCCCAGGTTGCTTTGATAGTGGCCTTCAGCGTATCTGTATTTTTGGGTTGGGTGTTTCTCATCTTCCTCTTGACAATACCCCATAGATTCTATATGGGGTTCAGGTCAGGCAAGTTGGCTGGCCAATCAAACACAGTAATATCATGGTCAGCAAACTATTTGGTAGTAGTTTTGGCACTGTGGGTAGGTGCTAAGTCCTGCTGGAAAAGGAAATCAGCATCTCCAAAAAGCTTGTCAGCAGATGGAAGCATGAAGTGCTCTAAAATCTCCTGGTAGATGGCTGTGTTGACTTTGGACTTGATAAAATACAGTGGACCAACACCAGCAGATGACATGGCACCCCAAATCATCACAGACTGTGGAAAGTTCACGCTGGGCTTCAAACAGCTTGGATTCTGTGCCTCTCCACTCTTCCTCCAGACTCTAGAACCGTGATTTCCAAATTAAATGCAAAATGTACTTTCATCTGAAAAGAGGACTTTAGACCACTGAGCAACAGTCCATTTCTTTCTCTCCTTAGCCCAAATAAGACACTTCTGACATTGTCTCTGGCTCAGGAGTAGCTTGATATTAGGAATGCGAAAGTTGTATCCCCTTTCTTGAAGTTGTCTGTTCGTGATGGGTCTTGATACACTGACACCAGCCTCAATCCACTCCTTGTTAAACTCTCCTAAGTTCTTGAATCAACTTTTCTTGACAATCCTCTCAAGACTACGGCCATCCCTGTTGCTTGTGCACCTTTTCCAGCCACCCTTTTCAGCAATGGCCTTTTGTGGCTTACCCTCCTTGTGGAGGGCATCAGTGATCATCTTCTGGACAACAGTCAAGTCAGCAGTCTTCCCCATGATTGTGGTTGTGTGTACTGAACTAGACCGAGAGATACCCTGTGTTCATACTGTTTTACTCAAACTCGAAATGAAATATTCTAATATTTTGAGATGGGTTTTTTTTATGTTTTTGTACTGTATGCCATACTGATTAAAATTAAAATAGAAAAATGCTTGAAACATTTTAGTTTATGTGTAATGAGTCTATAATATATAACATTTTCACTTTCTTAAATAACTGATGGAAAATATTGAACTTTTTCACAATATTCTAATTTTTTGAGATGCACTAGTATAATATTTTTGTCTCATTTGTTTAACTGGGTTCTCCTTATCTACTTTTAGGACTTGTGTGAAAATCTGATGATGTTTTAGGCCATATTTATGCAGAAATATAGAAAATTCTAAAGGGTTCACAAACTTTCAAGCACCACTGTATATCCTCTGCCCTATATACAAAGTTTCAAGATATTATTTGTCACATTTTTCAAGTTGGTCCAGGTGAGCTAAAAATTAAAATGTCTCACATTTCTTAGTATCAAAAGGCACATATACATTACTTAAACAACACATATACCAACTTTCAAGACCATACCACTTATAGTTTTCAAGTTCTGCTCCAGAAACAAAACCTACCCCTAAGACTAACCTGAGAGACTGTCTGAAATTGTTTCCATGGAAATATGAAAAATTTTAATTTCTCAAATTTCTTCATATGAAAAGGCACATCTACATCACCTTGTTAACATGTACAGTATATCCATCCAGCCATCCATTATCTGTAGCCACTTATCCTGTTCTACAGGGTCGCAGGCAAGCTGGAGCCTATCCCAGCTGACTATGGGCAAGAGGCGGGGTACACCCTGGATAAGTTGCCAGGTTATCGCAGGGTTACATTTATACCAAATTTCAAATCCATATCATGAATAGTTTTGGATATATGCTCTGGAAACGAACATTGCTCTTAGAAACTAAGTCAAAATCTATTTTTTATGTAAAAATTTTAAAAAATACTTTTTTCAAAAATACAAAATAGCAAAAGGCACCAGTTCACATGTTGCTTGATATGTATACAAAGTTTCATGAAGATATCTTCAGTAGTTTTAAAGATATGGCCCGGAAACGAAAACGTGACCGGACAGACGGAACCCTTTTCTATATCCCTATTTCTAACTATTTCAGACATTTGACCTTGCCTTGAACCTTGTGTGAACAAGAATCTTGACTGGATGGCTGGTTGGATGGACAATCCCAAAATATAAAGCCTTCGCCACCTAGTGGCAAAGCCATAAAAGTTGTGCATTATGGGAATGTTAACTGCAGAACAAACATACTGGAATCTCATCCCATTCTCATTATCTCTAGCCGCTTTATCCTTCTACAGGGTCGCAGGCAAGCTGGAGCCTATCCCAGCTGACTACGGGCGAAAGGCGGGGTACACCCTGGACAAGTCGCCAGGTCATCACAGGGCTGACACATAGACACAGACAACCATTCACACTCACATTCACACCTACGGTCAATTTAGAGTCACCAGTTAACCTAACCTGCATGTCTTTGGACTGTGGGGGAAACCGGAGCACCCGGAGGAAACCCACGCGGACACGGGGAGAACATGCAAACTCCACACAGAAAGGCCCTTGCCGGCCCCGGGGCTCGAACCCAGGACCTTCTTGCTGTGAGGCGACAGCGCTAACCACTACACCACCGTGCCGCCCCATACTGGAATAAATTAAGGGAAAAAGCATTCTCATTGGTAATTGGTGATAATATCTTTCAAAACAAAGCCTAATGTGTTTATTAATAAGGATACCAGGTGGCTTCTTTAATCATTTAAAGTGCTGATGACACGTTTTTGACATCTTTGGCGATGTTTTATAACATAAAAAGTAATTCCCGATGATCCATATATTAATTCACGAAGGCGCCTATTTTACAAGTTATGATAAAAAACGCGGCTATTTGGGCAAATTTGATGGGGCTGCAGCACCCAGGAGACGAATGAGGAGGAGGAGCTATATGACGTCAGCGAAAGAACCTTCCTCCTAACTTACCAGTTTGTTGTTGATGCGACAGGTGTTCAGTTTATCATTATTAGTATTTTTATTATACATTATTAGACATTATTTTATATATATATATATATATATATATATATATATATATATACACACACATATATATATATATATATATATATATATATATATATATACACACACACACACACATATACATGCATATATATATATATATATATATATATATATATATATATATATATATATACAGTGGTGCTTGAAAGTTTGTGAAACCTATAGAATTTTCTATATTTCTGCATAAATATGATCTAAAACATCATCAGATTTTCATACAAGTCCTAAAAGTAGATAAAGAGAACCCAGTTAAACAAATGAGACAAAAATATTATACTTGGCCATTTATTCATTGAGGAAAATGATCCAATATTACATATCTGTGAGTGGCAAACGTATGTGAACCTTTGCTTTCAGTATCTGGTGTGACCTCCTTGTGCAGCAATAACTGCAACTAAACGTTTGCGGTAACTGTTGATCAGTCCTGCACACCGGCTTGGAGGAATTTTAGCCCATTCCTCCATACAGAACAGCTTCAACTGTGGGATGTTGGTGGGTTTCCTCACATGAACTGCTCGCTTCACGTCCTTCCACAACATTTTGATTGGATTAAGGTCAGGACTTTGACTTGGCCATTCCAAAACATTAACTTTATTCTTCTTTAACCATTCTTTGGTAGAACGACTTGTGTGCTTAGGGTCGTTGTCTTGCTACATGACCCACCTTCTCTTGAGATTCAGTTCATGGACAGATGTCCTGACATTTTCCTTTAGAATTCACTGGTATAATTCAGAATTAATTGCTCCATCAATGATGGCAAGCCGTCCTGGCCCAGATGCAGCAAAACAGGCCCAAACCATGATACTACCACCACCATGTTTCACAGATGGGATAAGGTTCTTATGCTGGAATGCAGTGTTTTCCTTTCTCCAAACATAACGCTTCCCATTTAAACCAAAAATTTATATTTTGGTCTCATCTGTCCACAAAACATTTTTCCAATAGCCTTCTGGCTTGCCCACGTGATCTTTAGCAAACTGCAGACGAGCAGCAGTGTTCTTTTTGGAGAGCAGTGGCTTTCTCCTTGCAACCCTGCCATGCACACCATTGTTGTTCAGTGCTCTCCTGATGGTGGACTCATGAACATTAACATTAGCCAAGGTGAGAGAGGCCTTCAGTTGCTTAGAAGTTACCCTGGGGTCCTTTGCGACCTTGCCAACGATTACACGCCTTGCTCTTGGAGTGATCTTTGTTGGTCAAACACTCCTGGGGAGGGTGACAGTGGTCTTGAATTTCCTCCATTTGTACACAATCTGTCTGACTGTGGATTGGTGGAGTCCAAACTCTTAAGAGATGGTTTTGTAACCTTTTCCAACCTGATGAGCATCAACAATGCTTTTTATGAGGTCCTCAGAAATCTCCTTTGTTCGTGCCATGATATACTTCCACAAACATGTGTTGTAAAGATCAGACTTTGATAGATCCCTGTTCTTTAAATAAAACAGGGTGCCAACTCACACCTGATTGTCATCCCATTGATTGAAAACACCTGACTCTAATTTCACCTTCAAATTAACTGCTAATCCTAGAGGTTCACATACTTTTGCCACTCACAGATATGTAATATTGGATCATTTTCCTCAATAAATAAATGATTAAGTTCAATATTTTTGTCTCATTTGTTTAACTGGGTTCTCTTTATCTACTTTTAGAACTTGTGTGAAAATCTGATGATGTTTTAGGTCATATTTATACAGAAATATAGAAAATTCTAAAGGGTTCACAAACTTTCAAGCACCACTGTGTATATATATATATATATATATATATATATATATATATATATTATGCCTTCGCGTTGTGTTGCCGGCTTTTGCTCCAAACCCCACAAGGATGGGGTAAGTTTATTCAAGTTTCCCAGAGATCCCGAGGTGCATGCGAAGTGGGTGAAGCAAGTCAGGCACACTCGTGACAAGTGGGAGCCCTCACCAACATCCGTCCTGTGCTCTGAACACTTCGATTTGGATTGTTTTGACACCCTTCCCAGCTTAAAGGAATCTCTTGGGTGTTCAGTTCAGCACAAATGTGTGCTGCTACCATCAGCAGTGCCTACAGTATTCCGGAGGGGGTCTACTAGTAGCTATGCCGGATCCAGCAGTCGCCTGGGACAAGGCGACTCCTCCAAAGACAGTCTAACTGTCAGAACATGTGTTGAGAAATGACATAAGATAAAGGTACATAGAGCTATAGAGTGCTCCGACATGATGCTAAAAATAGTAACCATGCGGTCTGCGCGGCCATCTTGGAAGTGACTCGCTCCAGAGCGCTCATAGAGTACACATCATGGAGTACACATTCATGATAATCATAAATATAATCATAAAGTCGGCGTGATATCAGTCATGTATTTGCTTGTGAAAGCTTGTTTCTCAAAGCAAACACTGAGGGAAAGCTAACTTAGCCAGACAAGTAGGCTACAGATTGTCATTTGCTTACGCTGATGTAGGTTATCAAATATTTTGCTTCATTCAAGGATAAAACTAAGAAGCCATAAACTAGAAGACATGCCTGCCAATATTATCCTAAATGTATCACGGATCAGGCATAGTCGTAAGCTTATTATGTTAGCCGTTTGCATGCTCCATTAGGAACTATGTATTCAGTGTAGCATACGGCTTACATGATATAAGCAGTGTTTACACATGCAAGACAACAATACACAATATTAAAATATTGATTCCGTAACATTTTGAACAAATACGGGTTGACCTACCAATCCTTGTTATCCAACCTTGTGGTGTTCAATGCTGGGCTGTCTGCCTGTCCGCTGTCCATGTCGGAGTTGCTCTCAGATTGCACAGTAACAGGGTCAAACCTGTACGGTTGGATGCACCCGTGTTCGTCATCACTTGATTCTTCCGATCTATCCCACTCACAACACAATTCTAGACTCCCAGAAGAGGAAGAGCTAGAGAGTTCACCGGCGTTTTCATGTGCCATTTCCATTGAGTAGACAGCCAGTGAACCGCAGCGTGTTCTTCCGCTGACGTCACAACATGGCCGCGAGCCACGGACCCAGTTTTCTTGCGCTGTGCAATTAAAAGTTGGATATTCGCGTAACAACAGCTTCTTTTCACGTAATTATAACAGAAATCTAACATGTTTGCCATGTTGTATAGTTTATTTAAGAAATTACATAGAGTCATGTTCGTGTCATCAGCCCTTTAAAAGTATCAAAAGTATTCATCTATAAACATTACAGTGGAGGCAGCACGGTGGTGGAGTGGTTAGCACTGTCACCTCACAGCCCAGTGGCCAATGGGGGCCTTTCTGTGTGGAGTTTGTATGTTCTCCAGGCGCTCCGGTTTCCCCCACAGTCCAAAGACATGCAGGTTAGGCTGATTGGTGGCTCTAAATTGACTCAAGGTGTGAATGGTTGTTTGTCTCTATGTGTCAGCCCTGCAATGATCTAGCGACTTGTCCAGGGTGTACCCCGCCTCTCACCCATAGTCAGCTGGGATGCCCAATGTCAGGTATGCCCAATGTCACCTGAATAAGTAGGAACAGTATACATATTGCACTGAGTACAAGCAGGGACTCTGGCAAAACTAACTATGACAGCATAACTAAAAGGGGAGGGCCAGAAGGCAACACAGGCATAAGGGAGCCCCAGAACATAAAGCAGCCAGCCACTACACCATCAACAAACTCAAGTGAGCAAGCAAGTGGGGGACTGACAGCATACATACATCCCAGTTTACCAAAACACTCTATGTCTGAGGGCCCTCCAGATTTACTCCTTTACCTCATAAACATCATTAACAAAAGGCTTGACTAAACAGATATGTTTTCAGCCTAGACTTAAATGCTGAGACTGTCTGATTCCCGAACATTACTTGCAAGGCTGTTCCATAACTGTGGGGCAGATAGCCTGCACCTTTTGATCCAAGTCGGCGTGGCGGGTCATAGAGGACCAGAAATTCACTCAGGTACTGTGGTGCAAGACCATTCAGTGCTTTAAAGGTCAATAGTAGTATTTTATAATCAATACGAAATTTGATTGGGAGCCAATGCAGTGTGGATAAGACAGGCGTCATGTGGTCATATTTTCTAGTTCTAGTAAGGACTCTTGCTGCTGCATTTTGAACTAACTGGAACTTGTTTATTCACTTATTGGAACATCCAGACAGTAAGGCATTACAATAATCCAACCTGGAGGTAACAAAAGCATGAACTAGTTTTTCCACGTCATGTAGTGACATTAAATTTCTTATCTTAGCAATATTTCTGGAATGAAAGAAAGCTATCCTGGTAATGTTATCAATGTGAGTTTCGAATGAAAGACTGGGGTCCATAATCACTCCGAGGTCTTTTACTGCTGCACATGAAGAAACAGAAAGGCCATCCAGAGTTACTGTGTAATCAGAAAACTTACTTCTAGCTGAATGTGGTCCTAGTACGAGTACTTCAGTCTTGTCAGAGTTAAGCAGAAGGAAGTTAATAAGCATCCAGTGTCTAATGTCCTTCACACATTCCTCAATTCTATTAAGCTGGTGACTCTCATCAGGTTTTGCAGAAACATACAACTGTATGTCATCAGCATCTCATCTTTATCTCATTATCTCTAGCCGCTTTATCCTGTTCTACAGGGTCGCAGGCAAGCTGGAGCCTATCCCAGCTGACTACGGGCGAAAGGTGGGGTACACCCTGAACAAGTCGCCAGGTCATCACAGGGCTGACACATAGACACAGACAACCATTCGCACTCACATTCACACACACACACATCACATCACATTATCTCTAGCCGCTTTATCCTTCTACAGGGTCGCAGGCAAGCTGGAGCCTATCCCAGCTGACTACGGGCGAAAGGCGGGGTACACCCTGGACAAGTCGCCAGGTCATCACAGGGCTGACACATAGACACAGACAACCATTCACACTCACATTCACACCTACGGTCAATTTAGAGTCACCAGTTAACCTAACCTGCATGTCTTTGGACTGTGGGGGAAACCGGAGCACCCCGAGGAAACCCACGCGGACAACATGCAAAATCCACACAGAAAGGCCCTCGCCGGCCACAGGGCTCGAACCCGGACCTTCTTGCTGTGAGGCGACAGCACTAACCACTACACCACCGTGCCGCCCCTGTCATCAGCATAACAGTGGAAACTAATACAATGTTTACGAATAATATCACCCAGAGGTAACATAAAGAAAAAAGCAGTGGACCCAAGACAGAACCTTGTGGAACACCAAACTTTACTTCAGTATGTATAGAAAAATCACCATTTACATCAACATACTGATAGCGATCAGTTAAATAAGACCTGAGCCAGGAGAGGGCCATTCCCTTAACTCCCACAAGATTTTCTAGTCAATCCAGAAGAATGGAATGATCAATGGTAACAAATGCTGCACTAAGGTCAAACAACACAAGCAGCGAGACATAGCCCTGATCAGATGCCAACAGTAGATCATTTACTACTTTAACCAGAGCTGTCTCTGTGCTATGATTAGGTTTAAATCCTGACTGATACATTTAATGGATGTTATTCCTATGTAAATATGAGCATAACTGCTGTGCCACAGCTTTTTCAAGGATCTTGGAGATAAAGGGGAGGTTTGATATTGGCCGATAATTGGACAGTTGACAGGGATCAAGGTCAGGTTTTTTAATCGGGGTTTGATAACTGCTAGTTTAAAGGATTTGGGTACATAGCCGATCCTCATCTCATCTCATCTCATCTCATCTCATCTCATCTCATTATCCCTAGCCGCTTTATCCTTCTACAGGGTCGCAGGCAAGCTGGAGCCTATCCCAGCTGACTATGGGCGAAAGGCGGGGTACACCCTGGACAAGTCGCCAGATCATCACAGGGCTATAGCCGATCCTAAGAGAAGAATTTATTATTTTTAGAAGCGGTTCAATTACTTCAAGTATCTGTTTGAATAGACATGTAGGTAAGGGATCTAGTACACAAGTTGAGGCTTTTGATGGCGAGATTAATAAAAGTAGTTCAATTTCTCTAAGGGGAGTAAAACATTCTAATTGCTGATCTGATACAGTTATATTATTAACTACAGGGTCACTTACATTGTCTGACCTTAAATTAGAAGTTTTAATTTTTTGTCGGATATTCTCAATTTTGTCATTAAAAAAATTCATGAAGTCGTTGCTACTACATACTACAGGTGTGCATGTTTCTATATTGGACTTATTCCTGATTAATTTTGCTACAGTATTAAATAGGAATCTAGGATTATTTTTGTCATCTTCTATTAGGGAGGAGAGATATGTTGATCTAGCAGCACTAAGAGCTTTTCTATACTTCAGGAAGCTCTCCTTCCACGCTAATTTGAATAATACCAATTTTGTTTGATGCCATTTACATTCCAATTTTCGAGTGATCTGTTTTAAAGTGCGAGTGTCATCATCATCCCAGGGTGCTAATTTTTTGTCTCTGACCATTTTCCTTTTAAGAGGAGCTACGTTATCTAAAGTATAGCGGAACATTGACTCTAAGCATTCAGTTGCCTGATCAAGTTCTGCAGGGGCTGACAGTGACCCAATCAAAGTTGATAACTCTGGGAGATAATTTATAAAGCTCTGTGCAGTAGTTGACATGAATGTACATTTAATACAGTAGCGTGGTGCATATATTATTACTCAGGTATATTTTGAATGAGATGAGATAATGATCTGAGATAACTTCAGACTGTGGAAGTATTTTCTATGTTTAACCCGAATGTTAGTATTAGATCGAGGGTGTGACCACCACTATGACATTCTGATTAACCCCTACTGAATCTAAAATGGACACAAACACTGTTTTCAAAGGGTCTTCTGGGTTAATGAAGTGAATATTAAAATCTCCGACAACCAAAGCTTTGTCTAAGGAAATAACCAGATCTGAGACAAAATCTGCAAATTCAGAAAGAAACTCAGAATATGGCCCCGGGGGCCTGTAAATAATAAGTAATGGAATTAACTGGGTAGACCTATTTTTCGAGGCTACATACATTATATGAGTATGAAGAACTTCAAATGTATTAAATTTATGACTTGGTTTTTGTGTTACACCTAGATAATCATTATAAATAACCACAACGCCTCCTCCTCTGCCAGTTAGACAATGCTGGTGTATATAACTGTATCCAGGAGGACAAGCTTCATTTAATGCTATATATTCATTTGGCTTAATCCATGTTTCAGTTAAACAAAGTACATTAAACTCCTGATCAGTAATGAGTTCATTAACCATTAGCGCTTTAGATGTAAGAGATCTAATATTTAATAGCCCCACCTTTAGATCAAAGGTGCTAGCAGCAGCTGTACAGTCAGTATGATCTAATTTTATATTGATTAGGTTACTGGAACAAACTCTCTGAATATTTCTACTTTTTTGTTGAGCTCAGGGAACAGACACAGTCTCGATGTAGTGGACCCTGAGTGACGACTCTGTGCAGCTAGCAGACAGTCGGTTTAGCCTGTTCGTCTGCTCCCTGGCCTTGGCTCTGGATTGTCAGAAATTAACTAGGCCTGTTCTGAGACTATGACCTATGCTGCAGGAAATGAGAGCAGCACCTTCCCAAGTGGGATGGATACCGTCTCACCCTAACAGGCCAGCAGTGCCCTCAAAATTAGCCCGATTATCTATAAAGCCCACACTGTTTTCAGAGCACCACCTGGACAACCAGCAGTTCAGCGACCATAACCTGCTGTAAGCTACATCGCCACACTGCATTGGGATGGGGCCAGAGCATACTACAGCATCGGACATCGTCTTTGCTAATTTAAACACCTCTACAAAGTTACTCTTAGTAACCTCAGACTGACGAAGGTGTATATCATTAGCTCCTGCATGGATAACTATCTTTGAGAACCTGTGGTTGCCTAGGACCCTAAGATTATCTGCTATGTCCGGCACCCTGGCTCCTGGTATACACCTGACTAAAGCTGCTGGTGCCCCTAAAGGCTATAATGAGAGCTCTTTCAGGTTTCTCAGTGGGTGCATCACTAAGGAGAGCAAACCTGTTTGACACATGATGCGGAGAGGAGTGGTGCTCCTGTGGGCGAGCCTCAGCGGTAGCTTTGGCTCTACACTTATGCTGCCGATCCGTCACCCATTCGCCCCGCTGTAAGGGCTCTAATGCCGGAGTTGAGGCATTACTAACTCCACCTAGGGCATCCAGACTTTCCCCTACAGAAACTACACTGTTCTCATCCTCACTGGCCTTCTCTAAAGCCTGGATACGCGCGTCTAACACTGTAATCTTCTCTGTCAGAGAGCTAGCTAATCTGCACTTATCACAAATAAAGCTATCGCTAGCAACTGAGGAAGAATGACTAAACATCCTGCACTCAGCACACTGAACAGGCTGAAGGTGTGCCAAGATGAAAGGATTCACGTACCTTAATTGAAGATCTGTTGATATTAAAGCAGATCTGATGTGGATGGCCTCTGCTTGTGGTCTTTACGCAGGAAGAGAAAAAAAGAAAGCTTCCGGTCTTGGCGTTCTTCCGGAAAAAAAATAGAGAAAAAAACGGAAAAAGGAAAGCGAAAGTCGAAAGTACAAAAAGGAAAGTGAAAGTACAATAAAAAAAACGAAGAGGATACTGGAAAATTGTTTGTAGAAAAACATTTTAAAAAGTAGCATTTAACGCCAACACTCGCAGAAAAAAGACTCGTTGCAAACAACTCGGGAACCAGGAAGTACGTAGCACAGCTACGCATGGCTACTGTACAAGTAAATAATTTAATATGCATGCTCAGTAACTGTCACTGGTTCCCCTTCACACAATCTAGCCTATGAAAGCTGAAGCAGATATTTCACAGACAGATAAAGACTTTCAGGTTAACTTCAGGTTAACACTGATATGATCCAAATGATCATAGTCTAACAGCAAATGTTCATAAATTACAATCACTTAATTTTTCATCCCTATGCTATTTAAATTTTAAGACAACAATTATTAATTTTCAAGAGGTGCATTTTAAAAATAAACTATTCTGCAACCAATTGCAAACCATTCCACTGGCCAATCAAGTACTTCACCTTGTGCAAGACTAAGGTGGTGTTTACATTAGACCAGGGGTTCTCAACCTTTTGCAACCTGGGCCCCACCAAAGCTGGTTCATTGCAGTTGGGGGCCCCTCTTCTCGCCCCGCCTCCATCCCCCCCCAAACACACTCACCCGCAGTGACGCCACCCGACCTACAGCACCTTATATCGACCGATAGATAGATAGATAGATAGATAGATAGATAGATAGATAGATAGATAGATAGATAGATAGATAGATAGCCCTGGGCTAGATTATTATTATTATTATTATTAGTAGTAGTAGTAGTAGTAGTAGCAGTAGCAGCAGTAGTAGCATTATCCATTCCATAGAAATACATAGGCCTATTATCATTATTAGGCTATTGTTATAATTGGCAGTAGCACCACATTTCTAATCTGCTTTCGGGCATTATTATAATTATAATTATTATAATAATAATAATTATTATTATTATTATTATGGCCTATTATCATTACTAAGCTGTTGGCAGTAGTACAAGACTTATGTTCTTTCAGGCATTATTATTATTATTATTATTATTATTGCTGTTATTGGTTGTTGATATTATTATTATTATTATTATTATTATTATTATTATGCTATTATTATTAATAGGCATTATTATTATTATTATTATTATTATTATTATTATTATTATTAGTGTTTTTATTAGGTATTTTATTAGGCTTATCATTAGCTGGCTATTGATATCATTGGGAATTGGGACCAGGCGTGAATTTAGGTTTTACTTTTTACTGTGCCTTTGTGATCTGCATTTGCGTTAATGCGAGACCTGAGCCTGCTTTGCCTTACAAAGATCCTCGATTCTTGGCGAAATGTTTGACAAGCACAGTCTCAAGTCATCCTCAATTTGCGCACGATTGCGATATTTCGTTTTGAGCGCAGTCATTTTTGAAAATCCTGCCTCACACAAGTAGGTCGATGCGAATGGGATGAGCAGTTTCAAGGCTACGTCACACAGTTGCGGGTACTCCTGCATCAATGCTGCCCAGAATGTCGAAAGAGGGCATGAGGTGAAGACTGCCTTAAGTCTACTGTCACTCTTCAGCTCAATAAGCTGTTCCTGCATGTCAACTGGAAGTTCGTCAGCAGTACACACAAATGGATCTCGAACCCACGCAAAAGAGCGATAATCCTCTGTGAAGTATGCCGCAAACTGTTTTCTCATTACCGACAGGTGCTCTGACGCTGCTTGAAAGACAGATGAGAAATCGTGGGAAGTGCCTGCATTACTGATAAAGTCTGCAAGGCTTGGAAACATATCACAGTTCCCCCGACTGATGCGGCCACACCAGAGGTCAAGTTTTTGCTTGAAGGCATCCACTTTCTCTACGAGAAGCAAAATGTGAGTTTCTCGGCCTTGCAAAGACAGGTTCAAGCCATTCAAGCTGTCAAATATATCGACCAAATAGGAGAGACACACCAGCCACAAAGGGTCATCCAGATTTTTCGCCAGGTCTGAATTGATTTGTGTCAAAAAACGCTTCTCCTCATCTCGCAGCTCATACTAACATTGTAACACCCGCCCCCTGGACAGCCAGCGAACCTCAGTGTGCAGAAGCAGCTGTTCGTGCTCTGACCCCATCTCCTGACAGAGGACCTCAAACAAGCGAGAGTTTAGCGGCCGTGACTTGATGAGGTTGATCATTTTTACTGATTGGTTCAGCACGGATTCCAACAGAGACGGCATTTGTTTTGCAGCGAGTGCTTCGCGATGAACCATGCAATGGGTCCATTTTACAAGTGGAGCTACCTGCTTAACGCGAGCAGCTAGACCTTGCTCACGGCCCGTCATTGCTCGTGCGCCATCCGTGCACAAGCCAACGCATCGGTCCCACGCCAACCCATTCTCGCGAATAAATGAATCAAGGACATTCAAGATGGCCTCTCCAGTTGTGTGTGACTGAAGAGGGCGGCAAAAAAGGACATCCTCCTCAATTAATTTATCCCTGACATACCTGACATATGTAAGAAGCTGTGCCTGTCCAGCAATATCGGTAGACTCATCCAACTGCAAGGCATAGTATGGACTATTTTTAATAAACTGTATTAATTGCTCTCTGATATCATTGGACATATCAGCAATTCTCCGAGCAACTGTGTCATTTGAAAGTGGCACGGTGCCTAATTTGGCTGCTGCACTATCCCCGAAGAATATTCTGCACATGTCCTGCGCAGCTGGCAAAACGAATTTCTCGGCATCAGTGTGCGGTTTGCCTAGCTTACCTATTCTTTTTGCCACCACATATGATGCCTCCAGGCACTGCTTAGATACAGTGCTGTGCACGGAAATTGTTGCCTGTTGCTGATGCAGGCCATCACGCTTTCTTTGAAAGTATTCAAGCGGTTTGTCCTTCAGGCCAGCATGCTTCATTTCAAGGTGCCTTTTAAGTTTGCATGGCTTCATGCTTTCGTTTGCCAGCACCTCGGCACACACGACACATTGAGGACGAAGATCAGAGGTGACAGTAAAACCAAACTGCAGGTATGATTCATCGTACCTCCGAAGCTTTCTCGCAGCTGGTGGTAGACCTACGTCAGTTGTCTTGGGTTTTTTGACAAGAAATCTATCCATTTTGTTAAAGTATTTGTGAATAAACGTGTGTAATAAAGTTGTAACGATAAGTCTGTAGTAGGCTAAGTCTGTAGTAGGCTAAGGGGGCTAACCAGAGGGAACGTATGGGGCTTATCAGTGAGAAACACGATCGATATCTTTATTCGGGGATTTTATAGTTGCAAATTTTAACGAGGTGTGAATAGTGTACTTACTCGTGTGAGTGTGTGTGTGTGTATGTTAGTGTGTGTGTGGGGGGGGGACAGTTGGATTTTTCACACGCAGGGTGAAAAAGGCAAAGGGGTAGTAGACTAGCAGTAAGAAAACAACAAAAACAACAAATTATTTGGGTAGAGCTGAAATGGGGAAAGCAAAAATACAGTGTGGGGTAGTAGTCTTTAAAAAGACTGTTTGGGTTTTGCGCTGTATCGATGGATTGATGATAGCAGACTAGCGAGAGTCGGCACGAGTTAACTCGGCAAGAAACCAGACTAGTGTGTGTGTGGCAAGCACTCACACGGTGGCCACGGTATGCAGACTCACTCACGTGACGTTGCGTCATGTTCGCGTCACGGGCTTAAAATAACCTACACACAAGATTTTATGATAGATTGATGATAGATTTTATAATAGTACTGATTTGTATGTAATAGTCCAATGTCCTGCATTTTGACATGGGTAAATGTGTTGCATCTGCTTAGCTACTATAGCCTGTTAGCCCCAGATTTTTTTTTTCCTCCATACATGAAGCCTACTCACGACCCCCCTGGAGTACCTCCGCGCCCCACCAGGGGGGCGCGCCCCCCTGGTTGAGAACCACTGGGATAGACAAAACTAAAGTTCTTTTCATAGATCAGGCATATCTTGGATGATTGATTCCGTCTGGGTCAAGTAACGATTTGCACAAATTTGTTTTACCTCAAAACTTCCATGTCCTGGACAAACACAATGCAAATGGCAGTTCCAACAGAGAAAAGGAAAATTGAAGAAATGATGCATTTTCACATTCTTCTTTCCAATGTTAAAAATGATTGATGACTGAGAATGTGAAAAGAATATGGCTTAACTTTGACTATGCCCAGAGGCTATCCACCAAAAACTCTGATCAGGTAAAAAGGGGATTAGTCAGGGAAACAACCAAGAGGCCAAGAATAAGTCTGAAGGAGCTGGAAAGATCCACAGCTCTGATGGGAGCAGCTGTTCACAGGACAATCCATAAAATCTCTTTAGTTCCAGGTTGTAACACTACAAATTGCAAAAGGTTTCGAAGTGGGTGAATACTTATGCAAACCTCTAAGTTTTCTGCAGCCCACCATAAATATTTTTCTTCTATTCTGCCTTCTATTTTAGCACCTTTTACAGGAAACCTTTTAGTAACCCAGATTAGAGGAGGTCTTTTATGTCCTTTTGTTCTGATAAGACACCAATGTTCAAGTAATCAATATTTTTTTTAATATTGACTTCCATAAATGCAAACCAGATCAGCTTGTCTACTGACTAAAAATGTATACACTCACTAAATATCACCTTAACTACATATCTTCCTTAATCAGCTGCAAATGTCTGAAATCATCTTAAAAGTTGGCATGAACATCTAAAGGGAACACGATACATATTATCATCATAAATAAGAATAATAAGAGGAAGAAGTTAAAATTCTATAGCGCCTTTCAGTCTCTCAAGGCCACTTTACAAGGAGAATCACACACACAGTCTACAGAACTCCAGAAGCAAAATTCAGGTTTTACTTTAAGTAATCAGAGTGGAAGATCAGGTCACACAAGACCTAAAACCAAGAATCAAACATCAGTATAAAGCATGCTATTACTATCATCAAACTCACTCTCAGTTTTCAGTCCCATGTTTTACAGTACAGTCAGTGTGACTGTGCACATTGCTGTAATTTTACTTTACACTTGAGCCCTGGTTGCTGATCTATGAGGTTGGCAAAGAACAATCAATCAATGGGTATTTCCATGTTCTGGCTTTGTTTAAATAAGCACCCCCATACCCTAGGGAAATGAGAGTTCCACTATGTAAAGTCCTACCATTCTGTAATCTTTGTGGATGCTCAAGAAAATTTTGCATAAGAAATCAGAAATTTCCAGAGTTCACTCCCCAGTTAAGACCTACAGAAAACTTGATACTGGCAGCAAAGATCAGAACTGTACAGAGCTACTGAAGAAACAACAGCCTTCACATCTTCGCTTCACAGGTATGATTTGAGGCTGGACTCTTTATCATGGTGAAATTTCATTTTGGTTATGTTTTCATGTCTCTCCTTCTATAGTTTTTACTTGCATGGTCAAAAGCGTATACTGCACAAACTGTATGAGGTATGATAAACCATTGCACAGACACTGTAATGGTCAGGTGCAATTAAAAAAAAAAGAAGGGGGGGGGGGGGGGGTCCAAACTTCCCACTGGCACTCTGGAAAGTGTTAATGGTATTTTCAGGGAGAAAATGTGTCTGGGTTGGACAATTATTGTGCTGCATATTTTATACTTGACACTATTTATACTTATAGTTGATAAATATAGTATAATATTTATAATATATTTCAGTCCTAAAGTTATACACTGAGATTATAGCAAAATTAGCATTAAAATGCTTATACTATTTAAAAGATTATTGTGGGGTCTCAGATGTTATACGTAAATTATCTGTTGCTATCCCTTCTTCTCTTCTAATCATGATGAGGATTAACTGATAATGTACATCAGTATTCTGAAATGGACACAAACCTATTTTTGACACCCACAGCTACTCGTCCACCATGAAACTGGTTCTTTTTCTCTTTTGTCTCACTGGTGAGTAGATTTTTTTTTTATTTAGCCCACTCACTGCATAAATATCTTACCAACTGAAAATATTTCATATTTTAGAGATAATAATTATGACATTGTCGTATATTAAGCAATAAAAAGACCATTAAGCCTTTCTGAACATGTTTACTAACCTTCAGCTTAAAATTGTCCTTAATCTATTGGCAAATAATTTTTTGTCAAAAAATTATTTGCCTATAAAGAGAAATATAAGTTGAATTTGCCTATATTCAAGATATTTTTACTTGCTAAGAGATTTTTGTTGTGCTATTTTGCTAATAAATTTATTTATTAAAGATGGTATCGCTATATCTGTTTTTTTTTTCACAATAAAAGGATGAACAGGTTATTGAATAGACTTTGTGGTCAGTATTGCAGTAGGACATGATACCAAAATGTGAAAAATACTACATTTTAAATTCATCTATCTTTTCCACATATGAAGCACAACCTCATACCATTGCTATTATAGTGGTGGTATACTGGTGGTAGCATTGTTTCACTTTATTATTTCTGTCTTCTTTGTCTTTAATAACTCTTTCTCTTCCTTTTCTTCTCATCTATGTTCTACTTATCATAACTGGAGGTGGATGTGGAGGGGTGCTACACAACTCACTTTTGTCAAAAAAAAAAAATCCTTAACTCACATGGTCTACTTAACACCTACTATCAGGAGCATAAAACAAAATGACAAGTGTGACAAGCAATCAAAAAAGAAACAAGTTAGAAAGAATGGATAAACACTCAGAAACAAAAAGGCACAAACACTGTGGAAGGAGACATAAAAAAGCTTTGTTTATGACCTGCTACAGAAGCAGATATCTTGTCCAAAGGTCTGACAAACATAAGGTTCACAGCAAAGAGCATAAAATATACCTCCAAGTCTCCAAGAAAGATAGTAAAATAAATTGTTAATAATCTGAGAACATTACCTATCGCACACAAAAATGTTTCCAGATGTTTACAAAAGGAGAAGTCATGCAGAATTTGTGAAGAAGTCAATTTCAAAAGTAAATCCTGATATTTAACTGATTATGACAATATGAATGAGTGTCTGACAGCATGGAAAGGATCCCTTTTGTAAAATCAGAAAAAAATCCCATGTGATAATTGGCTACAGGCACTCAATGTGGCGCTGCATCAGAGACCAGAAGGAGAGAATGACAAAACAATGCATGTAGAAAGTCATTTTCTACAGTTTCCTTACAGTTATTGAAGTAAACACATACACAGGTGTATCTCTGTAGGGATCCTTTCAATGTTGTCAGGCATTTATAAGAACATTACAAATCTGTCAATGGCCAAAACATGCGCTGTTTGCCCCATAGGATTACATTATGTAGCTGTTTTGAGATTGCCAGTGATGGCATTCTAACTCAATATTGGACCAATATCAATAGTTTTTGTGCCTAGTAAATATTTGTACCCAAACAGATGGAAAAACATAGGGCCCAGGTTTTTAAAAAAAATCCCATCTTTTTCCTTTTAATGCTCACATGTAGCAATTTATCATATTGATGCCCTAAAACCAAATCACATTTGTTGTGTACTGCTGAACCCAACATAAGAGTGTTCCACAGTGAATAAGATCTAGGGTCCTAAACATCCACTTAGACCTCTGACCACTTCTGGTCATAACCAAGCCCAGTTTTCTGTTTGGAGAAATAAAAATAAATAAATAAATAAATAAATAAAAATTCCTGAAAATGGATGACACTAAATTTGTTTGGATGAATAAGTTTCATAATTAACTAATGCTGGGATACAGAAATCTACCAGTTAATCTATACACAAGTGAAGAATGTCACCACAACAAAACAACCTGTGCTACAGTACATGTCACAAATTATAAGGTTAATTTATCACATTCCATCATAAACCATTAGTTAATGATGTTGTTAAACTTGTACAGTTTCTCAGAAAGGTTCTAAAGCATCTTGACACGCAACATGTCTTCTTGACAGGCTATGCTTATGAACATGATCCTGTTTAAAAAAAATAAATTGCCTGTTATGTAGGGCATCATGCTTACCATTTCCTTTGCTGCTTGACAGTACTCAGAACAAAACCTTTTTGGCTTAATCTTGAAAAGTCAAGGCAAATCTTTAACCTACTGGTTGTTAAATTGGTAGATTTTTGAGTTAATAAAGAAACTTGGGAGATCAAACATATCGCAGTAAAGACTGCTAAAAGACCGTTCAGCAAAACAAATGTGTATTGTTTACTTTTGGTAAGACTGCTAAAAGACCGTTCAGCAAAACAAATGTGTATTGTTTACTTTTGGTTTACTTTCACTGACTCACCGTTAAAGAAACTCATCTTGACTCAGGTGTTCTGTTTGTATAAAATATAAAAATATTGCCAACAGGTATTGTGCCAATCACCCTGTCCACCATCGCTCACAAGTATCATCTGATCATGACGCCGATGACGTGGTCAGCTGCAAAGAATTACTGCAGAGAAACGTATGATGACCTGGCTGCAATCCAAAGTGTTAATAACTGGTTTAGGATAGTAGCAGAAGCATGGAGAAAATTTATGATTTTCCCTGCCTGGATTGGACTATATAACAACGTGGACAGCTGGCGTTGGTCCTATAATGACCTCCCGTTGAAGAATATAACTCTGAGCAACTGGTATTTTACTGAGCTTAATAATGGGAATGAAGCATGTGGTGCAATTGATTTCAACGGATACTGGTTTGATGTTCACTGCACATCCCTGAAGTCTTTCATCTGCTATAACTGTGAGTCACCATCTTAATTTGTTTCTCATCTCATCTCATTATCTCTAGCCGCTTTATCCTTCTACAGGGTCGCAGGCAAGCTGGAGCCTATCCCAGCTGACTACGGGCGAAAGGCGGGGTACACCCTGGACAAGTCGCCAGGTCATCACAGGGCTGACACATAGACACAGACAACCATTCACACTCACATTCACACCTACGGTCAATTTAGAGTCACCAGTTAACCTAACCTGCATGTCTTTGGACTGTGGGGGAAACCGGAGCACCCGGAGGAAACCCACGCGGACACGGGGAGAACATGCAAACTCCGCACAGAAAGGCCCTCGCCAGCCCCGGGGCTCGAACCCAGGACCTTCTTGCTGTGAGGCGACAGCGCTAACCACTACACCACCGTGCCGCCCTAATTTGTTTCTATTTAGTGATTTGCAACATGAACAGATGTAGGATTTTAACCAGTTCATTAAGATTGCTCTGGTGCATTACTAGGAATGAGCTTTGTAATCCATCCATCCATTATCTGTAGCCGCTTATGCTGCTCAGGGTTGCGGGTAAGCTGGAGCCTATCCCAGCTGACTATGGGTGAGAGGCGGGGTACACCCTGGACAAGTCGCCAGATCATTGCACGGCTGACACATAGAGACAAACTAATTGTTCACACTCACGTTCACACCTACGGTCAATTTAGAGTCACCAGTTAACCTAACCTGCATGTCTTTGGACTGTGGGAGAAACCGGAGCACCCGGAGGAAACCCACGCGGACACGGGGAGAACATGCAAACTCCACACAGAAAGGCCCCTGTCGGCCACTGGGCCGAAAGTGTTAACCACTACACCACCGTGCCGCCTGAGATTTGTAATATAAGGTATCATTCTCCTATGTTATTTTAATCTTTTTCATAGTCATAAATGTATTTCATTGAAACGTTATTCAAATTGAAATATTGTTTGATAGCCTGTACTTTAAATGATTAGGCAAAAAAAAAACCTCAAATGTCATCACCAAGTGCTATCTGAAATCCATCTTAAACACATGAACACATCACACTTGCCTCTTTAATTATACCGATCAGAAAAACAATAGTGATTTTAGTTTGCATATTTCCTAATCCCTTCAAAATTAGTTTCTATGCCACTACCAGCAAAACATATGACATGCTTCTTACATCAAGCACAGCACACAGATGTTGATTTTAATCCAAGTTTCAGACTTTGCTCAAGTCAACTGCGATAGAAACTGAAGTTCACATCTACAGTATATGACTTTACAGTAACTGCCTTCAGATGGCTATGCTACAGATGTGGTGTTAATTCTGGACAGTGTGAAAATGTTGAGCAGTAGTGTACTGCGGGCCGTTACCATATTATTGTTTCCAAGTTCATATGGGCTGAATGAAACAAGGCCAGGGACTGGATGTGTCCCATGGGCTTTATGTTTCACACATATGCCAAAACTTTTTGGACTATTAAGTAAGCATGTATCAAGGCAATTAGTGTCCCATTCGCAAAGTTTGTGCTCTCTACCTCTGGTGCTGATACCTAATGCGTAAGAAGCAGTCGAGATCATCATGAATATTCAATGGAAATATTGCTCCACAGAGGAGCAAAATTCATCTTGCTGGCATTTTGAAGTCAATATTCGAGACAACAAAATTCAAGCTGACACATTACAATTTCTACATAATCACACTGTTGAGCGGTCTTTATTCCTGATCCTGGAAAACAGCAGCCCTCTATACTTTAAAATATTCCCTGCTTTAATGAACAGCTCAAACATGTTCTTTTGTTGCTTAGTTGATTTTGGTGTCTCCAGCTGCCCATTAGTTAAGGAAACAATGATATAATACTGATACTATGACTGTATGTCTCTGAAGGTTTTCAGTCATCCAGGTCATAGTAAACTATAGATGCTAAAGAAGGCAACTGGACTTGCTTGAAATTCTTGAAGACGTTTCACCTCTCATCCAAAAGGCTTCTTCAGTTCTGTCTGACTAGTGGGGAGTTCCTCAGGCCAGGACTCTGCAGTCTATCTTCATCTCAATAACAAAGGACACTTGTTTCAGGACTGCAATGTACGTATTTTAGCCAGAGAAGACCAGTGGATTGAAAGAGGAGTAAAAGAAGCCATCTTCGTCAACCTGGAATGACCATCGCTGAACAGAGGAGGTGGGCTGAGACACCACTTATCAGCCACCTACAATGCAGTCCTTGGCACACTTCCCAAGAAACTGAATACACATCCACACCAAAACTCAGCTGACTTCAGTGACTCACATGATGGCAGAGAGAGAGCCAACGACCAATAGATCACCCTAAGGACCCTCTAGGGTGCTAACACCATTCACACCCAGCCTCCAGGGACTCTTAACAACCTACAGGATGACTCAACGACTCTCCTTAGGGTTGCTTTTGGTCCACTAGAAGATAAATACCTGGAACTCCCCACTAGTTAGACAGAACTGAAGAAGCTTTTTAGACGAGAGGTCTTCAAGAATTTCAAGCAAGTCCAGTTGCCTTCTTTAGCATATTATTATTGATATGCTTTTCTGAAATCCTACATATCTGATAATTCATTCATGCCTCCAAAAATTTGAAATGGTTTCACACAGACAAAATGCTTACTGATCCCCTTACAATTTACAGAATTTCAAAGGTACAAATAAAATTGAGGGGGCGGCACGGTGGTGTAGTGGTTAGCGCTGTCACTTCACAGCAAGAAGGTCCGGTTCGAGCCCTGTGGCCGGTGAGGGCCTTTCTGTGTGGAGTTTGCATGTTCTCCCTGTGTCCGCATGGGTTTCCTCCGGGTGCTCCAGTTTCCCTCACAGTCCAAAGACATGCAGGTTAGGTTAACTGGTGACTCTAAATTGACCGTAGGTGTGAATGTGAGTGTGAATGGTTGTCTGTGCCTATCTAGACCAAGTTTACATTAGACCGTATCTGTCTCGTTTTCTTCGTGGATGCACTGTCCGTTTACATTAAAACGCCTGGAAACGCCGGGAAACGGGAATCCGCTAGGGTCCGCGTATTCAATCCAGATCGTGTCTGGTCCGGTGCTGTGTAAACATTGAGAATACGCGGATATGCTGTGCTGAGCTCTAGCTGGCGTCGTCATTGGACAACATCACTGTGACATCCACCTTCCTGATTCGCTGGCGTTGGTCATGTGACGCGACTGCTGAAAAACAGCGCGGACTTCCGCCTTGTATCACCTTTCATTAAAGAGTATAAAAGTATGAAAATACTGCAAATCTCGTCTCGTCTCGTCTTCTTCCGCTTTATCCGGGACCGGGTCGCGGAGGCAGCAGTCTAAGCAGGGAAGCCCAAACTTCCCTTTCCCCAGACACCTCGGCCAGCTCCTCGGGAAGAACACCGAGGCGTTCCCAGGCCAGCCGAGAGACATAGTCCCTCCAGCGTGTCCTGGGTCTTCCCCGGGGCCTCCTCCCGGGGGGACATGCCTGGAACACCTCCCCAGGGAGGCGTCCAGGAGGCATCTGAAAAAGATGCCCGAGCCACCTCAGCTGATTCCTCTCGATGTGGAGCAGCAGCGGCTCTACTCCGAGCTCCTCCCGAGTGACTGTGCTTCTCACCCTATCTCTAAGGGAGCGCCCAGCCACCCTGCGAAGGAAACTCATTTCGGCCGCTTGTATCCGCGATCTTGTCCTTTCGGTCATTACCCAAAGCTCATGACCATAGGTGAGAGTCGGAACGTAGATCGACCGGTAAATTGAGAGCTTCGCCTTTTGGCTCAGCTCCTTCTTCACCACAACGGACCGGTAAAGCGACCGCATCACTGCGGAGGCTGCACCGATCCGCCTGTCGATCTCACGCTCCATCCTTCCCTCACTCGTGAACAAGATCCCGAGATACTTAAACTCCTCCACTTGAGGCAGAACTTCTCCACCAACCTGGAGAGGGCAAGCCACCCTTTTCCGGTCGAGAACCATGGCCTCGGACTTGGAGGTGCTGATTCTCATCCCAGCCGCTTCACACTCGACTGCAAACCGCCCCAGTGCATGCTGAAGGTCCTGGTTTGAAGAAGCCAACAGGACAACATCATCCGCAAAAAGCAGAGATGAAATCCTGTGGTTCCCAAACAGGATTCCTTCTGGCCCCTGGCTGCGCCTAGAAATTCTGTCCATAAAAATTATGAACAGAACCGGTGACAAAGGGCAGCCCTGCCGGAGTCCAACATGCACTGGGAACAGGTCTGACTTACTGCCGGCAATGCGAACCAGACTCCTGCTCCGTTCGTACAGGGACCGGACAGCCCTTAGCAAAGAGCCCCGAACCCCATACTCCCGAAGCACCCCCCACAGAATACTACGGGGGACACGGTCGAATGCCTTCTCCAGATCCACAAAGCACATGTGGACTGGTTGGGCAAACTCCCATGAACCCTCGAGCACCCTATGAAGGGTATAGAGCTGGTCCAGTGTTCCGCGACCAGGACGAAAACCGCATTGTTCCTCCTGGATCCGAGGTTCGACTATTGGTCGAATTCTCCTCTCCAGTACCCTGGAGTAAACCTTCCCTGGGAGGCTGAGAAGTGTGATTCCCCTATAATTGGGGCACACTCTCCGGTCCCCTTTCTTAAAAAGAGGGACCACCACCCCAGTCTGCCACTCCAGAGGCACTGTCCCTGACCGCCACGCGATGTTGCAGAGGCGTGTCAACCAAGACAGCCCCACAACATCCAGAGACTTGAGATACTCAGGGCGGATCTCATCCACCCCCGGTGCCTTGCCACCGAGGAGCTTGCAAACCACCTCAGTGACTTCGGCTTGGGTAATGGACGAGTCCACCTCTGAGTCATCAGCCTCAGTCTCCTCAGTGGAAGACATGACGGTGGGATTGAGGAGATCCTCAAAGTATTCCTTCCACCGCCCGACAATGTCCCCAGTCGAGGTCAACAGCTCCCCACCCGCACTGTAAACAGTGTTGGCAGAGTACTGCTTCCCCCTCCTGAGGCGCCGGACGGTTTGCCAGAATTTCTTCGAGGCCGACCGATAGTCCTTCTCCATGGCCTCCCCGAACTCCTCCCAGTTCCGAGTTTTTGCCTCCGCAACTGCCCGAGCTGCAGCACGCCTGGCCTGCCGATACCCGTCAGCTGCCTCGGGAGTCCTGGAGGTTAACATGGCCCGATAGGACTCCTTCTTCAGCTTGACGGCATCCCTTACTTCTGGTGTCCACCACCGGGTTCGGGGATTGCCGCCACGACAGGCACCGGAGACCTTGCGGCCACAGCTCTGAACAGCTGCGTCCACAATGGAGGTAGAGAACATGGTCCACTCAGACTCAATGTCCCCCGCCTCCCTCGGAAGCTGGGAAAAGCTCTCCCGGAGGTGGGAGTTAAAGACCTCCCCGACAGAGTGCTCGGCCAGACGTTCCCAGCAGACCCTCACCATACGTTTGGGCCTGCCAGGTCTGTCCAGCTTCCTCCTCCGCCAGCGGATCCAACTCACCACCAGGTGGTGATCAGTTGACAGCTCAGCCCCTCTCTTCACCCGAGTGTCCAAGACATAGGGCCGGAGATCAGATGAAACGACTACAAGGTCTATCATTGACCTCCGACCTAAGGTGTCCTGGTGCCACGTGCACTTATGGACACCCCTATGCTCGAACATGGTGTTCGTTATGGACAAACCATGACTAGCACAGAAGTCCAATAACAAAACACCACTCGGGTTCAGATCGGGGAGGCCGTTCCTCCCAACCACGCCCCTCCAGGTGTCACTGTCATCTCCCACGTGAGCATTGAAGTCCCCCAGTAACACAATGGAGTCCCCAGTCTGAGCACTCCTCAGTACCTCTCCCAGGGACTCCAAGAAGGCCGGATACTCTATACTGCTATTTGGGCCATAGGCACAAACAACAGCAAGAGCCCTCTCCCCAATCCGAAGGCGCAGCGAGGCGACCCTCTCGTTCACTGGGGTAAACTCCAACACATGGCGGCTGAGCTGGGGAGCTATAAGCAAGCCCACACCAGCCCGCCGCCGCTCACCACGGGCGACTCCAGAGAAGTGGAGAGTCCAGCCCCTCTCGAGGAGCTGGGTTCCAGAGCCCAAGCTGTGCGTGGAGGTGAGCCCGACTATCTCTAGCCGGTACCTCTCAACCTCCCGCACAAGCTCAGGCTCTTTCCCCCCCAGCGAAGTGACATTCCATGTCCCAACAGCCAGCCGCTGTGTCCGGGGATCAGGTCGTCGAGGCCCCTGCCTTCGACTGCCACCCAATCCACATTGCACCAGTCCCCTACTGCTACCTCTGTGGGTGGTGAACCCACAGGAGGTCGGGCCCACGTCAGCTCTTTGGGCTGAGCCCGGCCGGGCCCCATGGGCAAAGGCCCGGCCACCAAGCGCTCGCATACGAGCCCCAACCCCGGGCCTGGCTCCAGGGTGGGGCCCCGGCTGCGTCATCCCGGGCGACGTCACGGTCCTCGGATTTTTCTCCATAGGGGTTTTGGTGAACTGCTCTTAGTCTGGCCTGTCACCTAGGACCTGTCTGCCTTGGGAAACCCTGACAGGGGCATAATGCCCCCGACAACATAGCTCCTAGGATCATTCAAGCACACAAACCCCTCCACCACAATAAGGTGGCAGTTCAAGGAGGGGAAAATACTGCAAATACTGATGCAAATACTGCCCATTGTGTAGTTATGATTGTCTTTAGGCTTGCCATCCTTCCACTTGCAAGTGGTAAGTGACGTGCATGCCCGATATGCACTGAGATCACACACACAGCGGTTCAGTCCCAAATCACACTGCTCTGTGAGCTGCGCAGGGCCGGAGTGCGCACCCTCCAGAGGGCACTCGCTGTTCAGGGCGGAGTGATTTGGAGCGCAGGATGCCTGCGGAGCCGAGCGTATCCGTGTATTGGCGTTGCTGTGTGCACGCGAATTGTGTATTGGCGTTGCTGTGTGCACGCGAATCGTTTTAAAAACGTTAATCTGATGATCCGCTGATACGGTCTAATGTAAACCCCACCTATGTGTCAGCCCTGTGATGACCTGGCGACTTGTCCAGGGTGTACCCCGCCTTTCGCCCATAGTCAGCTGGGATAGGCTCCAGCTTGCCTGCGACGCCTGTAGAACAGGATAAAGCAGATCGAGATAATGAGATGAGATGAGAAATAAAATTGAGCGCAAAGAAAATATAAAAGCTTGTGTGTTCTGGGATGGTTAATATAAAAATAAAAGTATGCATATTATCATGTATTGCTTGAAACAGTAATCATATTTTTATTGCTATTTCGCAGCTACACTCAGTGGTTCTGCCAGATTCATCCGCTACTCCCTTCCTCTTCTGAACTGGTTTGAAGCTCAGGCTTACTGCAGACAATTTCACACTGATTTGGCCACCGCGACCAACTCAGTGGAGAACAATGAATTAAAACAGCTAATACCATGGCTGACGTCTTCTTGGTTTGGCCTGTATAGGGACACTTGGACTTGGACAGATGGAACCATAGCTTCAAACATCCCGTGGGCTCTTTTCCAGCCTGATAATCTATTCGGCTCTCAGAACTGTGGGACGTTTGGTGTAGGCCTGATCAGTGATCAAACCTGCAGCAGTAAATATGCTTTCTTTTGTCACTCCAGTGAGTATTTTGTTCATGGATATTTATTAAGAAAATGCAGTGCTTTAACAGGAAAAACAATACCTGCATTATGGCTTTAGCCTTTTTTTTTTGGTGTGTGTGTGTGTGTGTGTGTGTGTGTGTGTGTGTGTTCTACAGGTCCACCAGTCAGGCAACAGCAGATAATGAAAATACGGGTGGAGACTCAAAAGAAAGTGTTGCATAATAATGTGCAGTCATCCATTTTAAATCAGGTGAGTCACACATTACATGCTCAGTAATGAATGCTGCTATATTTAATTTGTTTCGAGACTGCAGTTTTACTATCAAGTCTGCTCTCACTAAGGCGCATATTACTGCCACCCTCCAGTATACAGCCTGAACCTGAATTATATGAGATGAGATTCAGTCTAATTCTCATCTCTCATCTCATTATCTCTAGCCGCTTTATCCTGTTCTACAGGGTCGCAGGCAAGCTGGAGCCTATCCCAGCTGACTACGGGCAAAAGGCGGGGTACACCCTGGACAAGTCGCCAGGTCATCACAGGGCTATGAGATTCAGTACTCAATAAAATGTAAAGTTATTTTGATACTATGTCAATCATCAGTACCTTTGATACAATTTAAATGTCACCCATTCAAAGTAATACTGTCCAGATAAGGGCTTTACTTATTTATCAATCAAAATATTACTTGATTTTACAATCAAGTGGTTTTAAAGTACAATTCAAGAGGTTTTTAGCCAACTTACACAAAGTGTTAATTGTCAGTGAAATCAGTAGATGTTTTGAAGTATAAACGTAAACAAATTCAAAAAAGCCAGGTGATTGGTCGTTGTTAATAGTAACTTGACAAATTTCCAAACAAAAATCAGCACTTGTACTAAACTCAAAAACAAACAAACAAACAAACAAAAACTACTGGTTCATGACGATACAACAATACTATTCTGAAATAAAAACATTTCACTGTTTTTCAGATCAAGCAGAAGCTGATAGAAAATGGCCTGTGGGAGAACACTACAGTCACCTGGAAGGTGCAGGCAGATGGAACCATCTTCTCCAAAGAAAAAAAAATTCTAATAAAAAACGAAAGAATGGCCTGTAACATCTAAATGCTCACTCTGTAGTTAACATATAACATTTACTCTAAAGTGCAAATAATATTAACTACAATCATAACGAAACTAGAAAAATGTTCAGAATGTTTTTACATTTAAGTACAATGTAACTGGTTATACCTTTCTAATTACTGTAGCTGAACAGAGAGATTATACATAACTACATTATTGTGCTGTGCTCATTAGGAGGTCTGTAGAATTTTTTTTAGACTAGAAGTGGGAGCTGTAAAGTTTGAGAACCAATGAAGCAAATGTCATTCAGTTCAATTATTATCACTTTTTAGTAATATGTGCTAAAAGTTAATATTCTGTAGTTGATTACATAAATTAAACAAAAATCTTTTTATTGACCAATACCAATTTTGTACGAGTGATTCAATGAATTCACTTTGGAAATATAATCCAGTCTGTGCAATACAGACTTTAACCAGAAGGTAGGAGCAGAACACAAATCATGACCTGGTCATGGAGGCCAGTGCTTTTGGCAGAACACTTGGAAAATTTTAGGTTGTTGTACAAATAAAGTATTTAATATTTGTGCTTCCATATTCCATGCTATTAAAGCTGAAGCAGATATTCCACAGAAATATAAATACTCGTGACTGCAGGGTAACAAAGATACGGTCCAAATTATCATTTTCTAACAGCAAGAGTTCATAAATTGCGTAAATGCCTTTCATTTAACTCCTCTATGCAATTTAAATTCAAATTATTGTACAGTAAATATTCATTTTCACATGCTATATGACAAAATAAATATTCTCTAAAAATGTCATATTTTTGGTTTTAAGAAGATAAATTAGGGATCAGATGTTACTGCTTGGTGGCATGATGGTGTTGTGGTTAGCACTGTTGCCTCACAACAAGAAGGTTCTGGGTTTGAGCCCAGTGGCTGACAGGAGGCTTTCTGTGTGGAGTTTGTATGTTCTCCCTATGTCTGTGTGGGTTGGCTCCGGTTTCCCCCACATGGATGGATGGTTTTGATCTGTCTGTACCGAAGGAGGTTGAACTGGCAAAGTATTATCTATGAATATAGTCCTTTACCACCTGGGAGCTTGTGCCTCATGGATATCCGGGAGCAAACAGTCACTGATGCAGACACAGCTGCTCAGGGATGTCTCTCAGTTTATTGAAAGACAAACATGAGTATATATCCACAATCAAGAGTGTGCTGTAGCTAAATGACTGGAAGATGGATGTAATTTACGAAGCTGACTTATGTGTGTATGACAGGGTGCGTCAACAGGTGATAAAGCTGATCAGGCAGCCTTAAGAAAACAGAGAGCAGATGTGTGAGAGAAGATAAGCTTCACGGATTTAACTAGAATGAGCCACTATCAAACCAGCCAAACAGATATCTCTTTTGATGGAGATATCTGTTTGGCTGGTTTGATAGTGGCTCATTCTAGTTAAATCCGTGAAGCTTATCTTCTCTCACACATCTGCTCTCTGTTTTCTTAAGGCTGCCTGATCAGTCATATCATTATCAAGCTTTATCACCTGTTGATGCACCCCGTCATACACACGCAAGTCAGCTTCGTAAATTACATCCATATAGTGGTGCTTGAAAGTTTGCGAACCCTTCAGAATTTTCTATATTTCTGCATAAATATGACCTAAAACATCATCAGGTTTTCACACAAGTCCTAAAAGTAGATAAAGAGAACCCAGTTAAACAAATGAGACAAAAATATTATACTTGGTCATTTATTTATTGAGGAAAATAATATGTATTTATTACATATCTGTGGGTGGCAAAAGTATGTGAACCTCTAGGATTAGCAGTTAATTTGAAGGTGAAATTAGAGTCAGGTGTTTTCAATCGATGGGATGACAATCAGCTGTTCTTCTCTCAGCTCCTGTATCCTCTCTGTACATAACCGTACCCTCAGTCCATGATCACTGAATAATACAGTGTTGTGCTCTATAAAGCAACACATATTAAAACTGACCAGTCATTCTCATAATGTTAACCCTCTGATGCAAAACATGGGTCAAAAGTGACCCGGCTGAGTTTTTATCTTCTATATCTTTGCAATAAATTAATTCCATCATTCAGTATTCAAGGTATTCCTCAATTAACTTGTTTTTGATCATCATACATCCTTATTTTATTTTTTCCTTTCTTACTTTTTGAATAAAAACCCTTTTGGTATCACTACCCTTCTAATGCACAACATGGGTCAAAAACAACCTGCATTCATTTTCCAGGTTATTTCATGTATGGCTGAGTGTTTCTATGATATACTTTTGAAATAAATTCATTTTGTCATTTACTTTTTCAAATATTCAGTAAATATCTTGTTTTTGTTTAGCACAAATCATCATTTTTATTTTTCCTTTCTTAAGTTATGAACAAGCACAGCTTTTGTAATTCTACATCAAGTTTACACACATGGGTCAGAAACGACCCGCATGCATTTACTACAGCGTTTGGTGGGAACTGTGAATTGTGCTTGTATCAGACATTTCACAGCTCAGCACAGCGCCCTTTGCCCATCTAATACATGTAAGTAATGTTTTTCAATTGTTCTAACATTACCTTAGAAAAAATTTGATTATGTTTAGGTTACCTTGAGAGTGAGTAGATTACTTGTCAGAAAGTTACAAGTAATTACTATTAGCTACCTAGCTGTTGACATATTCTACTTTAGTTAGCTAATTTTATTGTAGTTGGCTTAGCTAACTACATAGTTAATAAATAAATAACTGGCCCCATTCACTGCTAAAGTAATTACTTGAAACAAATTATTATTATAGTATTAAGACATTTAATTTTAAATCACACTTGGATGACCCATGTGTTTAAAAATATAAAAAGTAATTTTTGTTCATAAAGTAGGAAAGAAAAAATTAAATTAATGATTTTTGGTAATTAAAAACAAGATATTTAAAGAATACTTGGAATATTCAATCATAAAATAAATTGATTTCAAAAGATAGAGCAAAGAAAAACTCAGTCAGCATGAAATAACCTGGAAAATGAATGCGGGTCATTTTTGACCCATGTTGTGCATCAGAAGGGGTGTGCATATGTTTTGCATCAAAGGGTTAATAAACTCATGCTTCTGCTTGACATAAGTGTTCAAGAGCACAACATTTAGAGCTATGTGTCTGTCAATCCTGTCAGCATACATCGAGTACCTGATCTGATCAGCATGCTGTGTTCTACTGATTACTACTATTTCAGCTCCGCTAATGCATCAGTGACACTCTGAGACAAAAAAGAATTCTGATGCAATGAATACAATTTTAATATTCCATTTGATTCTGTTTTATTTTTAATCCAAAAATACAAAAGTAGAAAATATTTATGTCTCTTATAAATGACATGACATGTTGTACCTCTCTGGCAATGTTAGACCAAGTCCTAAAAACTCTATAAATAGCACTGGTCAGGACAAAATTATCCTATTTTCTGTTTTGTTTTTTTTATTTTAGCTGATAGTAAAAAAGTAAAAGCAAAGAATAGGTTTTATGGTTAAAGTCTAAGGGACTGGAAACTGTTGTAGGAAATATCAGCTGTAGATCAGATTAAAAGATTGGTAGATTAGATGCTGGCATGTGAATGAATGAATGAATGAATGCTTTATTTCAAACATGTCAAAGTAGTACAAAACAGAAGAGAAAAAACACAAAACAAAACAAATAAAAACACTTAATTCAATGCGAGTTATACTGGGGACAATATAAGATAATTTGTTATCTAGTTTTAAAGGATCAGAATTGTGAACAACAGTGTAAAACAACTTAAGTGTCATCTCATCTCATTATCTGTAGCCGCTTTATCCTGTTCTACAGTCGCAGGCAAGCTGGAGCCTATCCCAGCTGACTACGGGCGAAAGGCGGGGTACACCCTGGACAAGTCGCCAGGTCATCACAGGGCTAACTGAAGTGTCAATCAAATTAAAAATAATAAAGATTATAGTGATTTATTGAATAATTTGAATCTCTTCGCATGTGAATACACTACAGAGTCACTCTCTGCTTCAATATCTGCTGTTATCGAGTTTTCTTCCTGTAAGACAAAACAGTATATTTCAGTATCTGAATCAGGGTGAGACTTTATCACGCCTGTGGAACAAAAGTGATTTATTTTAAAACCAAATCCTCACAAGTATTCCACATCATGATCATTTTTAAAAGTTGTATTTAGAGCTTCACTTCTTTAACTCTTCACTGTGAGCTGTAATTTTCACACCAGTGTAAATTAGTTCCTTAGGTTTTTCAGAAACCAGAGAGATAAAACTCTGATTAAATTCCATTAAACAAAGCAAATGTAAAAACAACACTAAATATAAGAACAAAAAGAAGATGGATTACTTGCCTTGTTGTCTTTTCTTTTATTGTCCAAGCCACACAGATACAAATATTATTAAGAGCACAAAAAATGTAGCAGATGTCAGGGCAGGAAGCAGAGCTGTACCTGTGAAAAGTATGATATATTCATAAATAGATTCAGACATACTGTAAGGCTCATGCTTTATAGGCAATATGACAAAAATATAATATTATGATAATTGAAGATATTTCTGAGATGCATGATATAAATTACAATATTTAGGTTTGTTTAAAAAAAATCTGCCAATCAAAACCTGCTAGCAGTAAAAAAAAAAAAAAAAAAATTAGTGGTGCTTGAAAACTTGTGAACCCTTCAGAATTTTCTATATTTCTGCATAAATATGACCTAAAACATCATCAGATTTTCACACAAGTCCTAAAAGTAGACAAAGAGAACCCAGTTAAACAAATGAGACAAAAATATTATACTTGGTCATTTATTTATTGAGGAAAATGGTCCAATATTACATATCTGTGAGTGGTAAAAGTGTGTGAGTGGGCACCCTGTTTTATTTAAAGAACAGGGATCTATCAAAGTCTGATCTTCACACCACATATTTGTGGAAGTGTATCATGGCACGAACAAAGGAGATTTCTGAGGACTTCAGAAAAAGCGTTGTTGATGCTCATCAGGCTGGAAAAGGTTACAAAACCATCTCTAAAGAGTTTGGACTCCACCAATCCACAGACAGACAGATTGTGTACAAATGGAGGAAATTCAAGACCATTCAAGACCACCCGCCAGCAATACATCTACGTGGCATGGCAATAAATTAGCTCAAAATGGAGGATCGGAGTTGCAGTCAGCTCTGTGTTTTAGTATAGCGGAAATGGCGATGAGACCGATAGACTTCCTGCTGTGACGTTACAGACGTCAAGGTCATTCACTCAGACCGCTACCTATATGAATCACTTTAATCATAAAAATTATATTAGATTTATTGTTAACGCTTAAAACTATTCCTATGCCATTCTTGAGGTCTCAAGGCATTTATAAACAAAAGTGAGGCCATGGTTCTGCATATCTCCTTTAAGGCTCTGGATTACTGATTGGGGGGTCAGGGGTTTGCACCATAGCACTGCCAAGCTGCCACGGCTGGGCCTTTGTGCTCAACCACATCAACCCAACATAGTAGTGGGAAAAAGATGGAGGAAGAAGATTATTCTCAACCAGAAGAATGGAATGGTAGTTTATCAACACTGATGTACCTGAGTTATTATAACAGAGCCCTGCGATGTCGAGAGAAGCTGTTTTACGGCTGACAGGGTTTACAGCCTCACAGTTATAAGCATTATTGTCATGGTGTTGTATTTGAAGTGTGAGACTGAGGGGAACACTGAGATCTGTGTTATTGGTGATAGAGATTCTCTCATTCTCTCTGTACCAGGATAACTTCACATCTTTTCCATTCTGCACTTTGCACAGGATGGAACACATCCTACTTCCTTTTTTTCCTTGAGTTTTTAGGACTGGAGTTGATACTGGAGCTAAGAAACAGAAACAAAGAAAAAATAGAACACATGAGAAACAACAGCATTAGTCAGGTAAAGCAGCATAATTATTAAGTAAGATAAACACTTTGGGGCATGGTGTAAATACTGAGTAATACAGTGATGTGATGAAGTGGAGTTACTGTGACCAACCTGAAGATGATCATTTTCCCATAACAGCATGCCCCCAAGTGTTTTATTTCTCTTATACCACAACAATTTGCAAGCATTTTTTATTACTTGAAGAACATGTCATACATTTAGCATCCATTTACTTGTTTACATTAAATGAGAAACACCTGTGAAACAAGTTACTTCCTGTTAGAGCAGCTATAAACAGTTGTTCCCTCACCAGTGTCTATTTTTTCTCTCTCTTGACGTTAATAAGACAAATAAAAAAAACGCAGCTTTTCATATCACCGAGAAACCACAAAGTAGAAGACGACGTGTAAACTCCTCTGTCCTGAAGATGTCAGAAAATGTAAAGTTACAGCTTTACCTCTGACTGATACAAAGCGCTGACACTGGAGACTCCTTCCAGAAACATTAAATAACGTCTCCTTACAGAAAACTTTATATCAATGATGACACATTTTTTTAAATATTTTATATGATGTGGCTGCTGAATGAGCTGTCATTATAGAAAATATAATGTATTAGAATGAGTGTCTGCAGCTACACTAATAAGGTGTTAATTAATTTTCTATAAAAGCAACTCAGCAGCCCAGTCCTCAACCAATTATCCAGCAGCAGCTCATGTGACTTTAGATGTTGATAAGGCAGGACGACATTAAGGGTCCACTTCAGCTTGAGCAGAATTTCTTCACTAATCTCTGAGTCGCCATTTTCTACGCAAGCAATATTCCAAAAACAATTCGGCAGCATCCTCGGCCATAAATCTTAAATTTTTATGTGAAATTGAAGATTTTTTCTCAAAGTATGTATTTAAATTATTTTGACTGAATGGTTATTCCGTCATAATGGACCCATCTTGCGCATGGCCACATAGGAAAGATAAAATAAGGTGTATTTTGTTCAAAGCAGCCATATATGACACACAGAGGAAGAAACATTTCACAATGGGTTTTGAAGGGATCAATAACAGTGACTTTGCAGAGGTTTCGCTGCACAGAGAGCTCGTAGGTAGCGGACATGTGCCATCAAAACAAAAACAACAAATTGGATTCTGGGAAGGATGAGTCTGCCCCTTCAATAACAAGAGAACCTCAACCAAAACCACCTCAGTTGGGTGTTGACAACACACAATCATTCAGCATACAGTCTTGCAGCTTGATTTCCATGGTTTTAGACATACATTTATTCAACTGTGTGTATGTTTCCCCCCTTTATTTTCTCCATAATTTAGTCTTGACCAATTCCCACATTTCCATGCACCCACCAGTCAGCATTCCTCTGTCATATAACAGATACCAACTCTATACAGTTAATCAGACATTGAGCATGCTGCTGCAACATCTAGAAATGTGAGCAAGTTCAAAGTTCAACTTATATCTGTCAAATAGCAACATAAAGTTAATCATTGGTCGTTCAAAAAGGGTCATTATTATCCATCCATCCATCCATTATCCGTAACCGCTTATCCTGTACAGGGTCACAGGCAAACTGGAGCCTATCCCAGCTGACTATGGGTGAGAGGCGGGGTACACCCTGGACAAGTCGCCAGGTCATCACAGGGATGACACATAGAGACAAACAACCATTCACACTCACATTTACACCTACGGTCAATTTAGAGCCACCAATTAGCTTAACCTGCATGTCTTTGGACTGGGGGGGGGGAACCAGAGCACCCAGAGGAAACCCATGCAGACACAGGGAGAACATGCAAACTCCACACAGAAAGGCCCCCACTGGTCACTGGGCTCAAACCCAGAACCTTCTTACTGTGAGGCAACAGTGCTAACCACTACACCACCACGCTGCTGGGTAATTATTAATTCAACAGAATTTTAAATGTATGTAGCTGTGAATAAGAACTTTATGAAGATTAAATGGCTCATCTACATGATGGAGCTCTGCATCACCCCTGGTGCAAATCCTACACAGGATCCTGTAGGATCCTATAGGATCTTATTTAGGAATGGGATCCTGAATAGGATCCTACATAGGAACAGGATCCTATTTAAGATCCTGAATAGGATCCTATGTAGAAATAGGATCCTGCACAGGATTACATTCCTATTTAAGATCCTAAGTAGAAATAGGATCCTATATAAGATCCTGTGCAGGATCCTAAATAGGATCCTAGAAGGAGCTAAAATCTTGGAAGTGATAGGATCTTGAACAGGATCCTGTATAAGATCTTGAAAAAGTATCAGGATCCTGTACAAGATCCTAAGTAGGATCCTGAATAAGATCCTAACTCATATGCTTCAGGATCCTAAGTAGGATCTTAAACAAGATCTTGAGTGGGATCCTGAATAAGATCCTAACTCAAATGCTTCAGGATCCTGAGTATGATCTTGTAGGATCTTAAACAAGATCTTGAGTAGGATCCCGAATGAGATCTTAACTCAAATGCTTCAGGATCCTGAGTAGGATCTTGTAGGATCTTAAACAAGATCTTGAACAGAATCCTGAATAAGATCCTAACTCAATTGCAGCAGGATCCTGTGTAGGATCTTAAACAAGATCTTGAACAGGATCCTAACTGGATACCAACAGGATCCTGGGTATGTTCTTGTAGGATCTTATTCAGGATCCTACTTAGGATCTTGTTAAGTATCTTAAGTTGGTATCTAACTGGATACCAACAGGATCCTGAGTAGGTTCTTGCCGAACGAATTCCCAATACTCTGATTCAGCAAATTCAGGGTAGCATGGAAACAAGGCTTGCTAGCCCTAAATTCTTGAATAGATAGTGCATTTAAAGTTTTTTTGCAAGTTTTTTTTAAACTTAAATAAATATCCTTCTGTACAAGAGCAGAAGACGGCTCACACATACTATATGTGATTTAGGGTTTAAATATAGCTAAATATGATGACCTTTATTTCAACAAACCATAATAATGTGAATATGGAAGACAATTTTAACTATTCCATGATAATATTTCAGAGTTACAGTTTTCATTAGTTTGCTTGAATAAAGTTATAAAGAGCAGTGTTCCATATTTATTCAACTATGAAACCTAGTACAATTAACAGCATGTTCCCTGGTGCAAATCCTGGCCAGGATCCTAGCAGGATCTTACCAGGATCCTAACCAGGATCTTGTACAGGATCTGAAATATAATCCTAAAGGATCTTGTCCAAGATCCTACAGGATCCTGTACAAGATCCTGTAGGATCCTGTACAAGATCCTGGTTAGGATCCTACGGTATCTTGTCCAAGATCTACAGGATCCTGTTCAAGATCCTGTAGGATCCTACAGGTAAAGATTTACTCCTTTACCTCATAAACACCATTAACAAAAGGCTTGACTAAACAGATATGTTTTCAGCCAAGACTTAAACGCTGAGACTGTGTCTGATTCCCGAACACTACTTGGAAGGCTGTTCCATAACTGTGGGGCTTTGTAAGAAAAGGCTCTGCCCCCTGATGTAGCCTTCACTATACGAGGTACCAGCATATAGCCTGCACCTTTTGATCTAAGTAGGTGTGGCGGATCTTAACAGGGCATAGGACCTTCGTGCATTGACATAACGTACTGTATTCCTGGACTGCACTGTAGACTACATCTCAGATAGCAAGCTGACATTGAATAGATGTTGATTTTCCATCTGAATCATCAGAATGGTCGACATTGAAATCTTGATGCAAAATAGATGTTGAATCACCATTGTTAAACCGATGTAACCCGACCTAAAATAAAGTTGACAGCAGTGATATTGAAAGAACATTGATTCATAGTCGTCCTTATTATGATTGATGTATCATTGATATTTGGTTTACCGGGTGATAACAGTCATGTTGAAAAGTCATTGATTTTGTGTTGACCGGGAAATCACGTATGGTCGAAAAGCCATCGATATATAGTTGACCGGGAAAGATGATTGAAAAGTCATCGATCATTGTTGAACGGGACAGGGGACAGCGTGAGACAAAGACCGGCAGCGGCGCACAGGCACCCGTTCTCGGATCCGGGATGAATTACAGGTAAGCAGCACTTTCAGCATTTAATCCTTACACATAGTTCAATGTATGGGCCCTTTTCACGTCATTTTGGACATGTACTACCAGGAGTTTACCACAGCCAACATTGAGGAACGACAGCAAAGAAAGTTTTTACTTTCAGCAAGACTTCCATCATGCCACTATATTGTTGTGTACCTGGATGTAGGCTAGTAACCATCAACAAACAAGGCAAGGGTTATCGTTTTATCGGATCCCGGCAGATGCTGACCGACAGAGAAGATGCGGCATACCAACGCTTGTGTAGTGACCACTTTGTTGGAGGTAAGACGAATAAAATTAGCCAGAAAAGGCATTACATTGCTGTTAACATTCCATTCTAGTTTACTGTAATTATGATCTGGCAGCTATTTACACCGGATCCAGTGTAAATAGCTGCCGGAGCCAACGTCCGAGCTAGCGAGCTAGCGCTGGCTCCGGCCGGGCGCGAGCTAGCGCTGGCTCCGGAACCTCGGACGTTGGCTCCGGCAGCTATTTACACTGGATCCGGTGTAAATAGCTGCCAGATCATAATTACAGTAAACTAGAACGTCCGAGCTAGCTCGCTAGCGCTGGCTCCGAGCCGCCGCGAGCTAGCCGGCCGCGAGCCAGCGCTAGCGAGCTAGCTCGGACGTTCTAGTTTACTGTAATTATGATCCTCGAGTTTTACTTGCCTACTTTTTGTTATCTTTTCCCCCTCCCTGAGCGTGTTTGACCTTTATGAGGATAGATGACATTTAAATAATAGTATTCCACAAAATATATAGCCTATTTTTTTTTTTGGTAGCAGCCTATTATTAGCAGCAGTAGTACAATGTGTAACTGAAAACTATGTTTTGTGTGTGTTTCAGATGCCCTCACTCAACAGCCTGGCATGAATGATCTGGTCTTCACCCAGGCTGTGCAGAAATGGCTACGATATGCGCCAGACAGAACTGGAGGTGTCGCTCGCGCCGAAAGACATGAAAATTAAATTAACTTAAAATAAAAATCTTGTTTTCTTAAAAAAAAGGCATGTGTTTCATATTTACTATTTTAGGCAATTAAAATGGAGATCCTGGCTGTAGATAAAGCAGGATATATGAGCCAGATATTTCTGGTAGGCTATCAATTGAAATAACATTGAAAGCGCATTGATTTTTAGTTATGTCGAAATTTCAATGTTGTTTCAATATCGACGCGAATTGAAGTTACGTGTGTCCATAGTTAATAAATCAACATCGTTTCAATGTTAGCGGAGGGTGCAAACTGATGTTAAATCAACATCGAAATCTGACGTTGATTCAATGGTTTAACGTCGACAATGCAATGTTGATTCTACATCGTTTCAATGTCAGCTTGCTATCTGGGATGTAAAGGGTGTGCGCCATCCTTTTATGTTTATGGTATCATTAACGCATGTTCACAAGCCAAAATGATAAGATGCTGCAGCAGGCTTATTGCATGCAGACACACACACACACACGTCAACTGTCAGGCTACTGCTTGTATTCATTAATAGGGTATCCCTGTACTCACTATACCCTGTGTATGTACATGGGACACGTGCTGTTTTGGGGATGAGCCTCACTTTGATTTTTATCACAGCAGCTGGATAGATCTGTGAGAGATGTTGATTTTTGCAACGGCTCTGAAGAAAATCTGCTTGAAATCCCCTGAATCTTGGGAACTAAGACTTATTATAGGACTTGTTCACATGCAACTCACACAATTATTGTATCGTTATTGCAGTCTATTAGACTCAGGAGCTCAGACTGCAGTTACTGACTTTGTATTATTGATATGCAACTCTTACAGTCTTTGTTTATAGTTATCTCGATATTAAGCTGTGTCTTAAGTGGCCACTTACATTCCCTCAGTTTACGTGGGTATATTCACTGTCTTATATGTACCTTAAATGTCCTGAGCAGGAGCTCACATTGCAGTTGCTAAAATAGTAATAATTTATTGATATAAGGTGTTTTGTGGTCACTTACTACACTGTAGTGTGTCATGTGGTAATGCGTTATATAACAATGTAACTTTCATAAATATTACCATATCAGTTGTAATTATGTTCTGCACATATAACTGTAACTCTGACAACATAATTTTCAATGACTAATAAAATGGCTTTAAAAGTTCCTACTTTTAAAACATATTTTTTTATATGGCAAGTTTCTTTAACCGGGCGGCACGGTGGTGTAGTGGTTAGCGCTGTCGCCTCACAGCAAGAAGGTCCGGGTTCGAGCCCCGTGACCAGCGAGGGCCTTTCTGTGCAGAGTTTGCATGTTGTCCGCGTGGGTTTCCTCCGGGTGCTCCGGTTTCCCCCACAGTCCAAAGAGATGCAGGTTAGGTTAACTGGTGACTCTAAATTGACCATACAGTGGTGCTTAAAAGTTTGTGAACCCTTTAGAATTTTCTATATTTCTCCATAAATATGACCTAAAACATCATCAGATTTTCACACAAGTCCTAAAAGTAGATAAAGAGAACCCAGTTAAACAAATGAGACAAAAATATTATACTTGGTCATTTATTTATTGAGGAAAATGATCCAGTATTACCTATCTGTGAGTGGCAAAAGTATGTGAACCTCTAGGATTAGCAGTTAATTTGAAGGTGAAATTAGAGTCAGGTGCTTTCAATCAATGGGATGACAATCACAGGGGTGATAGCGTTCCGGCGCCGCGCCGGATTTCCGGCGTACCGTGGCTGGGGAAAAAAAAAAAAAATCTAGTTCGCCCATTGTCCTGTGTCATTCTGAGATGCGCAGATAGACAGTAAAGGGAATTCCGAATTCCCTTTACTGTCTATCTGCGCATCTCAGAATGATGGGCGAACTAGATTTTTTTTTTCCCCAGCCACGGTACGCCGGAAATCCGGCGCGGCGCCGGAACGCTATCACCCCTGCAATCAGGTGTGAGTGGGCACCCTGTTTTATTTAAAGAACAGGGATCTATCAAAGTCTGATCTTCACAACACATGTTTGTGTTGTGTCATGAATCATGGCACGAACAAAGGAGATTTCTGAGGACCTCAGAAAAAGCGTTGTTGATGCTCATCAGGCTGGAAAAGGTTACAAAACCATCTCTAAAGAGTTTGGACTCCACCAATCTACAGTCAGACAAATTGTGTACAAATGGAGGAAATTCAAGACCATTGTTACCCTCCCCAGGAGTGGTCGACCAACAAAGATCACTCCAAGAGCAAGGCGTGTAGTCGGCGAGGTCACAAAGGACCCCGGGGTAACTTCTAAGCAACTGAAGGCCTCTCTCACATTGGCTAATGTTAATGTTCATGAATCCACTATCAGGAGAACACTGAACAACAATGGTGTGCATGGCAGGGTTGCAAGGAGAAAGCCACTGCTCTCCAAAAAGAATGTTGCTGCTTGTATGCAGTTTTCTAAAGATCATGTGGACAAGCCAGAAGGCTATTGGAAAAATGTTTTGTGGATAGATGAGACCAAAATAGAACTTTTTGGTTTAAATGAGAAGCGTTATATTTGGAGAAAGGAAAACACTGCATTCCAGCATAAGAACCGTATCCCATCTGTGAAACATGATGGTGGTAGTAGTATCATGGTTTGGGCCTGTTTTGCTGCATCTGAGCCAGGACAGCTTGCCATCATTGATGGAACAATGAATTCTGAATTATACCAGTGAATTCTAAAGGAAAATGTCAGGACATCTGTCCATGAACTGAATCTCAAGAGAAGGTGGGTCATGCAGCAAGACAACGACCCTAAGCACACAAGTCGTTCTACCAAAGAATGGTTCAAGAAGAATAAAGTTAATGTTTTGGAATGGCCAAGTCAAAGTCCTGACCTTAATCCAATCGAAATGTTGTGGAAGGACTTGAAGTGAGCAGTTCATATGAGGAAACCCGCCAACATCCCAGAGTTGAAGCTGTTCTGTACGGAGGAATGGGCTAAAATTCCTGCAGGACTGATCAACAGTTACCGGAAACGTTTAGTTGAGCAATTCCAGCGTTATGGACGTGACACTTGAACTCAAAATGGCAACAAATGACCCAGTGCATGTTTTATTGTCTCCCAGTATTTAAACAGGTGTTGCATATTTTAAGGCTGTACCATACTGGAGAAGTGATAGAACAAGAACAATTCCCATAGTACATCTAGGGCATGCCAGAAAATGCCAATAAAAGATGCGTTATGGATGTGACAGAAAAAGTATCACTTTTCTTGGGTGCCTGTACATTTTTATCAAACTCTGTGAAATTGTAAACTTAATGTCGAAATGGAGATATCCATTTGATAGAGGGGTCCAAGGTGAATATTAAAAAATCTTTGTTTAAAATATTTTGTATTTCATGCAGAGTTTCGGAAGGAAAAGTCAGCGTTATGGATGTGACGAAATTCCGTTATGGATGTGACGCGTCTGAAATAGACATGGCATATGTTTAGAAAATCAACAATTTAACCACCATAACCCTTTGAAAAACTCTCTAAATATCAGCTAAAACTATCAAAGTTCTTAAATAATATTTAGGATGGCTATTGTTTTGCTGTTTTGTGGATTTTAGCATACATTTCTGTGGCTTGTGGCAATAATATAGAATTGTACATGATCAAAGTTGATTTTAGCTTGGGTTTTACATTATAAGAAAGAAAGACTGACAGTGACATATTAGGTTGGTTACAAATTGGTTCAACTTATTCACATCTGTAAAATACAGGCCTAGGTGATATCTCTGGGAGTGGTTTTGATGTATTACATGTTGCTTTATTTTTGCATGGTGAGGTTGACATTTACATGGAATTGCCCAGTTGCAGTTATTGCTGCACAAGGGGGTCACACCAGATACTGAAAGCAAAGGTTCACATACTTTTGCCACTCACAGATATGTAATATTGGATCATTTTCCTCAATAAATAAATGACCAAGTATAATATTTTTGTCTCATTTGTTTAACTGGGTTCTCTTTATCTACTTTTAGGACTTGTGTGAAAATCTGATGATGTTTTAGGTCACATGCAGAAATATGGAAAATTCTAAAGGGTTCACCAACTTTCAAGCACCACTGTAGGTGTGAATGTGAGTGTGAATGGTTGTCTGTGTCTATGTGTCAGCCCTGTGATGACCTGGCGACTTGTCCAGGGTGTACCCCACCTTTCGCCCGTAGTCAGCTGGGATAGGCTCCAGCTTGCCTGCGACCCTGTAGAACAGGATAAAGTGGCTAGAGATAATGAGATGAGATTCTTTAACCCTTTGATGCAAAACATATACACACCCCTTCTAATGCACAACATGGGTCAAAAATGACCCGCATTCATTTTCCAGGTTATTTCATGCTGACTGAGTTTTTCTTTGCTCTATCTTTTGAAATCAATTTATTTTATGATTGAATATTCCAAGTATTCTTTAAATATCTTGTTTTTAATTACCACAAATCATTACTTTATTTTTTTCTTTCCTACTTTATGAACAAAAATACTTTTTATATATTACTACACATGGGTCATCCAAGTGTGATTTAAAATTAAATGTCTTAATACCATAATAATAATTTGTTTCAAGTAATTACTTTAGCAGTGAATGGGGCTAGTTATTTATTTATTAACTATGTAGTTAGCTAAGCCAACTACAATAAAATTAGCTAACTAAAGTAGAATATGTCAACAGCTAGGTAGCTAATAGTAATTACTTGTAACTTTTTGACAAGTAATCTACTCACTCTCAAGGTAGGGTGACCAGATTTCCCTAGTCTGAAACCGGGACACTTTTGCGCGCGACCATGCTCGTGCACACACACCTTTTTTTTACGTAAACGTGACACTCAGAGAGGTGCTCTTATCATTTTGTTGAAGCTCACATTTATCAACATCTCACATGAAATAAAACAAACGGGCATTTTGTTATCTAGTAGCATAGTGGTATACAGATCAGTTAAATTATGGTCAGACAAAAGATTTTGTAATGGCTGAGAATAGGCCAGGCTATGCCCATAGGCCAAATTTAAACTGATTTATTTCACCTGTTTGTGAGAACACCAAGAAGAATGCATATGCACATCATGTAGGCTATATCTCTAAAATTGTATGCACTATAGCATGAACTTAAAAAGTAGATATGTGAGCTCAACATAGCCTAGGTCAGAATCAACCTTACTAACCATTCCCCACAACTGAATGAATAAAGCAAGATGTGTACAAAAGTGAACACTTTAATGGAAGGTGCAACAAGCTGTTCAACACAGCAATATGGCCAAACTGTCAGAATGGTATGTTAAACAGAAACAAAAAAGAGACAAGTAATTTGAGAATATACACTCGAACAAAACAATAAAGGAGGAGAGGGGCGACAGCCCGAGGAAAGCCCCCACAGGAGCGCACAACATTTGCAACATAGGCTACCCAACTCAGTACAAGAACAAAGCACAGGAACAAAGCTAAGGCGCCTGTCAATCCACCCACCCTAAACAAAATGCATTAGCCTACGTATATTTACAAGAAGAGTGAATCTTTTCCAGTTTTAATGCGATCCTGTATATCGGCGTTACCACCGTGGGCTACGGAGAAGGAACACTTACAGTGCGTGCAGTAGGTGTCGTGCGCATTGTTCTGCACCTCTCGGAGGAAGGGGTAGGTGCCCTGTAAATCTTTGGAAAAGGTACATTTTCTTTTCGGCATAATTGCTGCGGCATTACTGCTGCTAGCTGCTAGACAAAGAACATTCGCGCTAGTTAATGTTTATTTTATTGTTGCATGGCAACACGTTCTGTTGTCTGGAATAATGTGGCTAAATAAACACCCATGCCACAGAGCCAGGGGGCAGTAACCAGGAAAGTTTGCGATTCCTGTCAATTCATCAAAATAGTAAATCCAGACATTTCTCCGTTAATGATTCCCACGCTGCTCAGTCGCAAACGTCGCGAGTGGCGAAAACCGGGACATATCCATGTCCCGACAGACTTTTGTCGGGACTCGGGACACACAACCCCAAATCGGGACTGTCCCGGTAAAACCGGGACGTCTGGTCACCCTATCTCAAGGTAACCTAAACATAATTTTTTTCTAAGGTAATGTTAGAACAATTGAAAAACATTACTTACATGTATTAGATGGGCAAAGGGCGCTGTGCTGAGCTGTGAAATGTCTGACACAAGCACAATTCACAGTTCCCACCAAACGCTGGAGTAAATGCATGCAGGTCATTTCTGACCCATGTGTGTAAACTTGATGTAGAATTACAAAAGCTGTGCTTGTTCATAACTTAAGAAAGGAAAAATAAAAATGATGATTTGTGCTAAACAAAAACAAGATATTCACTGCATATTTGGAAAAGTAAATGACAAAATGAATTTATTTCAAAAGTATATCATAGAAACACTCAGCCATAAATGAAATAACCTGGAAAATGAATGCAGGTTGTTTTTGACCCATGTTGTGCATTAGAAGGGTAGTGATACAAAAAGGGTTTTTATTCAAAAAGTAAGAAAGGAAAAAATAAAATAAGGATGTATGATGATCAAAAACAAGTTAATTGAGGAATACCTTGAATACTGAATGATGGAATTAATTTATTGCAAAGATATAGAAGATAAAAACTCAGCCGGGTCACTTTTGACCCATGTTTTGCATCAAAGGGTTAAGAGATTTCATTTACAACATGTGTCTCACAGCTCAAAATGCATCTCCGGGTATTTAAAAACTGCAGAGCTTCCAGGGGCCGCCCAGCCTTACTGGGTTGACACCCCCCTTCCCATTTTCCTGGAGCCGCCTGATTGCATTTATCATTATATAACATGCTTTTTTCTGAAATATTCCAGTTATTTACTGATAGACACCAGTTGTTGGTTAGGTTTAAAACAATTGATGAAGACAATTAATCCGATCAGCAGCTAACAGTTCAGTATGGTTTATGCATGTGATCATTCTGCAGGTCTTTTCCATGATTTGAACACTAGTCCATACATGTCCAGGTTTTCCAGAATGAAATAATGAATTTTTGTTCTTGATAAACTGCAGCTGTCAGTGTAACATAATTTATACAGTTCAATCCTGCTTCTTGTGAGTTGTTATAATAGTAAGAAAATAAAAGCGATAAGAAGACATTCAGTTTTCCCCATATTTTCATAATAGGTGCAAAGAAAACTCTAAAATTCACCCACAAAAATAATGTCATAGCAGATTAATTTCTAAATGATGTTTCTGCTGCAGTTTAACTACACACAGCTCTGACTGGCCTGTTGGTATTGAAGATATGAGACCAAATATAGATAAGAAGAAGACATGATAAGTTTACTCACCATAAACAGTAACACTGAAAGTCCTCGATGAGACACGTTCAGTAAAAACTTGCAAGAAATAAACTCCAGAAAGGTTTCTGCTGATGTTCCTGATGGTTAAATCTCCATTGGTTCTGTTTAGCTGCAGTCGATCTTTAAATTTCTCACTGATTTCTGTAGCAGTTTTTCCATTCTGACTGTTCAGTATCCTTGTCTCTGCTTTCTCAGGTCCATAAAGCCACATAATCTGAACATCACTCTGAATTCCAGTTATCCCAGTACAGAGAGTTAAAGTGGTTCCTTCCACTTTCTGCAGTGTGGCCGTCTCGTCTCCAGAAGGGCACGGGAAGTGGGATGCTGGAGTACTGAGGGTGCTGCGCACCCCTACTGAGCAGGGATGAAACGTTTTAAATCATTACTAATTTCGCCATCTGAGCAATTTTAAAATATCGCACAATGAAATTCATATCAGAATATAAACATAATAATGCATAAAAATGACTGATGTGTATTTAAAATTCGTTTTTATGTAAGCTACATTGTAAGGTCAAAGGTAAAACCCGTTACTATGGAGATAGCCTAGCATCTACGCCAAAGCATCTGATAATGGCGCAGAAACGGATACATGAGTTTTTCGCACCACATCGATATAAATAGATTGCAGACCGTTCTCTTTCTGTCTAAAATTGCGCAAAACCCACTCTCTAGCCCAGGGGTGGGCAGTTATTTTTTCCATGGGGCCACATGAGAAACAGAAAATTTTGTGGAGGGCCGGACCAAAAGGCTGAACTAAATTCTGCATAATATTAATTGTATTTCTTTATATAAAGCAGTAAATAACATTGTTTTTACAAGCTGCTAAGACTGGTAAGAGTATGGAAAAAACGAAGTTGCCTTACAAAAAATGTCATTTATTCAATCAAATTTCCCAAAACAATGCTTAACAAAATGTGAACGTTTGTACCAATTTTTTTTCAGTCACATTCACCCCAAAACACAATAAAGACATCACAATATTGTCTTTCTACTCCAAATATCAAGCAAGATACATCATATTATAATAATGATGCCCACATTTGTAGTCTAATCACCTCATTTGGTGTTTTTCAGTTTTTTATTTGTTCAGTGAGAGAAATCTCGTCTCTGTTGGTCTTTAACGAGTGCATCAGAGTCAGGTTGAATGTCTGAGGTGGAGATGCGAAGCACAGCTGATAGATGATCATCAGTCCATTCGGTGTAGGGATCAGATCTACAGATCGGCTCCGGCGCCTGCTGGTGACGTCACACTACGTGTTGGCTGGACCGTTTGAAGGATGACGTAAAAGTTTGTGGTTGGTCTGGACAGATTACGGAAGTAGTTATCGCGGGATTAGGTTTCGTGGGATTTCATGTCATGTTCATGTCGCGCGCATTGCGTTTTTGTTGAACACAACTTCAAAATAAAAGCAATGCACATTCAGTCAATGCATGAGGTAAAATTAGAAAATACATTTATTTTGTAATTTCTAATTAACCTTACGCGGGCCGGTCAGAATGCACCAAAATGCCGGATGCGGCCCGCGGGCCGGAAAATGCCCAGGTCTGGTCTAGCCTCGACAACATTAAAGTTTTCTCGGGGGAGAAACCCCCGAACCCCCACTTACTCTTACATCACTTTAAAACTGGTTCGGCGCCAATGCTTCAGGATATGTTAAAATAATAGTTAGTCTTTATATCTTTCCGTCACCATGTAGTTAAAACAATCTGTTAATGATCGAAAATATTCAGTTAATGTGCCTCAGGAATGGAGCTTCTTCGGAGTCTTAAGACATATCGGCCAAAAGCACAGGTTGGTTCTGCTTACATGCGTTACATGTAGATTATGGAACGTCGGGTACCGCACTGCAGCGATTATATATATATATATATATATTATCTCTAGCCGCTTTATCCTTCTACAGGGTCGCAGGTAAGCTGGAGCCTATCCCAGCTGACTACGGGCGAAAGGCGGGGTACACCCTGGACAAGTCGCCAGGTCATCACAGGGCTGACACATAGACACAACCATTCACACTCACATTCACACCTACGGTCAATTTAGAGTCACCAGTTAACCTAACCTGCATGTCTTTGGACTGTGGGGGAAACCGGAGCACCCGGAGGAAACCCACGCGGACACGGGGAGAACATGCAAACTCCACACAGAAAGGCCCTCACCGGTCCCGGGGCTCGAACCCAGGACCTTCTTGCTGTGAGGCGACAGCGCTAACCACTACACCACCGTGCTGCCCATATATATATATATATATATATATATATATATATATATGAGTGATTCCACACTTATGGGTACTGAAATGGGGACATGAACTTATTCACCTAAAACCATTTCTTTTTTTACCATCAGGTCACAAAACATGTAATCTTTAATGAATGATATGTTAAAAGATAACTTTAATTTTCTGAGATGTAATAAAAACATATTTATATGCCAAAGTCAAGCGTATGAGTTCCAAAATGATGTCTGTTACATTACTTCTGTTACGATTGTCCATCTCGCGTCTGTGACAAATTAATTACAATCTAGCTATATACCATGTTAATCTTATTGAAAGAATGTGTATGTTTATTCTACTACACATGTTTATTAATTATATTTGCTAAAACATCACCTTCCTATGTTTCAAAAAGTAATTCTACATTGTTAAAATTGAGAATATATATGTCCACAACACTTCTGTTACGTTCTGACTTTGGCATATAAATATGTTTTTATTACATCTCAGAAAATTAAAGTTATCTTTTAACATATCATTCATTAAAGATTACATGTTTTGTGACCTGATGGTAAAAAAAAAGAAATGGTTTTAGGTGAATTTTTAAAAATAAGTTCATGTCCCCATTTCATTACCCATAAGCGTGGAATCACTCATATATATATATATATATATATTAGGGTGCATCAGTTGCCCTCACTTTCATAAAATCTGATGCATTTTTGTTTGGGTGTTCCTTTTCACCAATAAAGACATCCTGTAAAGTTTTTTGACCATATTCAAAACTCTAATGGTGGCACCATGAGTTTCATTTTTTGCCAAAAAACGCTTATTTTATGTTTTCGCGTAAGGTTTGAATCACAATGTTGGACTCCATTTATTGATTTCTTGTGAGCCAGAGATCATGTTAAGAACCTTTGCAAGGGATTGAGAAGCATTAATGTGATTCATAATACATTTGTATTGTTTAAAAGTAGTTGAACAATGATTCAATGAACAGCTAAAACTCAAACTGTGCTTGATAATATATTTAGAATATGTACTAAAAATGTGTATCTAAGATATTTGGTGTACTCTATAAGGTGCCATAATGTTTCATGAAAAGTGATCGAAATTTTGTCATAAAATAGCAGCTTTTTCCATAACTTTGAGCTCCTGGTGCCACCATTAAACTTTTGAATTTTGTCAAAATATTTCACCCAGTGTGTTTTCTTACCAAAAGGAACATAAAAACAAAAATGCATCATGATCAGAGGAACTTTTCATTTTTAGGGGGCAACTGATGCACCCTAATATATATATATATATATATATATATATATATATATATATATAAATCCATGACCCCTATTAACTAGGCTACTTAATATGCAGCACCCCTGACCTAAAATGTGTTCCCACGCGCCTGCGTCTCCAGCTGCACACAGTAAACCTGCTTCACAGATTCAGAGTCGTCTTTACAGACACAGATATTATCACACACAGTCCATTAAAACTTTCCTGAACTTTACTGTGGTACAGATTTGTGATGAGGGTCAGAGGATACTGTTTTCAACTTCAGAATGCACATACATTGTATACATATACAGTGGTGCTTGAAAGTTTGTGAACCCTTTAGAATTTTCTATATTTCTGCATAAATATGACCTAAAACAGGGCTTTTCAAAGTGTGGGGCACGCCTCCCCTAGGGGGCCCCAGAGTTCTTCAGGGGGGGCGCAACATGAGGAAAAATAAACCAGAATAAATTACTATTGCGGACATTTAGCGTACTTCAGCTAGCCTTTGCCAGAGACAAAATGGATCAATTTTTAGTACCTAAAGCTACAGTGAGTGAGGAGACAGAGTCTGGGCCAAGCAAAAAAAGAAGGAAGTTTGACCACGATTATTTAAAGTTTGGATTTTCATGGACTGGATCTGAAGATGCTCCACTGCCACAGTGTGTTGTCTGCCAAGAGGTGCTAGCTAACGATGCTATGAGATGTTTAAAATGTGTAAAACAAGATGTTTTTTTTTTTAAAGCACAGATGTTTAAAATGTGTAAAAAAAAAAAGATGTTTTAAAAATCACAGATGTTTAAAATGTGTTAAAAAAAGAGGTTTTAAAAAAGCACAGATGTTTAAAATGTGTAAAAAAGAGGTTTTAAAAAGCACAGATGTTTAAAATGTGTAAAAAAAGAGGTTTAAAAAAGCACAGATGTTTAAAATGTGTAAAAAGATGTTTTCAAAAAGCACAGATGTTTAAAATGTGTAAAAGAAAAAAAAATAAAAATGTGTACAACAACCTCATCTCATTATCTCTAGCCGCTTTATCCTTCTACAGGGTCACAGGCAAGCTGGAGCCTATCCCAGCTGACTACGGGCGAAAGGCGGGGTACACCCTGGACAAGTCGCCAGGTCATCACAGGGCTGACACATATAGACACAGACAACCATTCACACCTACGGTCAATTTAGAGTCACCAGTTAACCTAATCTGCATGTCTTTGGACTGTGGGGGAAACCGGAGCACCCGGAGGAAACCCACGCGGACACGGGAAGAACATGCAAACTCCACACAGGAAGGCCCCGGGGCTCGAACCCAGGACCTTCTTGCTGTGAGGCGACAGCGCTAACCACTACACCACCGTGCCGCCGTGTACAACAACCATTTTTTTAAATACGAATGGAACATTAAGTATAGCAACAACAAAAATTGTAGGGGGGGGGGGCGCTGTTGTTTATTTGCTCTCTGAGGGGGGGCTGACTCTCCCACACTTTGAAAACCCCTGACCTAAAACATCATCAGATTTCCACACAAGTCCTAAAAGTAGATAAAGAGAACCCAGTTAAACAAATGAGACAAAAATATTATACTTGGTCATTTATTTATTGAGGAAAATGATCCAATATTACATATCTGTGAGTGGCAAAAGTATGTGAACCTCTAGGATTAGCAGTTAATTTGAAGGTGAAATTAGAGTCAGGTGTTTTCAATCAATGGGATGACAATCAGGTGTGAGTGGGCACCCTGTTTTATTTAAAGAATAGGGATCTATCAAAGTCTGATCTTCACAACACATGTTTGTGGAAGTGTATCATGGCACAAACAAAGGAGATTTCTGAGGACCTCAGAAAAAGCGTTGTTGATGCTCATCAGGCTGGAAAAGGTTACAAAACCATCTCTAAAGAGTTTGGATTCCACCAATCCACAGTCAGACAGAATGTGTACAAATGGAGGAAATTCAAGACCATTGTTACCCTCCCCAGGAGTGATCGACCAACAAAGATCACTCCAAGAGCAAGGCGTGTAATAGTCGGCGAGGTCACAAAGGACCTCAGGGTAACTTCTAAGCAACTGAAGGCCTCTCTCACATTGGCTAATGTTAATGTTCATGAGTCCACCATCAGGAGAACACTGAACAACAATGGTGTGCATGGCAGGGTTGCAAGGAGAAAGCCACTGCTCTGCAAAAAGAACATTGCTGCTCATCTGCAGTTTGCTAAAGATCACGTGGACAAGCCAGAAGGCTATTGGAAAAATGTTTTGTGGCTGGATGAGACCAAAATAGAACTTTTTGGTTTAAATGAGAAGCATTATGTTTGGAGAAAGGAAAATACTGCATTCCAGCATAAGAACCTTATCCCATCTGTGAAACATGGTGGTGGTAGTATCATGGTTTGGGCCTGTTTTGCTGCATCTGGGCCAGGACAGCTTGCCATCGTTGATGGAACAATGAATTCTGAATTATACCCGCGAATTCTAAAGGAAAATGTCAGGATGCCTGTCCATGAACTGAATCTCAAGAGAAGGTGGGTCATGCAGCAAGACAACGACCCTAAGCACACAAGTTGTTCTACCAAAGAATGGTTAAAGAAGAATGAAGTTAATGTTTTGGAATGGCCAAGTCAAAGTCCTGTCCTTAATCCAATCGAAATGTTGTGGAAGGACCTGAAGCGAGCAGTTCATGTGAGGAAACCCACCAACGTCCCAGAGTTGAAGCTGTTCTGTACGGAGGAATGGGCTAAAATTCCTCCAAGCCGGTGTGCAGGACTGATCAACAGTTACTGGAAACGTTTAGTTGCAGTTATTGCTGCACAAGGGGGTCACACCGGATACTGAAAGCAAAGGTTCACATACTTTTGCCACTCACAGATATGTAATATTGGATCATCTTCCTCAATAAATAAATGACCAAGTATAATATTTTTGTCTCATTTGTTTAACTAGGTTCTCTTTATCTACTTTTAGGACTTGTGTGAAAATCTGATGATGTCTTAGGTTATATTTATGCAGAAATATAGAAAATTCTAAAGGGTTCACAAACTTTCAAGCACCACTGTGTGTGTGTATATGTGTGTGTGTGTTATTTGTGTGGTTTTCATCAATCAGATGGTAATCTACACTTTAAAATTACACATTAGATAATGAAGACCCAAAGTGAGAAATTTACATGACTTTGTACCACAACTTTATTATCTTAAAAACCCTAAATCGAAAGTTTGTAAACATTGCACTGTCAGGAAAAAAAAAAAAACTTTTTAATTTCCACCTTTTTCATGACTAACTACATAAAGCTATTTATATTTATAGCTACTATTTTTATTTGGCTGTGAATGAAAGGCACAAACTTACAGCACAGCAGGTAAAGAAGAGTCCAAAGAGTCCTGAATTCCACTAAAACATTTTCATGAGCCATGGTGTGTCTCAGCTGAATATTTTTCTCCATGGTTCTGAAGATCAGTCTTGGTGAAGGATGTTGTGTGCAGTGCAGTTAAACAGCGTGCCTGTAGGCAGATTTCTGTTCTACACTCCCTCCCCTTGCTGCTAGCGTTTTTACTCTCTCACAGCCCTCAAACCACTGTAGCAGAGCACGTCAGCTTGCTCAGTCTGTAACATGCTCAGTACAGTCCTTCTTCGGTGTGGACAGAAAAAAATGTAAAAGAGTTTGACATAAAATATCTTTTTTAAAGACATAATTATTGGAGATAAGGCTTCACATTCTCACCTCATTGTAAGATTAGTTTACAATTAGTTTAAAATGGATCAGAACGCACGAATTTGAACATCATAGCAAAACTCTTTGTATTAATTGCAGTCCAAAGCTAACTTCAGGGTTTCTAATTGCATCTTTATGCTGTCCATATGTCCATATATCATCCTCAGCAGGAGTGAGGTGATGAGAACTCCAAGCTGAAATGGGGCATCAGGATGGATCAGGCAAGTCTAAAAAGATTTTAGCATTTTGCTTCTGTACAACTTTTGTTCCTCCAGTTTAGCGTTAGATTTATCCAAGCGTCCATCGTGTTTGAGTTTATAATCAACTTTTCCACAATGAGAGTAAAGCCGGCTTTTACACTGTGTGATTTTCAGCCGGATTTCACTGGCAGTGCCACTGCAAATCAAGATGGTCAACAATAAGGTTCCGTCACTGTAAGAATTTTTTGTGGCTACTGCCTCATGTAGAGGCTGTAGCCACTATGTCATCGTGTTGTAAGAATGTAAGAACGAGTAACAATAGCACACTGCGCATACGCATACAGGTGTTCCTATTAAAATGGCTGGTGAGTGTATATAATTCGGTTTACAATTCGAAATAAATGGACTAGACTAAAGAAATCGCTTTCAGACATGTTTATTCTTATTACTGAGGGAAAGTGCATTCCTATTTTAAAATATACTCCAGGTTGTCCCCCTTTCCTCGTTTTCTTCAGCCAGTGGTCCCGTGTGTGATGTAGATGTTCCGAGTTGTTATGGGAAGTTGTCGAAAAGAGTATTGAGACCACTGAGCTCTAGCACCGGGCCATTTCTGGGAAATAAGAGTTTCGGTCATGGCGACAGCGTGTGTACGTCAGTTTCGGTTCGGAGGTTTCAGTTTCAAAAACTGTAAGAGGTAAGAGTAGAATAATATAAAGTACAGACACTTGATATAGTTTACTTCTGTGATTTTTAAATTGTTCATTTTTGGTTTACACTTCATTTTTGTGGCTACTGCCTCATAGAGTAAATATATATATGCTATATTTACTGTATGGACATGGTATCAGAAAACAATTTTATTTCTTTTTTTATGTTTTTGTACTGTATGCCATACTGATTAAAATTAAAATAGAGAAATGCTTGAAACATTTTAGTTTATGTGTAATGAGTCTATAATATATAACATTTTCACTTTCTTAAATAACTGATGGAAAATACTGAACTTTTTCACAATATTCAAATTTTTTGAGATGCACTAGTATATGCTATATTTACTGTATGGACATGGTATCAGAAAAAATTTTATTTATAAGCAGTAGCCACATGTACCCATAGGGTACCTACTTTTATTAAAATGTCACAGTGTGTGTGCTGCGACAACGTTCGTCTAAAAGCCACCAATCGGAGAGCAACACATGATAACAAGCTCACAGGACAAGCACAGTGAAACATGCTATTGAACAGAAAACTTTCCTTATTACCTCAAGCTCACCTTGAAGAATGTTTCTGTTTCGGCAGGCCTGTTTTCTCCAGGCACACTGGTCGATGAATTAAGCAGAAGGTAGTAATTTTCTTTAATCACAGGTCTATCATAAGAGGCTCTTCATTGTGTAATCTGAGATGAAGAACACACTGTCACACAGTCTGGGATTCTTAATTTCCCTGAGGGAACCCTCCCAAAGGTATCAATAAAATTTTATCTAATCTAATATACATGGACACAGGGAGAACATGTAAAGAAACTCTGCATAGATAGTAACTCAAGCTTGGGTGCAAATCAGCAGCATCACAGTAATATTGAAATGTCTTCTTTTTTTTTTTTTTTTACTAAAACAGACAACATTTCTGACTGCCATGGATGCAGACTTATTTTTTCTGTGCCTCAGCTCAGTACATGTTAGCTCGGTTATTTTCATCATTTCGATCAGTTATTTAGATCATTTACATTTACTGCATTTAGCAGATGCCCTTTGCAACTTACAGAAGTGTTTTAAACTCTGTATTGAAAAACATCCTCATGATTGTACCGATAGACCAGATTATAAAAATAATAGAGTACAGAAAGCATAGTAAAGTTAAGTGTCTGTGCTTAGATTTCTTTTTAACCTTGCGAATGTGTTTCCTGAACCACTTTTGTGTCATGAAGACCTCGACGTGTAGAAAGACATCTCACACATCCTGACCCCAATAAAACAAACCGCACAGATTAAAAGATTAAAGTAACTTTAAGAGTTTTCTTTTTAGTTCACATATCACAAGTGAGAAGTAAACATCAACTCAATTTTTAGATTTTAAAGTTGTTATTTTGCACACACCACTGATTTTGGTGTACTTTCAGTCATTATTATATTAATCCTCTAGGAAATAAAACACTGGACTGGACTCCTGTCTAGATTTTAGCATAAGTTTGTACACCCTCAGGGAGATGTTACATTCCGTGCCTGTGACATATGATTATGCTTCATCCTTACACGAAATATTTTACATGTACTTTTATTCTGTAAAAATTAACCTTTAGTTTAGATTGAACACAGTAATCACTTCTGTGGTCCTTTCAAGACCTTGCAGGCCCTGTGTGAAAAAAATAAATAAAGAATTGATGCTCTCAACACTTCCCCTTTACCATATTTGTGAGACAGCAGGCTGCAAGCTTGACCCAACCACAAACCTCTATAACTACAAGTAATGTCATTTTAGTAGTGTGCATTGCAAACAACGAAGAGTTGTCAGTATTTATGAGGCAGTTTGGTGCTTGTGCACTTGTTATAGGTAAAAGACTCAGTTTTGGAGGTTTGTGTCCCAAATGTGTGTTTGTGTCCAATTAGTTCAGCATTGTATAGACTCAATGACAAATCTACATTATCAGGTCAGTATTAAAGCTGCTATATAATGCAGTAGCAAATAGCAATCGATCACAATATTAACAGATTAATCCTTTGGTTAGTAAGATGGCCAACAATTTTAACACCTTTAAAGTTCAGCTTTCGCCATCATTGTTTTTCCATGATGTACAGTACAGTGGTGAGAAGAATGTTCTTCTTGTTGAAGAAGACTTGTAAATCCTGCCAGATGGTAAGGAGTAAAGGGTCGGTGAGAGGACTGTGTGGAGCCATCCACATCGCTGTTGGCCTTCTGAGAGGCACAGTTGATGGTAAGTGGCCTTGCTTGAGGGGAGAAAGACTCTGATAAGGTTCTCATCTATTTTATGGATTTGGGGTTCTCATCTATTGTAGGTTATTATGTTCCAGGATGTTGTGGAACCGTTACCAGAGTGCTCTCACAGTAGGTTCTCCTTTAGAATGTAATGATGGTGGATGAATGAAAGTGTGCTAAGCATCTTCAGAAAACGAAGGTGAGGTGCTGGTCGTCTTTTTGATTGGCAGTGGGATTAAGAATAGAGATGTTTCTGTGATTGAACAGTGATTGCATTTTAGTGTTGCATGATTGCACTGCACTAATGAAAATGAAATGAAATGCACTGGGGAAGAACATTCAGTTCTGATGTGAAGTCAGTGTTTCCATGTGTTTCTTAAAAATTCCACTTCTGTTTGTTTAATACTGGCAATGAAGTGATTATAGTTAAAGGCCCAGTTATGGTTCTGTGTGATGTGAACACTGAGGGCTTGGAGTTCTCAACTTTCTCCACAATGGTAATGCTGGATGTGCAGCAGAGTGTAATGATCACAGATCCTCCTTAAGTCAAGTCATCTCTTACATTTTGTCCACCTTAAGAGACAACTTGTTGCTCCTACACTAGTTTGTGCTCATGAAGCCCAGCACTGTGATCAGTGAACTTGATCTGGTTTTGAGATCTCAGTCAGGAAGTCCAGGATCCAGTTACAGAGGGACGTGTTCAGACCCAGCAATTTATAGCCATTTATGAACACACAAAATAATCGACAGGAAGTCCTACTTCCTCATAGAGAGGTTCTCATATTAATTACATGTATTCGGATGTAAGATCTTAAAATATTTTACATCAATTTTAAGCATGTTAAGATTGTTAGATAATATAACACAAGGATCAATCTTGAAATCGACCTCCCTACCATATTCACTGCTTAACATAGGAGTGTGAAGACCCTTAGCATTTACAGTATCCTTGACTTGCAAGTGACGTCAAAGCAAAATAGAAACCTGGATGTGCATATACAAATGCGGGTTCAAGCAATATTCCATACAAAACATATTCACGTATGCGCAACTCTCTTTGTTTTTCCACTTTTAGCTCTGCCATATCTTTGTGCTGTATATGGTTGTGGTCACAACAGTACTCGTGACCGTGACACGTTCTGATTTTTTAGAATTCCGTCCGTGATTCGGAAAGAGGGCAAGGAATCTCTGAGGCTTAGTACGGAGTGGAGACGAGCACGGCTGAACAACATCGGCAGGGCTGATCTACCAGAGTCTAAAACCAAAACAGCTCGTGTTTGGAGTAATCATTTTATCTCAGGTGAGATTCAAAAGCTTTCTCAATCATGGAAGAATTTTATTTCATGTTGCTAGAATTTTGCTACAAAATGAGCGTTCTCTTGTCATGGTTCACTTGGTCATTGTTATAATTTTAACATGTGTATTACCATTTCATTTTTAGGAGCGCCAGCAAAATTATACGATAGAAACAATCCAGACTGGGGACTCAGGAAATGGGCTATGTTTCGTCCAAGGTCAGACTTGATTCTTCAGCAGCCAAACCAGATAGAATGTGATATCTGGGTACTCAATGGTCGATAGAAGCATCTTATCTTCAGAAAAGTCTGACTTTTTTAAATATTATGGGTCAAAACCACACATATCTATCTCCTCTTTTTATCGAATCTTCAGTTGACCATTCAAATTGTGGTAATACTGAGAAAATTCAGCATTGTTTACAGACACACTTTCAGTAGCTGCTGTCCTAGTTGCTTTGTATATCCACCATCATGGCAGACGCTCATGACGTAGCACATTTTGATCACGTGGTTGCAAGTCATCTATATCACACCAGGAAAGAGGTTTAGCTCCTGTACCCTCTGTATGGAGTGTAGAATAATGAATAAACTCCACTCAGGTGTAAAGGATGAGGAGTTAGTCAGTTACAGAGAGCAATGAAAAAATCGATGATAACCCTTTACCTTCTGATTGTTTATTATTATTATTATTATTATTATTATTATTATTATTATTATTATTATTTAATGTGAGTCTTTCGATGGTGAACTGATCTACTGGGTGACACCAGTGTTTTACAGAACTTTTGTTTTCTGTTTTTGCAGTTCAGTAAAATAATCCTGAATTTGGAGCTTTGATTTAAAGCCTTTATTTATTTTTGTTTTTTCTAGCTTAACGAGACCAGTATATGAGCTAGTACATACATTTTTATTAATGTTACATCTGTTTCTTAACGCATACAGTTTCATCAGTACTAATAACTTTTTCTTTATTGATTTACACCTCATATCAATGGATTATTGGATTTATTGTTAACTTTACATAGTATAGACATTACTGTGTGTTATAGATGGTCTTTTTTGCTTTAGAATATTTGCAGATTTGTCGGTCAGTGCTCAATGCATCCATTCTGTATAGTGATACTCCTGTGCCCTGTTAACGATGCGCACCTGAACTTAAGGAGCTGTGTGTGCACCTACCGTATTTAAGGACTGTGCTGATGCATGATCAGTGCGAAGTATTGTGATATGTCAGTATGCATTACTGAGCCTTTCTACCCGTGTTCCTGGTTTCCTGACTCCTGTGCCTGTTTCTCGTTCTCAATTTGCCTCTGATATCCTGTTTACGCCTCGCCCGACCCTTTTGCCTGTTTACTATTTGGATTTAGCCTGCCATCTTGGACTGTTTGCCTTTGTTTGTGTACTTTGTATATAAACTGCACTGTTATTATTAGTAAACTGATTTACTTCTGCACTGACATCCGCCTCCCTCACGTATCTGACAGAATACTTCGCCATACAATGGATGTAGCAGAATTTTTGCAGCATGCGATTCCATGCTGCTTCCGGGTTTCCCTGTCTCAGCCCCTCGCCTCATATTTCCGGCTGAAGTCTGACTGGAGTCCCCCGGCACCCTACTACGGAATGTCACTCTATGGGATTCAACCTTCAGTGTGAATTCTATGAGGTCAATGACCTCCAAGAGCCCAAGCTACCAGAACCCCTCTGGGTAAGCTTTATCCTACACTGAAAAAAAATAAATAAATCTGAAGAGAAGTAAATTTAACATAATTTGAATTTGTGATATTAACAATAAAAAAATTCAAGTTTGTATGTTTACACAAATATATCTAGTTTTGAATCAATGTGTTTGTTAGAAACAAAAGAGATTTTTTTTCTCAACAAGAATAATTAAGTAATGCAAGCCAATCTTCTTACATTCACAATCTCAACAAACCTTGTTATCTTGACTCTTTTCCATTCAACACCAAACACTATGAGGTTTATGCACCCCAAGTGCATTGTGGGAACATTTTGCAGCAACAAGTCTGGTCCAAACCAGTCTGGACCAGGTCTGAGCTGGGCGCCTTCGACACTTAACGTTAAATGTCAGTAAGGTAAGAATAACGGGGGGGTTTTTTGTTTGTTTTTTTGTTTTTTTTTTCTTATTGGTGTCGAAAACCATAATTAATCAGACGCTTTTCGTGTTAACTGAAGTTACCGTAGTGTGTTAAGAGCCTTGTAAAGGAATTAAGTTACATGACTTATAAGCTAACAATTTACTAGCACCAAATCTGTAACGTTAGCTAGACCCGACCAAACCTTCGGTCAGCCTGTGGCTAGCGCCAGTATTGCTGGCAATTTTTTCATGGTGTATCCTGCCTCATTTTAAGTAGAGATGGTCACATTGCCAAGGCCTTAATGCTTAATGTTATTTGAACGGTAGGTATAAATAAAGTCGATCATTTAAGTGGCCTGCTTGACTGTTTCTGTTGAATGGCTGGGCTGGTCCTTACAATTATAGCTGAATCTGTGCAAATGTAAAACACACACGTGCTGCAAGTTTAATGCCATCCACACAGCTTCTTTACTTAACCGACAACACAGAGTTATAAAGAATTGTCTCATCTCATTATCTGTAGCCGCTTTATCCTGTTCTACAGGGTCACAGGCAAGCTGGAGCCTATCCCAGCTGACTATGGGCGAAAGGCGGGGTACACCCTGGACAAGTCGCCAGGTCATCACAGGGCTGACACATAGACACAGACAACCATTCACACTCACATTCACACCTATGGTCAATTTAGAGTCACCAGTTAACCTAACCTGCATGTCTTTGGACTGTGGGGGAAACCGGAGCACCCAGAGGAAACCCACACGGACACAGGGAGAACATGCAAACTCCGCACAGAAAGGCCCTCGCCAGCCACGGGGCTCGAACTCGGACCTTCTTGCTGTGAGGCGACAGCGCTAACCACTACACCACTGTGCCACCCATAAAGAATTGTGGCAGGATTAAAATCAAATATCCCATTTTTATTTCGCTGTACATATATGGGCACAACCTCCAGTTTCAGCTCTCCCTCCTTGGCTCCCCGAGGCTGAGGGGATACAGCACGTTAAAGTATTATTCAACTGATGTTTCCAAAGTAAACCTTGACTACAGTGAGACACTAAAATAAAACTTGAGCATATGAATATGCGAATAAAGAGTTCAATCTGACTTTAGACGTGTCACTCTTCAGGAAACGCATAATCATATGACAATTGGATAAATAACAAGATTAAAAACTCATTGCAGCTGCAAACAGACCTACCGTTCAAAGCAGAAAAGGAAAGGTAAGAGACATCAGCAACAGAAAAATGATTAAATAGTCTCTAACTGTAGGCTAGTTATTGTTGTGTAATTGTAATTGAGTGTGATGATGTAAACTTCTCATCTCATCTCATTATCTCTAGCCGCTTTATCCTGTTCTACAGGGTCGCAGGCAAGCCGGAGCCTATCCCAGCTGACTACGGGCGAAAGGCGGGGTACACCCTGGACAAGTCGCCAGGTCATCACAGGGCAATGTAAACTTCTATGTTTCTGAATTACAACATCCAGAGAAGTGTAAATAACGCAGTTTAAATCTTTCAACAATGTGAACATGATGCAGTAAATTCAGCTATGTATTAGTTTCATAGATGAAGGAACAGCCTTTTTTTTAACAAGACATTTCCAACAGGGCAGCACGGTGGTGTAGTGGTTAGCGCTGTCGCCTCACAGCAAGAAGGTCTGGGTTCGAGCCCCATGGCTGGCGAGGGCCTTTCTGTGCAGAGCAGGGCTCTACGTTAACTTTGAGACATGGTTGTAGAAATCTCGTTGCCTGAACTCAGAACATGGTTGCCCTAATATTACATAATTCCTTTGAATATGCCACAAACACATATGCTTACAACACAATGTTCACTCGCATGCTCTACTAATGCCTCTTAAAAGCTTATTTTGTTGATTTTCTTATCCTTCTTTGTGTTCCCTTGGTTTCTGGGTTCAGTTATATCGTGTCTAACCACTTTTTGTGTAAACCACCATGAATGTGCATTGTGTTCTTCTTTTGTGTGCTCATAATTCTATAATTACACAATTACAATTTGCTCTCTGGTGATGGTACCATTAAGTTTTCATTTCTACACCATTTGAACAAAAGAATTGGTTTCAAATTTGCACATTCATGCCTGTCCCAAGTCATTAAAGGTGAGGGCACAAAAAGTCTGATGAAAATAGTACCAACTGAAAGGGAGGGAAGGTATGATAATATATGATAGCAATGCACAAAAGATCAAAACAGACATCACTTGGACCTGTTGGAATTTTCATGAATTGATTTATGAATTATATTACACTACTGTTCAAAAGTTTGGGGTCACTTTGAAATGTCCTTATTTTTGAAAGAAAAGCACTGTTCTTTTCAATGAAGATCACTTTAAACTAATCAGAAATCCACTCTATACATTGCTAATGTGGTAAATGACTATTCTAGCTGCAAATGTCTGGTTTTTGGTGCAATATCTCCATAGGTGTATAGAGGCCCATTTCCAGCAACTCTCACTCCAGTGTTCTAATGGTACAATGTGTTTGCTCATTGCCTCAGAAGGCTAATGGATGATTAGAAAACCCTTGTACAATCATGTTAGCACAGCTGAAAACAGTTTAGCTCTTTAGAGAAGCTATAAAACTGACCTTCCTTTGAGCAGATTGAGTTTCTGGAGCATCACATTTGTGGGGTCGATTAAATGCTCAAAATGGCCAGAAAAATGTCTTGACTATATTTTCTATTCATTTTACAACTTATGGTGGTAAATAAAAGTGTGACTTTTCATGGAAAACACAAAATTGTCTGGGTGACCCCAAACTTTTGAACAGTAGTGTATGTCTGGAAATTTTATACCTTTATTCAGATCATGTTTCAACCACAAAAAAGTCATCATACATATCATGAAATGCAGTTTTTTTCTGATCAAATGGCATGTTCTGTTGTAACTGTTGTAACTGTTGTTTTCAACCACAAAAAAAGTCATCTTACATATCATGAAATTCAGTTCTTCTGATCAAATGACATGTTCTGTTGTAACTGTTGTAACTAACTGTTGTAACACCTATATAACACACATGATTTCAGGCACTTGACATGAAACCATCTAATCATCATCATTTTATTTTATTTCTTATTCTATTTATTTATTTATTTATTTATTTATTTTTTGTACCTGGTATGTGTAACTGACTGCCAGTGTTTCTTTAAGGAATCCTTCCTAAATGTGGAACAGCCTTTCACTAGGGATGAGCCTATCAGCCAGGGCAGGGTACTTCAGGCATATGGAGCAAATCAGTTTCCCTTGGTCAGCAGTGTCATTATTATTATTCCTATCAGCATGATCAGTATCAGTTGAATGGCTGGTACTAGCTCTGGGCTCATCTGATTCAACATCCAAATTGGGATCATCTTTGGAGAGTTTGCTGGGTGGCCCAGGTTCATTCTCAGGTTTGACCAACTTCAATCCAGGAAACTCTGAATACCAGCTGGGAATAACAGTTCTTTGCCTTTTCACCTCATACAGTTTCTTTGAATCCACTGATGAGCTTGCTTGAGTTTTCTTTTTCTTCTCTTCCTTGTCTTTGTTTATTTTAAAACCAAATTTCTCCAAACCAGACATAATGCCAAAGTTTGTGACTTTAATGTTTATTTTATTTTTGTATTTATTATTCAACCTTCTCAGACGCTGTCTGTATCAACAAGCATTGACACTAGCGCCCCGTGCGAGTAATGCGGTAATTAGTCATGTAGTGAAGGACATACCAATAGAACACTGAATATGCACTATGCGATAATTATTAGCAATGGGAAACTGCATTGCGAGCCCACGATGTGCAAATGTGAATTCCACTAGTTGTTGAACATTCCGTAATGATAACATGGACGCGGTCTTTCCGAGTCAGACAATCGCAAATCATGATGGAATTTCATCATAATATGAATGAATAAACATCGTTTTTCACGTAAGTTGACATATTTGGGTAGTTGCCCGATTGGGCAAGCATTTGTGAGAGTCTGGTTGTCCGAATCTATTGAATGGTTGCCCCGGGCAATCGGACTACTGTTAATGTCGAGCCCTGCGGAGTTTGCATGTTCTCCCCGTGTCCGCATGGGTTTCCTCCGGGTGCTCCGGTTTCCCCCACAGTCCAAAGACATGCAGGTTAGGTTAACTGGTGACTCTAAATTGAGCGTAGGTGTGAATGTGAGTGTGAATGGTTGTCTGTGTGTCTATGTGTCAGCCCTGTGATGACCTGGCGACTTGTCCAGGGTGTACCCCGCCTTTCGCCCGTAGTCAGCTGGGATAGGCTCCATCTTGCCTGCGACCCTGTAGAACAGGATAAAGCGGCTAGAGATAATGAGATGAGATGAGACATTTCCAATGTTATTTATATAGAATTCAGGAGAATAGAGGAAATAAAGGGTTTGAAAGTCAACATTTTCAGGAGGAGATTTTTCTGAGTGAGAATGAAAGATTAGTCATGTAACATTTGTGCAATTTTAATTGTTTTTAGATAAGTAGTTGTTTAACAGTGTCTTTAGAATTGAAAAAAAATTTCAGGCTCCAAGTGCATTTAGGCATTGGACTTTGCACAAGTGAAGTGTTCAGAAAAGGTCCTGTCAATTTGGTTCCATCAGAGGAAGGAAACAGCTGATAAAGTTTGATTTTTGGCTGGGCTATGCTGTTAAAGTATTTTTTTATTTAAATGTATTTATTGTTTGCTTTCAGCCAGGAATAGATGCAGTTTTGGGATGAAATCAAGATGCATCGGTTTTAATACGTCTGTGCTTCGATAAAATCTGATCCATTTAATAGTTAGATGTTGTCTGCCTTTATTTAGAAATTTGAAACACACAATTATGAAATATCTTGGCCCACTCCTCGCGTGTTACCTTCCGGTACAGCGCAGATACTGATCAGTAGCCAGTGGATGGGGGGGTTACAGGTTTTACAAGAGGTGAGCCGAGTATTGCACTTGTTTAATGATCCCCTGGCGAACAGCTCCACTTGTTCACAGGCAATAACAGACGCTGGTCAGTAATAATCAGTCCCCCCAGGATTTCGCGGGCCTTTTTTGTGATTGTTGCGGGCTAAAATGTCTGATGTTGCAGGGGTTTCCAAAAAATTGCGATGAAAGTTGCGGTGTTTTTTAGGTTTTTGTTGCGATTACATTGCGGGAGGAAGTGAAAGTTGCGAGAAATTGTTGCGATTTTCTCTTTTAGTGATTAAAATTGAGTGATATGTTAAATATTAAGTTATTACTGAAAAACTATTGATTAAAAGAACAAAGACATTGAGAAATGGTCTTATAAACAACTTTACCAATATAAAAGATTACCAGGACTATAAAAATGCAGAAAAATAGGCTTTACTTATCCAAATGCACCTGTTGGTTCAAAAGTTAAAGTGCATAGAACCTCACAGCACAACATGAAGTTACCTTAAAATATAATATAAATGCCTCAGCTTTCATGTAAGAAAAAAAAAACTATTAATACTAGTACTGTGTGCAGGCAGTCTCTCCTGAAGACTAAATTAAACAATAATTATAAACTAATAAAATAAATGGCTCAGGCTTCATAGAAGAAAAAAAACAATTTGAACAGAATCTCACAGTATGATGCTGAAGCTGCCTAAACAATGAAAAATAAAATACCATTTTGGCAAAAATGTTGGCATCCATTAGTTTCTTGTATTAAGTAAAAAAATAATGTAAAGTGCACACAGTCCTTCACTGTAAACATAACACACTTTCAATAACAGAATTTAAGCCTACATAAACACTGACTCGCACATGCAGTGTTGCCAGATACTGCTGACGTTTTCCAGCCCAAAATATGTTCAAAACCCGCCAAAATGCACTTAAAACTGCCAAATCTGGCAACACTGCGCACATGCTGCTTCTCTTGAACGTATACACGGAAGTAAGGCAGAAGGTAGTTTGTCGACGTCACCTCAAGACGACGCCAACGATTGGTCAAATTTGCAGGAAAGTTGCGGTAATTGGATATAATTGCAACACCGCCCTGAATTCGCGGGGATTGGTTGAATTTGCGTTGAAGTTGCAAATCGCAACATCGCGAAATCCTGGAGGGTCTGAATAATAACAGTGACACTAATAGGCCGTAAGGTGAACCCTGAAAAGTCTTTCAGAAACAAGATTCCGCTCCGACGTCTCCGAACTACATAATATCCAATTCTTAAAAATGGACGTATTATGAAATGATGTCATCAAAAAGTTCTCACCTTGTAATGCTGTCAATTTTTCGCACGAAGGCTTGAAAAAGCGAACTAATGTCATCGGCGCGGAATGATATTTTGGCACCGTGGAATAAGATTTCGCTACAGAACAGGTTCCACGGTTGCTGACGTAGCCCCATTTCGTAAACAAGAGACCAACATGGCAGCTGCCACAGCCTCGTCTAGCAGCAGTGGAGGAGAGGAAAGTTTGGAAATAACGGCAAAAAGGAGAAAACTTCTTGCACGTACGCAGTGCTATATGCATATAGCTTCTGTGAAGCACGGAGTGACCCAGGAATTTACCTTCAAACGGTGGAATACATACCAGAACAGTATCCGACAGTGGCTGCAGTTGAGCGGTGAGAACAGGAGAGTAGCCGAAAACTACAAACACTGTTTAGATTTAGAGTTTGACAAGATACCCGAGGATGCTGCCTTCCACCCTGCATGTTACCGCAGGTTTACGGACAAACTTGCTATTGAACGAGCGGGAAAGCGTATGGTGCGCGAGAAAGAAGGGGGAGATGAAACTCAAGACGCCGCAAGACCCCCCGAAGCTGCCCCCCCCTCCGAAGCTGGCCCCTCAACATCGGGCAGTACTAAGAGTCTTAGATCCAGGTCAGCACTGCCTATGTCCAGCTCAGGTCCCGTCCTTCCTGCCCTGTGCATTATATGTAAAAAAACCCTCAAATTCGTCTTAAAGGGAGGCAAACGACAAAGGGAAGCTCTTTCAAAAGCTGAGACCTTAACAGCAGGTAAGCAAACCCACCCATCCCCCCCCACACACACACACACACTCACACAAAGGGTCACAATCACTGATCAACCCACCAACCCCCCTGCCCCCACACACACAAAGGGTGTCACTGATGACTATCTACAGTGCTATCTCCCTCTGCAAGTGTGTTTGCATGCATGGATGTTATGTTTCAATGTTTGTATGCATGTAACATATGTGTGCCTTTATGTGAATATGCTACTGGCAAACTTAAATTCCTATGTGGTAATAAGCATGTCTTTCTGTCTGGCAAGGCAAGTTGCAGACTGCTGCTGAGACTAAAGATGACCACAGTATTCTGGTACACATTAAGGACAAAGACTGTGTGGCTCTGGAGGTGCAGTACCACAAGAGCTGCTACCAGCAGTACACCAGATTTCTGAATGAGCCTGCTAGACAAGAGAAGGACAAGTAAGCCATGTACTAACTTCTCATACATGACCATAGAATGCTACTCGCTACTGTTCAATGTGAAGACAATTAGTCACAGCACTGTGTGTGTGTGTGTGTGTGTGTGTGTGTGTGTGTGTGTGTGTGTGTGTGTGTGTGTGTCTTCCCCCCCCCTCTCTCTTTCTCTGTCACTGACACCTAGGTCATTGCCTGGATGCTGACCCCTGCCTTTTTGCACCGTGCCACTGGACTTTATATACAACCCCGATTCCAAAAAAGTTGGGACAAAGTACAAATTGTAAATAAAAACGGAATGCAATAATTTACAAATCTCAAAAACTGATATTGTATTTGCAATAGAACATAGACAACATATCAAATGTCGAAAGTGAGACATTTTGAAATTTCATGCCAAATATTGGCTCATTTGAAATTTCATGACAGCAACACATCTCAAAAAAGTTGGGACAGGGGCAATAAGAGGCTGGAAAAGTTAAAGGTACAAAAAAGGAACAGCTGGAGGACCAAATTGCAACTCATTAGGTCAATTGGCAATAGGTCATTAACATGACTGGGTATAAAAAGAGCATCTTGGAGTGGCAGCGGCTCTCAGAAGTAAAGATGGGAAGAGGATCACCAATCCCCCTAATTCTGCACCAACAAATAGTGGAGCAATATCAGAAAGGAGTTCGACAGTGTAAAATTGCAAAGAGTTTGAACATATCATCATCTACAGTGCATAATATCATCAAAAGATTCAGAGAATCTGGAAGAATCTCTGTGCGTAAGGGTCAAGGCCGGAAAACCATACTGGGTGCCCGTGATCTTCGGGCCCTTAGACGGCACTGCATCACATACAGGCATGCTTCTGTATTGGAAATCACAAAATGGGCTCAGGAATATTTCCAGAGAACATTATCTGTGAACACAATTCACCGTGCCATCCGCCATTGCCAGCTAAAACTCTATAGTTCGAAGAAGAAGCCGTATCTAAACATGATTCAGAAGCGCAGACGTCTTCTCTGGGCCAAGGCTCATTTAAAATGGACTGTGGCAAAGTGGAAAACTGTTCTGTGGTCAGACGAATCAAAATTTGAAGTTCTTTATGGAAATCAGGGACGCCGTGTCATTCGGACTAAAGAGGAGAAGGACGACCCAAGTTATTATCAGCGCTCAGTTCAGAAGCCTGCATCTCTGATGGTATGGGGTTGCATTAGTGCGTGTGGCATGGGCAGCTTACACATCTGGAAAGACACTATCAATGCTGAAAGGTATATCCAGGTTCTAGAGCAACATATGCTCCCATCCAGACGATGTCTCTTTCAGGGAAGACCTTGCATTTTCCAACATGACAATGCCAAACCACATACTGCATCAATTACAGCATCATGGCTGCGTAGAAGAAGGGTCCGGGTACTGAACTGGCCAGCCTGCAGTCCAGATCTTTCACCCATAGAAAACATTTGGTGCATCATAAAATGGAAGCTACAACAAAAAAGACCTAAGACAGCTGAGCAACTAGAATCCTACATTAGACAAGAATGGGTTAACATTCCTATCACTAAACTTGAGCAACTTGTCTCCTCAGTCCCCAGACGTTTACAGACTGTTGTAAAGAGAAAAGGGGATGTCTCACAGTGGGAAACATGGCCTTGTCCCAACGTTTTTGAGATGTGTTGTTGTCATGAAATTTAAAATCACTTAATTTTTCTCTTTAAATGATACATTTTCTCAGTTTAAACATTTGATATGTCATCTATGTTCTATTCTGAATAAAATATGGAATTTTGAAACTTCCACATCATTGCATTCCGTTTTTATTTACAATTTGTACTTTGTCCCAACTTTTTTGGAATCGGGGTTGTATATATATATAATGTATATATTTTTGTTTGTTTGTTTTTTTGTGTGTGTGTATATATAAATTTGCATTTGTAATGTGTATATATCACTGTTTTGTTGTTTACATTTTCTATTAAAGTTTGCAATTTGCCACATAGTTCTGTTGTGTGATGTATGATGACTCAGTCTTGCATCTTCTTTGTTGCAGCTGCTGCAGGTGCATAGTGCTGCCTAGTGCGTTTACCTACCTCTACTGTGCCACTGCATAGGTAGTGAATACTTGAATCCCTGCCATTGTGCCTCTGAACTGAGCAATAGAACTGCAATATTTTATATAGGTTGTATTATTATTATTATTATTATTATTATTATTATTATTATTATTATTGTGTATTATTATTCCTATGGACTCTTCTCCTTCCTGCACAATTTCTTAAATCTTGATCTGAAATCACACGCATTGCCTATATATTATATATGCCATTTTATGGCTAATCCATGGTGTGTATAGCCCACAATGATGAGTCAATACTCTATTCCATTACTGCCTGTGTAACATTGTAGGTCTGTTTTTCAAGCAAATTGTTTTATGGTTGATCAGTACTTTATAGTTAATAACCTAAGAGAATGAATACATGAATGGTCCTAGTCATAGACCATTACACCATATTTTGTACTATAATAATGGTGATAATAAAAATTATTTTTATTCTAATAATAATATAAACACTTCAATATACCACATATCTGCAATATTAGTGATGTATTTAAAGCACTATTTAGGACTTAGAAGACATTTCACCCACTTTGGAGGGTGTTTGAGACTTTTTCTACTAATGTGACTGTAATTACGCAAGCTGTCAGCTGATCTGTGGTCAAAAATCGGCAACGCGATTGGTCCAGACCGGTCACGTGATGTCCCGACACGTCATTTTTAGAGGAAAATAGTTCGCCACGCGATCGCTCGGTGCGAGGAATTGACAGGATTATAAGGTGAGAACTTTTTTCGCCACACTTTCTAGTACTCATTCTTAGTTTTAAAATAAATATTTCGTAGTTCGGAGACGTCGGAGCGAGATGAAACGAAAACGGGGTTCACCTTACGGCCTATAACGTGTGTTTAAAGCAGCATGTGAATACCAGTAAGAGTGAAGATTTTTTTTTATTTGTCAGCAGTTATGAAAGACCCGTTTGCGAAAGATTAAGTTTTTATTGTTCATAATGTAGAAACTGCGTGACTCCAGGGGAGATATAGGGAAGAGGAAAGTCCAAATATTACAGACTCTCTTACTTGTGGCTAGGAAACTGATAACCCTGTCCTGGCTCAAGCCTCTGCCTCCCACCCTTCAACAATGGTGAGAGAGACTAAAGAAAACTACAAAACTTCATGTAAAAATGGTTTTGTGGGCCCCTGTCATTTCTCATTTTGGATGAACAGATGGATGAATTGGTAACAGCTGGTCGTGAGAAATAAGGTGGGTTTTTTATGCCTCCGCCACTGTAAGGTGCAGGAGGCATTATGTTTTCGGGTTGTCCGTCCGTCCCGAAACCTTGTGAACGCGATATCTCAAAGGCTAATGAAAGGAATTTCATCAAACTTTCACCATTTGTGTGCTTTGGGACAAACATGAACTGATTAGATTTTGAGGTTAAAAGGTCACAGGTCAAGATTACTGTGAGGTCAAATGTCCATCCTCAAACCTTGTGAATGTGATATCTCAAAGGCTAATGAAAGGAGTTTCACCAAACTTTCACCATTTGTGCACTTTGGGACAAAGATGAAATGATTAGATTTTGAGATCAAAAGGTCTAAGGTCAAGGTCACTGTGAGGTCAAATGTCTGTCCGAAAACCTTGTGAACACAATATCTCCAAGGCTAATACAAGTAATTTCACCAAGCTTTCAACACTTGTGCATTTGGAGACAAAGATGAGCTGATTAGATTCTGAGATCAAAAGGGCAAAGGTCAAGATTACTGTGAGGTCAAATGTTCATCCCCAAATCACAACTTAATAAGGCGTGTAGTCTACCAGGCGGGGTACACCCTGGACAAGTCACCAGGTCATCACAGGGCTGACAGACAGACAACCATTCACACTCACGGTCAGTTTAGAGTCACCAGTTAGCCTAACCTGCATGTCTTTGGACTGTGGGGGAAACCAGAGCACCTGGAGGAAACCCACGCAGACAACATGCAAACTCCGCACAGAAAGGTCCTTGCCGGCCACGGGGCTCAAACCCGGACCTCCTTGCTGTGAGGCGACAGCGCTAACCACTACACCACCGTGCCACCGGCTTATTATTATTATTATTTAATGCAAGTCTTTTGATGGCAGACTGATCTACTGAGTGACACCAGTGTTTTACAGAATTTTGTTTTCTGTTTTTGCAGTTCAGTGAAATAATCCTGAATTTGGAGCTTTTGTTCCTTTTTATTGATTTAAAGCCTTTATTTGTTTATTTTTTTCTAGCTTTACGAGACCAGTATATGATGAAAAGTAATAAGTGATCATGGAAAAATATATTGTATAATTTACATTTTTATGAATGTTCCATTTGTTTCTCAAATTTCAGTGCGAATTCCACAAAGTGACAGATGTGGTAGAAAAGGATCATGTGAAAAGGTCGAGTATTTTTAAAAGTGCCTTGCTGAAATTATGATGTTTTGCTGTAATTGTTGTGTTTACATGCTGCTGCTTTAAAGGGCTTATAAGCAGTGAGCTTTCCTCAGGCACACTTCTTTAACGCATACAGTTTCATCAGTACTAATAACTTTCTTGATTTACACCTCATATCAATGGATTATTGGATTTATTGTTAACCTCATATAGTACAGACATTACTGTGTGTTCCAGATGGTCTTTTTTGTTTTAGGATATTTGCAGATTTGTCAGTCAGTGTTCAATTCATCCATTCTGTATAGTGATCACTCAGTGTATTCATTAAAGGTTTTACTAATAATCGTTTAAAGCATTAGAAAATTAATTTACTGAGGAAATTTAATAATATCACCTTGCAGTGTGGGCGGCACGGTGGTGTAGTGGTTAGCGCTGTCGCCTCACAGCAAGAAGGTCCTGGGTTCGAGCCCCGGGGCCGGCGAGGGCCTTTCTGTGTGGAGTTTGCATGTTCTCCCCGTGTCCGCGTGGGTTTCCTCCGGGTGCTCCGGTTTCCCCCACAGTCCAAAGACATGCAGGTTAGGTTAACTGGTGACTCTAAATTGACCGTAGGTGTGAATGGTTGTCTGTGTCTATGTGTCAGCCCTGTGATGACCTGGCGACTTGTCCAGGGTGTACCCCGCCTTTCGCCCGTAGTCAGCTGGGATAGGCTCCAGCTTGCCTGCGACCCTGTAGAAGGATAAAGCGGCTAGAGATAATGAGATGAGATGAGACCTTGCAGTGTTGAAAAAAAAAACAGCACCATTTTCATGCGTTGTGTGCAATACAGACTTTGACCACAAGATGGGAGCAGAGCACAAAACAAATCAGGGCCTGGTTCTGGATCAATGTGAGAAGGTTGTGATTGTGGAATTTTTATTTTATTTTTTTATTTTACCAACTTTATTGGACTGTTACAAAATAAACATAAAAAAAGAAATAAACATAAAAATAAACATAATAAAGTAAGTCAGCTCAAATGGGAGAACGCGAACGGGTGACCCATGCAAGGCGTTTCCCGGAAGGTATAAAAGAGAAAAATCATACAATTAAAATTAGACTAAATTGATCTGTGGCAAGTACATGAAAAGTCCGTATTATAGGTGGAGGTCAGTAATTCAAAGTACAGCTCTAACAGGGATGATTTAAAAACAGGTAGGCTACGGAATTTATCTGGGGAAAAATATTTACATACATAGTTCCATGGTTTAACAATCCTATTGAAGAATGAGGCCTGATAAGTTGAAGTTCTGCAGTGTGCAGGTTTTAAAATTAATTTCGGATTTTGGGCCCTAGACCGGTCATGAGTTACAAAAGACACGTAGAGGTTTACGTTCAAATCTGTTTGGTCATTAATGCATTTATATACAAAGACTAAGTCTCTAATCTCCCGATCATAAGTCAGAGGAAGCAAGTGCAGGCTTCTGAGTCTGTCTGTCTGTGTAAGTAGCATCCCCAATATGCTGTTGTAGTATCCAGCGCATTGCACGTCGTTGGACTCTCTCTAACAGGCTTCTAAGGTTGACACTAGCAGGGGACCATACATCAGACGCGTAACAGAGCTGTGACTTGACGAGCGACAAATATAAAGTCCTCCTCACTTTAATTTCCATCAGCAAGGGACAGGATCTTTTTAGAAAGCCAAGCATCTGATTAGCCTTGTTGACTATTGAGCAGACGTGCGAATCCCATTTTAAATTACTTGAAATAACCACTCCCAGGTCTTTTTCTTCGTTAACTCGTTGAAGGCACATGCTACCCAGGTGGTAGTCGTGAATGATTGGAGTTTTTTTCCGCGTGACGGTCAATATTTTGCACTTGTTGGCATTATACTGTATGTTTGATTCATAACTCCACCCCTCGGCATTGGCTAGATCGCGCTGTAATTGCTCGCTGTCTTCGGATGTCAGGATAGTGCGAAAAAGTTTTGTGTCGTCTGCATATAGAGCAACTCCAGTTTCTTTATCCACGACCTTGGGAAGATCGTTGATAAAAATAGTGAAAAGCACAGGACCAACCAGGCTGCCCTGAGGCACACCAGAGGTCACGGGCAGAGGCTTAGAGACCGCGCCGTCAATTACCACTCTGTGTTCTTCCCCCAAGATAATCTCGAAACCACTCTAGCGGACACCCATCGATACCGTACCATTTCAGATTTTCGACCAGGATAGTATGGTCAGCACAGTCAAAAGCTTTTGCGAAGTCCAGATATAAAATGTCCGATTGTTTGTTTTTGTCTAGAGCTTCGCCGATTTTGTGAAGTACGGACAGAAGTTGTGTGATGCACGAGCGACTGCACACAAAGCCATGCTGGAGTGATGTTATTAGTCATGAGATGTGATCATAAAGTTTGTTGCAAACACAGCGCTCCAAAACTTTACTTACAACTGGAAGCAAAGAGATAGGTCTATAATTTGCAGCAGGCTCCTTTGAGTCCTTCTTGTGAACAGGAGTGACGTCGGCACATTTCCAGTTTGAAGGAAAGCGCCCAGTTTTTAAGGAGCGATTAAATAAATCACAAAGACTTGGAGCTATTTGTGAGCTACACTCCTTTAGAATACGAGCAGGAATTCCATCAGGACCAGTGGCTTTTGTTACATCTAGATTTGATAGACAGTCACGCACTTCGTTGACGGTTAGCGTTATTTCAGCTATTTTTTCATCTGATCTCAAGGGACATGTATAACCACAAAACACTTTGTCTGAGCTGGGAGAAGTGAAAACGGAACAGAAATAGTTGTTAAACATTTCCGCTTTATCTGTGGGCTTACTAGCGCTTTGACCGTTGTGAGTAATCACAGCGTCTGTATTTGAGCGATGGTGCAGAATTGCTTTGTGATAGCTCCAAAACAGTTTTGGGTTGTCCCGAAAAGATCCTTCAATCCTAGCCAAATAGTCACGATGTTTACATTTAACTAGGGTCTTGAGATCATTGCTAATATTTCGAAGTTTTTGTTTACGTTCGGACGTTTTGTTTTTCCTAAAGTTTTTTAGCACTTGATATTTCTTCTGCATAAGATACCTGACCTCACCGTCAATCCAAGGCAAAGTGTTTGTATCGCGTATGATTTTAACTGGCACACACTCTTCTACCGCAGTTAGAAACAAATCTTTCCATTGAGTCCAGGAATTATCGACATCGTCCGATAGAGATACGTCAAGTGAGACCAGTTCCAGACGTCTTCTGAGATCATCAAAATCGGCTTTACTGTAGTCGTACGTCTTACGGCGCACAGTTTTGGATCGTGTAAATTTTAGTCTTATGAAGAACTCTATCAGATAGTGATCCGAGGGAAATCCGCTTTCAGCTGGAGTGTATGTTGTTACATCTTCAATAACCTCCGGAAAGTTACACAGCAACAGATCTAATTTGTTTCCCGCTATGTGAGTTGGTCCCTGAATGAATTGACGAAAGAAATTATCCTCCATAAGAGTATGAAACGCCTCATCTACTGAAGATACGCCCGTATTTGCTGGGGTAGATTCGTCTGGAGACCAGATGACAGAACAAAGATTGAAGTCTCCGACAAGAATAAAACAAGCTGTCTCGAGTGACTCTTACAAAGAGAGGTTGAACTCATGTAGATCCTCAGGCCCTGGTTCAGGATGATAAAATGTATAAAGAATAACCAGTAGAGCTCGACGACTATGAACTCAACATTGTCTCTCTCTAGTTCTTGCCGGCGTCGAGTCTTGATTTCGGGCTTAACTGCAATAAGTACGCCCCCGCCAGTTTTGTTTACTCTATCCTTGCGAAAGATAGTGTATCCTGTAAAAATCTCCGAAGATAAGACTGACTCAACCAGCCATGTTTCACTAATGCAAACCACGTCGTATGAATTTTGGTAGACCAACTCTTGCAGAATGGCTAGTTTGCATATTTTACGTGAAGGGTTCTCTTCGAGTGGAATGAGAGCCTTGACACTTCTAGCATTTAAAAATAGCGCGTTTAAATCACGCTCAGATGGAGCATTAGAAGGGCCAGGGTTGGGGCTCACGTCTCCTCCGAGCAAAAGCACGCCACTAGCGAATAACTTGAGAGCACGAGATCTTGAATTGAGTGACAGTGAATCCAAAATGGCCGACTAACGGTGGAGAGCCAAAGCGAAGTAGGCTTCTGATCCATATGGCAAATAGGCAGCATGTGACGGGCTGCCAAATAAAACAGGACGTAGATGGTGTCTTTCTAGAGGATTTCGCAGAGGTGTTTTACATCTGGCTAAAACTGTTAACGCACACAATGCAAGACAAAGCGAAGCTAGGAAACTGGTTTTCGGCATTTTTTGTGTTCAGTGTAGAAACAGGAATTTCTTCCCCTCTTCTTCTTGTACTTGTACATTTTGTTGCAGTGCTTTTTACACATCCATGGTTTCCTCTGCTTGGCTCCCAGAGTGCTGATCTCGGAGCAGCCGTCATAAACACAGCGCTTCGGCGCGTTCTCGTCGCATGGCTCAGCCGGGCTCGGGGCGCTCTCCCTTGGCTCGGCTGTGTCCAGCGCGTCGCTCATTACTCTCTTCTTATCTTTAGCTCTTAAACTCGGTTTACTCGACTTCATTTTGGATCCTACGTACATCTATCTTGCACTAATATCACTCGACTAAGACTTTTCATAAAAGCAAACGAACGGGTTTACATATATAAAATAAATATTTTACCGGAGCACATGGGATCTGCAACTACTCACGTCCACATCGTAATGACGGAACACTGATTATGGCCCAAATGACCATCTTTTTACAGCAAACTTTCATCAATTAAAATAATTTCATTTTCTCCCCTATACAATTTAATTTGACAGCAAATATTAATATTCAGGGACTTCCGGTGTGGCGGATGGAGGAGTAAGCAGCAAGCCGGGAGGGATCTATAGCCATTTGACATTTATTTAAGACTTACTACATCATTCACTCGCTAAAACCTGGTGAGCTCGCTTTCAAAACTGACTTAAAACTGACACCCACCATATCCAGTTCAGCATGGGCAGAAATAGAGGTTAAAAAAAAAAAGCCGAAAATGGGAGCGAGGACGGACAAGATGACGAATTAGCATCTAAGCTAATGTCTAGCGGCAACCTCGCACACAACGAGGGCAGCAAACCGGTGGTTTCCCTGGTTGACACAGAGAAGCTGCTCACCGGCATGGAAGAGCGAATTATCGCAAAACTGACAGTGGAAATCTCCTCCAACTATGCCACGATTGCAAAACATGACCAGTCAGTGACCGACATTAAAGGGAGAATATCCAAATTAGCAGCTACAATTAGCAGCTTCCTGAAGGAAAATGAGCGGCTGAAGTTCAAGACTGACGACCTCAAGAATAGATCCAGGAGATGCAACATCTGTATAATAGGTATATCGGAGAAAGCTGGGGGCACCCATCCGACCTCTTTCATTGAAACCTGCCGGGGAGCCAGACACGAGTTTAATACCCCCGCCGAGGCTGCTGCTATTCTTGAAAATAGACAACCTATAGGATGATTACGAGGTAGATTGTGTATATATAAATATCGTGATGGAAGTATTAACAACTCCTCAGTAGCGATTAAGTTTATACCTCTTAATTCTGTTAATTAAAAGTTAAATTGCATACCTCAAGGCATTATCAATACTCATAGAGTAACGCGATACAACGGCCCCTTTTTCCTGTAATATCTTTAATTCATCGGCACAATCTGACCAGTAAAGTCATTTGTTATACAAGTATTTGGTTTTATATAAGGTTCCAGGTCACAGAGGTTTGTTTGTTTGTTTGTTTGTTTGTTTTCGTTCAGTTACTGTACCTCGATATCAGCGAAAGCAACTAAGAAATAAGGACATCTATTTTTTGCTCTAATAAGTTCATGTTGGCATGGTTTATTGTACATCACGTTAAAGCAGATACGCAGAGCCTTTATTTTTAAATACATTTCTAAATGGATAGTATCTCCATCCTCGACTCTTGTATGCTGCATAAATGGGGAATAAAAATATATTTTTGAGAGTTAAAATCGACTGCAAAGTTGGCATTGGAGCTGCCCCGCTGAGCCAGCCAGCCCTGAGTGCGTGACGTCACAGCGGTAACCGGTATTAAGGCAGAGGCCTTTGACAGCTATAGACCAAAGTCATATCAATAAAAATTTATGGTGAAAGTAAGAAATACCGTTACAGATTTGCTCAGCTAAGACTGATTTTAGGGCGGCACGGTGGTGTAGTGGTTAGAAGCAAGAAGGTCCGGGTTCGAGCCCCATGGCCGGTGAGGGCCTTTCTGTGTGGAGTTTGCATGTTCTCCCTGTGTCCGTGTGGGTTTCCTCCGGGTGCTCCGGTTTCCCCCACAGTCCAAAGACATGCAGGTTAGGTTAACCGGTGACTCTAAATTGACCGTAGGTGTGAATGTGAGTGTGAATGGTTGTCTGTGTCTATGTGTCAGCCCTGTGATGACCTGGCGACTTGTCCAGGGTGTACCCCGCCTTTCGCCCGTAGTCAGCTGGGATAGGCTCCAGCTTGCCTGCGACCCTGTAGAACAGGATAAAGCGGCTAGAGATAATGAGATGAGATGAGACAAATGCTTCCCCCGAGGTTTCACATGAGATGCTATGGGAGACTCTTAAGGCATACCTCAGAGGACAAATAATGGCTTATTCCTCCACAATTAAAAAAGAAAAAAAAAACACTGAACAACAAATTTTTAATATAGACATGCAATACGCACAATCCCAGACCCCAGATCTTTACAAAGAGCGGCTGAAACTACAAACTGAATTTGATCTATTATCCACGGATGAGGATCCACGGACGCCTTATTTTGAAATCCAGACAAAGTCTATGAATTTGGAGCTAAGGTGGGTAAATCACTGGCCTTGCAGACTCGTGAAGCCACTGACACCTGCTCGATCACAAAGTCAAGTCAAGTCAACTTCATTGTCAAATATGCTATACATGCTCGACATACAGCACAGATGAAATTTCAGTCCTCAAAGATCCAGTCACATACAGGAGAGATGTTGACTGGCCATGATGACATAAATAAGGCCTTCTTGCAATTCTACTCTACCCTTTACACCTCGGAGTGTAGTAATGACCTCGAGCTCCCACATACTTTCTTTGAAAATTTTAATATTCTCACTGTCTCATTTATCTCTAGCCACTTTATCCTGTTCTACAGGGTCGCAGGCAAGCTGGAGCCTATCCCAGCTGACTACGGGCGAAAGGCGGGGTACACCCTGGACAAGTCGCCAGGCCATCACAGGGCTGACACAGACACAGACAACCATTCACACTCACATTCACACCTATGGTCAATTTAGAGTCACCAGTTAACCTAACCTGCATGTCTTTGGACTGTGGGGGAAACCGGAGCACCCGGAGGAAACCCACACGGACACGGGGAGAACATGCAAACTCCGCACAGAAAGGCCCTCGCCGGCCACGGGGCTTGAATCCGGACCTTCTTGCTGTGAGGCGACAGCACTAACCACTACACCACCGTGCCGTCCGTCTCAGAAGAATAAAATTCTAATTTGAAAGCAGACATTTCTATTTCCGAAATTGTTATGGCTATTAAATCCATGCAAAATAATAAATCGCCTGGTCCTGATGGATTCATGACTAAATTTTACAAAAACTTTTCTTCACAATTAGCACCAATCCTCCAAGTCATGTTTAAAGAGGCACTCTCCTCCATCACCTTGCGTATGACTTTAAGACAGGCCTCTATCTCTCTGCTAGCAAAGAAGGATAAAGACCCACTGTTATGCTCATCATACCGCCCTGTCTCCTAGCTAAATGTTGATTTTAAAGTGTTGTTGAAAGTCTTGGCCAAGCGCCTGGAGAATGTGATCATTATCTCACCTGACCAGACAGGTTTTATTCAGGGCCGGCACTCCTACTCAAATCTGAGAAAATTATTTAACGTTGTCCACTTGACCCAGTCTAAATGCCTGGAAGCAGTCGTATCTCTTGATGCTGAGAAGGCCTTTGACCGGGTCAAGTGGAAATACTTATTCCTTACGCTCAAAAAATTTGGTTTTAAAGATGAATTTATTGCCTGGATCAAATTACTCTATTTGTCCCCCCTTGCCTCTGTAATCTCTAATAATACTCGATCTGATTATTTCCTCTGAGGCAGGGGGACAAGACAAGGGTGCCCACTTTCCCCCTCCTATTTGCACTGGCCATTGAACCCTTGGTGGTGGCGTTGCGATGCTGTAAGGAATTTCAAGGCATATGTCGTGGCAGGCAGGTGTTTAAGGTGTCGCTCTACGCAGATGACCTGCTTCTGTATGTCTCTGATATTTTAGATATTCTGAATAAGTTTGGGAAAATCTCAGGGTATAAGTTAACTTTACAGAAGAGCGAGCTTTTTCCTTTAAACCCTAAAGCAGAATCACTTCCCTCAACCCTTTTCCCCTTCAAAAGGGTCAGAGATGGTTTTAGATATTTGGAGATTGAGATCACTCACTCCTTCGCAACCACTTTCACAAAGAATTTTACAGTGCTTTTCAATACATGTAAACAGGACATGAATTGTTGGGCCTCCTTACCTTTGTCACTGGCAGGATGCGTTAACTTAATTAAAATGATTGTACTACCAAAGTTCTTATATATTTTCCAGAACATCCCCATTCTAATTAAAAAGTCTTTTTTTTTAAACACTTGATAAAAATATCACTTCTTTCATTTGGGGGAACAAACCTAGTCAAATTGGCAGGACTTATCTCCAACGACCAAAACGCTCAGGAGGCATGGCCCTGCTCAATTTCCTTTTTTATTATTGGGCATGCAACATTCAGAAATTAACACACTGGTTTGAAGACAAACCAATCACCAAAAGGCAGACTGGGTGCAATTAGAGTTTTCATCATGTCATCACAACCTGGGCTCAGTAATCTGGGCAGCTTTGCCTCTTCTTAACAGTAATCTGTGTTCAGATACAGTAGTCAATCATTCAATCAGAATTTGGGCTCAGTTCAGAAGGCATTTTGGGCTACAAGGAACATCTATCCTTTCCCCCATCAAATCAAATCATATGTTCACTCCCTCCTGTACAGACCCTGCATTTACCTTGTGGTCTAACAAAGGAGTTAAAACGATCTACAATTTATACATAGAAAGTACATTTGCATCTTTTTCCTAACTATCTCAAATCTATGACTTACTGAAGAACCACTTTTTTTTTTGCTATTTGCAAATCAGGAGCTTTGTACAAAAGACTTTCAAATCATTCCCAGTTACGCCCATTAAATCACACATCGATCACATTCTCGAACCACAGTCAGAACGTAAAGGATTAATGCCCCAGATTTATGAACTCATTAACAACTTTGGTCCTCGTCCCACCGAAAACTTAAAAAGAGCATGGGACTCTGATTTGGGAACAGTTTTAACTGATGATCAATGGAAATCCATCCTAGACTTGATAAACACTTCGTATATATCCACTAAACATAGCGTTGTACAACTGAAATTGGTTCACAGAGTCCATCTCGCTAACGCTAAGCTGGCAAAGATTTATCCGACTGCTGACCCGTCATGCCCTCAATGCAAAGGCCAGCCAGCAGACTTGATGCATATGCTATGGTTGTGTCCGAACCTCACCACTTTCTGGTTAAGTATCTTTAAAGCTTTCAGTGAAACATTTGGAACCCAACTTGACCCTGACCCAGTTTATGCCCTCTTTGGTTTGACATCAGAAGAATCTAGGGCTCTTGTACCAAACAAAGCCTATGTGCTCATAGCTTTTACCACACTCCTTGCAAGACGATTAATTCTAACTAAATGAAACCAACCCTGCCGTCCTTTACTCACTGGATCAAGGATGTGATGCATTTCTTAAAGCTGGAAAAAATAAGACATACACTCAAAGGGTCATCTCAAACATTTGTCAAAATATGGAGGCCCTTTTTATAATTTTATAATTCTCTTCAGGAACCCCTTGATAAGGACTAGGGTGAAACGTTTGGCTACAGCAGTGAGCAACCCTCACCTCCCCATTTGTGTTTTCTTTTTTTACTTTTATTTTATTTTTTTTTCCTGACATAATTTGATTTAATTATTGGTTGTTTGCCTGTGACCATTGTCTTTTTTTCATCTATGTGTACATTCACTTGTGACCCTATGGGTGGGCAGGCGGGTGACATTTGTTTTTTGATGATGGTGCATTTTTGTATTTGGGGGATGGCTGGGTAAAGTGAATATATGTATGCTTGTCTTGTTACACTTCTCCTGTGTGAATTGTTTTGAAAACCAATAAAATATATTTCCAAAAAAAAAGTAAAAAAAAATTGTTCAGCTGTTAATGTTAAGTGTACTTCTCATAAGGATAAAAATAAAGGCTACATTGTGACCATGCCTGATCAAAACTTGTACATTTCTGTGATATAAAAATAAAAACAAATGGAATTCAGCTGTTTCTATTTTTGTTTGTACAGTAAGCCATATTAGCTCACAATCAACACCACACTGGTTTGACTTGTGTATGTGAGCATTGTTGTAAATCTCCACCTCAGTATAGAAAAGAATGGAAAAAACGCTCAGAGGTCAGTTTTAGAAACCTGAGACCTGATTTTCTGCTTCAGAACAATCAGTGCAGACGTCATTTATTGGTTCTGGCTGGATGATGCATGTCTTTGTTTCATTTCATAGCCGTCTGGACCTCAGTGGATATACAGTAGGTTCAACTTTTAAAGTTAAATTTCTACTTTAACACTAATTCTCAGTTCAGTGTTTTTAAATTGTCTAATTCTGTATTTAAATTTATTTAATTCTTAATGTATATATGCAGTAGCTGTTTACTGGCTCACCATAGAGTTTTATTGATAACATAGCATTTATTGGATTTTTGAAAATGTAATTCACGAACAAGTATAATTTTAGCAAGAATAATTCCATTGATAGTGTACACACCTTTTTTCTTTTATACACAAACTGTTTCTGGAACTCGAATCTCACACTGAAGTGAACACTACAGATCACACAATATTAATGCGCTCTTTCTTATGATGTGGAGATTTCAGCATTAAGTTAAATTCAATTCTGGACTATGCAGAAATATATACAACGCCTTTTAAAAGTGAATATAACCCAAAATGTAACGTAGCCATAGGACAAGAATATGAATATCAAATTCCTGAATGAAAACAAACTAAATTAAAAATCAACAGCCAACCAACAGCAATTTAATAAAGTAATAAAATAAACCCTAAGTGTAAAAGTTCATAATTGTAAAATACTGAGTGGCGTGATGGTGTGATAAAGTGGAGTTCCTGTAACTGCCCAGGAGTTCATTAGTTGTCGAACAGCACATCCCCAAGTGTTTTATTCCTCTTATACCACAGCAAAACAATGATTACAAATCTTTATTTATTAAAGAACATCATACGTTTTATCCATTTACAGTCACATTTAATCTTTTAGAAGCGAGTTGTCACTGATGTTATTGCAGCTATAAACAGTCGTTCCCCCACCAATCTCTCTTTACTCTTTTCTGTGGAGTTCATAATCTAGCATAAAATATCACTGTGTAATTAATGAGCTTAAATAATTCTCAAAACAGAAGAAAGAAGTATTCACTGCTTCTTTTTTTCCAAAAACAATGCCTTTGCTGCATTTTTGGAAGTCAGTAAACTGATAAAAATATCTTTTGGGATATCAGGCAATAAAAGAGGAATATATTTGAAAGATGTTTAAAGATTTAAACAACTTAAATAAGATTAACACAATGCATTAAACAACTTAGAAAACAGCATGTTTGGTTTGAACCTACCCATTTTCAAGATGATCAAAAATATTGGAACATATGCCTGACACCAGGTGTGTCCTGTTCAACTGATTGTTTATGCAATCAATACTGAAGCTCTGAATTTATACTTTTGGTTTAAGCCCTGGGTTTCACCTGTGACGACTGTGTTTGTTGTTTAAAAGGATAAACCAACATGAAGACCAGAGAGCTGTCTATGGGAGGAAAGCAAGCCATACTGAGGCTGAGAAAAGTGGGAAACTCGATCAGAGCCATTACACAAGCATTGGAGATAGTCAATACAACAAATCTGGGATGTCCTGAAAAAGAAACCAACCACTGGTGTAATAACAACCAGATATCGAACAGGTCAGGCCAAAGAAAACACCAGCAATGAATGACAAACATTCTCAATCTTCTTCTTCTACTTCTTATTTTGGATGCTCCTATTCGGGGTCGCCACAGTGGATCATCATGATTTGCATATTTGATTTGGCATAGGTTTTTACACCGGATGCCCTTCCTGATGCAACCCTCCCCAATCTATCTGGGCTTGGGACCAGCACTAAGAACGCACTGACTTGTGCAACCACAGTGGCTGGGTTCAAGATGAACCTCTACCAAAGTGATGTAAAGCCTAAACTGTGGAGAAAGAAAGGATCTGCTCATGATCCAAAACATGGAGCTCATGGGTGAAGCATGGTGGAGGTAGAGTCATGGCTTGGGTTTGCATGGCAGCTTCTAGAATGAACTCACGAATCATTATTGATGATGGAACTCATCAATGACCCAAAACACACTGCAAGACAACACAGGGCTTCATCAGGGGAAATAAGCGGAAGGTTTTAGACTGGACAAGTCCATCACCAGGCTTTCACCCAGTCGAACAGCACTTCAGCTCCTGAAAAGGAGACTGAAGGGAGAAACCCCTCAAAATAAACAACCACCAAACATGGCACCTTTTGGTATTAAACAAGTTCCTAAGTTGTTGAACACATCTAGATGTAAAAATCAGGAAATGAAAACTGAAATTCTGATCTTTCGGCTCATCTTCATATTCTGACATCAAATCCAAATTACTTCAGTGAAAGCAAAAACAAAAGAATTGGCCTCGCTGTTCAGTACTTTCTGAGGGGACTGTGTAAATCATACAAAACTCCCTCCATTATGAAGATGTTAAACGTGAGGAAGGAGAAGTGAATAGTCCATTGTTTTATCCTGAATCACGTGATCCAGTAAGCAAATTTCAAGAAAATCAGCAGGCCAGCGACCTTTTCCTCATGTGTTCTGAGATCACGGCTCTCCATCACACTGCATGTAGTTTGTTTGTTTTTAATAAAATAAACAGCTGTGGAACTTTTTAATGTGAAATTCCATCTTTAGAGTCAGAATATTAGGAACTGAAACAAGTCCATTAAATTGATTTGTTTTTGTCCAGATTTTTTCCTGTCTGACGTGATGAAACATTTTCCTGGTTTTAAACTCAGGCCTCAGAAAGAGAACTAATTCTCCTGCTGGAAGTTTCTAGACAGGTCAGACTCTGATTCTCCATTGTTAATGTCGAAAGGATCTGGACTCCAACATGTAAATGAGCTAGAAAGCGTCAGCGTCACGTCTTCGTCACGGTATTCACACCGCCCTGTGTAGAGGTGGGAACTGAAAGCCCTTCGCTTCTTTCGTGTCCGCCATTTTAAAGAACGCAGGTGGTGGCTCGTGAAGGTTACAGCGTTCTCTCAGTATAGCAAAAGAATTAAAGTCATGTTGATAAACCACTTTAAACATTCCTGGAACCTGATTTTCTGCTACAGAACAATGTTAATTGTTGACCATTTAAACATCAGTGTCCTCACATGGAGATTTTTAAAAGGACCGTCGTCTGACCTGGAGGAGTTACTGAGATCTTTACGGTAGGAGAAACTGTTTCTCAACTTTCTCTTCTCAGAGCAAATCACATTATTCACCTTCTGTAAAATGTTTAATGCTTTATTTAAGTGCACAGGGATGAAATGGAAAATACTGATAGTAATATAAATGTGTAATACCTGATTATAATCAATATTATAAAGCTAAAGTGGAGGTTGAGTTTTAACATGTTGTTACATTACAGTTTTATCAATATAGATAACAAGGGAAAATAATTTTGGCTTCAGTAATAATATAAACACTGTGTTTAGTGTAAAATTCCTCCATGATTTGTAAAGACACTGTGGATGATGATAGTTAGTGTGTGACAGAGAGACAGGACAGAGAGCCTGAGTTTTATGGAGGCAAAGTCTGCTTTTACTGGCTGAATTGTTTATTATTTACTGAGATTATTTTGTGTTTCAAACAATGTCAATTTACAGATAATTATACACTGGGGGAAACACATGACTGTGATAGGAACATCAAACTAGTAAATATTACAATATCTTTTTTTAAATTATTATTTGTGCTTCTCCTTTTTAGTTAATAGTCAAAAGTAAACTAAATAATATTAAAAGCTCTGGATGATTATTGGCTTATAGTTTGTTTTTAAAAAATAATTTATATGAAAGAAACACTTCTCCAGATGACACTAACATGGGCTCCATGTTTGAAATGATCAGTCTTGTGGTTTCTAATTTGGCAGTTTTCACTGAAATACTACAATAATAGTTTGTGCAGTTCTGTGCAAAAATCCTCAAAATTAATGAAAAGGTTTGACATATGGACCAATAAATTAACTCATTTACACTAAACACAACTGAACTAAATCACTATTTAAGCCTCAGGTTCACTGTTGTAGTTTTATACAAAAATCAGCTGTGAAGTTATTATCTTATTTTTTTCCTGCATCTTGGAGAACCTCACACAGTTCTTCTGGACACGGTGGTTCTCACTCTGCTGCTGTTTCCAAAACCAGAACAGCCTCCATTATGGGTTTATCTGCAATGCGCTCCATTACTGGCCACTTACACATTTCATTGTTTTCTCTAACATTTAATGTTTTTTGACAAATGAAACTTTGGAAATGTGGTGGTTCTCTTTTTACTCACATTTAATACCAAAAACATCAAACAAACAGCTAAGAATATTGGTGTCTATAAATAAGGAAATGTTTACATCTTTTGCACAGTACTGCAAATGAACAGCAGGGGGCAGTGTTATGTTATTTACTGAGATTGTTGACATGTTGCGTAATGACGTCACTTATAATTTAACTCAAGATCAACGCCCATTAAAAACAGAGAAGGAAAGATCTCTGTGGGCTAAAATGAGCAAGCCTCGGGCCTGATCACGCCTGCTGTGTGTGAAAGAAGCAATAATGGACTTATTGCCGTTTACTGAGAAGAACTTTACAGCCTGACTGCTTTAGCATCATCAGGTTTCTAACCGGATGTTTAATTTAATGATTCAATCCCAAACTGGGCAGAAGCAAAACCTTTTAAAAGGCCATAAAGGGGGAAAAAAAAAAAATCACAAAAGCAGGAATTTACATGTTTCCATTTATATTGCAGGAGAAACTGCAAACACTGCATTCTCTCTGACTGATAATACAAGCTCTCTGCAGCTTCGGTCTCTTCCGGTTATAAAAGTTGTTTGTTTGAGCTACAAACATAAAGCCAGAACAATCAGTGATCCAGGAAGATGATCAGACCATCAGGTTTTTCAGGAACTAACAGTACGTGTGTTAAACTGATGAGCAAATAAACACCACTAATATCTGTAACACTATCTTCTGGATCCGTCTCTCTGTCAGGAGCTTTAACAGTCTGGTGTTATGTTGTTCAGTATTCCTGTTCTACTGGTTTTGCTGGTCAGAGCATTAAACTGTCTCATATTTTCATTGCATTAAACAGACACCAGTGTGCATTCACTCTGTAAATGTACAGGTAAGATCCAGTAGAGAGCAGGACAGTGGTACAGCAGGTAGCTTTGACGCCTGGTTCAATCCTGAGCTCAGGTTTCTGTCTGTGATCAATGAATGAAACCACAAACTAAAATCACTATAAAATATCACGTGTGGACAGAGACAAACATATCAGTGTGAGGAGACGGAGCTGATGAGAATTCTGGGTTCCTCTAACACAGAGCTCTGTATCTGATCTGATCTGGACAATACGGCTGTAACCCGAGAAGCTTAAACACTGAAAGGCAGCTGGGAAACTGAAGCTGATGATTCATTTAAAAACCCTGATGTGTTCCAGTAAATACCCTGAAACATTTTCTGATGAGCTTGCCTTTCTGACACTTGGTTTTTAGCTGGTCATGATTATATAATGACAGCATGCAAATATTACACTAATATTAAACACTGATGCCTGAAGACATGCCCCAACCCTGCAGGATTTCTCAGCACAACTCGTTAAAATAATTAAAAGGATATTGTGATGTGATGAATTATATGGATCACTTCACATGTGAATACACCACTGAGTCAGGCTCTGCTTCAACAGGCGTTATTCTCGAGTTTTCTTCCTGTAGAGACACAACAGTATATTTCAGTATCGGAATCAGGGTGAGACGTCATCACTCCTGTGGAACTAATATGACTATTTTTATTTTTAAACCAAATCCTCTAAAGTATTCCACATCATGATCAATTTCAGAAGTTTTATTTAGATATCTACCTTTTTAACTCTCTCTGCACTGTGAGCTGAAATTTTCACATCAGCGTAAGTCAGTTCCTCAGTTTCAGACACTAAAGACACAAATGTGATTTTAAATTGTATGAAACACATCAAATGTAAAAACTAAACACATGAACAGAAAGATGCGTTACTTACCTTTTTGCTTTTTATTTTTCAGCAAAATCCACACAAATGCTAATATTATGATTAATAACCCCAGAAGTCCAACAGATATCAGGGCAGGAAGCAGTGAACGGGAACGATCAGTTTGTTCTGTGAAGAGAATGAGAGATGCAATTATATAAATTATTTTCTCAATATGACACAGACATAAGACGATATGGCTGGGCGATATGACAAAAACGTCACATCATGTATTCAGGTATCGCAGATCTCCCACTTTAGGGAACATTTAGAAAATCCTCCCGACCTCCCGCTGACAACATAAAAATCTCCCGCCCGCCCTTACTACACATGATTAGTTAAAAAAAAATATATAATTTGATTATGGCCGTAGCCAGCTATGAGGCCCCCGAGGTCCGGACCTCGGTCATTTTTAAGAGCTGAAAATAAATTTGTACGCTAAATATTCAACTGGATGAAAAAATAAAGAACAACATTAAAACGTCTCCGTAAAAAGTGCATTGTTAATTATGTTAAACGTTGATTCTGTCTTCTGTGTCTGTTTCGTGCGTGCGGCTCTGAGACCAAGAACACAAAAACGAATGAGCGCGCAACTCGGGAGAGGAACGCAGTGCAGTAGACATGTTTTTTCATGGTAACCATCAGCGCACTTTCATGAAGCTGTTACCCCTACTCTTTATTCAAACATGGTGGTGTATACTGATTTTTTTTCCCAGAATTTTTTTTTTTGTGTAGGTGTAACGGATGCCAGATTGTTAATGTATCTTAGTTCCATAGGCTACATGGTTAGGGTATCTTTTGTCCTCATTGCTTGGGCCAGATCAAACCATTAAACAAGCTTAAATTATGCTTCCTCTTGCCACATACATGATTTTTTTTTTCAAAACTGATGATATTCAGTTCAAACACCATTAAAAGTAATTTCAGGAATAGATCTCTTGTGTGACGTGTAATTCACCCCTCTCATTTAAATGTGTCAAACATTTTTCGGAGCGCACTTTGCGCATCACGGACCTCTGTGATTTTAAAATGCTGGCTATGGCCCTGAACTTGATACGTTTATGTTTATGAAAATTAATAGCTGACTCTCCGCTTTTCATGTGTCTGATATTGTATGGATGGACTCAAGTGTGTACCCCACGGTATAAGCCGATTCCCCGGTCGGTACACCAATTGGAGTAACGGGGGGGATTGGAGTGAATGCCAGAGGCATGCGTGCGCAGATCAAGCGTGCATATGAATGGAGCGGAATTCGGGACGCCGCGGGGTACACACTTGAGCCCATCCAATGTCTTAGCAGTTACCGATAAAGCATACAGATGGCGCTATTAATGATGCGTGCAAGAGAACGAGAAAATCCACGACACTCAACCATTTTGTTTGTTTTTTTTTGCGTCTGCATTTATCGCCTGCTCGTCTTTAACTCTTTGTTCTCTTGAATGAGATAATGAAATGAAGTTCCGTTGGTGGAAATGGCGAAAGCCAAACTACGAAGAAAAAATATCAGAAAATCACCAAGATAAAGTTGGGATCGCCCGTCGTGACGGTCGCCAGGGACGAATGGCGGACTATTTTGGCCGGCAGCAAGACGACCCTACATCTGACAGGGTTAGATCACCAGACCAGATGTTAGATTCTAACCAACTTGTTTGACTTTTTTTGTCTGACTTTTACCAACTTAGACTTAGAAAAAGAATATTATTAGAAGAACATTAAAATAATAGTCATTATTGAATCAATCAATCAAATATATATGAAACTCGCCTTCGCACCGACAGCGCTCAAACTTGTCTCCCTCCGAGCTACTCGCAGAGAGGGAGAATCTGTGCTCACTCTAGGACCCAAATTGTTTTAGCGAAAAGTGCTAAAGACTCAAATTTTTCTTTAGCAATTTGCAATTTCGCTTAGCAAGAAATGCTAAAAGAACAATTTTCTTTTTAGCAAAGTAATTTTTTTAGCAAGATATGTTATACTCCTAAATATTTCTTGCACTGACATACAGTCCCCTCCAAAAGTATTGGAACGGCAAGGTCAATTCCTTTGTTTTGTTTTTTTTGTACACTGAAGACATTTGGGTTTCAGATCAAAAGATGAATATGAGACAAAAGTTCAGAATTCCAGCTTTTATTTCATGGTATTTACATCTAGATGTGTTAAACAACTCAGGACAGAGCACCTTTTCTTTGAACCCACCCACTTTTCAAGTGAGCAGAAGTATTGGAACATGTGACTGATAGGTGTTTCTAGTTGCTCAGGTGTTGCCTTTTAGATTGATTGCTGAAACTTTAAATAGTTCTTGTTTTTGGGTTTCACCTGTGAAAACTGTATTTGCTGCTAAGAACATGAAGACCAGAGAGCTGTCAATGGGAGAAAAGCAAACCATTTTGAAGCTGAGAGAAGAGGGAAAATCGATCAGAGCTATTGCACAAACATTGGGCATAGCTAGTACAACAATTTGGAATGTACTGAAAAAGAAAGAAACTACTGGTGTACTGAACAACAAACATCGAACAGGTCGGCCAAGGGTAACAACAGCAGTTGATGACAGAAACATTGTGAGAGCTGTGAAGAAACACCCAAAGACAACAGTCAGTGACATCACTGCCAAACTCCACAGGGCAGGGGTGAAGGTATCTCAATCCACTGTTCGAAGAAGACTTCGAGAGAAGAAATATAGAGGCATACCACAAGATGCAAACCACTCATCAGCAAAAAGAATCAGAAGGCTAGATTGGATTTTGCAAAGAAGTACAGAGATCAGCCACAAAAGTTTTGGGACAAAGTTTTATGGACTGATAAGACCAAGATTAACCTCTACCAAAGTGATGGAAAGGCCAAAGTATGGAGAAAGAAAGGATCTGCTTATGATCCAAAACATACAAGCTCATCTGTGAAGCATGGTGGAGGTAATGTCATGGCTTGGGCTTGCATGGCTGCTTCTGGAACGGGCTCACTAGTCTTTATTGATGATGTAACTCATGATGGTAGCAGCAGAATGAATTCTGAAGTCTACAAAATCATTTTGTCTGGCAATTTACAGAAAAATGCATCCAAACTAATTGGGAGAAGCTTCATCATGCAACAAGACAATGACCCAAAACACACTGCCAACACAACAAAGGACTTCATCAGGGGGAAAAAGTGGAAGGTCTTGGACTGGCCAAGTCAATCACCGGACCTTAACCCAATAGAGCATGCATTTTACCTCCTGAAGAGGAGACTGAAGGGAGAAACCCCCAGAAACAAACAACTGAAAGAGGCTGCAGTAAAGGCCTGGAACAGCATTTCAAATGAAGAATGCAACAGCCTGGTGAAGTCAATGGGTCGCAGGCTCAATGCAGTTATTGCAAGTAAGGGTTATGCCACCAAATATTAAATGTTATTCACTTTAAGTTAATTTAATAATGTCTGTTCCAATACTTTTGCTCACTTGAAAAGTGGGTGGGTTCAAAGAAAAGGTGCTTTGTCCTGAGTTGTTTAACACATTTAGATGTAAATACCATGAAATAAAAGCTGGAATTCTGAACTTTTGTCTCATATTCATATTTTGATCTGAAACCCAAATGTCTTCAGTGTACAAAAAAAAAACACAAAGGAATTGACCTTGCCGTTCCAATACTTTTGGAGGGGACTGTAATATTGAAAAATGAATTGTTATTGTAGTTTGTTGGTGTTTCAATAGTGTTTGCAAGCTTGTTTCCTGCCTTTGTCTTTCCATGTTCTTGATTTATGTTCATAGCATGCTTATTTATTCTTGAATCCTCTTATTTTGATCATTTCATCAACTGTATATATGTAATGAAATTGTGTGTTTAATTTAACCTGCTTAATCTGGTTTACGGAGTCCATATTTTTCATTATAATTATATCTAACATGGTGGCACGGTGGTGTAGTGGTTAGCGCTGTCGCCTCACAGCAAGAAGGTCCGGGTTCGAGCCCCGTGGCCGGCTAGGACCTTTCTGTGCGGAGTTTGCATGTTCTCCCCGTGTCCGCATGGGTTTCCTCCGGGTGCTCCGGTTTCCCCCACAGTCCAAAGACATGCAGGTTAGGTTAACTGGTGGCTCTAAATTGGCCGTAGGTGTGAATGTGAGTGTGAATGGTTGTCTGTGTCTATGTGTCAGCCCTGTGACGACCTGGCGACTTGTCCAGGGTGTACCCCGCCTTTCGCCCGTAGTCAGCTGGGATAGGCTCTGAAAACAAGGTACACTTGGTCGATATATCCTGGTTCATCTGTGAGTTCTTCCAAAGTTCTGTCAGGGTTGATATTATGTAGAAAATACGTCTTTAGAATGGTTATATCGTGTTTTTATCCCTAACTGAGAAAGCTAACAGAACATTCTAATATGTTATCTCACTTTTTAGATAAGTTTGTCATACGTAAAGTCGGATAATTTATTTTAAACAAACCTCGCTATAATCTTGTTCACTAATGAGCGACAATTGCCGACATTATCAGCGCAACTCGGAAATTGATCATTTTATATGTAAGGTCCGCTGCTACATAGACGCCGCATTGAGCTGGTGGCCTTGTTGCTGGGATACGTCAGAGTGTCCGCCGTATAGGATGTGGCAAATCTTCCCCGTAAACCAATGCAAGTAAATTGACTGAACTTCATAAAGCCCCTTTCTACAATATTTAACTCGATGCCTTTTATTCACCCATTAAGACACACACGTATATATTCGGGAAACAAACAGGCATCAAAACAACATATATAACTTTTAATGTGATGGTTATAAATAGTGTGCGAAATACCCGTCAATATTCTGAATGACCGCCAAACTGAGTTCGGCCAGGTTCTAACGTCATACCAAAACAAAATAATTCACTGATTGCTTCACATTCAGAAAGGTTAAAAACATTCATCATGCGTTCAAAAACGTTCATCATAGTGTGGCACTGTATTATCTAATTCTCACTGCTTATAACTATACACCTACCCGGTGGAGATGAGCTGGGAAACTGAAGACAGAAGGAACAGTATTGAAAAGTATTTTTCCAGTCTCACCTGTGAAAGGTAATCCCATGTGATCTCGTTTGGACGGTAAACCTGTTGGTACAGTTAAACGCAGCACATGAATGAGGCATCTTTATTCTCGGCTACTGTCTAGACGCTATACCAGAGACGGTTGAAGAATCTCCACTTTGCCCCATCCAATATGGCGGCGAGGATGACGTATGATTCTACGCAGAAGGTGGCGTCTATGTTTATAAGTCTATGCACCGCTATTGGAAGACGTAATTTGCGGTCAACCAATAAGAATCTTCGAAACTCAGGGGCATTGGTTATAAATCAAAACATCGAAGATAGACACGAAAGGTACTGTTCATCTTGAGAAATCGCAACTGTTTGATGGATTTTGCTTAAACTTTAAATGACTTTCGCATAAAATGCGAATACAGATGATTTTCTTTTCGCAAATTGGAATAAAACTTCGCAATTTGCGGACGTGCGAGCGGCTAGCGTGAGCCCAGAGAATCTCCCTCTTTGCAATTTCCCAAGTTGGAGCCTCTGGTATCGTGATATGTATCACACCATTTCAGTGCCATAATATCTTTAGTTTGAGGATCATAAATCTCACAATGTCTCAGAAAAATGTGCTGTGGTATAATTGATCACAATAATGGGATTAGATCAGATCACTCAGCCCTACATAAGACTCGAACTAATCCCATGATATTTTGATTCTTGCCTCAGATCCATGAGCAACCTGTAACATGATGCTGCACTTGATTAATATTCCATCGCGTGTGTTTTTTACGGTATTATTAACTCCACTGAATGTGTTCACAGAGCAAAGCTCACTGAGACTTTCACACTGAAACATTTAAACTAGTGAATTTTTCACCAACCAGACTCTCAGACCATCAGTAATTTATTTTACATCTTAATCTTCAGTCACCTCTGTCTCAGTCCTACATGAATATTCATGATTCTGTTCTGTTCAGAGTGATGATGGTTTCGAGACTCTGACGTACCTGAGTTATAACAGAGCTGTGCGATGTTGAGAGAAGTTGTTTTATTGCTGACAGGGTTTGCAGACACACAGATATAAGAGTTCCTGTTATTCTCTGGGTGTTGTATCTGAAGTGTGAGATTGAGGGGAACACTGAGATCTGTGTTATTGGTGATGTTGATTCTCTCATTCTCTCTGTACCAGGATAACTTCACATCTTCTCCATTCTCCACAGAGCACAGGAGGAAACACGGCTCTGTAGAAGACAAGCTTCGGTTTCCTCTTTGATTTATTACTGGAGCTGATACTGGAGCTGAGAAACAGAAACAGATTTACAGTAAAACACTGAGTGACAGGGTGGTGTGAGTTACTGTTAATTTCAAACATCCATGAAACAGCTGTAGACAGTCATTCGGTCATAAACTCCACTGTCAGTCCGTCACACAGCGCTGCATGTGCTGCTTTATCTTCTTACATTTTCCATGTCGTTTGTTTTGGTCTCCGGCTCTGACATCTCATTGGTTTGTTCCTCTAATGTGTTCACCTGTTCTGTGTCTTACTTTAATTAGTTATAAGTTATTTATACCCTGTTGTTTCTCTTCCTCCTCATGCAATTCTGAGCCTTGTTCTAGCTTTATCCCACTTCCCCTTATTCCAGTTTTCTGACCCTGGCATGTGTTATTGTTTTGGAATATGGATTTCCCTGTGATTAGTTTGCCTGCGTGTTTATGAACCCGTTCTTTCACTTCTGACTGAAAATACTGGAATGCCCTTCATAAGGGCACGCTATCTCCTTTCACATACAAAATCCATTACTGTATGGGTGAAAACAACACGGAATAGATGATAAATTTTCATTCCCACTCAGTCTTCCGTAATGGATATCAGGGATTCCCACCTGACTGTATTTAACAGAATGCTATGGAAGGACTTTGGCACAAACCATTAGAGACCAGATATGATGAATCACTGACAAAGCGGCCAGTTCATTGTTGTGAAAAGCCAAAACTGAAACACTGGCTAATTAAAAACACGGCACAAGTCGAGTTGCATCATGTCTCTGAGTCTCTTCCTGTTTCTGAACATTTGTTTTGTTCAAGCAAAGTCGATTTATAATATTTTTGCTGATACACTGGGGCTGCCGTATCTGCTGACTCACTCAATCATACAAGCCTGAGCCCTCGAACTCCAGTTCCCACATAACCAGGAACACCTGCTTTCACTTTCACTCATTACTCCCTTTATTTAAACGCCGCCTTCTGTTAGTCTGTCTTGTTTGTTTTTATTTTCTATCCCAATGCTCATCGTGTTCCTCACTTATACTGTTGTGTTTTATGCCCGGTGTTTGTTGTTACTTTGACTATCCTGTGTAAATAAAAAGTTTTTTGCCCTTGCATCCATCCAACCCTGATAAAATATATATAATCAGTGTTTTACCCAGAAAAAAATTAAAGCCCTAAATTCTGGCATGATAAAACAGACAACTGAGCGCCAACGGCATGAAGCGAAACTAGGGGGGGCCGGGGGCATGCCCCCCCGGAAAATTTTGTGAAAATAGATGCTCTGAGGTACATTTTCAGGGTCTCTGAGAGGTTTTAGATACATGATTATAGGATAGATTTTAACAGTGCTTCAATTATTTCTGACTTAAATAGTATTAATGTATACACATTTGAAATTTCACCTTAAAGTTCAACATGCAAGTTAAACTGTTTTGTTATAGATTACTGAGGCATACGATCGATTTGAAAATCTACGGGGATCCCTTGCACTAATTATCTATGATCAAGTAGTGTTGTAACAAAAATGTGCATGAAAATATGAACAGTGATTTTGCTCCATCTTATGCAATCCAATGAAGAGAATTGATCATCATGACCTCCTGTTGATCACAAAGGGATCTGAACCTAAGAACTGCCACCTTAAAATAAGTTGCTGTATTACTATAACTAATGATTTAGAATGTTTCTGATGCAATTACCGTAATATATGTATAACTAATACACTGAAAAGAAAAGTAAGGCAACTGCATATTATAAAGTTTAAATTTTGGCATTTCATTAAATGGACTAGATTAGGATTAAAACATATTTAAAGGAAAAGAAAACTTAATTCATACATTTAAGTTTGCAGAAAGATTATGTATTTATAAAAACATTCATGAAAAGATTGTGTTAAGTGTCAAATGTAGCATAATTTGGAATAATAATGATAATAATAATAATAATGATCGGCAGCCAATGAGATCGCTTATAATGAATCAGAAACTTCCGGGATGTTTGACGTTTTCTTTCGATATTTTTATTGGACGGTTTGAACGCGTGATCTTGACGTAGCCAACAGATTACTTTGTTTACATCATACTACGCAGACATATTACTTTGACAGAATCAACACAAACATTGGGAAAAAGAGCGCTTGTTTAACACAAATATCAATCAGTATGTAAATGGATCTGTTATTTGCTCTCCTATGTATCTAGTCACTTGTGGGTAGGAAATTTTAACGTATCGGTATAAATCTAAGCGTATTGGAGTTTAACTAAAGCAACTAAGCGTATCGGCAGGCAGAGCAAGCGTATCGGGCCCGATACGCTAAAACGCTTTGGGGAAAATTAAGCAGAAATGTCAGAATCAAGAAAGAGAGAAAAATTCACATAACCTTTATTACAATAGATTTTCATAATTTTTGTTATATTAGTTACTATAGTTGATGTGATATTGAGTGCAGTTCATAAAAAACTTTATTATAGGTATGTACACACAACAATGATTCTCTCCTATCCACAGTTTCCGTTTCCTGTTTTAGATCTTGGAACGTATCCCCCGTGGATACGCCACTCCTGTTGTATCTGCCGATGTTTGCTGGTTGTTTTGAGTCGCTGCCGGTTGGTTTACAGTGAGGCAGTCTGAGTGCCGTCACAATATCACGACATCATTTACATCTCCAACAGCAACGTCACCACCGTCACATGTAAATCTGATGGTTCCGATTCCCGCTAGAGCTGTAACAAAAGATTTCTCTAAATTTTACGAGGTCCCCAGAGGTAGAGGTCTGCGCGGGTCGGATTTTTCAGTCACGCTCCCGCCCGCGCCTGCAAAGAATTATGATTTTCAGTCCCGCTCCCGCCCGCGCCTGCCATATTTTGTCCCGCTCCCGCCCGCAAATCCCGCATGATGCAGACGTTCGAGTCATTTCTCAGGAAAGTTCTTGTCTTGACACAGCGTGATGATGCCCCGCCCCCTACTTTGAGTAGATTTGAGCATAAATATCTACAGCTCACGTTCACATTTGTTATTATTTACCTTGTTTCTGAATTCAGCATGTAGTGTCTCTAATAATAATAATAATAATAATAATTAGTGCTGTCAAGCGATTAAAATATTTAATCGCGAATCGCACATTTTTATCACATGAGAAACCATTGTAATTCTCTGATCAGCATAAAAAAGTGAATGGGCTTGCTTTGTACCAATGGTGTTTTTTTTTTTTTATTGCAAAGCAGAGCTAGCAAGAGGAGTGAACTTCACTCTTCTTCCACTTCACTCAGTGAAGTGATTTACTGCTTGAGTTAGTCTACAACTTTAATCAGAGAGACAGGTTACACAGTGACGGTAGGCTTGACATGCTTGATTATAATATAAAGTACGATACACTATTATATTAACTTTAAGCTGTTCGTTGATAAATATTGCATTGAATCTGATCTTTACTGTTTCAGCTCACTTAACACATTTCGTACTTTTACACTTTTTCTGCCTGTTGATGCGTCGCGCTGTCCAATCAGAGGCGGCCAAATTTGCATATTACAGGAAGGATTTCTGGGATAGCATTGAGTTTACAGACGCTGTCTTCTTAAAACTGAATAAATATTTAAAAAGAGCCAAATGAGCCAGTCTTTTGAACAGCTCTTTTCAAAGAACGGATCACAAAGATGCGGATCCCATCAAAGAGCCATAAATCCCATCTCTATTAGTTTCAAAAGCTTATGAAAAACCTACATCATGTCACAGAGCGTTAATCTCGCGATAAAAAAAAATTATCGCCGTTAAAATTGAGTCAAGTTAACGCGATAATAACGCGACATTTTTTATAGCACTAATAATAATAATAATAATAATAATAATAAAAGACAGGCGAGCACGTAATTCCAAGTGGAAATTTGGTTTATTTATTGTTCAGCCATACAAAACATTAGGCTAACCCAGTTTACATTTGTTAAGCATTTCTAACTAGAATATCCTATAGAATACCCTATAAGCATAGCATATATAAATGTTATAACAAAAACACAGTCCTAGCCTACAACAAAAAAAATCGACAGTATAGGCTACTGTAGACATTATAGGGCTATGGTTGCACATTTCTAAAACTATTTGGGCTTGAGCCTCCGTGCAAGTGTTAAACTCAATATAACATAGCTGACCTTGTTTGAATAAGAAAAACAAGAAAATCAAACGCAGGTAAACGAAACAACTAAGCCTATTGCTTAGGATATCGGGTTCTTTGAACAGCTATGGAGAAACAGCAAATTGTTCACTGTTGAGGGCTTCAACATACTGCGCCTTTCCTCCAGTATGCGACCACATATGCTGAACGCGCGCTCGGATGGTGCGCTGGAACCTGGAATGGCCAGTACATGCCGTGCCAGTTTGGCAAGTGTGGGAAAGTCATAGCAGTGATTTTTCCACCACAGCAGGATATCTTTAGATTGGTGTGATTCGGATCCAATGAGTTTCACTTTCAGATAATCATCAATCTCGGAGTTTACAGACTTCGATTCAGCACCCGTAGCACTGACATCCTCCCATTCCTCAAACTCATGAAAAGTGACCTTTTTAGGTGGAGGTGGCTCCGCGCTTTCATCAGTTTGGACATCAAACCCCAACTCCTCGGTCATCTCTTTCACAGCTTCCGTCACGTATTGTCTTTCATTTGCATTGATCATCCTATGATGACGCAGCTTTGGAGTAAGGAAAGTTGCTACTTTATACAGCATGTCAATTCCATTTGGGACAAGGTGACTTGGTGACAGCAGTGCGTCTAGGCGTTGCGCACACGCAGATGCGATGACAGGTCTGATGTACCTGATTTATGGCCGTTGTATGTCAGAACCTTTTGGCACTTATCACAGCAAGCAAAGGGCAGCTGATTTCCATCCGCGTCGTACACGAGTGAGAACGACTTCCAAATGTCCGATTTCAGGACTCTTGACTTTTTAACGGTAAATGTACCTCTTTTTAAACCAGCACTTACTTTTGAAGCACTGTGAGATTCAGTAAAGGAGCTCTGCTCTTCTGCCATGATCGGAGATCTCAAACACGGAAGAGGAAAAGAATTGAGAAACGAACGAGTTATTTATCCTCTCCTGGATCAGAATCAGAATTCTGATGACCAGCTCATCTAAGGTGTCATTGAGGCATCATGTTAGTGTGGGTCACTGGAGGCTGGGTGTGAACGGCGAGTCATTAGAGTGATCAAAGGATTTCCCGTTAGGGTGATCAATGGCAAATTTAAGATGCCATTCCTCACTCAATCTGGCAATCTGACTCTCTCTGCAAATTTAGGCATCTTAAAATGTTTTTATTAATGCCATATAAAATATCCAGCACAAATTATATATGATAGACATAAATTAATAATTTATAAATTTTATTTCAAACACGTTTTTAGTTAGCGGGACTGCAGCTTATCACCGCTCCCGCCCGCGCCGCATATGTGCACTCCCGCCCGCGCGCGCATATGCGCACTTCCGGTCCCGCCCGCGCCTGCAATGAGCTTTCAAAATTTGTCCCGCGCCGCACTGCTTTGCGGCGGGTCCCGCGGGACTCCCGCGGGAGTGCAGGGCTCTACCCAGAGGGGAGATTAACCTTTCGACTAGGGATGTTAACCGATGACCGTTTGACCGGTGGTTGACCGAATCAACGTCAACTGGTTAATTTTTTTTGGTTGTCGGTTAAAAAAAAAAAATCAATCGTTTTGAAGCTGCCGATTTTGGAGCGGAGAACCTGGAATTCCATGTTGTAAACACTTGGGCCATGCCATACGGTGTAAGGACGACAGCTGACAAATCAGAAACACCCATTCAGTCATGTCCCGCCCTCCCGCCCCAGTTAAAGACAGCCGGCAAATCAGAAACACCCATTCAGTCATGTCCCGCCCTCCCGCCCCAGTTAAAGACAGCTGACAAATCAGAAACACCCATTCGGTCATGTCCCGCCCCAGTTAAAGACAGCTGACAAATCAGAAACACCCATTCAGTCATGTCCCGCCCCAGATAAAGACAGCTGACAAATCAGAAACACCCATTCAGTCATGTCCCGCCCTCCCGCCCCAGTTAAAGACAGCTGACAAATCAGAAACACCCATTCAGTCATGTCCCGCCCCAGATAAAGACAGCTGACAAATCAGAAACACCCATTCAGTCATGTCCCGCCCCAGATAAAGACAGCTGACAAATCAGAAACACCCATTCAGTCATGTCCCGCCCAGCTGCCGCTCGGTGAAAGAAAAGTGTAGACACAGGCTTTTTAGCTTACAAATTACTATTCTGTTTTTTTTTTTAATTATTATTAGAAGGCACATGGAGTTTAGTCCTGCCTTGGCCAGTGCATTCTGAAAGTATGTTTCGGTCTGTAGCCAACATTGCATGTTACTGCAGATCATATCTCTCCACACAAACTAAAGGCGCAGATGCCGACTTTTTTTTTTTAATCGCGCAGATCCGTTTTTTTTTTGGGGGGGGGGGGGCATTGGAGTGTCTGACTGTAATTTCAAGCTGGATTCTGTATTAAAATTACTAAATAGGCGGGTGCCGTTGCAGTCCATGAGGCGTGGGGGGTGTGGGAGGAGGGCAGTGGATCGGGGGGCTGCGCGCGTTTGCGCGGAAGCTGAGCAATCAGTTTATTAAACTGTACATTAAATTTTGCGCGGCTTCGGCGCGGGCGTGTGCGGCTTTCCGATTTGCTGTTTTCTTCTCGTGCTTGTACTTCCTGTGTTTCGTGGACTGTGGCGGCATTTGCTTATATGCAGAATTTGCTTTGATGAAGTTGTGGTCGGACGCTCCAATGCCACCCCTTGGGAAAGGAAGGTCGGATCTGCGCGATTCAGCCGTGGAGAGGGCGGCATCTGCCAAAAGGCGCGCCGTTTGCATTATTAATAATTCCAATTCTAGAATTTTAAACTCATAGGTTAACCGACTTTAACTAGCTAATGAGGCTCGGTGGTCGGTCAAGATTTTTTTTAGTTTTCGCCATCCCTACTTTCGACTTTGCCGTTTTGTTCCCATTCTCACACGACACCATTCCAGCATAATAACGGGAAAGTTACGGTTTTCTGTGTGAGTGGAAATGGGGTAACGGAGTTTAAGCGCTTGCATTCTGGCTCTGACGATACATTACACGTTCCCTCAACAACCTCTTTTTCTCTCTTGAAATTAAAACAAAACCATGCAGTTTGTCACTGTGAGCAGTGAGTGGTTATATTTAAAACAATGACTGAAGATAATTTCGATAGACTCAGTGGATAGTTTCAGACTGTTTTATCTCTGCTCTCTTTTCCCAGGTGTTTTTCATTATTTGACCACTAGTCAATAAGTTTCCAGGTTTTCCAGATTTGGCACAAATGATGATTCAACGTTTGCCCATGATGCATGTTTGTCCTCACAAACTGCATCTGTCAGTGTATTTAAAAAAAAAAATAAAAAATTCGTGGCAGATCCATGTGTAAATAATGTTCCTGATGCAGTGTGACGAGACTAAGGGCGCATTCACACCTACGTTGTTTGGTCCGGACCAAACAAACCAAATTTCCCTTGGTCCGGACCTTTTGGGTTGGTCTGAATACAAACCACCGAACTCTGGTCCGGACCAAACAAGCGGACCGAGACCGAGCTGCAAGGTCAGACTCGGTCCGGACCAAAGGAACCCTGGTGCGGACCTTTTGGAGGTGTGAAAGCAGACCGGACCTAATCCGACAGTTTTGCTTTTTTGTACCTCGGGAGCTTCCATCGTTTGTCGAGCATTATGGGAAACAGAGTCTTGACACTCCACCGCAAAGTGCAAACACTGTTTCGGTTGTCAAGGGAACCTTACAACAGTCGTTCAGTCATTCAGACCAGTGGTAGGCTAGACTACAGAGTACAAAAAATGAAACGGGAGCAAACGTGGACCCTTGTGGATATGTGGGCAGATGTCCACATATCTGAGCTTTTGGAGAGAACACACAAAAATGCCGACGTGTTTGCTGTATTCAGTGAGAAAATGAAGGAGAAGGGGTTCACGCGCTCCCCAGAACAATGTCGGTTAAAAGTGAAGAAACTCCGTCAGACCTACATTAAAATCAGGGACATTCTTTCAAAAAGTGGCGGTACTAGCGACGCAAAAAAGAAATTCATCTATTACGATGGATAAGGCGAATATCCTGACACATACCTCCTCCGTCTTGCGTGAAGAGCCAGAACTGTCACAACATGATGTGCGCTCATCAGCGCTATCCTCCGTAGCCACCTTGCCCTTTGAAGTCGTCGTTGATAAATTATTTGTACAACAGCATAGTAATCGCACAATTGTGAAAACAGTAAAAACTGGAAAAAACATATAGCTTTGACATTAAAAAGAATAACAGCACGGAAAGCCTCCATGACTACTTTTGAACTTAACGCTTTGTGCGCGTGTCGTCTCTGACCAATAGCTGAACGACCTCAGGGCGCGTGGCTTTGTTGACAGATTTTGGTCCGCTTACTAAAATGTACAGTGTGAAAGCAAACCGCACCAAAATGAAAAAATAAAAACATTTGGTTCGGACCAAAGCAAGTGAACTATCGAACTATCCTGGTCTGAATACACCCTTAGTTGTGATTTCATGTTGATGAAGTGAGGAGTCTGAACATGGACAGGAAGGAGACATGAAACTCTTTTACTCACCATAAACACTGACACTGAAAGTCCTGGATGAGAGACGTCCAGTAAGAACGTGTAATAAATAAACTCCAGAAAGGTTTCTGCTGATGTTCCTGATGGTTAAAGCTCCACTGATTCTGTCCAGCTGCAGTCGCTCTTTAAATCTCTCACTGATTTCTGTAACGGTTTCTCCTTTAAACACTTGACTGATCAGTGTCTTTTCCTCTGCTTTCTCAGGTCCATAAAGCCACAGGATCTGAGCATCACTCTGAATTCCAGTTATCCCAGTATGGAGAGTTATAGTGGTTCCTTCCACTTCCTGCAGTGTGACCGTCTCGTCTCCAGCTGCACACAGTAAACCTGCATCACAGATTCAGAGTCAGCGTTACACTCCCAGATATGATCACATACAGTCCATTAAAACTTTGGTTCAGATTTGTAATTTCAGATGATGCTGTTTTTAACTCAGAAATGTGACAATATTACACTGCTGGAAATCTGATCTATTCTGCAAATATATTATAATATATTGCAGCAGTAGATCTATTACTCGATATGTTACAGTACAGCTAAACTACATACAGTACTTTGCAAAAGTATTCAACCCCCTTAAATGTCATGGGATTTGTCTGGATTATAAACACACACACACACACACACACACACATTGCTCCAGCCAGTATGTTTATTGCAAACCCGTACGTTCTTTAAGTACATTTCAAAGTAAAAATTATTTGTCAATAGATCTTTAACAAAATTAAAAAGTGAAAAATGCTGCTTGCACAAGTATTCACCCCCTTCAGACTAGTATGTGGTCGAACACCCCTTTGCTGCAGTAACAGCTGTAAGTGTGCTGGGGTCAGTGAATTTCCTACCACTGCAGGTCAGGGCTGTGTTTCCCGATAATGTTGCCCTTTAGGGCTAAAGAGAGAGCTGAGAGACTCTCTTAAGCAACAAACGTTGTCTCTGTACATGGTTTTCCCGAACTCACTCGTAAGAAGGAGTCTTGAGAGCAACATTACCGAGAGCGTCTTTGCAGTGCGAGTACTTGATATAGACGTTAGTAGTTGCTAAATCCAGTTGATGAGGTCACATGGCGTTCATTTTTAACCAAAAAACAATTAGTGTTTAATGCTGATACAACATCTTAACATATTTTAAGCATTACATATATAATGTGGTAATTAATAATTGAAACTATTTTATGTTTGGGCAATTTTTTTTATTCCAAGTTCATTCTTAATTAAATGAACAAAAATTTGCAAGAAAGAATGAGCAAATAATAAGGTAAATAATTAAGTAAATGTTCCCCGTGCTTGCTCATTTCACTGTTAACCACCACCCCAATCAGGCAGTCATGATTATTTCAACTGTTATCCACAATGTCAAGTTGGTAATGTTCTCCCTTATGTGTGCAGGCGCAGAGAGAGAGAGAGAGAGAGAGAGAGAGAGAGGTTTTGATCTATGAGTCCCTAAGGAGGTTCAATTGACCTCCATATATAAGTATATGTTTCGCATGCTTCAGTAACTATTGGAGGCAGAATTTCCCAGATATTCGTGAGGCATAATCAAAGCCTAACACACTCACTCTCGTGCACACACAGAATTTTAGAGGTTCAGAAATTTCTCATTTATGACACTAAATGAGAGAATCACTCACCTAATGGAGTTAAATTTGATGAAAATGTGGTGATATCAGTGTGACATTACGATATCCATACGTAATTCCATAACATATCAAAATATATTCATCATGTTTTGCAGATATTTATTTACAAGTACACCGAGTTAAATATTAAATGTACAAGAAGAGTAATTTAACACTGGCAGCAGATTCAACACCAGTCTCCCCTGTTGACTGTGAGATTCCCTCGGAAGTGCCTGCGAATTCTGTGTATTTGGCTGTGATTGTGTCGCTCTTTGTTTTGAAAGAGTGGTCCGGGTCTCTCGTAAATTCAGAGCAAACTAAGGCCAAGTTTACATTAGACCGTATCTGTCTCGTTTTCTTTGCAGATGCACTGTCCGTTTACATTAAAACGCCTGGAAACGCCGGGAAAAGGGAATCCGCCAGGGTCCACGTATTCAATCTAGATCGTGTCTGGTCCGGTGCTGTGTAAACATTGAGAATACGCGGATACGCTGTGCTGAGCGTCGTCATTGGACAACGTCACTGTGACATCCACCTTCCTGATTCGCTGGCGTTGGTCATGTGACGCGACTGCTGAAAAACGGCGCGGACTTCCGCCTTGTATCACCTTTCATTAAAGAGTATAAAAGTATGAAAATACTGCAAATACTGATGCAAATACTGCCCATTGTGTAGTTATGATTGTCTTTAGGCTTGCCATCCTTCCACTTGCAAGTGGTAAGTGACGCGCATACCCGATATGCGCTGAGATCACACACACAGCGGCTCAGTCCCGAATTACTGCTCGTGCGCTTCACTCGCGCGCTCTGTGAGCTGCGCAGGGTCGGAGTGCGCACCCTCCAGAGGGCACTCGCTGTTCAGGGCGGAGTGATTTGGAGCGCAGGATGCCTGCGGAGCCGAGCGTATCCATGTATTGGCGTTGCTGTGTGCACGCGAATCGTTTTAAAAACGTTAATCTGATGATCCGCTGATACGGTCTAATGTAAACCCCACCTAAAGGACTACTTGGGATACAATGTTGTTCGGGAAAACCACGTTAGCTTTGAGATGGATCTCAGGAGGTAATTAAAGACACTCTTGGCCTTAAGAGGCTTTCGGGAAACCCACCCCAGAGATTCTCACTGATTCAGATCTGGACGTTGACTTTGCCACTGGAGAAAATTCATCTTTTTGTTTTGAACCACTCCTGCATTGCTTTGGTCTTGTGTTTGGGACTGTTGTCCTGCTGGAAAAAGTTTAATCTAAGCTTTTAGGTGGGTTTTTTTTTGTTGTTTTATTTTGTTTGTTTTTAAGCAGACTGTTCTCTTTAAATAGCCATTCTTTCTTCAATTTTGAAAAGAAGCTCAGGTTCAGTAGATCAAAAGTGTCCCTTGAGCATGATGCTGCCACCACCAGACTTCACTGTAGGGATTGTGTCGCGCTATGAAATACAGTATCTAGATCTTGGTCTCATCACACCAAAAAAAAAAAAGAACCACACCTTCACTGGGTTGATCTTGTGCAATGATTTCTTTGTAGCCACGCGTCCCATAAAGTCCTCAGTTACACAGAGCTCCTGAAATGGTTGTGTGGTGCACCTTCACTCCACTCTTAGCCACTGGACTCTGTAACTCCTTCAGGGTGACTGTTGGCCTCACTCAGTACGTTTACATGCGCATCCAAATCGAGCTACTGTCGGTAATTGAGCAAAGGGTCCCAGCAGGGGTGCCAGAGAAATCCAATCCTACATGCAACTGTGAAATCGAGCTATTGTGTGAGGTGCCTTGTGCACCCGAGCCACAGGTGGCGCTACATGCCCCATCGTGTTGGTACACTTCCGGTTGTCGTCATGAAGAAGAGCTATAGTGTTGCCAGATACTGCTGACATTTTCCAGCCCAAAACATGTTCAAATCCGCCAAAATGCACTTAAAATCTGGCAACACTGGCAGTTCCGTGTTCAAGCTGTTAGGCTTGCTCTAACAGACTGTATGGCTACAAACTGTCCGGCGCAGACCACTGTTTTGTAAGACAACTTATTTTGCACAATTGTATATTTTTCTAAAGTCCATTTTTTGCTTACAATTTAACTTATGTCTTAATAAACACACAAAGTTCAATTGTTTTTATTGACATTCTTCAGATGTTGGACATACACACATATATACACACACACAAATACAATGACTTGTTTATGTACACAATTCACAGCTATGCAACAGCTGTACAGATGTATTTGGTGATACAGTAAGTGAGCTAAATTTTAACAGTGCAAACAATGCCACAAAAAGAAAAGATTCATGCCGTTGTCATGCCGACCGAGGCTGTTGTGTTTCCCGCTTGTGGTCTCGTCACTCGTCACTTCCGGAAGGGGTAGTAAGTAGCTCGACTACTAGCTCGATAGGGTTTACATGCACTAAGTAGCTCGTCAGAAATCGCATAATCTAGGTCGTGTAGCTCGATTCCAAGAAATCAAGTTCGGTTCAATTTCAGCTGAATTAAGGTGTATACATGGCATTTTGAACTTCGATTTCAGTCGAGCAACGGCAGAAATTCGATTCTCTCTATGTGCATGTAAACGCACTGACTGTGGCTTCTCTCACTCCTCTCTGTTTTGAGGGAAAGCCTTGTCTAGTTCGTGCTTGTGTGGTGTGATGCAGCTTCCACTTCCTCAACACTGATCTGACTGGGATGCCCAACCTTTTAGATATAATTTTACACCTTTATTCCTCAGTTATGAAATTCTCTTGCCTGATCTTTAGCTTCCTCAGAACGCTACTTAGTCTGCATTTTCACTCCTTTCCTTCAGACTGAACTGAATTAATTTTGACTGAAAATTCACTGGAAGCAAACGAGCACTGGAGTTTGCAATAAAAATACTGAGAGGAAGAACATGTTGAATTATTATTTGTTATTTATTATTAACTTAATAATAATAATAATAATAATAATAATAAATAATATTCAGCAAACTGAATCACGCATCGTGACAGCTGACTGTTCCTCAAAACAAAGTTCACTTGTGTCTATCGAAAATTTTGTTTTCCTGGACTGGTTCCCGTATAAAATTAATCCTACCGAGCGTCAGAGACATTGACTGACTGTATGTTCACTCTGCGCTAAGCGAGCAGGGAACCAGTCTAAAGTAGCTCGTCTCGTTTCACGGGAAATGCAATAAAAAGTTTTATTCATCAACACGACAATATATAAAAGTACAAAAAATATTTTGAGGAAACCATTCAAATTTCCTTGGTTTTGATTGTAATTTGTTGAAGTATGCACGTTCGAGTGTACTGGAAAAGAGGCTCAGAGGGGTCCACATAATGACATAATTATTGGCTAAGGGTGACGAGGGTCAAGGACATCGTGTGCCAGCAGCGCGGTTGAAACAGGCAGGTCTCAAATTTGGAAGTTTTGTATCACGTTAATAAACGATATCACTGAATAACGTTCCTTACCTCTAACCAGTATATACGAGGCTAAGTCAAAAAGTTCGAAGACAGATGTTATAATTTCAAAAAAGGTGTGAAAGACATCCCCCAGAATTCTACAAAGAAGGAATTCTCTGATGGAAACACCGCTTGCAGAAGTGTTTAGACTTAAATGGAGGATATGTAGAGAAATAGGTTTGTTATTTTTAGAAATAAAGATTTTTTTTTTCAATTTGTCTTAACTTTTTGACTTACAGTACCCTTGTGTGTGTGTGTGTGTGTGTGTGTTATACAGTACCAGTCAAAAGTTTGGAAACACCTTCAAATTCGATGTTTTATCTTTATTTTAATTAACTAAAAGACACTTCATGTCTTAAAGTAATGACTGACTGTTATTTCTCTTTACTTAGTTGAGTGATTCTTGACATAATATGGATTACTACAGTTGTCGAACAGGGCTATTTACTGTATTTTTATTATTTACTCTTTACTGGTTGATGGTGTCAAATGCATTAAGAAGGCAAGAAATTCCATTTTTGACAGACACACCTGTTAATTGAGAAGCATTCCAGGAGACGACCTCATGAAGCTGGTTCAGATAATGCCAAGAGTGTGCAAAGCTGTTCTCAAGGTAAATAGTGACGACTTTGAAGAATCTAAAAGATGAAACATGTTTTACACTTTTGTTTACCATAAAATTCCATATGTTATTTCATAGTATTGATGAATTCAGTATTGTTCTACAATGTAGGAAAAAAAATTTAAAAAACATCGAATTTGAAGGTGTTTCCAAACTTTTGACTGGTACTGTGTATATATAACGCTTTTTTTATTGCTTTTGATGGTTTCATATACTTCATAATGATATTTTTATTTTCTAAATATTGATCAACATACAGCCATTGTGGCACGGGAGTCTGTGATTGATGAACAGCTGACAAAGGGTGTCTCCCATTGGTTGTAAATCGTGGCATAAAAATCGTAAACACATACGGGACGTGCTGATTGGCAGTTCACATACTGAAGCCAAGCGGCGATGTCCGGCGTCTGTTGCTGTTGTCCGAAGAAAACTACAGCTAAAAAGGCTCTACTGCCGGATTACTTGGACAATCTTAGTCAGAAAGAAGCACTGGATAGATATACACGGAAATTAGAGTTTATTAGCGGTTATGAGCCGTACAAAATTCCTCAAAACAACTGGAGTGACGGTGCAGATTTGTGGCCTAGCATGAGCATTAGCTACATGTTGGAATATACCTTCTTTTTCCCGAAAAGTCCCGACACAGAAGAACAGTTTAAAAAAAAAAAAAAAACTACAGAAGCAAGAAAACCTTCTTTGTGTAAAGACTTTTTCCCAACATCAGCTTTTGGGAACAGAATGTTGCAAAAGCCAAAGCATTTACTCTCAAAGGGCTCGGACCTAAACTGTGGGCTCGATGGTATCCCCACCCCTCCATGTCTCATCAACCCCAACGGCATGTAGTTACACAGCTATCTGCACTCTGTAATTTATACAGTGATGCTTATTATTGTTAAAACAATATCTGAAGTGTTATTTGTAAAATAACAAAATGTCTTGCTCTAGAGTTTCAAACAATATTGTAGGATTTTATTTTAATTTTATCTAATAGTGGATGGTACAATAATTACAAACACTAACAGGGTCAGCACATTCCAGTTGTAGCTGTAGTCATATAGTAACTATAATCACCCTTGTAATAATAATTTCAATAAACAGTTAATGTTCAGTTTCCTTTTCATTAATTCTCGATTCAAAGGCACAGCTGAGTCACACAGGTTGATCAGTGTGTAACAGACAATAACAATTTTTTCCAAAATAGTTTTTCCTGCCCGAGTCGATTTATTTCCATTTCACGTGTGTGCAGCTGTTGTAAAGTTCAGTGTGTTTGTGTAGAACTCTCTCGAACTGTAGGTTCATTTCTACACTCTGGTTCCATGGTGACATTTTGCACAGGACTGAGTTCCTTTGATAACAGAAACAAAGCTCCAGTACTACTACTACTATTATTATTATTATTATTATTATTATTATTATAATAATACTCATTCAAAACTCTCCACAGCTTAATATACCCTAAATTATTAATTCCTCTGCTACGAGAACTTCTTTCTTTCTGAATGTGTCTGCATATATTGGTGTTATGGTTTTGTGGATTCATAATTGTGCTGCTTCACCTACAGTACCAGTCAAAAGTTTGGAAACACCTTCAAATTCGATGTTTTTAATTTTTTTTCCTACATTGTAGAACAATAATGAACTCATCAAAACTATGAAATAACATATGGAATTTTATGGTAAACAAAAAAAGTGTTAAAAAAACATGTTTCATCTTTTAGATTCTTCAAAGTCGTCACTATTTACCTTGAGAACAGCTTTGCACACTCTTGGCATTATCTGAACCAGCTTCATGAGGTCGTCTCCTGGAATGCTTCTCAATTAACAGGTGTGTCTGTCAAAAATGGAATTTCTTGCCTTCTTAATGCATTTGACACCATCAACCAGTAAAGAGTAAATAATAAAAATACAGTAAATAGCCCTGTTCGACAACTGTAGTAATCCATATTATGTCAAGAACCACTCAAAAAAGTAAAGAGAAATAAGTCAGTCATTACTTTAAGACACGAAGTGTCTTTTTGGCCTCTTCTGCCACTCGGACCTGCTTGATCCATCCTGGTGCCCTGTGTCTGGTTGGAGTTTTATCGCACAGCTCCTGTGAAGGACGGCCCCATGAGGACAGTTGAGGGATATACCTGTTAAAACTGTTAATATTATAGTCAGGCTGTCTGTTGTTGCCCAAATGAGGGCCCAAATGAGGATGGGTTCCCTTCTGAGTCTGGTTCCTCTCGAGGTTTCTTCCTCATGTCATCTGAGGGAGTTTTTCCTTGCCACCATCACCACAGGCTTGCTCATTGGGAATAGATTAGGGATAAAATTAGCTCATGTTTTAAGTCGCTCAAATTCTGTAAAGCTGCTTTGCGACAATGTTTATTGTTAAAAGTGCTATACAAATAAACTTGATTTGATTTTAGTTAATTAAAATAAAGAAAAAACATCAAATTTGAAGGTGTTTCCAAACTTTTGACTGGTACTGTATAAAAAAATCTCATCTCATTATCTGTAGCCGCTTTATCCTGTTCTACAGGGTCGCAGGCAAGCTGGAGCCTATCCCAGCTGACTACGGGCGAAAGGCGGGGTACACCCTGGACAAGTCACCAGGTCATCACAGGGCTGACACATAGACACAGACAACCATTCACACTCACATTCACACCTACGGTCAATTTAGAGTCACCAGTTAACCTAACCTGCATGTCTTTGGACTGTGGGGGAAACCGGAGCACCCGGAGGAAACCCACGCGGACATGGGGAGAACATGCAAACTCCGCACAGAAAGGCCCTCGCTGGCCACGGGGCTCGAACCCGGACCTTCTTGCTGTGAGGCGAGATAAAAAATATCTCGCCTGTATAAAAAATAAATAAATATTACAAAAAATTTACAAATCAACTGCATTCGGTCCTCTCCAAAATAAAATAAAGCTCTGGGCAAGTATGTTTTGGGTGCTGCTTGCCAACTGGGCAAGTAAGGCTGGGAGATTTTTTTTTTTTTTCCAAGGACTGGATAGCATGGGGTTATATTATATATCAATGGCTTATTCAGCCAATTCTCTTAGAGTTTCTAAATTAATTTAAAGATATTGTGAAACTGCAATACATTCTATTTACCACATTAATCCTCTGTAGCAATTTTTGACTTTTGTTTTATACACACGAAAATGTAAATTGCTTTGCATTGTTTATGATTCAGAAATTTTAAAAAGGAGTTTATTCAGTCATAATTTTTCTTCATTCAAATTTTATTGTAAATATTCTGAGAATCTAATGTAGGGTGAGGCTATTGTACCTTTATTATGTAACTTTAAATGATTAGTTGAGGTACAGCAGTATTCCTGAAGGTAACTGTGTTCCTAAAATCATTTTTAAAGGTAAACTGCATTCAGGTTACCATGGAAATAAATACAAGCTAAATGTGCAATAGATTGTAAGAGATTAATTTAGGGTATATTAAGCTGTGGAGAGTTTTGGAGAGAATCAGCCCAGTGACAAGGGAGAAAAAATCATTTTGTCCTCTTTCCTAACAGAAAAAAAGCACACTGCAGTCCTGTAAAATACCATGAAAGCTGTTTTTCAGTGGAATGATTCCACACCATCACTGGAGTATCACAGTTCACATGCAGTTCCAGTACATTAGACCTTTAGCAGATGTCCTTATCCAGAGAGACTTACAGCTTACCCTGAGGAGCAGTGAGGAGTTTGGTGCCTTGCTCAAGTTCAAGAAAATATATTCAACACACCAAGGATATGAATCTTAGAATCAAGCTTGTGTTACAGAGCTAAGGGGTGCTAGGGTTATTAAATATCCATTTTCACCTTCTTCATGACTAACTTACTTCCTCAGACTGTTTATTTACAGAGAGTTCCTACTGTTGTGAAGAAAAGACTGAGACTTACAGCAAAACAGGAAAAGAAGAGTCCAGAGAATAGTTTTTCCTGGGAAAATATTCACCACAATTTCATTTTCAGCCATAATTTGGGTTTTTCAGTCCACCATTTTTCCTGCTGTCTGTCCTTCACTTCAGTTTGTGAAGAATTCAGTGCTGGAAGAGAGTCGGCATGTGTTGGGGGAGGGGGAGCTGATGGGTGTGTTATGGAAGGCCAAAAAGGTCAAAATGGTCTTAAACATTGTAACTGAAGAAATAATTCATCAATTTAAAGCATATATGCAGAACCATGGCTCCCAGTCAAATCATGTATCTCATACAAAATTCTGCTCCTCACCTACAAATCCCTCCATGCACTTGCCCCACAGTACCTCTCTGACCTTCTCCAACCCCACTCCCAGTCTAGGTCCCTGCGGTCCTCTACCAAGGACCAGCTCTCCATCCCCCGTACCAGGCTGCGGACCATAGGGGACAGCCTTTTGTGTAGCTGCCCCCACTCTCTGGAACAGTCTACCACTCCACATACGCCATGCCCCCACACTGATGTCTTTCAAAAACACATGTTTACTGAGGCCTTTGGTCTCTAACTGACCCCCCCCCCCTCCCCATTTCCTCCTGTAAAGCGACCTTGGGTACCTTGAAAGGCGCTATACAAAACTAAGTTATTATTATTTATTATTATTATTATTAATGTGCGGCTCACCCGTTGGTATCTGGCACTCCAGCCCTTTAACTTCAAGGTGAGCCACAGGCCGGGGGTGCAGATGGTCGTGGCGGACTTCCTCTCCCGTCAAGGGGGGGGGAGTCGGCTGCAGGCCAGACGGCTCCACAGCCTGAGTCGGGCAGTGGGGGTATGTGGCAGCAGGGGCGTGGTCAAGTGTTGGTCTGTGACCAGAGGGCGGAGTCAGGGAAGGTAAGTGGCAGAATCACTGCACATGATGTCAGTTAACCTGTGTTTGTGTGTCTTCCCCAGTGACTGTGCCCTATATAACGAGAGAGAGAGCAGAGGAAGGGAGCTCTCTCCCCATCCAGACGACTGATGTGTGTGTGCGTGTCTGTGTGACTGGGAAGAGTGAAAAAGCTGAAAATAAAGAGTTTTTTTGAAACTCAGTTCTGGCCTGCCGTACTTCTGTGCTCCGCCCACCCGCTCAAAGTCCTACACTTACTTTCACCATAAATTTTTATTTATATGACTGGTCTAGGGCGGCACGGTGGTGTAGTGGTTAGCGCTGTCGCCTCACAGCAAGAAGGTCCTGGGTTCGAGCCCCGGGGCTGGCAAGGGCCTTTCTGTGTGGAGTTTGCATGTTCTCCCCGTGTCCGCGTGGGTTTCCTCCGGGTGCTCCGGTTTCCCCCACAGTCCAAAGACATGCAGGTTAGGTTAACTGGTGACTCTAAATTGACCATAGGTGTGAATGTGAGTGTGAATGGTTGTCTGTGTCTATGTGTCAGCCCTGTGATGACCTGGCGACTTGTCCAGGGTGTACCCCGCCTTTCGCCCGTAGTCAGCTGGGATAGGCTCCAGCTTGCCTGCGACCCTGTAGAACAGGATAAAGCGGCTAGAGATAATGAAATGAGATGAGATGTTTTTGGTTGTCACTTTGAGGTGTAATTAATGGATATTTTCAGATGCTGAGGATAAGTCCAGATAAACTTATACTGGAATGAAGGGATTCTGTAAATGTGGATTTAAGAAGGTAAGTGTTCAGGGCTTTCTGTGACTGATAGCTAGACATCAGGCTGTGCATCAAACTCCAACTTGCATCTTTAAACAAAATCTTGTGAGAAATCATTTGCATTTAAAATACACTGGTTATGAGTTAGGCATGGTGGTGTAGTGGTTAGCACTGTTGCTTCACAGCAAGAAGGTCCTGGGTTCGAGCCCAGCAGCCGACGAGGGCCTTTTTGTGTGGTTTGCATGTTCTCCCTGTGTCTGCTCTGGTTTCCCCCACAGTCCAAAGGCATGCAGGTTAGGCTAATTGGTGGCTCTAAATTGACCGTAGGTGTGAATGTGAGTGTGAATGGTTGTTTGTCTCTGTGTCAGCCCTGCAATGACCTGGTGACTTGTCCAGGGTGTACCCCGCCTCTCGCCCGTAGTCAGCTGGGATAGGCTCCAGCTTGCCTGTGACCCTGTACAGGATAAGTGGCTACAGATAATGGATATACACATCTCCATTATGAATGGGCAGTTATGAGTTTCCTGTGTTTGAATGGAAAACTGGGAAGAATTCTGATTATTCCAGGTGTGTGTGTGTGTGTGTGTTAGATCAAACACTGATGAGAAAAATAAGACCACCAGTGAAGTGTCACCTAAATGTCTGTTTTTATCCTGCCGACTGTATTTCCTGGACTAAACTGTTGTCATGAAGACCTCTAAATAAAAAGAATCCACAAGAGCTCTGACCCAGATAAAACATACCACAGAGATGAAAAGATTAAAATAAGCATGTTTGAGGTTTTCCTGTATAGTTCATTTAAACAATGTGAGAATCCTTTATCAAATCAATCAGCAATAACAGATCATTAATAACTGAGATCGTTTGAACTTGTTCATAAAGCACTGAGCAAACAGAAGGTTTTTTGGTTTTATTTTTGTTTTTAATTTAATTTGTCACATAGATCACATAGTTTGTGACAGGGCAAGGCCCCAGTTGATTTTCAACCCCTTTGCTTTGGCGTAGATTTTTTTTTACACTGGATGCCCTTCCAGATGCAGCTCCCCCCAGTCTTTCTGGGCTTGGGACCGGCACTAAGTATGCACTAGCTTGTGCAAGCCCAGTGGCTGGGTATTTTTACCTAATCTGCATGTCTTTAAACCATGGGGAAACCGGCGCACACCCACACAGATACATGGAGAACATGCAAACTCCACACAGAAAGGCCCCTGTCGGCCATGAGGTTCAAACCCAGAACCTTCCTGCTGTGAAGCAAAAGTGGTAATGACGACACCACCCACCATGCTGCTGTTTTTATGTGAAACAGCATGTGACGATGTGTATTATATACTTTTAAATTTGTATTTTTAATAAACATATGGTATTTTTTCTGATTTGACTGTCATTAATTATTGTCAGTAATTATTGTATCAATCCTGTTGTAGGAAGTTCAACACTGGACTGGACTCCTGTCTCGATCCTGACGTTTGTCCATCCTCAGCTAAACGTTACATCACATGTGGGTAACACGCCAATTTCACTTCACTCTGTATTTATAACCAGAAATATCATGCTTGTAAATATTGAATAAAAAACTTTATGGACTGAATGATGTGTCATTTTTATATGTGATGTTTTAAAACGAGTGTACTGAGATTCTAGACAAAAAAAATACTCAATGATTCGACTGGTTCTCAATAAACACATTAACACTTGGTGTAGAATGAGCACAATCACTTCAGAGGTACTTCCAGAACTTCACAGGGAAAAACAAATGTAAAGTTGATGATTTTTGCTGTCTGGTCGTCCATCACCACTTCCCTTTTACTGTGTGCGTGAGACAGAGAGAAGAACACTGAGAACCAACCACAAACTTCTGCAACAACCATGACAAATGTCACTGTTCTGTTATTTCCTTTCTTTTAGTTGAATGATTTTGGAGGTTGTGTGTTATAAAGATGGGGCCACTGAAGAGTTGTCAGTATTTATGTTAAACGTTGTAGTACCTGATGCTTGTTAAAGGTAAAATCACACCTCAGTTCTGTAGATTTGTCTCTCATCAGCTAAGAATCAGGTGAATTAATTCAACAGTGTCCAAGTCAAATGATGCGTACATTATGACATCAGTATTAAAGCTGGTATTTGATAGAATTTTTATAGAAATGGATAATTATTGGTATTTGGATGTTGTACAGATGAGAAGATTATAAATACTTTGATGCTTTGGTCAGTAAGAACAGAGAAACAGTGAAAACAACATCAGATGCAGAGAGTATTTGAGACTTCGCAGGCAGTTTTAATTTCCTCTGTGAGTCCTGTATTGTGCTGGAGAACCTAATGCACCATCCCTCCATTTCCCATTATCCACAAATCAATATAATGACCATATCAAATGCTTTTAAGATCTAAAAAGCCTGTGTGACTGGAAGCAATAAAAACCCACCATGCACCAGAATAGCCGGGGGAACACAATACTATAGTTGGTGAATATTACAGAGAAAACTAGTTAGCAAAACTAGAGGGCAGATTTAGCTGGGGAAGCCATGGCATAAAGGTTAGAGATGGCAACATGAGCCCAAAGGGTCGCTGGTTCAATTCCCTGGATCGGCAAGAAAAATCCATGGCTGAATGCCCTTGAGCAAGGCACTTAACCCCCAACTGCTCCCCAGGTTGTGCGCGCGCATACGCTCATTGTATGTTACTCTGGATAAGAGTGTCTGCTAAATGCCTCTAATGTAATGGAGAGAGAATTGTATGGACGGTGAAGGACTAAAGGGAGTCTTTTAGTGACTCAGGCCCTGAATCTGTATCCTGATGATTCAGTGCTTTAATGATATTTGTTCTACATTTATCCGTCTTCCCTTCAAAGACCAAAACTTGCATTGTTTTTTTCCCCGAGTTTCTTTTTCCAGCACAAATTTCACTTCTCTGTTTTTTGTGGTTTATCTTTCATCTCATCTCATTATCTCCAGCCACTTTATCCTGTTCTACAGGGTCGCAGGCAAGCTGGAGCCTATCCCAGCTGACTACGGGTGAAAGGCGGGGTACACCCTGGACAAGTCGCCAGGTCATCACAGGGCTGACACATAGACACAGACAACCATTCACACTCACATTCACACCTATGGTCAATTTAGAGTTACCGGTTAACTTAACCTGCATGTCTTTGGACTGTGGAGGAAACCGGAGCACCTGGAGGAAACCCACGGGGACACGGGGAGAACATGCAAACTCCACACAGAAAGGCCCTTGCCAGTCACGGGGCTCGAACCCGGACCTTCTTGCTGTGAGGCGACAGTGTTAACCACTACACCACCGTGCCGCCGGCTTATCTTTCGTTTTTAATGAATTTCAAAAAAGAACCTTTTTTTTTTTTTTTTTAAATCCAGCAACATCACCACATGGTTTAGGTTCTAGACAGAAGATCTCAGAGAGAGAGAGAGAGCATGTCTGAGCAAGCATTTAACTTCAGTTAAAAACACTACACCGTTTGTGATAACACACTCCTGCATGACCACGCCCTGTAACATGCTCTCTCTTCATGCAGGAGTGCGAGACCCTGAAAATTTATTTAATACCACCGAGAAAGCAATCACAGGTTTATCTCTACCTCTGTCAGGTTATCATGTCTGAAAATGATCCAGAAACAGAAATCCCCAGCAGATGTTTGGGGATAATGATGAATGAGTCAGTTACAAATAATAACTGATGCTTTTCACCTGCTTCCTGTTTTCCCAAACAGCCAGCTGGAACATGTTGAGAGATTGTTTCCCACCATCAGTTCCATACTTTCGGTTTTTGTGTCTGGGCTTGTTGCTTTCATCTCATCTCATTATCTCTAGCCGCTTTATCCTTCTACAGGGTCGCAGGCAAGCGGGAGCCTATCCCAGCTGACTACGGGCGAAAGGCGGGGTACACCCTGGACAAGTCGCCAGGTCATCACAGGGCTGACACATAGACACAGACAACCATTCACACTCACATTCACACCTACGGTCAATTTAGAGTCACCAGTTAACCTAACCTGCATGTCTTTGGACTGTGGGGGAAACCGGAGCACCTGGAGGAAACCCACGCGGACACGGGGAGAACATGCAAACTCCGCACAGAAAGGCCCTTGCCAGTCACGGGGCTCGAACCCGGACCTTCTTGCTGTGAGGCAACAGCGCTAACCACTACACCGCCGTGCCGCCCCTTGTTGCTTTCATATTAGAAGTTAATGAGTTACATGACCAAACAACTTACCCAAAGATTATAATGAGCCTGGCGGCACGGTGGTGTAGTGGTTAGCACTGTCACCTCACAGCAAGAAGATCCTGGGTTTGAGCCCGGTGGCCAATGAGGGCCTTTCTGTGTGGAGTTTGCATGTTCTCCCCGTGTCTGCAAGAGTTTCCTCTGGGTGCTCCGGTTTCCCCCACAGCCCAAAGGCATGCAGGTTAGGCTAATTGATGGCTCTAAATTGACCGTAGGTGTGAATGTGAGTGTGAATGGTTGTTTGTCTCCGTCACTGCGTTTACATGCACATAGAGAAAATCGAATTTCTGCCGTAGCTTGTCTGAAATCGAAGTTCTAAATGGCATGTAAACACCTTAGCTAAGCTGAAATTGAACCGAACTTGAGTTCTCGCAATCGAGCTACGCGACCTAGATTATGCGATTTTTGCCGAGCTACTTAGTGCATGTAAACCCTATCGGGCTACGTATTCGATCTACTTACTTCAGCACTGCCCCTTCCGGAAGTGACAAGTGACGAGACCACAAGCGGGAAACACAACAGCCTCGGTCGAAAAAAAAAAAAAACAGCTTCGGTCGGCATGACACTTCACCTTAGCCGCCCACTTTATTAGTGCCACTTAGCGCCACCTGTGGCTCGGGTGCACAATGCACCTCATAACAATAGCTCGATTTAAACGTGCATGTAGAATTGGATTTCTCTGGCATCCCCGCTGGGACCCTTTGCTCAATTACTGACAGTAGCTCGATTTGGATGTGCATGTAAACGTAGTATGTGTGTCAGCCCTGTGATGACCTGGTGACTTGTCCAGGGTGTACCCCACCTCTCACCCATAGTCAGCTGGGATAGGCTCCAGCTTGCCTGCGACCCTCTACGGGATAAGCGGCTACAGATAACGGATGGATGGACATAATGAGCCTTGTTTAAAACGGGAATAATCGCTTCAAACAAACTCCGACGCAAAATCTTTTCGTGCCGAGTGATAACACCCTCTAATGATTCAGCAAACACATCTGACCAGTTTTTGCAGTTGAATGAGGGTAGTGATGTGGTTTTCTTGTCTGTCACTGCTTCCCCAAATGGCCAACAGTTGAACACGATTCTAATCCTCATTTGTATTTGCAAACAAGAAATATTTAAATAGTCTGCTCATTCTCAAAAGCACCATTAAAAACTATAACAATGGTCTGTTTCACATTCTCTCATATAATTATACAGTAACAGGAAGCATGATCAGGAGCTGAAAACCCTCTTCATGATAAAGACTGGATTTTACAGAATTTTCATGTCGTTATTAAAAAAAAAAAAAGGCGAGAGAAAGAGAACACTCGCTAAACTAGTTTTCCATGTGGGTGTGAAGAGCTGTTTACAGACACAACATTTTAGCTGCAGGGAATAACCGTGTAACAGAAATGAGAAAGGACCACAGCAGACGTCTTCAGAAACGATAAAACAAGTTCTAAAAAGATGACAAAGTTTCTTGTTTAGAAAAAATACACTGAAATTTTATATAATCTGAAGTTACCCAATTCCCTCCTGAACTTCCTGTACACATCATGCTGAGCCTCTTCTGATGAGAGCTTCTTACATACAAAGTTGCTTTGTTATTGATTTATGGTGCAAAATCACATGGACAAGCTTCAGACTCCATAATGGATCTGTGAAGGTTCTGTTTCAGAGCCAGAATATCAGTTTATCTCATCTCCTGCACTGTAATGTGGATGGCATTCAGACTTAACATTATAAACCACAGAGTGTCAGGAAGAACAAGTCAGAACAAGCTGAAAGCAGAAGATTGCTTTAACAAGAGTATTAATGTAAAACAGAACCTTCAGCTTTATATCTGCCTACACAGACAACTCCAGGTATACTGACTCCTGTCCTAATGTACATCAGTCTGTTTGATTAGGTGGGGGACGGGAGGGAACAGAGTTCCCTGGAGCCAGTATAAATCCTGATGATGTCCCAGACATCCTTGAGAAACGACAGCAAACATGGCTGTGCTCTGAGTGGGAGGGGCTTAAGCTCTCTCACCCGTCTATTACAGAGACAATGGAAAATCATGGCTGTCTGTGAGCTCATGTTTGTGGAAGAGAGCAGATGGCACTTTCCTCTAAATATGTTATGCAGCACCGTGATGCAGCAGAAGTAGCAATTTGAAAGGATGTGCTTGGTTAGCTTCATGTGTCTTGAAGCATGCGTTAGCCTTCACCCTCCTGGTTTGTAGCTGTTGTATTCAAGAGAGCTGACTGGTGGGTGGGAATTGGCATGTGATCAAACTGGGAAGAAAACATTTTCAAAACCCAACACACAATATCTTCAGGGGTATTAGCTAACCAAGGAATTGAAGTTAAGGCAATCGATTGCATGCTTTCAGTTTGCACAACTTCTCCAGGAACATGACCTAATTACAGCGAAGATATACCGGATAACCAGTCGAAAACAACACTTCCATACCATAAGTTATTGCATGAATGGAAAAAAAAACAGTTCAAATATGTTGAAACAACTTTTTTAAAGTGTCACTGCCTCAAGTTGATTCTTTTCCTCCAAGCTACTGAAAAACCACAAGGACATAAATGTCTCCTTCCAGAAAAGTTCACCATATTAAAATCTTTCTGATGTCACCAAATGCTTTAAAGTCTGAGTTGTAAAAAAGTAAAATGCTGTTCCTGTGAGTTTAATGTAACGTCCATTATATACGATCAGCTCGAGATAAAATTCAGTTCCTAAAAATTACATGTACGTTTTTAAAACAGTTTTGCACCTCATCTTTCACATGAAGCTGCAGCTGACAAACACGACTTAGCCATGGTTTAACGCAGCCTTTGGGGATGTTTCAGTGGCACATGTGCAGAACTTCAGAGTAAACAGGAAGTTTCGATGGTCAGCTCGTGTATACACGCTATATATATATATATATATATATATATATATATATATATATATATATATATATATATATATATATGTGTGTGTGTGTGTGTGTGTGTGTGTGTGAGAGAAGTCTAAAGGAAGTGACCGATTGCAGTGATATAACTGAAAATTCACAGATATATATACTTTTATTTCAACAACTATGCACAAGGGCTAATGTCTCTTATTTCCTCAAGCCTTGTACATATTTTATACAGAATTATGATTCTGTTTCAGAATTAAGATTCATATTTATATCTCTGAGTGTTTCGTATTTCCATTTTTTCTTGAAGAATGTTTTCATCTTTTATAATCAGAATCTCACGTAAAAATGTGACTTCGTGCATGACTTGTTTGATATTTTGGGTTGTGGTTTTTTCCATTTCCTGTCTCTCTGACTGTAAGACCCTCTTTGTAAACTCTTCGTCTCGTTTCCTGTTGAACAATCACGTGAGTAAGACCCTGAATGTGTGCAGTGTGTTTTGCTTTATGATGTATTATTATTACACTGGAATTAATTTTTTCGACTTCTCAATTTGACAACTTCAAAAATTTGTTATAAGAGCTGTCCAGTTAAATAAAGGATCATGTTGCAGTTTATTTTTTATTGTGGTCTGCTGATCTGTGACCTTAAATAAATAAATAAATAAATGATTGTAATTTATCTGCCTGTACGTCACACATCCTTTCCAGATCACTGCTCTATCTAACCTTTTTAAACTCAGACTCCTTTGAGCTTCTAGAACATGTTTAATGCAGGATGAAGCCCAGATGCCCCACAAACCAGATGTCTGAACTGAACAGCAGCTGGTCTGTAATTACTGATCACATAACTGCCTTTTGTTCGTGAACGACTCGGTGTGTTTGTTCTCAGGCCTTCCTTTGTTAGTTGTGCCTGTATGTTCATCTGGAGATCAGAATGCATTAAATATTTAATCTAAAGCATTTTAACTGATGCATGGGGACGGCTGTTATGGCAACACGTTACTCAGCAACACGATAGGAAACATAATTTGAATTGTTTTCTGGAGGTTAGAAATGCTCTGTGTGGTGGTTATGCTTTTTTATGCTAACATGCAGCAGACAGTTTTATTTCTGTGTGTCTTCACCTCAGTGGTGTGTTCTACTTGTAAAGTGATAGTTTGATGCGTGTGGGAAGAAGCAGTCCACACACCATACACACTTTCACACACAAACCTTGTTCGTGTGTTCAGCCAAACAGCACAAACCGCATTCACACACCAGTAGACTGCCCTACATACAGCTAGCCACAGGTTCTATTATGAGTTGCAGTGAGACAGAGATGCATGAGACCCTGTGCACACAGAGGTTTTCTTTTGAGAACATGCATGCAAAAGTAATGGCACGTTCATTTGTGTCAAACCTTATTTATTACAAATGATTCCAAAACTTTTCCTGTTTGACTTTAGTCTGTAGCACTACATCACACGGAGGTGAAGCTCCATCTACACCTCGCACACAGCATTCTACATCACAATCTCCAACAAATGAAAACACGTGAATGTGAACCTTGTCAGCATCTTTTTACACCTTTTTATTTCTTTCACACATTTGGCCACTTGCTGCTCACCACTTCCTTTAGAGCTGTGACAGAAATACTACTTGAAAAGAGGTTTGTGATCTGGTGTGATTTACCTGAAAGCCGCTTCCACACTGGAAAACCAGATAAACCGCAAGCTCAAGAAGTAAAAATATCTTAGCTGCAAAGATTAATGATAGAATAAAAGGTGATGGAAAGTTCATTAATAGGAGTAAACTTTGGTAGGGTCACCGAGGCGAACTGGAACAATGATTCTGACTGGGAATTTGACTCCATCCCAGGCCACACTGCTCACACAAACCTCTAATTTTGTAGGCTAACCATGGGCATCGTTTTGGTTTAAAAAGTGCTGGGATACAGATGGGACTTTACATGATCCTACCCGTCACTGGCCTATTGCAATGTCTGCCTCTCTTGTTATCGTGACCGTAACCTGAATACAAATGCACCCAATTTCACAGGTTACTGGGACTGTGTAGGGCTTTAAAACTAAAACATGATTAAATACATAAATAAATGGTATATATTTCTGTCAAGTCATGGCCAGCAGATGCAGAACTCTGCAGAGAGAAAATATCAAGGTTTTCAAGGTGTGCAATAGCTATTTCTGAGAAACAACATTTTACATGTTATGATCATGCTAATTTGCCAGATTTTAATATTGTGCAAAATGTTTTCTTAAAACTTCAGCCATTCCTTCTTTAGTCTTTATTCTTCTTTGGATCTCCTTAGCTTCCACAAAGTGGTCACTAGTTTTCAAGTCCATACAAAAACAACAATAAAAAAAAAAATGTAAAAATCACACAGTATCAATACAACAAGAAAATGCAATGTAAGCCAAATATAAAGATCAGGAAAGAGGTGAAATGACTCCATCTTCATACTATAAATAGGTAGTGTAACAGTAGGCTACCTTAATACATTATTGTTTTAACTTATTTTATAGTGTACAGACAGATGGTGCTAATTAGCTTTGTCATTGCTTGTCACACAGGTTACTGCACTACATTCATGGATGGATTATACTTATGCTATTGTCGTCTGTTTTGCTGTTCAGTGTGTGAACTTTCTCGACCTTTTGTGGCATGACAGAGTTCTGGCAAATCCATCATCTAAGTTTACTTTTTTTTTTTTTAACTCATTGAAACATATTGCTTTTGATGTCATATGATCTCTAGCCACACTCTTTGCTATGCATTCTTGGAGACGCAAGATGTGCAAACTGTGTAGCCTGTGGGCTGCTGTCACACTGTTATTAGCTACTTAGGTTGCCATGCAAGGTATGTTGTGTGGCCTGGTCCCTTACTGGTGGAAATTTAGCTTATTTTTTTAGCATTTAGCTGTGTCTGTAGCAAGAGCCTCTCTCTTCTTTATTCTCTCAATTTCTGCTTTGCCCTTCCTTTTCTTCCAACTGTCCATCTCACCAGGTAACTTGTGCAAAATATTATCAGTTACAGAAACAGGTAGACGGTCACTTTGTGCATCGCTGAGAGGTGATGACGAAAGGCCACCAGCGTTTCCGTGTTGGGTCCTGGCTCTGTGTTGGACCTGAAAAGAGAAGTCCTGGGGAGGCAAGAACTAGTGAGTAACACAAGCATTTGTGTCTTTAGCAGCTGCCATCCACTGGAGTGGGGTATGGACGGTGACCAGGGTGAAAGGACAACCAGACAAATAGTTCCTTAGCTTGGGCACGGCCCTTTTGAGGGCCAAGGCTGCTCTTTCCACAGCTGCACAGTTCTTCTCAGTGGGGAGTAGCTTATGGCTGATGTACAGCACAACATGTTCTTTGCCCTCTATGATGTGTGAGAGCATGGCAACCAGGCATGTCTCCGAGGCATCCATATGGATGATGAAGAGGAGGTCAAAGTCTAGGTTTTGGAGAAGGGGGGCAGTGGTGAGGGCCTTCTTCAGGGCACACAATGCCTGCTCTCTTTGTTTAGTCCATCTTATCCTGTCCGATTCCCCTTTCTTGGTCAGGTCTGAGGAGAGGCTAGAGAGGAGAAGTGAGGCATGAATCTCTGAAAATAACCAGCTAACCCTAAGAAGGAATGTAGCTGGTCCTTGGAGGTGGGCTGGGGGTACTTCTGCATGACCTCTATCTTTGGTCAGTCCCAGATGGCACATTCAGGGGGTTGCAGTGAGCCCAGCCTCTTGTAGCTCCCTGTGGCAGCAGGGGCATGGCCAAGCAGCAGTCTGTGAATGGAGGGTGGGATCGGGGAAGTTAAGTGGCTAAGTCATTCCACCTGCTGTCAATTATTGTGTGTGTGTGTGTTACAGGGATGGAGCATAAAAGGAGAGAGAGCAGAGAACGAAAGAAAGCTCAATAAAGTGTGGGTGTGTAAACATCAACTCTTGCCTGCCGTAATTTTGTGCTCCACCCACATCAGAAACTGTTACACTCCCCCAGGATGGATTTGAGATGGTGCAGGTGGTAAGTCCAGGTGGAACAATGGATGATGACATCATCCAGATAGGCAGTGGTGAAGTCACGTTGTGGGCACAGGACAATGTTCATGAGAAGCTGGAATGTTGCAGGCGCCCCATGGCAGCCGAAGGGGAGGACCCGATACTGCCAGTCACCTAATGTGGTGGTGGAAGTAGTCTTTGGATGGGCCCGGGGTATCTGGGCCACCTGCCAGTAGCCCTTGGTGAGGTCAAGGGTTGAAATGAAGTGGGCCCTCCTTAGCCTGTCAACCAGGTCATCCACCCTGTGCAGGAGGTAGCTGTCAGAGTCCAACACTGCGTTGAGCTTGCCATCACACTATATTAATTTATCACTGGTCAATTTGACTGTTCACAGCAGACCAGCATGACCCTAAGGCCACCAGGTGAGGTATGTGTAAGCATCACATACCTTGAGACTTTCCATCAGAACTCAGCAGTAATTATCAATGACATCATACAAGTGTGAACTTGAATCATAAAATTACAACTCAGCATAGATTTTTCAGTTAAAAAGCATGAAGCTGTTTCCATGATCATTTGTATGTCCCATTTCCTTGTTACACATTGTGCTATAACAATAACACAGTGAGTTGTTTTTTTCAGTGGTCAGAAGTGCGTCATTAAAATAGCATAATTACTATAATCACCATGCAACACAGAATTACTGTTGGTCACTAACAATTACATTTGAACCTAATTATAAAGCACAACATGTTGAGTTATAATTTGTCAACTTTTCAAAACAGGTTCAGATAAATGACTGTAGATTATACACTAATATCCTCAAATGGTCAAAACTTCATGCTATCTTAAAAAGTGATAACTTGAAGAGACTCGCAACACACAGTGTTAAAAAAAAAAACTTCACCAAAAACAAATCTTCTGACTGAAGAGAAACTTCATACTGTAGAACTGATAATTCTCACGATGCACAGACCACAAATAATCACAAAACTGCCCAAAGGCATGATGGTGAAAAGCATGCTGGGAACTACAGAATCGTGCTGAGCGCGAACACAACAGAGAACTCAGTCCCAGAGCTACAGGAGGATATTTGAAATAATATGTATAACTGAAGAAAAAGTCAAATGCTGCTTATTAATTCCAGAAACAAATGTATTTAGCTCTGAGGTAAAGCTGTGGAAACTCCCAATGATTCACACAATGAAAAGCTGACAGTCTATCAGTAATAAACACTGACATCTAGTGGCCCTTAAATTACTCTACATTTAGTTTCTTTTATTTTTTGTCGAATTCACGTATCATGTGCTTTGTCGGCAATGTGTTACTGATCTCATGTACACAGTGCTGATGTATGACCTTTCTGTGTTTAATACTGAACCTAGTTTGTATCTGTCCATTAATGCTGTCACAAATATTATCATGGGATCGCCATCTAAGTCTTGTTCTTTGGACCCACTACCATCTACACTCCTAAAGAAATGTATTAGCAAGTTGTCATCTCCCATTACTAAAACTATTAATACGTCGCTACAACAAGGAGAATTTCTATCAAGCCTTAAGCATGGACTAGTTACTCCACTGTTCAAGAATGATCATCAGGTTTCTAACCGGATGTTTAATTTAATTATTCAATCCCAAACTGGGCAGAAGCAAAACCTTTTAAAAGGCCATTAAAAAAAAAATAGAAAAAAAATCACAAAAGCAGGAATTTACATGTTTCCATTTTTATTGCAGGAGAAACTGCAAACACTGCATTCTCTCTGACTGATAATACAAGCTCTCTGCAGCTTCGGTCTCTTCCGGTTATAAATACCCTGAAACATTTTCTGATGAGCTTGCCTTTCTGACACTTGGTTTTTAGCTGGTCATGATTATATAATGACAGCATGCAAATATTACACTAATAGACTATTAAACACTGATGCCTGAAGACATGCCCCAACCCTACAGGATTCCTCAGCACAACTCGTGAAAATAATTAAAAGGATATTGTGATGTGATGAATTATATGGATCACTTCACATGTGAATACACCACTGAGTCAGGCTCTGCTTCAACAGGCGTTATTCTCGAGTTTTCTTCCTGCAGAGACACAACAGTATATTTCAGTATCGGAATCAGGGTGAGACGTCATCACTCCTGTGGAACTAATGTGACTTTTTTTTTTTAAACCAAATTCTCTAAAGTATTCCACATCATGATCAATTTCAGAAGTTTTATTTAGATATTTACCTCTTTAACTCTCTCTTCACTGTGAGCTGAAATTTTCACATCAGTGTAAGTCAGTTCCTCAGTTTCAGACACTAAAGACACAAATGTGATTTAAATTGTATGAAACACATCAAATGTAAAAAATGAACACATGAACAGAAAGATGCGTTACTTACCTTTTTGCTTTTTATTTTTCAGCCAAATCCACACAAATGCTAATATTATGATTAATAACCCCAGAAGTCCAACAGATATCAGGGCAGGAAGCAGTGAACGGGAACGATCAGTTTGTTCTGTGAAGCTAATGATATATTCAATTATATAAATTATTTTCTCGATATGATACAGACATAAGACGATATGGCTGGGCGATATGACAAAAACATCACATCATGTATTCAGGTATCGCAGAGACTCCAACTCTCCCGCCATGGGCGGGAGATCTCCCGCTTTAGGGAACATTTAGAAAATCCTTCTGACCTCCCGCTGACAACATAAAAATCTCCTGCCCGCCCTTACTACACATGATTAGTTTTAAAAATATATAATTTGATCATGGCCGTAACCAGCTATGAGGCCCCCGAGGTCCGGACCTCTGTCATTTTTAAGAGCTGAAAATAAATTTGTATGCTAAATATTCAACTGCATAAAAAATAAAGAATAACATTAAAACGTCTCCGTAAAACGTGCATTGTTAATTATGTTAAACATCGATTCTGTCTTCTGTGTCCGTTTCATGTGTGCAGCTCAGGTGGATAAGGCGCCATACCATAAATCCGGGGTCCTGGGTTCGATTCCGACCCGAGGTCGTTTCCCAGTCCCCCTCCCACTCATTTCCTGTCTCTACACTGTCCTATCCAATAAAGGTGAAAAAAGCCCCCCAAAAATCTTAAAAAAACAATAGTGAGATTGGATCATATCACTCAGCCCTACATAAGACTTGAACTAATCCCATGATATTTTGATTCCTGCCTCAAATCCATGAGAAACCTGTAACATGATGCTGCTCTTGATTAATATTCCATTGCGTGTATTTTCTATGGTATTGTTATTAACTCCACTGAATGTGTTCATGGAGCAAAGCTCACTGAGACTTTCACACTGAAACATTTAAACTAGTGAATTTCTTTCACCAACCAGACTCACAGACCATCACTAATGAATTTATTTTACATCTTAATCTTCAGGGTCAGTCTATGAAAACGTGCCATTTTGTGTCCCTCACACAAAATCTACCCATATAAGCTGTATTAACAACAAAATATTTAAAAACATAGTTGGTATGATATGGTAAACAAATAATCTTCATTTTAAATATTCATTAAATATCTCTCATCTCATCTCATTATCCCTAGCTGCTTTATCCTGTTCTACAGGGTCGCAGGCAAACCAGAGCCTATCCCAGCTGACTACGGGCAAAAGGCAGGGTACACCCTGGACAAGTCACCAGGTCATCACAGGGCTGACACATAGACACAGACAACCATTCACACTCACATTCACACCTACGGTCAATTTAGAGTCGCCAGTTAACCTAACCTGCATGTCTTTGAACTGTGGGGGAAACCAGAGCACCCAGAGGAAACCCACGCAGACAACATGCAAACTCCACACAGAAAGGCCCTCGCCGTCCACGGGGCTCAAACCCAGACCTTCTTGCTGTGAGGCGACAGCGCTAACCACTACACCACCGTGCCACCCTCATTAAATATTCATACATTTTTTTTATTTTAAAGATTTTGTATTGTATATCTGTTAAATATGGTAAAAATGGCTATCCCTCGGTAACATTTCTTATATTGCAACAGGCTTTTAGAGAGGATAAAATCAAATTATCTGAAAAAAACTTTCATGTATGAAAAGCCTCAATTGTTAGTTAACATATGACCCTTTTTTTATTCTTGACCTTTTTGGAATATTGAAGAAAATAACATTTTAGTACTGTCCGTATGTGTTACGTCAAATGCATTACTTTGGATAAACGCCCCCAGGGACAATGCACTATCCCAGAAGTGACATAATTTTCAGGATGTGACATCATCTGCCTTTTATCAGGAAGCTGCCAAACAGAGAAGTAAGTGTTCCTCACTTTTAATGAATTTTTATTGAGTTGTGTTTAGTTTGACTGAAGGGGACGGTCATAGTGTGTCAAAATGCGTTACCATAATATCATCTCATCTCATCTCATTATCTCTAGCCGCTTTATCCTTCTACAGGGTCGCAGGCAAGCTGGAGCCTATCCCAGCTGACTACGGGCGAAAGGCGGGGTACACCCTGGACAAGTCACCAGGTCATCACAGGGCTGACACATAGACACAGACAACCATTCACATTCACACCTACGGTCAATTTAGAGTCACCAGTTAACCTAACCTGCATGTCTTTGGACTGTGGGGGAAACCGGAGCACCCGGAGTAAACCCACGCGGACACGGGGAGAACATGCAAACTCCACACAGAAAGGCCCTCGCCGGCCCCGGGGCTCGAACCCAGGACCTTCTTGCTGTGAGGCGACAGCGCTAACCACTACACCACCGTGCCGCCCTACCATAATATCATGTTTTAAAATGTTAAACATTTTAAATTAAAATGTACATATAAACAATCATTTTAGCATGTCTAGAATGTACACCATGTGGTGTCATGGTGTGAACCACATAGCTAGTAATGGCTGCCAAAAGCATATTTCGTCAAACCTGTTACTGTCAAATCTGTTACTATTAACCCTTTCCCTGCCATGTCCCCATGTTTATTGTGTGTCCAAACCAGAATTATTTATACAATCAATTATTAATCTTATTTATATTAAGAATAGCATGTTTTGTCCCTAAATGTTTGTAAGCTTATTATAATATGTATATCGCAAATTAATACCGATGTGTATAGACCTCATATAGTACCGTCTTCTTCAAATCATTCAAATATACATCAAAATATGAAATAACCTAATGTAAACAAGAAAGGTGATTTAATATGCATTTGTATTTTACATGCTTTTGTTAGGATGCCTCTTTCTGCAGCAGAGAAACAGTGCCGATACAGGCAGCGTAGGGATGCTGATCCTGAGAAAAGAAAAAAGCATTTAGAAAAAGAGAGGGAAAGATTGAGGAAGGACAAGGATGCCTCCATGGAGGGTTTTCAAGGTACAATGTGTAATGTTTTTAGTTGTCTGATAACAAAATCAATATTTCCATTCATAAAATCCATGTTTGGCACGGGCGATTGCTCTAAGACAACGAGGGAGGCTCAACCTCCTCTAAAAATGACGAACATCGTGTAGGATGAATTGCGCTAGGCTTATGTTATAGCCGACCTTATAACATTGCTATTTCAGATCCAGAATCATAGAAATATATGTGCTCAACCCAACTACAGTGCGAAATCATCCCGTTATAACTTTCCCCAGTTCGCCTAATGCAGGGGCGCAGATAGGATTTTTGAACTGGGGGGGACTGAGCTGTCAGCAAATGATTCCATTTTGTGTATACATGTATGTGTGCGTGTGTATACTACCGTTCAAAAGTTTGGGGTCACTTTGAAATGTCCTTATTTTTGAAAGAAAAGCACTGTTCTTTTCAATGAAGATCACTTTAATCAGAAATACACTCTATACATTGCTAATGTGGTAAATGACTATTCTAGCTGCAAATGTCTGGTTTTTGGTGCAATATCTCCATAGGTGTATAGAGGCCCATTTCCAGCAACTATCACTCCAGTGTTCTAATGGTACAATGTGTTTGCTCATTGCCTCAGAAGGCTAATGGATGATTAGAAAACCCTTGTACAATCATGTAAGCACAGCTGAAAACAGTTGAGCTCTGTAGAGAAGCTATAAAACTGACCTTCCTTTGAGCAGATTGAGTTTCTGGAGCATCACATTTGTGGGTATCGATTAAATGCTCAAAATGGCCAGAAAAATGTCTTGACTATATTTTCTATTCATTTTACAACTTATGGTGGTAAATAAAAGTGTAACTTTTCATGGAAAACACAAAATTGTCTGGGTGGCCCCAAACTTTTGAACGGTAGTGTGTATACATGTTATTTCACCTCCCTCACTGCCATCACCAGGAACTACCTGCAGGCCAGGACAATGATAACCTTTTAACATAGCCTATGGAAATCCAAAGTTTACACATTATCATCACGCACAGAAACTGCAAAACTAGTTTTAAAACCGCTAAGTTCCAACTGTTAAACATAGCGAGAGGCTGGGCTAAGTGTGTGTGTGTAAAGTGTAAACCAGTGCATCCTGACTTTCTAACTATGCCTGTGTGTTGCGTGAGCGGCAGTCAGTCAACAACTCTTCGCAAAGTTTCCTTATGAAACAATATGCTCGCTGAAATTATGGCAGGGAACGCCAGATTAAACATTAAAACTGCCTTCTGAGCACTGTATCTACAGGCTACCACCGAAAGAAGGAGGCTACCAGAAAGGCATCTGTACTCCATACGATTTTACTTTCACTACGACATTACTTTGAACAGATTCAAAAAATTGCAAGGTGATATGATAAAGTAAGGCACAGTTTACTTACAGTCGTTTTTTTTTTTTAAAAACGATGCAATCGTTTTCTGCCTTTTGGCACCCTTCATCATGCCATGTTGGGGTCCTGAACTAGGAGGAGCTGTCCCCGATATGCCTGTCAAACTTATTGTGGGTAACCATAGCAACCAAGCTCGAGCTCGCAACCTGTGCAGTCTGCGCAGTTGCAACTATGTATATACTGCTGTGCACCTCAATAAACCAAATGGTAATTAGTCTTTTGATTTTTCCGTGAGGTTTGCCTTATGCAAAGAAAGACAGCATAGACGTTTTTTCCTCCCTATAAGTGGGGGGGACCGAACGAGGTGAATTTAAATCTGGGTGGGACGAATCCCCCCCGTCCCCCCCTCTATCTGCACCCGTGGCCTAATGTGTGCGTGAGTTTTTCCCCCTCGTGACAGCGCGATGCAGCCCAGCCTCAGTGGACTTCAATGGCATTTGGGAGCTATGTGCTTTTCAATATCAAAATGGAAGACAGTTATTGGACAAATACTGCGAAAACGCCTGCCCCACGGACTCCCAGCCTCACAGTGGGAGGGACATGGCAAAGCTTTCCGCGAGGAGACAAGTGATTGGTGAAAGCGGCCGGATATTTTCTTTGATTGACAGCTCGTTTCAAATATAGACAGGCAGCGGTGAATCTCAGTGCAGTCCCATGCGGATTCGCAAGTGCTGTGGTGTATTGTAAGAGATCAGCTTACATTTCGATTTCATTCATTACATACGGTTTCTACCAGCTTTTTTAGTTTGTATATATTTTCATTGTAAATAAAGTGTAAATATAGTGTTGTCAAGTTTGCTATCTTAGTTCCAGAAATTTCGTTTATTTGAGTGACTGAACTTGAACTTGAGGGGGCTAGTCAGCTAGCAAGAAAGCTGCGCACGGATGCCAAGCATTGCTGATTTAATTTTGGCGAAGCCATTTGCCAGTCTTCCTTTCGAGGAAAAAATTAAAATTAAAGAGCAGGGTAGACCAACGCCTCAAATTGACTTGGTGAAAAAGGTAGGGAATAATACTCGTTCCTTTCAGCTCTCCTGGTACGAGAAAGTGAATTGGCTAACAGCAAGTGACCCACATCAACAACAGTAAATAGGCTACTTAAATAATATGTCATGGATGGACCAAAAATATAGAATCTATTTAAAATGTTTATGCTGAGTATATTATATTGGAATATATATTTTTCTGGATATGAATTAAACACAGCTACAATTTGGAAAACATTTTTAAACAAAAACACAGCTGAGAACATTTCACACTACAGACCTGGATTAAAAGTGAAGGGTTATCAATATTGTCAATAAAATATTTCTCAGTCAAAATAAGTAAAATATAGGGAAAGTGGGGCGGCACGGTGGTGTAGTGGTTAGCGCTGTCGCCTCACAGCAAGAAGGTCCTGGGTTCGAGCCCCGGGGCCGGCGAGGGCCTTTCTGTGCGGAGTTTGCATGTTGTGTCTGTGTGGGTTTCCTCCGGGTGCTCTGGTTTCCCCCACAGTCCAAAGACATGCAGGTTAGGTTAACTGGTGACTCTAAATTGACCGTGAATGTGAGTATGTTTGGCTCCCCAAGGTCAGTGCTTGTGCCTATTCCAGAACACTCTGCTGTTACTGCTGAGGTTCCTGACAAAGAGCTGCTTTCAATAATGATCAATTTTTAAACAACATGCCACAATTTTAAAATATAAAATGTTAAAATATACCCCCCCAACACCACCATCATGTATATTGGACAGTAGGCTAATGGGTCAAAAGAACCTGTTATTTCACAGTTTGTGACCCTGCCAACAATCAGCCAGATCAGAGGCAAGAGTATGGGCAAAATTGATGCGTTTTTTCTTTTTTCTTTTAAAATCTGGAAATATCGTAACCGACCAGCCTCCCTTGTTTGAAAGACTACCAGCTGCCACTGATGTTTGGGTATGTCATTTGTCATTGTAATTACTTTGGAGATCCAGTAATGTTAATAAAATAACTGTTTTACATGTATTAAGTGTCAGTGTTCATTTCCATAATTTTCTATGCCAAATCCACTTACATACAGTTTAAAAATGAATACGTCTCCTGAGCACGTATTCTATTGTCAATTGCATTACTTTTAGAATACTCTCTCTATATATATAATAAATAGAAAAAAGGCAAATGTAAATAACCTATTTTAATGTTAAGTAATACCCCCTCGAGTATATAGGATATGATTTTAATCATATTACTTTTTTCATGATTTTTTTCCTAAAAACTAACATACAGTGGCTTGGCCGATATGCATTTGAGCATATCCATCCAGATAAAACAAATGTATTCCTTGTTATTTTCATTTCTAAACACTCTCAATGTAAACAGGGATGATATATCTTTCATAATATACCAGATTTATTCTGAAGTGTCACTTCAAATACTTATTTAATACAAGTTGGTGTTGGTAACGCGATTGACAAAACACATGTGCATGTTGATTATTTTAGGGAAATAAATTAATAAATAAGATAGCCTGAGATGGCACCAGTGTTGTTTTCGTCAACGATGACGAAATTATTTTGTTAACGCACCTTTTTTTCATGACTAAAACGAGACAGTGACGAGCTAAACATAACTCTTTGATCATGAAAATATGACGAGACGTATCTGTTTTCATAGACAAGACGAGACGAAAATGTTAGTGGGTTGGCTATAGGGCTATCAAAATGCATGGCGTTTCCTCCAACGGCGCGTGCAACCTGTCTGCCAAATGCTGAAAATATAAGCAATGCACTGCATCCTGTCCTTGTTTGGCCACGCCCACCAGGCACAGTGCACACAGTTCATGGACCATGGCGGCGGCAACGCCAGCACAAGGGCTTGGTGGGCGGAAAAGACGTGATGATTTATGGACATACTTTACACAATCCAGCAGAAAATAAAACGGAATGCCTTGTAGTGGGAGACAGAGGTACACGCTGTGGCTATAAACTATGTGGCAAGAATATGACCGACCTCAAGAGTCATCTAAAGCTCACCATGCTGCTATTTGCTGCACCCAAAGAAGTGTGCGATTGGGCGGTTGGAAGTACGGTATCTGGGTTTCCACTTGGGCAATGGGCAGGTGCGTCCCCAAATTAATAAGACAGCAGCGATTGCGGCCTGCCCAAGGCCCAAGACCAAAAAGGGGGTGAGACAGTTCCTGGGGCTGGCTGGCTACTATCGTAGGTTTATACCTAATTATTTGGACTTCACCAGCCCACTGACTGATCTCACTAAAAAGGATGGAGTGGACGGAGCAATGCTAGCGGGCTTTCTCGGAGGTAAAGGCTGCACTGTGTGGGGGACCACTGTTACACTCCCTTGACTTTTCTATCCCCTTTATTTTGCAGACGGACGCGTTGGACAGAGGGGTGGGGGCAGTTCTGTCTCAGGAGGTGGAGGGGGAGGAACGTCCGGTGCTGTACATCAGCCGGAAGCTGTCGGTGCGCGAGGGCAGGTACAGCACGATAGAAAAGGAATGCCTCGCCATCAAGTGGGTGGTCCTCACCCTCCGTTACTACCTGCTGGGGCACCCTTTCACCCTCTGTTCAGACCACGCACCCCTGCAGTGGCTCCACCACATGAAGGATGCCAACACGCAGATCACCCATTGGTATCTGGCACTCCAGCCGTTCAAGTTCGAGGTGGTCCACAGGCCGGGGGTGCAGATGGTCGTGGCGGATTTCCTCTCCCACCAAGGGGGGGAGTCGGCTGCAGGCCGGATGGCTCCCTGGCCTGAGTCGGGCGGTGGGGGTATGTGGCAGTGGGGGCATGGTTAAGCGTCGGTCTGTGAATGGAGGGCGGAGTCAGGGAAGGTAAGTGGTAGAATCACTGCAGCTGATGGGAATTAACCTGTGTTTGTGTGTCTTCCCCAGTGAACGTGCCCTATAAGAGGAGAGGGAGAGCAGAGAAAGGGAGCTCTCCGCCAACCCGAACACTGGTGTGCGTGCGTGTGTGGCTGGGAGAGTGAATGTGGAACGCTGAAAAGAGAGAAAATAAAGAGTTTTATAAGAACTCAGTTCTGGCCTGCCGTGCTTCTGTGCTCCACCCACCTGCTCAGATTTTACATCCCGTTATCCACAAATCAATACAATGACCATATCAGATGCTTTTAGGATCTAAAAACCCTGTGTGACTGGAAGCAATAAAAACCCACCATGCACCAGAATAGCGGGGGGAACACAAAACTCACATCTCATCTCATTTCGAACCCAGGACCTTCTTGCTGTGAGGCGACAGCACTAACCACTACACCACCGTGCCGCGGAACACAAAACTATAGTTGGTAAATATTACCAAGAAAACTAGTTAGCGGGCGGCACGGTGGTGTAGTGGTTAGCGCTGTCGCCTCACAGCAAGAAGGTCCTGGGTTCGAGCCCCGGGGCCGGCGAGGGCCTTTCTGTGCGGAGTTTGCATGTTCTCCCCGTGTCCGCGTGGGTTTCCTCCGGGTGCTCCGGTTTCCCCCACAGTCCAAAGACATGCAGGTTAGGTTAACTGGTGACTCTAAATTGACCGTAGGTGTGAATGTTGTGAATGGTTGTCTGTGTCTATGTGTCAGCCCTGTGATGACCTGGCGACTTGTCCAGGGTGTACCCCGCCTTTCACCCATAGTCAGCTGGGATAGGCTCCAGCTTGCCTGCGACCCTGTAGAAGGATAAAGTGGCTAGAGATAATGAGATGAGATGAGATGAGATGAGATGAGATGAAACTAGTTAGCAAAACTAGAGGGCAAATTTAGTTGGGGAAGTCATGGGATAAAGGTTAGAGATGGAGCCGTGGGCCCAAACGGTCGCTGGTTCAATTCCCTGGATCGGCAAGAAAAATCCATAGCTGAATGCCCTTGAGCAAGGCACCTAACCTCCAACTGCTCCCCAGGCAGAGTGTGTGTGTGTGCTCATTGTATGTTACTCTGGATAAGAGTGTCTGCTAAATGCTTGTAATGTAATGGAGAGAGAATTGTATGGAGGGTGTAGGATTGAAGGAAGTCTTTTAGTGACTCAGGCCCTGAATCTGTATCCTGATAGCCTGGCTAATGCGACTTCAAAGCTCTCCGAGCATTTGGTCTGGCCAAGATATTAAGCCCAACCGTTTCCCAGAGCCCGTGGTTGACCCGCCTCCCTGAAATGCCTCAGTTTGCTACTGGTCGAAGCCAGAAAAGGCTCTGACGAAGCTTAAACCAATCACATCACTCTTTCCTCTGACGTATGTGACGCGACGGGGCTAACTGGTAGATTAAACTCTTACCGAAGCCGGTCGGGAGCAAGGCGAAAACGTCCTTCCTTTCAATAAATACCTCCAGGGCTGCTCTTTGCTCCGTTTTCAATGAGAACTTCCCGTTGAATGCTTTCAATACAGCATCTACCGCTGTGTTAAAGGCTTGCCACTGCTCCATGTTCGTGATGTGAATGAAGCGCTTCCGGCATAGATTCTGTAAACAATCTATGGCTTCCAGTCGCAGTTCTACTATGTCACTGCCTTGAACACGCCTCTACCCAGGGCCGTTGGAGATGCTCAAAGTTGATTGGTTCCCGATTTTTCGGGAGCTTGGAAATGCTGTAGATAGCCTGCCTGGCCAGACTAAGCTCGGAACAGGCCCTCGTGTTGCATCACGCTTAGGATGGGCGGGCCCAGGCTAGTATCCTGATGATTCAGTGCTTTAATGATATTTGTTCTACGTTTATCCATCTTCCCTTCAAAGAACAAAACTTGCATTGTTTTTTTTCCTAGTTTCTTTTTCCAGCACAAATTTCACTTCTCTGTTTTTTGTGGTTTGTCTTTCATTTTTAATGAATTTCAAAAAGGAACCAATTTTTTTTTTTTATCCAGCCACATCACCACATGGTTTAGGTTCTAGACAGAAGATAAGATCTCAGAGAGAGAGAGAGAGAGAGATCGAGTGCATATGTTTCAGCAAGCGTTTAACTTCAACTGAAAACAGTCCACTGTTAGTGATAACACACTCCTGCATGACCACGCCCTGTAACATTCTCTCTTTTCATGCAGCAGTATGAGACCCTGAAAATTTATTTAATACACCGAAAAAGCAATCACAGGTTTATCTCTACCTCTGTCAGGTTATCATGTCTGAAAATGATCGAGAAACAGAAATCCCCAGCAGGTGTTTGTGGATAATGATGAATGAGTCAATTACAAATAATAACTGACGCTTTTAACCTGCTTCCTGTTTTCCCAAACAGCCAGCTGGAATGTGTTGAGAGACTGTTTCCCACCATCAGTTCCATATTTTCGTTTTTTGTGTCTGGGCATGTTGCTTTCATATTAGAAGTTAAGAAATGAGTTACATGACCAAAGAACTTACCCAAAGATTATAATGAGCCTGGCAGTATGGTGGTGTAGTGGTTAGCACTGTCACCTCACAGCAAGAAGGTCCTGGGTTTGAGCCCAGTGGCTGATGAGGGCCTTTCTGTGTGGAGTTTGCATGTTCTCCCCGTGTCTGCGTGGGTTTTCTCCGGGTGCTCCGGTTTCCCCCACAGCCCAAAGGCATGCAGATTAGGCTAATTGGTGGCTCTAAATTGACCGTAGGTGTGAATGTGAGTGTGAATGGTTGTCTGTGTCTATGTGTCAGCCCTGTGATGACCTGGTGACTTGTCCAGACTCCAGGGTGTACCCTTCCTCTCACCCATAGTCAGCTGGGATAGGCTCCAGCTTGCCTGCGACCGTGTACAGCTTGGGTGGCCAACCCGCGGCTCGCGAGCCGCATGCGGCTCTTTGTCCGGTGTCATGCGGCTCTTACGTTCATATCGAAGTTTGTGTTTGTGTTTTTTTTTATGCGCGTGTGCGCTTTGCTTGAGAGTTCAGTATGGTATTTTCGTCAAATGCATCTTCGCTTTGCTTGGGTATATTACGGTATTTTCAGGTCATGTCAAATGCGCATGTGCGTGAGATAATCGCTAAGTTTTTGGGCAAGGTGTATCTTGTGTCAAGTAGCCTCTCAAAATGGCAATGAAAAAATGCACAGCAAAACGAAAATATGAAGACGAACATAGGACATTTTTAACAGAGTGGGAGAGTTTATACTTTTTTGTTGAACGTAATGGCAAGCCATTCTGCCTTATATGTCAGTCGTCATTAGCTCATTTCAAAGCTTCCCGCCTCCCTGAATAAGCAAGGAGCCAGATATGCAACACTAATTGAAAACCTGCACGAAAGCTTTGTAACCCGGTTCCGTGATATACAACTGAAAAGGCCACAGGTTACGTTCCTCGTCGACCCATTCAATGCGGAGATGGACTGTTTGAAAGCCCCGCTTGTCACAGATGAGGCTGCGGCTGAGTTGGAGATGATCGATCTTCGTGAGGAAGACCAACTGAAACCTGTTTTGAGGGAAGGCACCATTGAGTTTTGGAAAAGTGTGCCATTGGAAAAATACCCGAATGTGAAACGGGCTGCGCTTAAGATACTGTCAATGTTTGGGTCAACATACGTCTGCGAGTCTGTGTTCTCTACCATGAAACACGTGAAGTCAAAGCATCGTTCTGTTCTGACTGAAACCCATGTGAAAGAACTGCTTCGAGTGGCAACGACGGAATACAAGCCAGATTTGAAGAGGATTGTTCAAGGCAAGGAATGTCAGAAGTCCCACTAAGCAACATGCATAGTAAGTGCACACAATATTGATTGCTGTAAATGACTGGCCTGTGGTATTAGTACTGACTGAAGGAGTAAATTTCTCTCATGTTGGCGTGTGACATTTACTATTAATCTGGCTGAGCAGAGGTGCGTGAGCGTGTGTGTGTGAGAGAGAGAGAGCGAGGGGAGGGGGGGCGATGTTCATGTGCGGTCATGTGTATGGTGTGGCTTTTTTTTGGTAATGCCATGAGTCCCACTAAGCAGCATGCATAGTAAATGCACACAGTGTTCATTGTTAAAAATGACTGGCCTCAGCCTGTGGTCTTAGTACTGTAGGAGTAAATATGTTGGTGTGTGACATTTACTATTAATCTGGCTGAGCAGAGGTGTGTGTGTGTGAGAGAGAGAGAGGAAGAGATGGGTGATGTTCGTGTGCCCATGTGTATGATGTGGCTCTTTGAGGTAATACAGTAAAAAATGTGGCTCTTGGTCTCCAACTGGTTGGCCACCCCTGGTGTACAGGATAAGCAGCTACAGATGATGGATGGATATAATGAGCCTTGTATAAAACGGGACTAATCACTTCAAACAAACTCCGACACAAAATCTTTTCGTGCTAAGGGGGCCCACCCTCTAATGATTCAGCAAGCACATCTGACCAGTTTTTGCAGTTGAATGAGGGTAGTGATGTGGTTTTCTTGTCTGTCACTGCTTCCCCAAATAGCCAACAGTTGAACACGATTCTAATCCTCATTTGTATTTGCAAACAAGAAATATTTAAATAGTCTGCTCATTCTCTAAAGCAGACTATTTAAATATTTAAAAGTCTTATCTTGGCAGCACGGTGGTGTAGTGGTTAGTGCTGTCGCCTCACAGCAAGAAGGTCCGGGTTCAAGCCCTGTGGCCGGCGAGGGCCTTTCTGTGCGGAGTTTTCATGTTCTCCCCATGTCCGCGTGGGTTTCCCCCACAGTCCAAAGACATGCAGGTTAGGTTAACTGATGACTCTAAATTGACCGTGAGTGTGAATGGTTGTCTGTGTCTATGTGTCAGCCCTGTGATGACATGGCGACTTGTCCAGGGTGTACCCCGCCTTTCGCCCGTAGTCAGCTGGGATAGGCTCCAGCTTGCCTGCGACCCTGTAGAACAGGATAAAGCAGCTAGAGATAATGAGATGAGTCTTATCTTATCTTATGTGGGTGTGAAGAGCTGTTTACAGACACAACATTTTAGCTGCAGGGAATAACCGTGTAACAGAAATGAGGAAGGACCACAGCAGACATTTTCAGAAACGATAAAACAAGTTCTAAAAAGATGACAAAATTTCTTGTTTATAAAAAAATACACTGGAATTTTATATAATCTGAAGTTATCCAACTTCCTCCTGAACTTCCTGTACAAATCATGCTGAGCCTCTTCTGATGAGAGATTCTTACATTCAAAGTTGCTTTGTTATTGATTTATGCTGCAAAATCACATGGACAAGCTTCAGACTCCATAATGGATCTGTGAAGGTTCTGTTTCAGAGCCAGAATATCAGTTTATCTCATCTCCTGCGCTGTAAGGTGGATGGCATTCAGACGTAACATCATAAACCACAGTTTCAGGAAGAACAAGTCAGAACAAGCTGAAAGCAGAAGATTGCTTTAACAAGAGTATTAATGTAAAACAGAACCTTCAGCTTTATATCTGCCTACACAGACAACTCCAGGTATACTGACTCCTGTCCTAATGTACATCAGTCTGTTTGATTAGGTGGGGGACGGGAGGGAACAGAGCTCCTGAGTGGAGCCAGTATACATCCTGATGATGTCCCAGACATCCTTGAGACACGACAGCAAACATGGCTGTGCTCTGAGTGGGAGGGGCTTAAGCTCTCTCGCCCATCTATCACAGAGACAAAATCATGGCTGTCTGTGAGCTCATGTTTGTGGAAGAGAGCAGATGGCACTTGACTTTCCTCCGAGTGTGTTATGCAGCACTATGATGCAGCAGGAGCAGCAGTTTTAAAGGATGTGCTTGAGGAAGCAAGCGTTAGCCTTCACCCTCCTGGTTTGCAGCTGTTGTATGATGAGAGAGCTGACTGGTGGGTGGGAATTGGCATGTGATCAAACTGGGAAGAAAACATTTTCAAAACCCATCACACAATATCTTTGGGGGTATTAGCTAACCAAGGAATTGAAGTTAAGGCAATCGATTGCATGCTTTCAGTTTGCACAACTTCTCCAGGAGCAAGACCTAATTGCAAAGAAGATAGACAGGATAACCAGTCAAAAACAACACTTCCATACCACAAGTTATTGCACGAATGATAAAAGTGTGTTAAAATATGTTGAAACAACTTGTTTAGTGTCACTGCCTCAAGTTGATTATTTTCCTCCAATCATCAGAAAAACCAGGTGGCACGGTGGTGTAGTGGTTAGCGCTGTCGCCTCACAGCAAGAAGGTCCGGGTTCGAGCCCCGTGGCCGGCGAGGGCCTTTCTGTGTGGAGTTTGCATGTTCTCCCTGTTTCCTCTGGGTGCTCCGGTTTCCCCCAAAGACATGCAGGTTAGGTTAACTGGCGACTCTAAATTGACCGTGAGTGTGAATGGTTGTCTGTGTCTATGTGTCAGCCCTGTGATGACCTGGTGACTTGTCCAGGGTGTACCCCGCCTTTCGCCCGTAGTCAGATGGGATAGGCTCCGGCTTGCCTGTGACCCTGTAGAACAGTATAAAGTGGCTAGAGATAATGAGATGAGATCAGAAAAACCACAAGGACATAAATGTCTCCTTCCAGAAAAGTTCACCATAGTAAAATCTTTCTGATGTCACCAAATGCGTTTGAGTTGTGAAAAGTAAAATGCTGTTCCTGTGAGTTTAATGTAACATCCATTATAAACTGTTTAATCACTTCTGTGATTTTTAAATGGTTCGTTTTTGGATTATGCTTCATTTTTGTGGCTACTGCCTCATAGAGTAAATATATATACATGCTATATTTACTGTATGGACATGGTATCAGAAAACAATTTTATTTATAAGCAGAAGCCACATGTACCCATAAGGTACCTATTTTTATTAAAATGTCACAGTGTGTGTGCTACGACAACATTCATCTAAAAGCCACCAGTCGGAGAGCAGCACATGATAACAACAAGCTCACAGGACAAACACAGTGAAACATGCTACTGAACAGAAAACTTGCCTTATTACCTCAAGTTAACCTTGTGTAGTAACCTGAGATGAAGAACACACACTGTTCTTTGTCTCAGAAGTGTTTTAAACTCTGTATTGAAAAACATCCTCATGATTGTACCGATAGACCAGATTATAAAAATAATAGAGTACAGAAAGCATAATAAAGTTAAATGTCTGTGCTTAGATTTCTTTTTAACCTTGCGAATGTGTTTCCTGAACCGCTTTTATGTCATGAATACCTCGACGTGTAGAAAGACATCTCACACATCCTGACCCCAATAAAACAAACCGCACAGATTAAAAGATTAAAGTAACTTTAAGATTTTTCTTTTTAGTTCACATATCACAAGTGAGAAGTAAACATCAACTCAATTTTTAGATTTTAAAGTTGTTATTTTGCACACACCACTGATTTTAGTGTACTTTCAGTCATTATTATATTAATCCTCTAGGAAATAAAACACTGGACTGGACTCCCGTCTAGATTTTAGCATAAGTTTGTACACCCTCAGGGAGATGTTACATTCCGTGCCTGTGACATATGATTATGCTTCATCCTTACACGAAATATTTTACATGTACTTTTATTCTGTAAAAATTAACCTTTAGTTTAGATTGAACACAGTAATCACTTCTGTGGTCCTTTCAAGACCTTGCAGGCCCTGTGTAAAAAAAAAAATAAAGAATTGATGCTCTCAACACTTCCCCTTTACCATATTTGTGAGACAGCAGGCTGCAAGCTTGACCCAACCACAAACCTCTATAACTACAAGTAATGTCATTTTAGTAGTGTGCATTGCAAACAACGAAGAGTTGTCAGTATTTATGAGGCAGTTTGGTGCTTGTGCACTTGTTATAGGTAAAAGACTCAGTTTTGGAGGTTTGTGTCCCAAATGTGTGTTTGTGTCCAATTAGTTCAGCATTGTATAGACTCAATGACAAATCTACATTATCAGGTCAGTATTAAAGCTGCTATATAATGCAGTAGCAAATAGCAATTGATCACAATATTAACAGATTAATCCTTTGGTTGGTAAGATGGCCAACAATTTTAACACCTTTAAAGTTCAGCTTTCGCCGTCATTGTTTTTCCATGATGTACAGTACAGTGGTGAGAAGAATGTTCTTCTTGTTGAAGAAGACTCTTGTAAATCCTGCCAGATGGTAAGGAGTAAAGTGTCTGTGAGAGGACTGTGTGTGGAGCCATCCACATTGCTGTTGGCCTTCTGAGAGGCACAGTTGATGGTCAGTGGCCCTGTTTGAGGGGAGAAAGACTCTGATAAAGTTCTCACCTATTTTATGGATTTGGGGTTCTCATCTATTGTAGGTTATTATGTTCCAGGATGTTGTGGAACCGTTACCAGAGTGCTCTCACAGTGGGTTCTCCTTTAGAATGTAATGATGGTGGATGAATGAAAGTGTGCTAAGCATCTTCAGGAAATGAAGGTGAGGTTCTGGTCGTCTTTTTGATTGGCAGTGGGATTAAGAATAGAGATGCTTCTGTGATTGAACAGTGATTGCATTTCAGTGTTGCATGATTGCACTGCACTAATGAAAATGAAATGAAATGCACTGGGGAAGAACTTTCAGTTCTGATGTGAAATCAGTGTTTCCGTGTGTTTCTTAAAAATTCCACTTCTGTTTGTTTAATACTGGCAGTGAAGTGATTATAGTTAAAGGCCCAGTTGTGCTTGGAGTTCTCAACTTTCTCCACAATGGTAATGCTGGACATGCAGCAGAGTGTAATGATCACAGATCCTCCTTAAGTCAAGTCATCTCTTACATTTCATCCACCTTAAGAGACAACTTGTTGCTCCTACACTAGTTTGTGCTCATGAAGCCCAGCACTGTGATCAGTGAACTTGATCTGGTTTTGAGATCTCAGTCAGGAAGGCCAGGATCCAGTTACAGAGGGATGTGTTCAGACCCAGCAATTTATAGCCATTTATGAACACACAAAATAAATCGACAGGAAGTCCTACCTCCTCATAGAGAGGTTCTCATATTAATTATACATATTCAAATTTAAGATCTTAAAATATTTTACATCAATTTTAAGCATGTTAAGATTGTTAGATAACACAAGGATCAACCTTGAAATCAACCTCCCTACCATATTCACTTGCTTAACGTAGGCGTGAAGAGTCAAGTCATGTCAAGTTTATTTGTATAGCGCTTTTAACAATAAACATTGTCGCAAAGCAGCTTTACACAATTTGAACGACTTAAAACATGAGCTAATTTTATCCCTAATCTATCCCCAATGAGCAAGACTGTGGCGACGGTGGCAAGGAAAAACTCCCTCAGACGACATGAGGAAGAAACCTCGAGAGGAACCAGACTCAAAAGGGAACCCATCCTCATTTGGGCAACAACAGACAGCATGACTATAATATTAACAGTTTTAACAAGAAGTCAGTTTTGTTGACATTATAAACTCTTCATTGATGGAAACTTGAGTGCAAAACTGTTCATGACAACTGCAGTCCTAAACAGGCCCGGTGCTAGAATTGAAATATTCAGGGGGCGATCAGTTTATCAGAGGGGGCGGTGTTAAAAAAAAAAAACGCTCCGGATGGGACGTGCCTTTGAGCGTGCATAATGGGTGCGCTCGTATTATTTCATATGCTTGTGTATTTTCAATAGGCTACACCTCTGTAAGAGAGTAAGAGTATATAGAGCAAGTAATAAGAGTATTTTTTTTTATTTGAACGTATAGGCCCATGAGCTCCTGTGGACCCGACATTCACTATTCACGTACTGGATAATGATGCAGATGTTCTCGCGCCCTGTTGGATCCTTCGTTCCATCCACCTTGAGTGTAAACCATGCATCCCCAACATCCTGCACAATTTCCTCTGTCACAATCCTAGCCATGAGTTCAATGACTTCATTCTGAATGTCATGCGACACGTACGTAGCGTTTTGGGGGATTGTGCTGTGAATTTTGGCCAGTTTTTTATTCTGTGTTAATGTGTAGTCAAACAAAGCCAGGAACAGTCCACATCCCTTTTTATCTCGGTCATCAGCAGCATCAAGTGTGCCTCGTAAAGGAAGCTCGTTTAAAACTAAGAAGACGATAGTGTCCATAATACCACAAATGTACAGTCTATTTCAGGAGAGCTGATCAGTGTTAACAAGAGTCGATATCTCTTTGCCTGACGAAGATCGCAACTCCTTTTCTTTCCATGCAGTAACACAAGCTGTGTTCTTTACTGTTAGCATGCCTGCTAAATCCCTTGGCCTTATCAATGGCATGTCTCCAATTATTGGAGCCCGCTGTAGTGAAAGTACAGTCACTGCCTCCAAATTTTCGACATGCAAAACAGAAAGTAGCATCAGCTTCGACCGAATATTCCAACCAATCTCGTCCTGTGTACCAACTACATAAGAACGACCTGTTGCAGTCATTTTTGTGCAGTTTTTTCTTGGGATATGAAGTGAGCTTTGGTTGGGCTGGGTAATCGTAGCCAAGGTCCCTTGGCTGATACAACTTAATACCACGAGTCGTGCTGCTAGTAGACTGAAGAGACGGTTCAGATGGCTCTGCTGAAGAAGTCTGCAAGGCTGTGTCTGGTGGTGCTGCTGGTGAACAATGTCTCGGATCCTCTGGAGGAGGCTTACTAGATTTAATCCACTTTCGTATATCCATCTTTAAACCAAGCACTTGACTAGCTGTCTTGAATGGCATTGACACCATGCAATCGACTCGATATACAATATAATGTAGCCTAGCAACCACATATCCCGCGCAACCCTCAACCTATCAAATTGCTTTGAACAATTGCCATTTCAGTTTGTTTTAAAAGTAATTAATTTAGTTTATTTGTTAAATATTTGATATTATTGAATAGTTTAGGCTACTATTTTGCAGTATTTCATTGTTATTATAATTTTTTTTCCAACTCTCGCAACTGAGGGGGCGGGGTGGTTGACTTGAGGGGGCGTCACCCCCAAACGCCCCCTCGTAGTGCCGGGCTTGGTCCTAAAGTTAGCAAGTCAACTGTAGTCCTCAGCCATAAAAGCATTACTGTAAGAGTCCAGAGCGTCCCCCAAGTGTGACTTTCAACTGTCCTCATGGGGCTGTCCTCCACAGGAGCGATGCAATGAGACTCCAACCAGACACAGGGCACCAGGATGGATCAAGCAGGTCCGAGGAGCAGAAGAGGTCAGCATCTCGATCCCAGGACCAACATGTAACTCAGAAGGACAGATTTGGGGGGGGGGGGGGGGGAACACAGGTTGTTAGGTATGCCCAATAAGTAGGAACAGTATACATATTGCACTGAATACAAGCAGGGACTCTGGCAACTAACTTTGACAGCATAAAAGGGGAGAGCCAGAAGGTAACACAGGCATGAGGGAGCCCCAGGACATAAAGCAGCCAGCCACTACACCGTCAACAAACTCGAGTGAGCAAGCGAGTGGGGACTGACAGCGTCCATACATCCCAGTTTACCAAAACACTGTCTGAGGACCCTCCAGATCTACACCTTTACCTCATAAACACCATTAACAAAAGGCTTGACTAAACAGATGTTTTCAGCCTAGACTTAAACGCTGAGATGGTGTCTGATTCCCGAACACTACTTGGAAGGCTGTTCCATAACAGTGGGGCTTTGTAAGAAAAGGCTCTGCCCCCTGATGTAGCCTTCACTATACGAGGTACCAGCAGATAACCTGCACCTTTTGATCTAAGTAGGTATGGTGGGTCATAGAGGAGCAGAAGTTCACTCAGGTACTGTGGTGCGAGACCATTTAGTGCTTTAAAGGTCAATAGTAGTATTTTATAATCAATACGAAATTTGATTGGGAGCCAATGCAGTGTGGATAAGACAGGTGTGATGTGGTCATATTTTCTAGTTCTAGTAAGGACTCTTGCTGCTGCATTTTGAACTAACTGAAGCTTGTTTATGCACTTATTGGAACATCCAGACAGTAAGGCATTACAATAATCCAACCTGGAGGTAACGAAAGCATGAACTAGATTTTCTGCGTCACATAGTGCCATTAAATTTCTTATCTTAGCAATATTTCTGAGATGAAAGAAAGCTATCTGGGTAATGTTATCAATGCGAGTTTCGAATGAAAGACTGGGGTCAATAATCACTCCGAGGTCTTTTACTGCTGCACGTGAAGAAACAGAAAGGCCATCCAGAGTTACTGTGTAATCAGAAAACTTATAAGTTTAAGTATACTTCTAGCTGCATGTGGTCCTAGTACTTCAGTCTTGTCAGAGTTGAGCAGAAGGAAATTAATAAGCATCCAGTGTCTAATGTCCTTTACACGTTCCTCAAGTCTATTAAGCTGGTCTCTCTCATCAGGTTTTGCAGAAACATACAACTGTGTCAGCAGCATAACAGTGGAAACTAATACAATGTTTACGAATAATATCACCCAGAGGTAACATATATAAAGAAAAAAGCAGTGGACCCAAGACAGAACCTTGTGGAACATCAAACTTTACCTCAGTATGTCTAGAAATATCACCATTTATATCAACATACTGATGACGATCAGTTAAATAAGAGCTGAGCCAGGAGAGGGCCGTTCCCTTAACTCCCACAACATTTTCTAGTCTATCCAGAAGAATGGAATGATCAATGGTATCAAATGCTGCACTGAGGTCAAGCAACACAAGTAGTGAGACACGGCCCTGATCAGACGCCAACAGTAGGTCGTTTACTACTTTAACCAGAGCTGTCTCTGTGCTATGATTAGGTCTAAATCCTGACTGATACATTTCATGGATGTTATTCCTATGTAAATATGAGCGTAACTGCTGTGCCACAGCTTTTTCAAGGATCTTGGAGATAAAGGGGAGGTTTGATATTGGCTGATAATTGGACAGCTGACAGGGATCAAGGTCAGGTTTTTTAATCAGGGGTTTGATAACTGCTAGTTTAAAGAATTTGGGTACATAGTCAATCGAAAGAGAAGAATCTATTATTTTTAGAAGCGGTTCAATTACTTCAGGTATTATCTGTTTGAATAGACGTGTAGGTAAGGGATCTAGTACACAAGTTGAGGCTTTTGATGCCGAGATTAATGAAAGTAATTCAGTTTCTTTTAGGGGAGTAAAACATTCTAATTGATGATCTGATACAGTTATATTAACTACAGGGTCACTTGTCTGACCTTAAATTAGTAGTTTGAATTTGTCAGATATTCTCAATTTTGTCATTAAAAGAATTCATGAAATCGTTGCTACTACATACTACAGGTGTGCATGTGTCTATAGTGGACTTATTCCTGGTTAATTTTGCTACAGTATTAAATAGGAATCTAGGATTATTTTTGTCATCTATTAGGGAGGAGAGATATGTTGATCTCGCAGCACTAAGAGCTTTTCTATACTTCAGGAAGCTCTCCTTCCACGCTAATTTGAACATTACCAATTTTGTTTGACGCCATTTACATTCCAATTTTCGAGTGGTCTGTTTTAATGTGTGAGTGTCATCATTATACCAGGGTGCTAATTTTTTGTCTCTGACCATTTTCCTTTTAAGAGGAGCTACATTATCTAAGGTATGGCGGAATGTTGACTAAGCATTCAGTTGCCTGATCAAGTTCTGCAGGGGCTGACAGTGACCCAATCAAAGTTGACAGCTCTGGGAGATCATTTATAAAGCTCTGTGCAGTAGTTGACATGAAAGTACGTTTAATACAGTAGCGTGGTGAGGTGCATATATTATTACTCATAGTTTGAATGAGAAGAGATAATGATCTGAGAACTTCAGACTGTGGAAGTATGACTATATTGTCTACGTTTAACCCGAATGTTAGTATTAGATCAAGGGTGTGACCACCATTATGGGTCGGTCCTTTGACATTCTGATTAATCCCTACTGAATCTAAAATGGACACAAACACTGTTTTTAAAGGGTCTTCTGGGTTATTGAAGTGAATATTAAAATCTCAGACAACTAAAGCTTTCTCTAAGGAAATAACCAGATCTGAGAGAAAATCTGCAAATTCAGAAAGAAACTCAGAATATGGCCCCAGGGGCCTGTAAATAATAAGTAATGGAATTAACTGGGTAGACTTATTTTTCAAGGCTACATACATTATACAAGTATGAAGAACTTCAAATGTATTAAATTTATAACCAGGTTTTTGTGTTACACCTAGATATCATTATAAATAACCGCAACGCCTCCTCCCCTGCCAGTTAGACAAGGCTGGTGTATATAACTGTATCCAGGAGGACTTGCTTCATTTAATGCTATATATTCATTTGGCTTAATCCATGTTTCAGTTAAACAAAGTACATTAAACTCCTGATCAGTAATAAGTTCATTAACCATTAGTGCTTTAGATGTAAAAGATCTAATATTTAATAGCCCCACCTTTAGATCAAAGGTGCTGGCAGCAGCTGTACAGTCAGTATGATCTAATTTTATATTGCTTAGGTTACTGGAACAAACTCTGAATATTTCTACCTTTTTGTTTAGCTCGGGGAACAGACACAGTCTCGATGTAGTGGACCCTGAGTGGCGACTCTGTGCAGCTAGCAGACAGTCGGTTTAGCCTGTTTGTCTGCTCCCTGGCCTTGGCTCTGGATTGTCAGAAATTAACTAGGCCTGTTCTGAGACTATGACCTATGCTGCAGGAAAAGAGAGCAGCACCTTCCCGAGTGGGATGGATACCGTCTCACCCTAACAGGCCAGCAGTGCCCTCAAAATTAGCCCAATTATCTATAAAGCCCACACTGTTTTCAGAGCACCACCTGGACAGCCAGCAGTTCAGTGACCATAACCTGCTGTAAGCTATATCGCCATGCCGCATTGGGATGGGGCCAGAGCATACTACAGCATCGGACATCGCCTTCACTAATTTAAACACCTCTACAAAGTTACTCTTAGTAACCTCAGACTGACGAAGGCATACATCATTAGCTCCTGCATGGATAACTATCTTTGAGAACCTGTGCTTGACTAGGAGCCTAAGATTACCTGCTATGTCTGGCACCCTGGCTCCTGAGTAAAGCTGCTGGAAGACCCTTAGGATTTACAGTATCCTTGACTTGCAAGTGACATCAAAGCCAAATAGAAACCTGGATGTCGGCCCATGTTGGTGGATATACAAATGCAGGGTCAAGCAACATTCCATACAAAACATAGTCATGTGTGTGCAACTCTGTTTTTCCACCACTTTAAGCGTTCTTTTAGCTATGCCACATCTTTGTGCTGTCTGTGGTTGTAGTCACAACAGTACTCGTGACCATGATATGTTCTGATTTTTTAGAATTCTGTCCGTGATTCGGAAAGAGGAAACTCTGAGGCTTAGTATGGAGAGGAGACGAGCACAGCTGAACAACATTGGCAGGGCTGATCTAACAGAGTCTAAAACCAAAACAGCTCATGTTTGCAGTAATTATTTTATCTTAGGTGAGATTCAAAAGCTCTCAATAATATCCTGGAAGAATTTTATATCATGTTGCTAGAATTTTGCTACAAAAGGAGCGTTCTCTTGTCATGGTTCACTCGGTCATTGTTATAATTTTAACACGTGTATTACCATTTCGCTTCTAGGAGCGCCAGCAAAATTATATGATAGAAACAATCCAGTCTGGGCACCCACCCGGGAAATTGGCAATGTTTCGTCCAAGGTCAGACTTGATTCTTCGGCAGCCAAACCAGATAGAACGCAATATCTAGCTACTCAATTGTAGGTAGAAGTTTCAAGCTTCAGATTTATTATCCTTTAAAAAAGGAAATTTGGTGTGCAGCAGGTATTCGGAGAACATGAGTTAAGAAAACAGACATGGACCACACAGACACATTCATAAATATATTTACACATAAACACATTACTCAAATAGATATACCCTCCAGCCCACCCCCCCACCCAACCCATAACTGTCACTGTTAGTTATTGCCACTAAACAATGACAATAACAGTAACTACAGAAAAAAATAGGAGGGAAAAAATAAATAAAAATTAGGTGTCCCTTAATGAATTAAGGGTCCTAATAGCCACTAAAATAAAAGAATCTCTGGCACGCCTTGTCCTTACAGCAGGAATTCTAAAACGGCGGCCTGAGGGGAGCAAACTAAATTCCCCAAAAAGTAGGTGGTCGGGGTATTTTAGAATTTGTTGTGCCTTACTCATGACCTGTTTTACATACACATCTTGCAGCTGGATAAGATGAACCCCAGCCACCTTTTGTTGTGTCTACTGCTACAGCCACACCACTAGGTGTCTCCGTGACCTACCGCTTTTAATTGGTATGTGTATACGGTAGAGGAAGTGTAACCATGCAGTTATGAAGACGCTGTACTGTTAAGATGCCATGCATTGAGTTAGATAAAGATATAAAACGTACACCGGTTTCCTGCTGATTTATTACATTGCAGCATAACAAATTGGCGATGAGCAGGGCTTAATTTGAGCCGGAACATGACGGAACAAGATCCGGAACCTCCCTCGTTGGATCCGGCAGCTATTTTCATTTCATTCGGTGTTCCGGCAGCTATTAAAATGGATCAGATCACCTCCGTGACCATCACAAAGAGAAAAAAAAATCAAACAATAAATTAAATAAGTAAATAAAAATTTGTTTAGTGTTCAGTTTTGATATCTGTTGTTGATTTCTCTCCTATGACATCCACAAAATCTATGCGAAAGGGGAGGGGGGGGGACATGGGGTGTATACTTCCGCTCAATAGAACACCGGGTTTTTTGTAGCCGTTAGCTTGCGCTGTGGAAAAAATGGCAAAAAAAACAAGAAAGCTTACTAAATTTTTTCAAAGTCCCAGGACAGCCGGATCCTAAACGACCTAAAATGGACGACGTTGGACACAGTGACATTGCACCAGCACCTGCTGCAAGTGTACCAGACACACACACACGACAGCATCCTGAACCTGCTGACCACCTGCGAAGAATCCCAGTTACATAAATCCTTGACTATGTGAAGGGTGTAGGCGGATCGCTGCCCTGAACAAAAAAAAAAAAAAAAAAAAAAAAAAACATTACATGCCAACTCGTTATTACTTAAGAAAAGAATTAACCGTGTTACTTGAAAAAGAAAAAATGGTTCACGTCACTTTTTAAAAACCCGTTATTACTTACCCATTACTTGAATCGATTGCATTTATGGCTGCTACTTGAATCCTTGGAATATACTAAAACTTGAATCCTTAAAATGAATTCTCCAACTTATTTTGTAAACCCTTTATTTCTTAACTATTACTTGAATTCACGGGTGATTGCTCTAAGACAACGAGGGAGGCTCAGCCTCCTCTAAAAATGACAAACATCGTGTAGGATGAATTGCGCTAGGCTTATGTTATAGCCGACCTTATAACATTGCTATTTCAGATCCAGAATCATAAAAATTGTGTGCTCAACTCAACTACAGTGCGAAATCATTCCATTATAACTTTCACCAGTTCGCCTAATGTGTGCGTGAGTTTTTCCCCCTCGTGACAACACGATGCAGTCCAGCCTCAGTGGACTTCAATGGCATTTGGGAGCTATGCACTTTTCAGTCTCAAAATGCAAGATGATTATTGGACAAATACTGCGAAAACGCCTGCCCACCGGACTCCCAGCCTCAGTGGGCTTCAATGGCATTTGGGAGCTATGCGCTTTTCAATATCAAAATGCAAGACGGTTATTGGACAAATACTGCGAAAATGCCCGCCCACCGGACTCCCAGCCTCACAGTGGGAGGGACATGGCAAAGCTTTCCGCGAGGAAACTGGTGATTGGTGAAAGCAGCCGGATATTTTCTTTGATTGACAGCTCGTTTCAAATATAGACAGGCAGCGGTGAATTTCAGTTCAGTCCCATGCGGATTCGCAAGTGCTGTGGTGCATTGTAAGAGATCAGCTTACATTTCGATTTCATTCATTACATACGGTTTCTACCAGCTTTTTTAGTTTGTATATATTTTCATTGTAAATAAAGTGTAAATATAGTGTTGTCAAGTTTGCCATCTTAGTTCCAGAAATTTCATTTATTTGAGTGACTGAACTTGAACTTGAGGGGGCTAGTCAGCTAGCAAGAAAGCTGCGCATGGATGCCAAGCATTGCTGATATAATTTTGGCGAAGCCATTTGCCAGTCTTCCTTTCGAGGAAAAAAATTAAAGAGCAGGGTAGACCAACGCCTCAAATTGACTTGGTGAAAAAGGTAGGGAATACTACTCATTCCTTTCAGCTCTCCTGGTACGAGAAAGTGAATTGGCTAACAGCAAGTGACCCACATCAACAACAGTAAATAGGCTACTTTAGTAATATGTCATGGATGGACCAAAAATATAGAATCTATTTAAAATGTTTATGCTGAGTATATTATATTGGAATATATATTTTTCTGGATATGAATTAAACACAGCTACAATTTGGAAAACATTTTTTAAACAGGGCGGCACGGTGGTGTAGTGGTTAGCGCTGTCGCCTCACAGCAAGAAGGTCCTGGGTTCGAGCCCCGGGGCCGGCGAGGGCCTTTCTGTGTGGAGTTTGCATGTTCTCCCCGTGTCCGCGTGGGTTTCCTCCGGGTGCTCCGGTTTCCCCCACAGTTCAAAGACATGCAGGTTAGGTTAACTGGTGACTCTAAATTGACCGTAGGTGTGAATGTGAGTGTGAATGGTTGTCTGTGTCTATGTGTCAGCCCTGTGATGATCTGGCGACTTGTCCAGGGTGTACCCCGCCTTTCGCCCGTAGTCAGCTGGGATAGGCTCCAGCTTGCCTGCGACCCTGTAGAAGGATAAAGCGGCTAGAGATAATGAGATGAGATGAGATTTTTTAAACAAAAACACAGCCGAGAACATTTCACACTACAGACCTGGATTAAAGGAACAGTCCACCGTACTTCCATAATGAAATATGTTGTTCTCTGAATTGAGACGACCTGATCCGTACCTCTCCGAGCTTTGTGCGACCTCCCAGTCAGTCAGACGCGCTGTTACTCCTGTTAGCAATGTAGCTAGGCTCAGCATGGCCAATGGTATTTTTTGGGGCTGTAGTAAGATGCGACCAAACTCTTCCATGTTTTTCCTGTTTACATAGGTTTATATGACCAGTGACATGAAACAAAGTTCAGTTACACAAATTGAAACGTGGCGATTTTCTATGCTATGGAAAGTCCGCACTATAATGACAGGCGTACTAACACCTTCTGCGCGCTTCGACAGCGCATTGATACCTTCACTCCTGAGTGAAGGGTTATCAAAATTGTCAATAAAACATCTCAGTCAAAATAAGTAAAATATAGGGAAAGTGTCATTGAATGAAATGTGTGGCACCCAGCTCTATGTTTGGCTCCCCAAGGTCAGTGCTTGTGCCTATTCCAGAACACTCTGCTGTTACTGCTGAGGTTCCTGACAAAGAGCTGCTTTCAATAATGATCAATTTTTAAACATGCCACAATTTTAAAATATAAAATGTTAAAATATACCCCCCTCCCCCCAACACCACCATCATGTATATTGGACAGTAGGCTAATGGGCCAAAAGAATCTGTTATTTCACAGTTTGTGACCCTGCCAACAATCAGCCAGATCAGAGGCAAGAGTATGGGCAAAATTGGTGTTTTTTTCTTTTAAAATCTGGAAATATCGTAACCGACCAGCCTCCCCTGTTTGAAAGACTACCAGCCACCACTGCTTGAATTGATTGCACTTATGTTTGCTGGCACTGCTTTTAAACTTGAAATATGCTTGAAATCCTAGGCTATGCTTTTAAATACCCTACTTAAATCCTTAAAATGAGTCATTTAACTCATGTCTTGTGTGATCTGATCTCCAATGGTGAAATAAACCGGTTGTGATATGAGTACAGTCTTATTTTAGAAGATAAATTTAATATACAATTTAATATATAGCCTAATAAAAATATTTTGTAGCATAATATCACGACATATTACTGTCTGTAACTGTTTGTCACTAAAGCATTTTCTAAGATCATAATGTCTGATATATATATATATATATATATATATATATATATATATATATATTTTTTTTTTGCCAAGCGGGGCCACTGCCGGGTCGGTCGACACGTGGTAGGTCTATTGTTCAAATGCGTTCTACAGTCTATGGGGCTGCGTTGTGGGTGCAAGTGCCAGGACCGTTTTATTTATTTACTTTCTTTATAATCTCAGTCAGATACACAAGCAAGATTAAGTCTTTACTCTGCTGTGTTTTATTATGGCCATCAATATATTGTAACCTGTGTTTAATTTGTTAATTTTTGATCCAGTTGTTGCCTTAATGCAGGGGTCTGCAATGGCTCGGGAGCCAGATGTTGCTCTTTTGGTGACTGCATCTGGCTCGCAGATTAATCAGCTCACATTGAGATCAAGAAGTACACCTCCATTTAATGAAAAAGTCAGTTAGCTGTCCGCAAAGCAAAGCCTTTTGACAAAGAACATGGCGAAAAGGGAAAAAGGTGACTGGTAGGCTACCGTATGTAACAGTGGCACACAAGTTTAGAAATTTGGTATTTGACCAACTACGCCACCTAGGGTGGGGAAAGGCCCCTAGGAACCTCAATATTACACCAATGTATTATAAAAACAGGACACAGTTTCGAAAGACACTCTTAGGCCAGAGATATGTTCACAATCATATTTATTAAAATCACAAGTCATGCAATAATTAAAACACTATTCACACTGGGCTCACGCTAGCCGCTCGCACATCCGCAAATTGCGAAGTTTTATTCCAATTTGCGAAAAGAAAAATCATCTGTATTCGCATTTTATGCGAAAGTCATTTAAAGTTTAAGCAAAATCCATCAAACAATTGCGATTTCTCAAGATGAACAGTACCTTTCGTGTCTATCTTCAATGTTTTGATTTATAACCAACGCCCCCGAGTTTCGAAGATTCTTATTGGTTGACTGCAAATTACGTCTTCCAATAGCAGCGCATAGACATATAAACATAGACGCCGCCTTCTGCGTAGAATCATACGTCATCCATATAAACATAGACGCCATATTGGATGTGGCAAAGTGGAGATTCTTCAGCCGTCTCTGGTATAGCGTCTAGACCAGGGGTCTTCAATCCTATCCACAAAGGGCCAGTGTGGCTGCAGGCTTTCATTCCAACCAAGCAGGAGCTACACCTGATTTCACTTGTTTAATCATTTCACCCTCGTCTCCAGTCAACAATCAAGTGAGCCTCCAATTTGGCTGTAATGAAAGCCTGCAGCTACACCGGCCCTTTGCGGATAGGATTGAAGACCCCTGGTCTAGACAGTAGCCGAGAATAAAGATGCCTCATTCATGTGCTGCGTTTAACTGTACCAACAGGTTTACCGTCCAAACAAGATCACATGGGATTACTTTTCACAGGTGAGACTGGAAAAATACTTTTCAATACTGTTCCTTCAGTCTTCAGTTTCCCAGCTCATCTCCACCGGGTAGGTGTATAGTTATAAGCAGTGAGAATTAGATACAGTGCCACACTATGATGAACGGTTTTGAACATATGATGAATGTTTTTAACCTTTCTGAATGTGAAGGAATCAGTGATGTATTTTGTTTTGGTATGACGTTAGAACCTGGCCGAACTCAGTTTGGTGGTCATTCAGAATATTGACGGGTATTTCGCACACTATAACCATCACATTAAAAGTTATATGTTGTTGTTTTGATGCCTGTTTGTTTCCCAAATATATACGTGTGTCTTAATGGGTGAATAAAAGGCATCGAGTTAAATATTATTGTAGAAAGGGGCTTTATGAAGTTCAGTCCATTTACTTGCATTGGTTTACGGGGAAGATTTGCCACATCCAATATGGTGGACACTCTGACGTATCCCAGCAACGGGCCACCAGCTCAATGCAGCGTCTATGTTTATACATCTATGTAGCAGCGGACCTTACATATAAAATGATCAATTTCCGAGTTGCGCTGATAATGTCGGCAATTGTCGCTCATTAGTGAACAAGATTATAGCGAGGTTTGTTTAAAATAAATTATCCGACTTTACATATGACAAACTTATCTAAAAAGTGAGATAACATTAGAATGTTCTGTTAGCTTTCTCAGTTAGGGATAAAAACACGATATAACCATTCTAAAGACGTATTTTCTACATAATATCAACCCTGACAGAACTTTGGAAGAACTCACAGATGAACCAGGATATATCGACCAAGTGTACCTTGTTTTCAGAGCATTTTGACGCACATGGGTCAAAGTTTTGACTGCAAGTGTTTCATTTGAGAAATTAATGGTGAATATCATTATATTTGGGTTATGAGATTATAAGAAACAACCATTGATTTTAACTCCCTGAGCTCCCTTCATCCTTCCCATAAAGACACCCCCCTCTCCCTAAACACACACACGGATCCCAATTACACACACACACCTCAATAATGAAAACACACACACGCGAGGCAATACCAGTGGTTGAGATGTTAAAATAGAATTTTGAAAAAAATAAAATAAAAAAAAATTAATTTAGCAAGGACAGCCACTGATATTGGTCAAGTCAGACACTGATGTTGGCCAGGCCAGCTTGGCCAGTTCAAATTTAAACATGACCCATAGGTGTGATAAATCCCTGATAGAGTTGGAAGCCACTCACCATGCAGTTATGTTACACAGCCAGTCAGTATACTACAGAGGGTGACTAAGGGCTAAAAGGTGCATAGATAGCAAACAATGCAAAGCACATCACACCAGATGTTAGATATCTCATCTCATTATCTCTAGCCGCTTTATCCTGTTCTACAGGGTCACAGGCAAGCTGGAGCCTATCCCAGCTGACTACGGGCAAAAGGCGGGATACACCCTGGACAAGTCGCCAGGTCATCACAGGGCTGACACAGACACAGACAACCATTCACACTCACATTCACACCTACGGTCAATTTAGAGTCACCAGTTAACCTAACCTGCATGTCTTTGGACTGTGGGGGAAACCGGAGCACCCGGAGGAAACCCATGTGGACACAGAGAGAACATGCAAACTCCACACAGAAAGGCCCTCGCCGGCCACGGGGCTCGAACCCGGACCTTCTTGCTGTGAGGCGACAGCGCTAACCACTACACCACCGTGCCACCATGTTAGATATAATTATAATGAAAAATATGGACTCCGTAAACCAGATTAAGCGGGTTAAATTAAACACAATTTCATTACATATATACAGTTGATGAAATGATCAAAATAAGAGGATTCAAGAATAAATAAGCATGGTATGAACATAAATCAAGAACATGGAAAGACAGGCAGGAAACAAGCTTGCAAACACTATTGAAACACCAACAAACTACAATAACAATTCATTTTTCAATATTATGTCAGTGCAAGAAATATTTAGAAGTATAACATATCTTGCTAAAAAATTACTTTGCTAAAAAGAAAATTGTTCTTTTAGCATTTCTTGCTAAGCGAAATTGCAAATTGCTAAAAAAAATTTGAGTCTTTAGCACTTTTCGCTAAAACAATTTGGGTCCTAGCGTGAGCACAGTCACAGTTCACAAAATTGACAACAGGCACAATGTGCAAAATATGCAGATGGGCTGGAACGAAGAACCAGGCTGTCAGGTCAGCTTGGACAGACCCTGAGCCACCATGGGAATCCAATTTAACAACCAATACGATACAATAAACACATCACAAGGACATCAAACAAACATTTATGAGGCTGTGCCATACAGGGGCATCACCATAACACTCCAGGGCGCATATGGCCCATTCAACAAAGGGGAGGGAATGGAAACAGAGGGCCAGGCGACATACGCACGTGGCACACTGGAGACAAGGCTGCTCTCTGCTGTTATATTGCTATTAGAAAGGGGTAAGAAGAATAACGAGCTAGGGTCAGAGTTGGGGCTTACCACAGGCAGCACAGAGGAAAGAAACAGCAGAAACCCTGAAAACACCACACGTGAAAGAATAAACACAAATTAAGCAAATAAGCACTGCAAAAGAATATAAAAATCACCAACTGTGCACACAGCAAAGGAAACGTGAAAAACTTCCACCACCTGGAGACCAGCTGCTCTGGACAGAGCTCCCAGTACCTGCCCAAAGAAAGAAGAGAGATTGAGCATAGGGTGATAGTCAACGTTGGCTACCAAATCTCCAAACCAAGGGAAAACGAAATACTTATCCTAGGCAGCAGAGAGCTAGCAAAGAGTTAACATGGACATACAGGACCAGCAGAGGAAGGAGTGCAGCCGCCCTGGTTGCCACACCTACATACAACCACTCACTACTAATATACTAACCCGCACACTCTCACACACACACACACACACACACACCTCACAGACACTCAAGAACAATTAGCTGGTGCATGCAACACCAGAGGCACTACACAACCCCAGCCACTAATCACCAGACAACAAAAAGTAAATCAAAACACAAACAAGACGTAAGTAAATTAAATCACAAATACATAATCGCGAACATAGCCCGCGTTAATTGTGAAAACAATAAACATCAACTCAAACAGGGGACTAGACAAAATAGCCAACGCAGAGATAGAATGGCTGCCCCAAACAGACGTGGACCAACACAAGATGGCAACGGAACAGCAACTTGCCGTTGGTGTGGGAAGCCGCGGCGAGTGTACGATTCCACCTATAACACAATTCGCACAGCGATTACTAAATGGTAGTGGCCAACCTTATCTGAATGGCAGGCAAAAATTAAACATACCAACCGCAGATACCGAACAATGCTAAATGAAAACAGGCTCACTGATTGACGAGACCGACACGATTAAACCACTCGCTAGAAAGAGCAGAGGGTAAACGGGTTCACTAAACACGTAAACAATTGGTACGAAGGCGCAAATATAAACAGCCTACCTTCAGCTGGTTCCGGTGTCGTTCAAGCCACCGCTAAGGCTTGCCCAGACCTCGATCATAAACCTCGACTGGACCAAAAAGAACACTGCAGAACGAGCCCGCATTAAAGTTACAACGCGGCAGCTAAGAATTAAAGCCAACAGCTGAACAAGTTACAAACTACATGATCATGTTAATTTCCTACCTGAAGGCAAAGAGCCCCTGGCAACACTACTCCCAGCTGAAATGGGAGACTTCACGCCAGCCACCACACAGGTGCACTGGCTACAACGCCACAGTGGAATGAAAGGATCCTACGGTACACAATACTGACTTTTTATCAGAATAAAAGTTGTGCCAGTACTCCCCTTGCTTGTGGCTCCGCCAACCACAACCCTGAAATAATCATGACTCAGATTGAGGGGTGTAGCCCAATCGGTCACACGTACATTTCAACAGGAATGGACAGAGGAATTCGCCTTTGTGGGGTGAGAGGGTTCTGCTTTGTGTCCAATAGGCCTATACAATGACAAGATTGCATCGATGAAACAATGAAATAAAGCGGCACTTCGAAACATGCCAAGCTACATTTGCGTCAAAATATTCAGCGGGGGACAGGAGGAAGACGGCATGCCAAGAGCCTCTTCATTATGAAAAAGAATATATTACACTCAAATTGTTGGTCATACGTAAAAATGCATTTTAGTTGTATTCAGCGTCACTTTTTATATATGGCTCTCACGAAAATGTATTTGAAAATATGTGGCTTTCATGGCTCTCTCAGCCAAAAAGGTTCCCGACCCCTGCCCCTCCCCTGTGTGGAGAGCGAGAGTGAACTTGAGTGCCTGTTTGGAGAACATTCTGAGCGTTGTCCATTGTTGTCCAGGATTTGATAACTGGTGCTGTTGCAATACATGTCATGCAATAGGCGTGTGTGCATAAAATTATACGGTAGTAAACCGCCCCCCGCCTTTTTTTTTTTGAGTCGCCAGACCCACCCACCTCCTGCATTCCAGGACCTCCCACTTCACAAATTAAGCACTGGCGATGAGGAACTTACTCCTGCGTTTTGGTTACTTTTTTTTTTCAGTCAACCTGCTGACTATTTTTGCATAATTACGATGGCTACTACAACGCTGTTTCCAAGTTTTTTTCTTCCCACGCCGGGGGAGCCCGCCATACCATTCAAGTCGTGGGAAAAGATGTTCAACAACTACTGCCTGGTCATCGATGTGGAAGGACAAAAATGGACTGAGGCAAGACGACGTGTTCTTCTACTTCACTGCCTTGGCACAGAAGGCCAATGGATTTTCTACACTTTGCCTGATACTGGAGATACACTGGCATCTGCGCTGACTGCCCTGCATGGCTACTTCACGCCAAAGGGTAAATGTCGTAGTGGATCGACACGCATTCAGAAAGTGAGTTCAGTTAGCAGACGAGACAATTATTCAATACGTTGCTGCTTTGTGCCAGTTAGCTGCTACATGTGAGTTTCCTAACACTGAGGACATGATACGAGACCAGCTAGTGGAACATGTCGCAAATCCACGTATCAGAGAAAGACTGCTGCTAAAAACAAAATTGACACTGGAGAATGCTATTACCCTTGCTACTCAAATGGAGACTGCTGGAGAACAAGCCAAGGCTATGACTAGTCGTAGCTTACCTGTTCAAGCGGTCCAAGTTCAAAACAAAGGGAAAAGTAGGCAGCCGGGTAAGAATGCCCGATATGTTCTGCCGACGAGCCACTCCACCTCCATTCCTTCTTCCAATGCCACTTCCCGTGCATGTTTTCACTGCGGGTCTGATAAGCATCTCGCAAATGCACCCGATTGGCCAGCAATTAAAGCAGTTTGCAAAGAGTGCAAGAAAAAGGGACATTTTGTGCGCATGTGTAGGTCTGCACAAACGTATAAAGTACAGCAAGTGGAAGTTCCAGAATACACTCTGCTCTTACTGCAACAGTCTGAATCGCCTGCAAAGCTCCATTGCGCTGTGGACATTCGTGCTGGAACTGCGCAAAAGACTGTGAAACTTACTGTTGACACTGGGGCTTCAGTGTCTGTGCTGCCAAAGTGCCTGTGTAGGTACATTCCACTAAGAAACTACATTTCCCATCACCAACTTCCGCGTTGACCTACGTCACGCCGGGGCGGGAGCACCAACGAAGGCACAAAAGACCCGGAAATGCTCCGCCCTTCCTCTTTCCGTCTCTGGACCGGTGGTCTTCAGACACAAAGAGACTGCTCGTTTTGCGGGCAAACCCGAAAACACTTCTTTCTTGCAAGAATCAGAGTTTCGCGCTTTTCTTTCTTACCCTTGGCCAAGGTAAACTCCAGAGTCGCGCGATCTTTAAACTCAACCTGAGTTACAACCGGTTTATTTGTATTAGAAGTGACGTCACGACTGCCGCTCAAACGCAGTTTTAATTAAAAGTTAAGAAGCGATTGAATCCTTTTTAACTCAAAAGCGCTGTGCATATTATTCTGATCAGAGACTTCTCCTCACGAACGCTGAAGTTCGGACCAAGAATCCTCTGCTTTCCACGGGAGCCACCCAAGTGCTCCGCTGGACCAGAAAGTTCTCTACGCCTCCATCACGAGTGGCTCACGTGCTCCAACGGCGAGGCCCGAAACTACAACGGCGAATATTTCTTCATATCTTGCTAAAGGCAGGATTAAGTAAGATTTTGGCATTTGGGCATAAATTAAGATAGTCTTAGGAATTTGCTTTTATTGAAATAGTGTGAATTTAAACTCAGGTTTATTGTTACACTGTTAAAACACGCAGCATGTTGATTTATTTTGTTAATCTCTCAATTGTTTTTAATAGATAGGCTGTGCATGCTTTTCTTTACTACTAACATATTTAGTTCTCTTATTATACATCTTGACCGCATTAAGATTTCAGGGGATTCAGTACTGTTATAAGCTAGTGAAATTGGCCTATGGTTGATTTCTTTTAGCACACATTAGCATCCAAAGCTAATTCCTTTGTCTTTAGCAACACGTGCTCAGTAGGCCTCACCAGGCCTAACAAACACACTTTAGCTAGGCCATAGGGCCATTCACAAACACACCCCTTTTTAGCTAGCCACACGGCTAATTCCTTTGTCTTTAGCAAGCTAGGCTAACCTTTGCTTAAGCCTAAAGGCCTACACCATGTGCTCACTCACAAGCCCACGTTAGCCAGCTTCCCTTTTTGGCCCTTTTCCACTACCCTTTTTCAGCTCACTTCAGCTCGCTTCAGCTCACTTCAGCCCGACACGGCTCGCGTTTCGACTACCAAAAACCAGCACGACTCAGCTCGTTTCAGCCCTGCTTAGCCCCTAAAACTCGCACGGTTTTGGAGTGGGGCTGAAGCGAGCCAAGCCGTGCCGAGTGAGGCTAGGGGCGTGAGCAGACACTCCCCTGTGCACTGATTGGTGAGGAGGAGTGTCCTCACATGCCCACACACGCCCCGCGAGCGCGCTGGGATCTGTAAACACCGCAAACCCGGAAGAAGAATAATTACGAATTACGAGAATTTCTGAAGCCTTATGCGCCTTGCCTCATCTATACGCTCTTGCCAGTATCTGTCCGCGTTGTCGGTGACAACAAGCCACAGCACCAAGACCAGCAACACTAACGACTCCATGTCCTCCATGTTTATTGTTTACTATTCGGGTCGTGAGACTACCGCTTAAAAGCTCACTGAATCAGTGACATACAGAGCATCGTGGACGAGTTCGCGGAGCGCAAGGCTCGTCGTATGCCCTTCAAATAATGCGCGCAGTAGGCTATTGATGTTTTATTATGAGCCATGTACAGTATGTCACCTAATGTTTTTTTGTTTCTGAGTTACATGTTCGTTTGAAGGACTTAATGTACAAAATAACATAGTTGCACCCCGTAGTGTTGAAATTGGTAAACACAGTGCATTCAGTGAGGTTTGCACCGCCCTCCTTTTATTTCTGACTCTTCCTGTCACCGTTGCAACCTCTGAGCGCTCATTCGTATGCCCTTCAAATAATGTGCGCAGTATAGGCTATTGATATTTTATTATGAGCCATGTACAGTATCCTAATGTTTTTTGTTTCTGAGTTACATGTTCGTTTGAAGGATTTGATGTACTAAATAACATAGTTGCACCCGGTAGTGTTGAAATTGGTAAACACCGCAGTTGCGGACATTTTGTAGCCTAAAATGATGTTATGATAAGCTTTAATAAAGGGCCCGGTCATTTGCCCCGCCCCCGGCCCGGCTCTGACTTGTTCCGCCACTGTCACTGATGTCACTGTTTGCGCTGCTTAACGACATCATGTGACGTCCACCCACTTTCACTAACTCCACCCAATGTGTCCACCCACTTCCAGCCAGCACGGTTCAGCGCGGTTGTAGTCGAAATGCAACTCCAACAGCCCCGCTCAGCTCGACTCAGCTCGACTCAGCACGGCACGGCTCAGCCGCGTTTGTAGTGGAAAAGCGGCATTTGTCTGCTTAGCAACACAAAGCTAATCTAGGCCTACCACGTGCTCAGCAGGCCATCAGGCCTGATAAACCACACCTCAGCTAGAAATCCACATCCTAGCTTTTTGTTCACACACAAGGCCTCTCACACACACACCCTCATACACACACATACACACACACACACACACCATATCACTGTTTGTATATATTGATTATCCAATTTTATCTTTGTTATAATAAATTCATTTATCAAAGCTGTGTGTATTCATCTTGTTGGTGTTCCAATATATCTGAAGTCCCCAATCTCTCAAAGAATTCAAAAAGGTGCAGATGATTTATGTAATATGGTAAGTGATCAATAATAATTTGGAATATACCATAATTTAGCTGTTTGGTAATTTATCCAGGATTAATGAAACGATTCACTAAATGATTCATTTGAATGATTCACCTGAATGATTCAGTTCAAACGATTAAATGAGACTGATTCTATGGTATGATTCAATTCAAATGAGTCAAATTAAATGATTCAATGGGATTGATTCAATATAATTATTAACCTTCAAATTTAATGAGACTGATTTAATGAGATTGATCACTTAATATTAATAGTAACTGTGATTGTACCTACACCTGGTTGAGGACAGCTTCAAGGGAATACCACTACAACCACCTCCTGCTCGCCTGGTTACATACTCCCAAATTCCAATTATGGTGCTCGGTTGCATGCCTGCTACAGTGCTGAGAAATAATGAAACCTGCAAAGCAAACTTTTATGTGACTGAGAGTGGAACTCCATTGATGGGCATGGATTTAATTACTGCTTTGAAACTGCATATTGAAGGGGGCACAGTGCTTCCTGCTTCACCTGCTTGCAACTCACCTGCTTCCAACCCAGTCCTACAGCTCTCCATGGACAATACTGACTCTCTGGCTGTGGGCTGTGTTAAAGGGTTCATGCACAAGGTCAAAATCTACGAGTCCGTCTCACCTGTCCATCAGAAGCTGCGCTGTTTGCCCTTCTCTGTTAGATCAGCTGTGTCTGATGAACTGAACAGATTGCTCTCTGCAGGGGTGATTGAACGAATTGACGCATCACCCTGGGTGTCGCCTATCATAGTGACACAAAAGAAGACAGGTGGCATCAGGATGTGCGTGGATCTAAGGGAGCCGAAAAAAGCCATAGTGGTGGACAGCCATCCTTTGCCTCATATAGAGGAATTACTCGCTAGACTTGCTGGTTCGACTCTGTTCTCTATGATTGACCTTGAAAGTGCCTATCACCAACTTCCTCTTCACCCAGACAGCAGGGATCTTACCGCCTTCATAACCCATGAGGATCTCTTCAGATTTTGCCGTGTGCCCTATGGGTTAGCTTCCACCCCTGCTGCCTTTCAAAAGATGATGTCTACTGTGTTGGTGGGAGTGTCCAACATCCAGAACTATCTTGATGACATAATATGTCATGGGCGTACACAAGCTGAGCATGATGCTGCACTGGATACAGTGTTGCAGCGCCTGAGAAAGGCAGGCCTGTGCTTGAATGAGAAAGTGCCAGTTCTGACAGCCCAGTCTGCACTTCTTAGGACACTTAGTGACTGCAAAGGGCATTGAGCCGGACAAAGAACATGTCCAAGCTATCAAACAAGCACCACCACCAAAGGATGCAGCTACCTTGCGTTCCTTCCTTGGCATGCTTTCCTGGTACAACAAGTTTATACCCAATTACGCTACTGTGGTGGAGCCATTACGTGCTTGCCTTCGCACTGACACAGAGTTCAGCTGGACTGCTGAGACTGACAAGTGTTTCATTGAGGTGAAACAACTGCTGGTGCACAGCCCTGCACTAGCTCTGTACGACCCTACTTTGCCCTGCATCATCTCTACAGATGCCTCTGACTACGACATAGGCGCCGTCTTCACTCAGATACACCCCGATAACAGCGAGTGTACTGTTGCTTTTGCGTCAAGGACACTTACACAGGCTGAAAGCAAGTATGCAACTGTGGAGAAAGAAGCCTTAGCGTGTGTGTGGGCAGTGGAGAAATGGAGGACCTACCTCTGGGGACATAGGTTCACCCTGCGCACCGACCATCAGGTCTTAACTACACTTCTCTGCACTAAAGGGGCTGATAGGGCTGGAATGCGCATCGCCAGGTGGTCAGCACGACTGCTGTGCTTCAATTACAATGTAGTCTACCATGCTGGCACACAGAACCAAACTGCAGACTGTCTGTCTCGCTTACCCTTGCCTAATTCTGATACTGACGAGCGGGAGACAGAGCCTGAGTTGGTTGCACTGCTTTCCACAGCACAAGCAGCCATTACACCTGCTGAGTTTAAGTCTGCGTCCAGGTCATGCACAGAGCTCTCAGCCTTATGTCTGCAGATTCAAAAAGGCTGGCCTGCTTCCCAAAAAGCATTGAGCTCTGATATTCAGCCATACTTCAAAATGCGGAATGAATTGAGTGTACATGGGAATCTAGTGCTCCGTGGGTCTCACTTCATGGTGCCTCTGTCCCTGCGCAAAACACTAGTAGTACTGGCACACTAGAACCACCAGGGCATAGTGCGAACTAAGCAACGTTTGCGTGAGTTGTATTGGTTCCCTGGAATGGATGCACTGGCCCAGTCATACATCTCTGCTTGCACACTCTGCCAAAGCCTGGATCATACAGCAAAGACCTTCGCCGCACCACTACAGCCTGCCCCTCTACCTGCTGCTCCATGGACATGCTAAGCCTTGACATTGTGGGACCATTTGAAGCAGCCAACTGGAATTGCAGGTATGCCATTACCTTAACTGACTATTACTCCAAATGGCCAGAAGTGGCATTCACACCCTCTATCACTACAGAGACTGTAATTGGCTTTCTCAGTGCAACCTTTAGTCACTATAGCAATCCTGAGTGTATAGTGACAGACAATGGCCCGCAACTGGTTTCCACTGCTCTTTCCACATTTCTTGCTGAATGCAATATTGAACACACCAGAGTGTCTGTGTACCACCCTGCATCTAATGGTGCCGTGGAAAGATTCAACCGAGTGCTTAAAAGTGTGGTGCAAGCTGCCATTGTCCAAAATGCACCATGGAAAGAGACAGTGACAGACTTCCTGCATACTTACCGTGCAACACCACATGCCATGACAGGTGTTTCGCCTTTTGAACTTATGTTTGGTCGTAAGATGCGGACCAAGCTTGCTGTTATGCCATTGCCAACCTGCTCTGACCGGGACGAGGAAGTGCGCCACCGGGTCGCCAACCACCAGTCACAGGTGAAGGCATACTGTGACAAAAAGAGGGGGGTGCGCACTCCTGCTTTTAAAGTGGGAGACAGAGTACGAGTGAGGAAACAGACTCATGTTCCCAAAGGCCATCCCAAGTTCACTCACCCAGTTGAAATACAGAAACAAGTGGGTCCCTGCACGTTCGAACTGGCTGAGGGAAAAATTGGCATTCTTCTCAGCTTACACGAGTGCCTGATGCAGCTGAGAAGCCACCAGATCAGCACGCCGACGCCAAGGACACCGTGGTGACATCTTCAGAACAACCTACTGCACCTGCTGAAGGATGTGCACCTGAGAGAGACAAACCTGACTGAGTGCATCCGGCTAGAGAACGTAGACCTCCTGAATGGCTTAAAGATTATGAGTCCTGAGAAATAAAAAAGGACTGATTCATATCCTTTCAAGTTATGCTAAAAGTGAATTCATTGTTCATTCATATTCTTTTAAAAAAATGGCTACATGTCAATTTATTGTTGATGCTTACTTATGCTTAAAGTGAGTTCATTGCTCATTCATATTTAAAAAAAAAATGTTACCAGTTAATTCATTGTTGACAGTTATTTACTTTAAAAAACAGGATATGCTTGTGCTTTCTGTGAACATTCCTGTGCTTATGCATTAAGTTCATTAATGATTTCTACACTCTAATATTAGGCCTTACTTTTTAGCCTATATTAAATGCCTTACATTACAGGGATACTCAAGGTATTGTTATTACCTCACTACAGGAAGAATTGTTTTACGTTGTGGGGGGATGTTGTGTCTACTGCTACAGCCACACCACTAGGTGTCTCCATGACCTACCTGTTTTAATTGGTATGTGTATATGGTAGAAGAAGTGTAACCATGGGGCGGCACGGTGGTGTAGTGGTTAGCGCTGTCGCCTCACAGCAAGAAGGTCCTGGGTTCGAGCCCCGGGGTCGGCGAGGGCCTTTCTGTGCGGAGTTTGCATGTTCTCCCCGTGTCCGCGTGGGTTTCCTCCGGGTGCTCCGGTTTCCCCCACAGTCCAAAGACATGCAGGTTAGGTTAACTGGCGACTCTAAATTGACCGTAGGTGTGAATGTGAGTGTGAATGGTTGTCTGTGTCTATGTGTCAGCCCTGTGATGACCTGGCGACTTGTCCAGGGTGTACCCCGCCTTTCGTCCGTAGTCAGCTGGGATAGGCTCCAGCTTGCCTGCGACCCTGTAGAAGGATAAAGCGGCTAGAGATAATGAATGAATGAATGAAGTGTAACCATGCAGTTATGAAGAAGACGCTGTACTATTAAGATGCCATGCACTGAGTTAGATAAAGATATAAAACGTACACCAGTTCCCTGCTGATTTATTACATTGCAACATAACACCTTTGCTGCCACATTAACTAGCTTTGATAACCTGCCCTTACTGGTCAGTGGCAGACCACCATACCACACAACAATACAAAAGGACAAAACAGATTCAATAAAACTTTGATAAAATAAAGTCATCAAGGTCCTACACACATTAAAAGACTTCATCTTCCTTAAAAAGAAAAGCCGCTGTTGGGCCTTTTTACACATAGCATCAGTGGTACTCTCAAATGACAATTTGTTGTCAATAATGGTTCCCAAGTAGCTGTATTCTGTGACAACATCAACATTTTCGTTTTGAATAACAGCAAGGGTTGCCACCTGTGTCTGACAAAAATCCTGGACATTTCAACCATCCAATCGACCTTTTTGCTTGTAAGCAACGGCGCCCTTCGCACATCTAACCCAAGACAAAAATCGCCCTTCTATGCTGAAATTGTATTGCTCTAATTAGTAAAAATGACGCTTTTGCTAGTTATTTGTTTAGTTAATTGTTTTACATAATATAGCAGGTCTTCATTATTTTGGTTTATTTCCAACAGTTTTTGGTTGTGGACACCTGGGGGCAGTAGTGGGCACAGGTAAACGGGGAATACATAATTAAGTTCTGTTTATTTGCTTATGTGGAATAAAAATAAATAATCTAATTTTTCATTGTATCTAAGAATACCTGAATGTAACAATGTAAGGTGTAGTGTCCAACAGCTTACCTGATTGCTTAGAGTGTGGTGTGTGCTTTGCTTGTGCTTGCCTGTGCCTCTGCTGCTTGCTGCTCTTGGCTAAACAAATACATAGGAGGACATGTAACTGATATAACTGGGCACATACAGGAGTAGGCAGATAAGACTATTTGGATTTCATTTAATTCACCAAAACCTTACCTAATCTTCCATTTATATTTGGTGTTTTTCTTTGCTGCTGCTATGAGTCCTGGCTGATTTTCAATGAATGTCTTGAGGACAACTGAAAGTTTAGCCTGACTTGAAGCTCAGCCGTCACCATTGCAACAGAGAGTCTGTTTCTTTTATCAGTCCAAGCATCCTCCATTGCCCCTTTTCCACCAAAGCAGTTCCAGGGCTGGTTCGGGGCCAGTGCTTAGTTTGGAACCGGGTTTTCTGTTTCCACTGACAAAGAACTGGCTCTGGGGCCAGAAAAACCGGTTCCAGGCTAGCACCAACTCTCTGCTGGGCCAGAGGAAAGAACCGCTTACGTCAGCGGGGGGGCGGAGTTGTTAAGACCAACAACAATAACAAGACCGCAAAAGATCGCCATTTTTAAGCGACGAGAAGCAGCAGCTGTACAAACGCGAAGTCATCCATTATTATTATTGTTGTTGTTGTTGCTGCTGCTGCTTCTTCTTCCGTGTTGTTTTTGCTTTGATATTCGCACCAAGGTTTATGTAAACGTAGCGCCGTAACTGACGTATACAGCGACGTAACTGACGTATACAGCGACGTAATGACGTATTCAGCGACGTAATGACGTGCCTCCGCTTAGCACGGCGAGCTACGGAAAAGCAAACTGGTTCTCAGCAGGCTCGCAAGTTGAAATACACATTTTGCCCATCATGTACAAAAAACCGGGACATTCAGTGTCCCGGATTTTTTTTTTTTTTCCGGGACAGACCATGAAAATCCGGGACAATCAGGAAAAACCAGGACAGGTGGCAACACTAATAACAGCATGTGTAAAAGATTTCTGAGACCTGCGGAAATCAATTATCATATCTTTGGTCTTGGCTACATTAATAGATAAATAAAACTCTTTACACCAAGCAATAAAATCATCAACAACAGAACTATGTCCCTTCTCATCATTGTTTAAAAGGCTAACTATGACTGTGTCATCAGCAAACTTCAAAAAATGTCTATTCACATAATTACTTTTGCAATCATTTGTATATAGCAGCAAGAGAAGGGGGGAGAGCACACAGCCCTGAGGTGAGCCGGTACGTGAAACTTGTATGGAGGAGAGGGCACCATTAACTTTTACACACTGTGTCCGCTCTGCCAAAAAATCAACTATCCAACCTATGAGGTTAGACTCAAGGTTAAAGTGGGTTTGGAGTTTTTCAGCCAGCAAATAAGGCTGAATGGTGATCTCATCTCATCTCATCTCATCTCATTATCTCTAGCCGCTTTATCCTTCTACAGGGTCGCAGGCAAGCTGGAGCCTATCCCAGCTGACTACGGGCGAAAGGCGGGGTACACCCTGGACAAGTCGCCAGGTCATCACAGGGCTGACACATAGACACAGACAACCATTCACACTCACATTCACACCTACGGTCAATTTTAGAGTCACCAGTTAACCTAACCTGCATGTCTTTGGACTGTGGGGGAAACCGGAGCACACCCACGCGGACACGGGGAGAACATGCAAACTCCACACAGAAAGGCCCTCGCCGGCCCCGGGGCTCGAACCCAGGACCTTCTTGCTGTGAGGCGACAGCGCTAACCACTACACCACCGTGCCGCCTTGAATGATGATGAAAAGTAAATAAAAAGAAGCCTGACATGGGTCTTAGGCACCTCCAGGTGGTGGTAGAGGAAGTTTAACAATGTTAGGATAGCATCCTCCACACCTCTGCCCAGCAAACTGGAGAGGATCTAGCTGTTGCTCCACCCGTTTCATTAATTCCCACTTAACCAGTTTCTCAAATGACTTCATCACCAGTGAGGTGAGAGCCACTGGTCTAAAGTCATTGAGAACCTTGGGGTGACTACACTTAGCTAAAGGGATAACAGTGGCATGTTTCCAAATTTTTGGAATAGCTTGCATCTGAAGGGATAGGGTGAAAATAAATTGAAAAATTTCACTTAACTGTCCTGCACAAGACCTAAGCACACGGCCACTAATGTTATCCGGGCCAGGGCTTTTTCTTATTTTAGTATGCTTGAACAGCTTCTCAACTGCAGCAACATCAATACTAAAAGCAGATGTGTCTCTGACCCTTTCCCGCATGTCTATGATTTTATCATTAAAATGATCATTTGAAAATCTCAAATTAAAATTATTTAATTCATCTGCCAGCTGCACATCAGAAGCAAAATCTTTTAAAAACACAGTATTACTATTGCAGCTGCTGTTTAGGCCTGTCATAAGTTTCATGCCATTCCACACAGATCTGAGGTCAGACTCATTAAACTTTGACTCAATCTTAGTTTCATATTTACATTTAGCTTTGGCTATTTCGGCCCGCACAACCTTCCTTATTTCAAAATATGCGATTTTATCACCACTTTTAAAAACAGACCTTTTTTCCCTTAACAGCTTTTTTAATTCTTTGGAAATCCAAGGTTTGTTATTGGGGTAGGAAACAATGGCTTTAGTTGGTATTACGCTTTCCACACAAAAAGAGATAACTGCATAGTGTCTGTCAGTTCATCAATACTATTGGATGAATCCTGAAAGATAGACCAGTCAGTACAGTCAAAACAGCCCTGCAGGGCCAAAGTGCTATCTTCACTCCACACCTGAACCTCATGCGCCCTCACTTTGTCTCTACGCAGCATAGCCCTGTATGTGGGTAGAAGATGCACCACATTATGGTTGGAGCAGCCAAGGTCAGGACCTGCAACAGACTTATAAGCTCCCTTGATGGAGCCGTAGCAGAGATCCAGCATCTTATTACCTGATTATTATTATTATTATTATTATTATTATTATTATTATTATTATTATTATTAATGCAAGTCTTTTGATGGCAAACTGATCTACTGAGTGACACCAGTGTTTTACAGAATTTTGTTTTCTGTTTTTGCAGTTCAGTAAAATCATCCTGAATCTGGAGCTTTTGCTCCTCCTTATTGATTTAAAGCCTTTATTTGTTTATTTTTTTCTAGCTTTACGAGACCAGTATATATATGATGAAAAGTAATAAGTGATAGTGGAAAAATATATTGTATAATTTACATTTTTATGAATGTTCCATCTGTTTCTCAAATTTCAGTGCAAATTCCACAAAGTGACAGATGTGGTAGAAAAGGATCATGTGAAAAGGTCGAGTATTTTTAAAAGTGTCTTGCTGAAATTATGATGTTTTGCTGTAATTGTTGTGTTTACATGCTGCTGCTTTAAAGGGCTTATAAGCAGTGAGCTTTCCTCAGGCACATTTCTTTAACGCATACAGTTTCATCAGTACTCATAACTTTCTTTCTTGATTTACACCTCATGTCAATGGATTATTGGATTTATTGTTAACCTCATATAGTATAGACCATAGGTGGCCAACCCGCGGCTCGCGAGCCGCATGCGGCTCTTTGCCTGGTGTCATGCGGCTCTCACCTTCACGTCCAAGTTGGTGTTCGTTTGTGGTTTTATGTGCGTTTTCGCTTCACTGCAGTTAATTACGGTTATTTTATTAAAGGTGCTTCGCTTGGTTTCATTACGGTATTTTCACATCATGACAAATGCGCAGGTGCGTTTGGGCGCGCAAGCCTGAGTAGTGGGTGAGTGCTCATTCAGTTTTGATGCCTTGAGTGAGAGTAGAGTATACTGTAAGTGTAAATAGTCATGAGAACACAGAACACATTGAATGAGAAGGTGTGTCCAAACTTTTGGCATGTAGTGTATATACATTATGTATTTGTTCATTTGTTTTCCAGTTATCAATTTGTATGTGTGCGTGTGTGTTCTTCTTTCAAAAAATTTGAGCATTGTATTATATTTTATCTATATTTGCACTTGCACTGATCACTGTTCCCAGTGCCTATGGAGCTTGTACTGTTTGAGGAAATTAAATTAGCACTTTGTAATTTCCATTTTCCGACTGACTGTATTTATTTGAATACTTATTTATTTGAATGCAGATCTTGTGCAGGTCATGCAATTGAGAATTCAAGCTGAATCAAAATGGCTTTTGCATTTTGGATGTTAAACAGGTAACTCCAAAATGCACTAGAATACAGGAAATTGCATCTAAGAAATCCAAAATTTTTCGGGGGAGGCCCCCCGGAACCCCCCCAATGGGGGGAATCCCCACATGTAAACAATGTCTGCCTTTGTGCCCCACCTACAATTTTCTTCACCAGTCGCCACTGTTGAAAATGACTGGCCTGTGGTCTTGGTACTGCAGTAAATGTATCATTATCATGTTGGTGTGGGGCATTGGTTAAGTTGGAGTGTGACATCAATGTGGCTGTGTGTGTGTGTGTGTGTGTGTGTGTCCGCACGCGCAGAAGGTAGGGTAATATTTGTGTGCCCATGTTCATGTGCCGATGTGGCTCTTTGCCGTAACACAGTAAGAATTGTGGCTCTTGGGCTCCGACTGGTTGGCCACCCCTGGTATAGACATTACTGTGTGTTCCAGATGGTCTTTTTTGTTTTAGGATATTTGCAGATTTGTCGGTCAGTGTTCAATACATCCATTCTGTATAGTGATCACTCAGTGTATTCATTAAAGGTTTTACTAACAATCGTTTAAAGCATTTGACAATTAATTTTCTGAGGAAATTTAATAATATCACCTTGCTGTGTTTAAAAAAAAGCACCATTTTCATGCGTTGTGTGCAATACAGATTTTGACCACAAGGTGGGAGCAGAGCACAAAACAAATCAGGAACTGGTTCTGGATCAATGTGAGCAGGTTGTTATTGTGGAATACTGATTATGGCCCAAATGACCTTCTGACAGCAAACTTTCATTAATTAAAATAATTTCATTTTCACCCCATACAATTTAATTTAACAGCAAGTGTTGATGTTCAACTGTTAATGTTAAGTGTACTTCTCATAAGGATAAAAATAAAGGCTACATTGTGACCATGCCTGATCAAAACCTGTAAATTTCTCATCTCATTATCTCAAGCCACTTTATCCTTCTACAGGGTCGCAGGCAAGCTGGAGCCTATCCCAGCTGACTACGGGTGAAAGGCGGGGTACACCCTGGACAAGTCGCCAGGTCATCACAGGGCTGACACATAGACACAGACAACCATTCACACTCACATTCACACCTACGGTCAATTTAGAGTCGCCAGTTAACCTAACCTGCATGTCTTTGGACTGTGGGGGAAACCGGAGCACCCGGAGGAAACCCACGCGGACACGGGGAGAACATGCAAACTCCACACAGAAAGGCCCTCACCGGCCCCGGGGCTCGAACCCAGGACCTTCTTGCTGTGAGGCGACAGCGCTAACCACTACACCACCGTGCCGCCCCTGTAAATTTCTGTGATATAAAAATAAAAACAAATGGAATTCAGCTGCTTCTATTTTTGTTTGTACAGTAAGCCATATTAGCTCACAATCAACATCACACTGGTTTGACTTGTGTATGTGAGCATTGTTGTAAATCTCCACCTCAGTAGAAAAGAATGGAAAAAATGCTCAGAGGTCAGTGTTAGAAACCTGAGACCTGATTTTCTGCTTCAGAACAATCAGTGCAGACGTCATTTATTGGTTCTGGCTGGATGATACGTCTTTGTTTCATTTCATAGCTGGACCTCAGTGGATATACAGTAGGTTCAACTTTTAAAGTTAAATTTCTACTTTAACTAAATTAATCCTCAGTTCAATCTTTTTAAATTGTGTAATTCTGTATTTGAATCTATTTAATTTTTAATTAAATAATGTATATATGCAGTAGCTGTTTACTGGCTCACTGTAGTTTTATGAATATGACATTTATTAAAATTTTTAAAATGTAATCAGTGGATAAGTATAATTTTAGCAAAAAAAAAAAATTCCATTGATGGTGTGCACACCTTTTTTTCTTTTATACACACTGTTTCTGGAACATGAATCTCACACTGAAGTGAACACTACAGATCAAAAACAGCATTAACTCGCTCTTTCATATGAAGTGGAGATTTCAGCATTAAGTTAAATTCAATTCTGGACTATGCAGAAATATATACAGCTCCTTTTAAAAGTGAATATAACCCAAAATATAGAGTGGGCACAGGACAAGAATATGAATATCAAATTTCTGAATGAAAACTAACTAAATTAAAAATCAACAGCTAACCAACTGCAATTTAATTAAGTAATAAATAATAATAACCACTAAGTGTTATTTTTGCAGTAAAATGCTGGGTGGCATGATGGTGTGATAAAGTGGAGTTCCTGTAACTGCCCAGGAGTTCATTAGTTTTCTAACAGCACATCCCTAAATGTTTTATTCCTCTTATACCACAGCAAAACAATGATTACAAATCTTTATTTATTCAAGAACATCATACATTTTATCCATTTATAGTCACATTTAATCTTCTTGAAGCAAGTTGTCACTGATGTTATTGCAGCTATAAACAGTCATTCCCCCACCAATCTCTCTTTACTCTCTTCTGAGGAGTTCATAGTCCAGTATTAAATAGCACTGTGTTATTAATGAGCTTAAATAATTCTGAGAAAAGAAAACAGAAGAAAGAAGTATTCACTGCTTTTTGGAAGCAGTTTTTGGAAGACAGTAAACTGATAAAAACATCTTTTTGGGATATAAGGCAATAAAAGAGCAATATTTTGAAAGAATGTTTAAAGATTTAAACAAGATTAAAACAATGTTTTAAACAACTTAGAACATGGTACCTTTGATTTGAACCTGCCCATTCTCAAGGTAATCAAAAATATTGGAACATGTGCGTGACAGGTGGGTTGTGGGGTTTTTTGTTGTTTCTTTTTTGTTTGTTTTTTGTTGCCCAGGTGTGTCCTGTTAGACTGATTGTTTATGCAATCAATACTGCAGCTCTGAATTTATACTTTTGGTTTAAGCCCTGGGTTTCACCTGTGAAGACTGCATTTGTTGTTAAAAAGGATAAATCAACATGAAGACCAGAGAGCTGTCTATGGGAGGAAAGCAAGCTGTACTGAGACTGAGAAAAGAGTGAAACTCAATCGGAGCCATTACACAAGCTTTGGACATCACCAATACAACAATCTGGAATGGCCTGAAAAAGAAAGAAACCACTGGTGTAATAACACAGATATCTAACAGGTCAGGCCAAAGAAAACAACAACAGTTGACGACAGAAACATTCTCAATCTTCTTCTACTTCTTATTTTGGATGCTCCCATTCAGGGTCGCCACAGTGGATCATCATGATTTGCATATTTGATTTGGCATAGGTTTTTACACCGGATGCCCTTCCTGATGCAACCCTCCCCAATCTATCTGGGCTTGGGACCAGCACTAAGAACGCACTGACTTGTGCAACCACAGTGGCTGGGTTCAAGATGAACCTCTACCAAAGTGATGTAAAGCCTAAACTGTGGAGAAAGAAAGGATCTGCTCATGATCCAAAACATGGAGCTCATGGGTGAAGCATGGTGGAGGTAGAGTCATGGCTTGGGTTTGCATGGCAGCTTCTAGAATGAACTCACGAATCATTATTGATGATGGAACTCATCAATGACCCAAAACACACTGCAAGACAACACAGGGCTTCATCAGGGGAAATAAGTGGAAAGTTTTAGACTGGACAAGTCCATCACCAGGCTTTCACCCAACTGACCAGCATTTCATCTCCTGAAAAAGAGACTGAAGGGAGAAACCCCTCAAAATAAACAACCACCAAACATGGCACCTTTTGGTATTAAACACGTTTCTAAGTTGTTGAACACATCTAGATGTAAAAATCAGTAAATGAAAACTGAAATTCTGATCTTTCGGCTCATCTTCATATTTTGACATCAAATCCAAATTACTTCAGTGTAATTGAAAGCAAAAACAAAAGAATTGGCCTCGCTGGTCAGTACTTTCTGAGGGGACTGTGTAAATCATACAAAACTCCCTTCATGATGAGGATATGAAATGTGAGGAAGGAGAAGTGAATAGTCCATTGTTTTATACTGAATCACGTGATCCAGTAAGCAAATTTAAGGAAATATCAGCAGGCCAGTGACCTTTTCCTCATGTGTTCTGAGATCACGGCTCTCCATCACACTGCATGTAGTTTGTTTGTTTTTAATAAAATAAACAGCTGTGGAACTTTTTAATGTGAAATTCCAGCTTTAGATTCAGAATATTAGGAACTGAAACAAGTCCATTAAATTGATTTGTATTTTTTTTTTGTCCAGATTTTTTCTTGTCTGATGTGATGAAACATTTTCCTGGTTTTAAACTCAGGCCTCAGAAAGAGAACGAATTCTCCTGCTGGAAGTTTCTAGACAGGTCAGACTCTGATTCTCCATTGTTAATGTCGAAAGGATCTGGACTCCAACATGTAAATGAGCTAGAAAGCGTCAGCGTCACGTCTTCGTCACGGTATTCACACCGCCCTGTGTAGAGGTGGGAACTGAAAGCCCTTCGCTTCTTTCGTGTCCGCCATTTTAAAGAACGCAGGCGGTGGCTCGTGAAGGTTACAGCGTTCTCTCAGTATAGCAAAAGAATTAAAGTCATGTTGATAAACCACTTTAAACATTCCTGGAACCTGATTTTCTGCTACAGAACAATGTTAATTGTTGACCATTTTCACATCAGTGTCCTCACATGGAGATTTTTAAAAGGACCGTCGTCTGACCTGGAGGAGTTACTGAGATCTTTACGGTAGGAGAAACTGTTTATCAACTTTCTCTTCTCAGAGCAAATCACATTATTCACCTTCTGTAAAATGTTTAATGCTTTATTTAAGTGCACAGGGATGAAATGGAAAATACTGATATTAATATAAATGTGTAATACCTGATTATAATCAATATTATAAAGCTAAAGTGGAGGTTGAGTTTTAACATGATGTTACACAACAGTTTTATCAATATAGATAACAAGGGAAAATAATTTTGGCTTTAATAATAATAATAATAATAACACTGTTTAGTGTAAAATTCCTCCATGATTTGTAAAGACACTGTGGATGATGATAGTTAGTGTGTGACAGAGAGACAGGACAGAGAGCCTGAGTTTTATGGAGCCAAAGTCTGCTTTTATTGGCTGAATTGTTTATTATTTACTGAGATTGTTTTGTGTTTCAAACAATGTCAATTTACAGAGAATTATACACTGGGGGAAACACATGACTGTGATGGGAACAACCACCGAGTAAATTATAAAAAAATTTTAAATTATTATTTGTGCTTCTCCTTTTTAGCTAATAGTCAAAAGTAAACTAAATAATATTAAAAGCTCTGGGTGATTCTCGGCTTATAGTTTGTTTAAAAAAATGATTTATATGAAAGAAACACTTCTCCAGATGACACTAACATGGGCTCCATGTTTGAAATGATCAGTCTTGTGGTTTCTAATTTGGCAGTTTTCACTGAAATACTACAATAATAGTTTGTACAGTTCTGTGCAAAAATCCTCAAAATTAATGAAAAGGTTTGACATATGGACCAGTAAATTAACTCATTTACACTAAACACAACTGAACTAAATCACTTTGTTGTAACTGACTTTAAGCCTCAGGTTCACTGTTGTACAGTTTTATACAAAAATCAGCTGTAAGGGTTTTTTTTTTGTTTGTTTGTTTGGTTCCCCCCTGCCCCCCATCTTGGAGAACTTCATATGGTTCTTCTGGACACGGTGGTTCTCACTCTGCTGCTGTTTCCAAAACCAGAACAGCCTCCATTATGGGTTTATCTGCAATGCGCTCCGTTACTGGCCACTTATACATTTAATTTTTTTTCTCTAACATTTAATGTTTTTTTTTTTAAATGAAACTTTGGAAATGTGGTGGTTCTCTTTTTACTCACATTTAATACCAAAAACATCAAACAAACAGCAAAGAATATTGGTGTCTATAAATAGGGAAATGTTTACATCTTTTGCACAGGACTTGAAATGAACAGCAGGGGGCAGTGTTATGTTCTTATTGACATTGTTTACATGTGTAATGACGTCATTTATAATTTAACTCAAGATCAACGCCCATTAAAAACAGAGAAGGAAAGATCTCTGTGGGCTAAAATGAGCAAGCCTCGGGCCTGATCACGCCTGCTGTGTGTGAAAGAAGCAATAATGGACTTATTGTCATTTACTGAGAAGAACTTTACAGCCTGACTGCTTTAGCATCATCAGGTTTCTAACTGGATGGTTAATTTAATTATTCAATCCCAAACTGGGCAGAAGCAAAACCTTTTAAAAGGCCATAAAGGGGGGGGGGGGATCACAAAAGCAGGAATTTACATGTTTCCATTTATATTGCAGGAGAAACTGCAAACACTGCATTCTCTCTGACTGATAATACAAGCTCTCTGCAGCTTCAGTCTCTTCCGGTTATAAAAGTTGTTTGTTTGAGCTACAACCATAAAGCCAGAACAATCAGTGATCCAGGAAGAAGATCAGACCATCAGGTTTTTCAGGAACTAACAGTACATGTGTTAAACTGATGAGCAAATAAACAAAACACACACACACACCCTAACACAGAGCTCTGTATCTGATCTGATTTGGACAATACGGCTGTAACCCGAGAAGCTTAAACACTGAAAGGCAGCTGGGAAACTGAAGCTGATGATTCATTTAAAAACCCTGATGTGTTCCAGTAAATACCCTGAAACATTTTCTGATGAGCTTGCCTTTCTGACACTTGGTGTTTAGCTGGTCATGATTATATAAATGACATGCAAATATTACACTAATATTAAACACTGATGCCTGAAGACATGCCCCAACCGTACAGGATTTCTCAGCACAACTTGTTAAAATAATTAAAAGGATATTGTGATGTGATGAATTATATGGATCACTTCACATGTGAATACACCACTGAGTCAGGCTCTGCTTCAACAGGCGTTATTCTCGAGTTTTCTTCCTGTAGAGACACAACAGTATATTTCAGTATCGGAATCAGGGTGAGACTTCATCACTCCTGTGGAACTAATGTGATTTTTTTTTTAAACCAAATCCTCTAAAGTATTCCACATCATGATCAATTTCAGAAGTTTTATTTGCGATATTTACCTCTTTAACTCTCTCTGCACTGTGAGCTGGAATTTTCACATCAGCGTAAGTCAGTTCCTCAGTTTCAGACACTAAAGACACAAATGTGATTTAAATTGTATGAAACACAGCTAATGTAAAAACTGAACACATGAACAGAAAGATGCGTTACTTACCTTTTTGCTTTTTATTTTTCAGCCAAATCCACACAAATGCTAATATTATGATTAATAACCCCAGAAGTCCAGCAGATATCAGGGCAGGAAGCAGTGAACGGGAACGATCAGTTTGTTCTGTGAAGATAATGATATATTCAATTATATAAATTATTTTCACAACATGACACAGACACAAGACGATATGGCTGGGCGAGATGACAAAAACATCACATCATGTATTCAGGTATCGCAGAGGCTCCAACTCTTCCGCCATGGGCGGGAGATCTCCCACTTTAAAGAACATTTAGAAAATCCTCCCAACTTCCGGCTGACAACATAAAAATCTCCCGCCCGCCCTTACTACACATGATTAGTTCTCATCTCATTATCTCTAGCCGCTTTATCCTGTTCTACAGGGTCGCAGGCAAGCTGGAGCCTATCCCAGCTGACTACGGGCGAAAGGCAGGGTACACCCTGGACAAGTCACCAGGTCATCACAGGGCTGACACATAGACACAGGCAACCATTCACACTCACATTCACACCTACGGTCAATTTAGAGTCACCAGTTAACCTAACCTGCATGTCTTTGGACTGTGGGGGAAACCGGAGCACCCGGAGGAAACCCATGTGGACACGGAGAGAACATGCAAACTCCACACAGAAAGGCCCTCGTCGGCCACGGGGCTCGAACCTGGACCTTCTTGCTGTGAGGCAACAGCGCTAACCACTACACCACCGTGCCGCCATATGATTAGTTAAAAAAATATAGAATTTGATTATGGCCGTAGCCAGCTATGAGGCCCCTGAGGTACAGACCTCGGTCATTTTTAAGAGCTGAAAATAAATTTGTACGCTAAATATTCAACTGGATAAAAAATAAAGAATAACATTAAAACGTCTCCGTAAAAAGTGCATTGTTCTGTCTTCTGTGTCTGTTTCGTGCATGCGGCTCTGAGACCAAGAACACAAAAACGAATGAGCGCGCGACTCAGGAGAGGAACGCAGTGCAGGAGACACGTTTTTTCATGGTAACCATCAGTGCACTTTCATGAAGCTGTTACCCCTACTCTTTATTCAAACATGGTGGTGTATCCTGATTTTTTTTTCCCCAGAATTTTTTTTTTTGTGTAGGTGTAACGGATGCCAGATTGTGAATGTATCTTAGTTCCATAGGCAGCATGGTTAGGGTATCTTTTGTCCTCATTGCTTGGGCCAGATCAAACCATAAAAGAAGCTTAAATTATTCTTACTCTTGCCACATACATGATTTTTTTTCAAAACTGATGATATTCAGTTCAAACACCATTAAAAGTAATTTCAGGAATAGATCTCTTGTGTGACATGTAATTCACCCCCTCATTTAAATATGCCGAACATTTTTCGGCACATGCTTTGCGCATCACGGACCTCGGTGATTTTAAAATGCTGGCTATGGCCCTGAACTTGATACGTTTATGTTGACGAAAATTTATAGTTGACTTTCCGCTTTTCGTGTGTCTGATATTGTATGGGTGGACTCAAGTGTGTACCCCGCGGCATATGCCGATTCCCCAGTCGGTACACCGATCGGCGTAATGGGGGGATTGGAGTGAATGCCGGAGGCATGCGTGCGCAGATCAAGCGTGCATATGAATCGAGCGGAATTCGGGATGCCGCGGGGTACACACTTGAGCCACCCAACGTCTTAGCAGTTACCGATAAAGCATACAGATGGCGCTATTAATGATACGCACGAGAGAATGAGAAAACCCGCGGCACTCAACCATTTTGTTTGGGTTTTTTTGCATCTGCATTTATCGCCTGCTCATCTTTAACTCCTTGTTCTCTTGAATGAGATAATGAAATGAAGTTCCGTTGGTGGAAATGGCGAAAGCCAAACTACAAAGAAAAAAATATCAGAAAATCACCAAGATAAAGTTGGGCTCGCCTGTCGCGATGGTCGCCAGGGACGAATGACGGACTATTTTGGATGGCAGCAAGACGACCCTGTATCTGACAAGATTAGATCACCAGACCAGACGTTAGATTCTAACAAACTTGTCTGACTTTTGCTAACTTAGACTTAGAAACAGAATATTATTAGAACATTATTATCAGAGGGTCTACCATTGGCAATTTATAATAGTCATTATTGACATTAACATTGAATTTAGGCATATTAAAGTTTGGTCTATAGTCACTGGATTTATCTAGATCCGTTACTATTAATAAGAATTAATTGATACGAAATGTGGTGCATCATTCATATATATAAAAACACACACACACACACACACACACACACACACACACACATATACATATATATATATATATATATATAGAGAGAGAGAGAGAGAGATAGTGTGTATACACAAACCCGATTGCAAAAAAGTTGGGACAAAGTACAAGTTGTAAATAAAAACGGAATGCAATAATTTACAAATCTCAAAAACTGATATTGTATTCACAATAGAACATAGACAACATATCAAATGTCGAAAGTGAGACATTTTGAAATTTCATGACAGCAACACATCTCAAAAAAGTTGGGACAGGGGCAATAAGAGGCTGGAAAAGTTAAAGGTACAAAAAAGGAACAGCTGGAGGACCAAATTGCAACACATTAGGTCAATTGGCAATAGGTCATTAACATAACTGGGTATAAAAAGAGCATCTTGGAGTGGCAGCGGCTCTCAGCATTAAAGATGGGAAGAGGATCACCGATCCCCCTAATTCTGCGCCGACAAATAGTGGAGCAATATCAGAAAGGAGTTTGACAGTGTGTAAAATTGCAAAGAGTTTGAACATATCATCATCTACAGTGCATAATATCATCAAAAGATTCAGAGAATCTGGAAGAATCTTTGTGCGTAAGGGTCAAGGCCGGAAAACCATACTGGGTGCCCGTGATCTTCGGGCCCTTAGACGGCACTGCATCACATACAGGCATGCTTCTGTATTGGAAATCACAAAATGGGCTCAGGAATATTTCCAGAGAACATCATCTGTGAACACAATTCACCGTGCCATCCACCGTTGCCAGCTAAAACTCTACAGTTCAAAGAAGAAGCCGTATCTAAACATGATCCAGAAGCGCAGACATCTTCTCTGGGCCAAGGCTCATTTAAAATGGACTGTGGCAAAGTGGAAAACTGTTCTGTGGTCAGATGAATCAAAATTTGATGTTCTTTATGGAAATCAGGGACGCGGTGTCATTCGGACTAAAGAGGAGAAGGATGACCCAAGTTGTTATCAGCGCTCAGTTCAGAAGCCTGCATCTCTGATGGTATGGGGTTGCATTAGTGCGTGTGGCATGGGTAGCTTACACATCTGGAAAGACACAATCAATGCTGAAAGGTATATCCAGGTTCTAGAGCAACATATGCTCCCATCCAGACGACATCTCTTTCAGGGAAGACCTTGCATTTTCCAACACGACAATGCCAAACCACATACTGCATCAATTACAGCATCATGGCTGCGTAGAAGAAGGGTCCGGGTACTGAACTGGCCAGCCTGCAGTCCAGATCTTTCACCCATAGAAAACATTTGGCGCATCATAAAACGGAAGATACGACAAAAAAGACCTAAGACAGTTGAGCAACTAGAATCCTACATTAGACAAGAATGGATTAACATTCCTATCCCTAAACTTGAGCAACTTGTCTCCTCAGTCCCCAGACGTTTACAGACTGTTGTTCAGAGAAAAGGGGATGTCTCACAGTGGTAAACATGGCCTTGTCCCAACTTTGAGATACGTGTTGTCATGAAATTTAAAATCACCTAATTTTTCTCTTTAAATGATACATTTTCTCAGTTTAAACATTTGATATGTCCTCTATGTTCGATTCTGAATAAAATATGGAATTTTGAAACTTCCACATCATTGCATTCCGTTTTTATTTTCAATTTGTACTTTGTCCCAACTTTTTTGGAATCTATATATATCTTATATATAAATAAAAAATGAAACTCGCCTTCGCACCTACGGCGCTCAAACTTGTCTCCCTCCGAGCTACTCGCAGAGAGGGAGAATCTCCCTCTTTGCAATTTCTTAAGTTGGAGCCTCTGGTATCGTGATATGCATCACAATATTTCAGTACCATAATATCTTTAGTTTGAGGATCATAAAACTCACAATGTCTCAGAAAAATGTACTGTGGGATAACTGATCACAATAATGAGATTAGATCAGATCACTCGGCGCTACATAAGACTCGAACTAATCCCATGATATTTTGATTTTTGCCTCAGATCCATGAGAAACCTGTAACATGATGCTGCACTTGATTAATATTCCATTGCATGTATTTTTTACGGTATTGTTATTAACTCCACTGAATGTGTTCATGGAGCAAAGCTCACTGAGACTTTCACACAAACATTTAAACTAGTGAATTTCTTTCACCAACCAGACTCACAGACCATCACTAATGAATTTATTTTACATCTTAATCTTCAGTCACCTCTGTCTCAGTCCTACATGAATATTCATGATTCTGTTCTGTTCAGAGTGATGATGGTTTCGACACTCTGACGTACCTGAGTTATAATAACAGAGCTGTGTGATGTTGAGAGAAGTTGTTTTATTGCTGACAGGGTTTGCAGAGACACAGATATAAGAGTTCGTATTATTCTCTGGGTGTTGTATCTGAAGTGTGAGATTGAGGGGAACACGGAGATCTGTGTTATTGGTGATGGAGATTCTCTCATTCTTTCTGTACCAGGATAACTTCACATCTTCTCCATTCTCCACAGAGCACAGGGGGAAACACGGCTCTGTAGAAGACACGCTTTGCTTTCCACTTTTTCTGATTACTGGAGCTGATACTGGAGCTGAGAAACAGAAACACAGATTTACAGTAAAACACTGAGTGACAGGGTGGTGTGAGTTACTGTTAATTTCAAACATCCATGAAACAGCTGTAGACAGTCATTCGGTCATAAACTCCTCCTTCAGTCCGTCACACAGCGCTGCACGTGCTGCTTTATCTTCTTACATTTTCCATGTCGTTTGTTTTGGTCTCCGGCTCTGACATCTCATTGGTTTGTTCCTCTAATGTGTTCACCTGTTCTGTGTCTTACTTTAATTAGTTATAAGTTATTTATACCCTGTTGTTTCTCTTCCTCCTCATGTAATTCTGAGCCTTGTTCTAGCTTTATCCCACTTCCCCTTATTCCAGTTTTCTGACCCTGGCATGTGTTATTGTTTTGGAATATGGATTTCCCTGTGATTAGTTTGCCTGCGTGTTTATGAACCTGTTCTTTCACTTCTGACTGAAAATAGTGGAATACCCTTCATAAGGGCACGCTATCTCCTTTCACATACAAAATCCATTACTGTATGGGTGAAAACAACACTGAATAGATGATAAATTTTCATTCCCACTCAGTCTTCCGTAATGGATATCAGGGATTCCCACTTGACTGTATTTAACAGAATGCTATGGAAGGACTTTGGCACAAACCATTAGAAACCAGATGTGATGAATCACTGACAAAGCGGCGAGTCCATTGTTGTGAAAAGCCAAAACTGAAACACTGGCTAATTAACAACACGGCACAAGTCGAGTTGCATCATGTCTCTGAGTCTCTTCCTGTTTCTGAACATTTGTTTTGTTCAAGCAAAGTCGATTTATAATATTTTTGCTGATACACTGGGGCTGCCGTATCTGCTGACTCACTCAATCATACAAGCCTGAGCCCTCGAACTAGACCCACCTGCCTAGCGGCCAAAAATATTTTTGCCTACGAGTGGGTCTAGCCTCACACCATATAAACAAAACACCCCGGGCATCAGATCGTGCCCGCCAATCACAACGCAAGGTTTTTGTTTGGATTCTTTGGGTGGGCTTTTGCAGGAGTGACGACAAAGCTGCGCGACGCTGGAGAAAGCACAACAGGAAAGATGGCTATGGCTAGAGAACAGCGCGCGTTTGACTCCGCTTTGGAATCAGTTTTAGAAGAATTAGACTTGGAGTTTTCGTTGAAACATGAGCAGGAAGAGGCTCTCCGCTCATTCCTTTTCAAGAAGGACGTTTTCGCTGTTTTGCCGACCGGCTATGGCAAAAGTCTGATCTACCAGCTGGCTCCGCTCGTAGCCAAAAGGATGGGGCTAGTTTGTGCAGTACGAAGAATTAATAAACAGCTTTGAAACATTACTTTTTGATTGTTTCTTATTTTCCCGTTATTTTAAATTTAAGGGAAATTATTTCACCAAACACCACTAAATAAAAATAAAAACGCAAAAACAGTTTAAGCAAACCCTTGAAAAACACCTGAAAAAAAAAAAGTTAAGTATGTGGTACAGACTCCAAACTTGTGGTCATTATCTCCAAACTTCTTAATATCTAGAACCTGTTTATTAATTAATACGCATTTTGAAAAATTATTTATTTCAAGGCCTCCCCCACTGCTTTCTGTCGCTCTGACTACGTCACAGTCACTGTTGCGCTGATTGGTCAGAGCGTTGGCCTATACGCACAGAGACAGTTTGAAAGACAGCGGGTTGTTCCTCCCACCCCCTTCGGAAATGTCGACGAGCGAGGCCAGACTAAATATTCACATTTAGTCTGGCTTGCCAGGCTACCCTCGAACTCCAGTTCCCACATAACCAGGAACACCTGCTTTCACTTTCACTCATTACTCCCTTTATTTAAACGCCGCCTTCTGTTAGTCTGTCTTGTTTGTTTTTATTTTCTATCCCGATGCTCATTGTGTTCCTCACTTCTACTGTTGTGTTTTATGCCCGGTATTTGTTGTTACTTTGACTATCCTGTGTAAATAAAAGTTTTTTGCCCTTATATATATATATATATATATATATATATATATATATATATATATATATATATATATATATATAAAAAGGGCTGTAACGATATGCAAATCGAAATCGCGATACGCAGAGCCACGAACCGTATCGCGATACAAGAAGGCAGAATCGCAGTACACCCTTTCAAACTTCTCCTCAGCCCAAAAACAGAGGTGCTTCCAAACTTCAATTCATGAATACTTTATTTAAATTACATTTTAAACTTACTTAAATTACTTTTATTTTTTTATATCTATTAGTAAGTCATTTTTTCGCCGACCTGCGACAATCTTCTGCGAGTCACGCAACGTCCACACTCGCCACTGGCAGAGCATTCATTTCTTTTAAGCGGTCGCCATTCTGGTTGCGACGCGGGGAGCGAATCTGTAAACAAGCAGCTCATTGGCTGGCTAGGTGTGCCACAAGCCAATCACAATCACTTGACCGGAAAGGCATGCAGTGTTGCCAGATTGGGCAGGTTTAGGTGCTTTTTGGCTGGTTTTGAACATATTTTGGGGTGGAAAACGTTAGCAATATCTGGCAACACTGAAGGCATGTCTGCTTGGGCGGAAGCCTTCTGCGGCAGTTACATTTTGACACGCGAGCAATGTTTCACTATAAAAATTCCGTAATTTCCATCTGTTTTCCGCGATCACAGAAAATCATTGGCCCCATGAGAGTGAGACAGTGAGAGAGCCCCCCCCCCAAAAAAAATCTTAACGGATTTACACGATTTGGAAAAATGACTTTTTCAGAACCGAAAAAAAAACAGAGCTTCCGGCTCAACAGTATTATTTTGAGAAATAAAACAGTCTTTGGATATACATTTGTTCATTTTTTCATACATATTACTCATTCTCTGCAGTGGTCTGAATTATTTGTTATTAAATAGTTAATGTAAGTAAGTAAATGTTAAGTCAAATTTACTACTTTAAAAAAACATTTAAAAAAAAATCGTGGGCGTATCGAATCGTGGGTCAAAAAGTGCGATACGAATCGAATCGTGAGTTGGGTGTATTGTTACAGCCCTAATATATATATATATATATATATATATATATATATATATATATATATATATATAAAAAGCAGAAATGTCAGAATCAAGAGAGAGAGAAAAAAAAAATCACAACCTTTATTACAATATATTTTCATAATTTTTGGTATTAGTTACTGTAGTTGGTGTTATATTGAGTGCAGTTTATAAAAAAAAAACAAAAAAAAAAACTTTATTATAGGTATGTACACACACAACAATGATTCTCTCCTATCCACAGTTTTCGTTCCGTGTTTTAGATCTTGGAACGTATCCCCGTGGATACGCCACTCCTGTTGTATCTGCCGATGTTTGCTGGTTGTTTTGAGTCGCTGCCGGTTGGTTTACAGTGAGGCAGTCTGAGCGCCGTCACAATATCACAACATCATTTACATCTCCACCAGCAACGTCACCACTGTCACATGTAAACCTGATGGTTCCGATTCCCGCTAGAGCTGTAACAAAAGATTTCTCTAAATTTTACGAGGTCCCCAGAGGGTAGATTAACGTTTCGACTTTGCCGTTTTGTTCCCATTCACACACGACACCATTCCAGCATAATAACGGGAAAGTTACGGTTTTCTGTGTGAGTGGAAATGGGGTAACTGAGTTTAAGCGCTTGCATTCTGGGTCTGACGATACATTACACGTTCCCTCAACAACCTTTTTTTCTCTCTTGAAATTAAAACAAAACCATGCAGTTTGTCATTGTGAGCAGTGAGTGGTTATGTTTAAAACCATGACCGAAGATAATTTAGTTAGAATCAGTGGATAGTTTCAGACTGTTTTATCTCTGCTCTCTTTTCTCAGGTGTTTTTCATTATTTGACCACTAGTCTATACACTTCCAGATTTGGCACAAATGATGACTATTCAACGTTTGCCCATGATGAATGTTTGTCCTCACAAACTGCATCTGTGTGTTTTAAAAAAAAAAAATCATGGCAGATCCATGTGTTAATGATGTTCCTGATGCAGTGTGACGAGACTTAGTTGTGATTTGCCTTTATCGTGTTGATGAAGTGAGGAGTCTGAACATGGACAGGAAGGAGACATGAAACACTTTTACTCACCATAAACACTGACACTGAAAGTCCTGGATGAGAGATGTTCAGTGATGACGTGTAATAAATAAACTCCAGAAAGGTTTCTGCTGATGTTCCTGATGGTTAAAGCTCCACTGATTCTGTCCAGCTGCAGTCGCTCTTTAAATCTCTCACTGATTTCTGTAACAGTTTCTCCTTTAAACACCTGACTGTTCAGTATCTTTCTCTCTGCTTTCTCAGGTCCATAAAACCACTGAATCTGAGCATCACTCAGAATTCCAGTTATCCCAGTATGGAGAGTTATAGTGGTTCCTTCCACTTCCTGCAGTGTGACCGTCTCGTCTCCAGCTGCACACAGTAAACCTGCATCACAGATTCAGAGTCAGCGTTACACTCCCAGATATGATCACATACAGTCCATTAAAACTTTACTGTTGTTTATAATCCAGACAAATCCCATGACATTTAAGGGGGTTGAATACTTTTGCAAAGTACTGTATGTAGTGGAGCTGTATTGTAACATATCTAGTAATAGATGCACTACTGATTTGTAATTTCAGATGATGCAGTTTTTAACTCAGAAATGTGACAATATTACACTGCTGGAAATCTGATCTATTCTGCAAATATATCATATACTACAGTACTGCATCTATTACTAGATATGTTATAATACAGCTACACTACATACAGTACTTTGCAAAAGTATTCAACCCCCTTAAATGTCATGGGATTTGTCTGGATTATAAACAACACACACACATTGCTCCAGCCAGTATTTTTATTACAAACAGTACATTCTTCAAGTACATTTTAAAGTAAAAATTCATTATTTGTCAGATCTTTAATAAAATTAAAAAGTGAAAAATGCTGCTTGCAGAAGTATTCACCCCCTTCAGACTAGTATGTGGTCGAACACCCCTTTGCTGCAGTAACAGCTGTAAAGCTGGGCAGACACTGTGCGATTTTTTTTCAATCGCGGTATTCAGCTGCTGCTCACACTGTACAAGTGAATCGCAGGTGTAAACAGCACGCAGCTTACGATTCCTGTTCTCACACTATACGATCCGATGCTCGGATGCGATGCTCGGATGCGATGCTCAGGATTTCAAACAGGTTTGATTTTCATCCGATCGATCGGGAGGAGGTCGTGAGGTGTTAATCGCTTGTCGTTACCCCATGTATACTACACGATCCGAGACGCACGATTGAGCCAAAGCTCGGCCCGATCTCCAAAATAGTCGCAAGAGTGAAAATCGTGTCAAAATCGGGCCAAAAATCGCACAGTGTATGCCCAGCTTTAGTGTGCTGGCTGGGGTCAGTGAATTTCCTACCACTGCAGGTCAGGGGTGTGTTTCCCGATAACGTTGCCCTTTAGGGCTAAAGAGAAAGCTGAGAGACTCTCTTAAGCAACAAACGTTGTCTCTGTACATGGTTTTCCCGAACTCACTCGTAAGAAGGAGTCTTGAGAGCAACATTACCAAGAGCATCTTTGCAGTGCGAGTACTTGATATAGACGTTAGTAGTTGATAAATCCAGTCGATGAGGTCACATGACGTTCGTTTTTAACCAAAAAACAATTAAAAAGTGTTTAATGCCGATACAACATATTAACATATTTTAAGCATTACATATATAATGTGGTAATTAATAATTGAAACTATTTTATATGTTTGGGCAATTGTTTTTATTCCAAGTTAATGTTTAATTAAATGAACAAAAATTCGCAAGAAAGAATGAGCAAATAAGGTAAATAATTAAGTAAATGTTCCCCGTGCCTGCTCATTTCACTATTAACCACCACCCCAATCAGGCAGTCATGATTATTTCAACTGTTATCCACAATGTCAAGTTGGTAATGTTCTCCTTTATGTGTGCACGTGCGCAGAGAAAGAGAGAGAGAGAGAGAGAGAGAGAGAGAGGATCTGTGAGTCCCTAAGGAGGCAGAATTGACCTCCATATACAGTGGTGCTTGAAAGTTTGTGAACCCTTTAGAATTTTCTATATTTCTGCATAAATAGGACCTAAAACAACATCAGATTTTCACACAAGTCCTAAAAGTAGGTAAAGAGAACCCAGTTAAACAAATGAGACAAAAATATTATACTTGGTCATTTATTTATTGAGGAAAATGATCCAATATTACATATCTGTGAGTGGCAAAAGTATGTGAACCTCTAGGATTAGCAGTTAATTTGAAGGTGAAATTAGAGTCAGGTGTTTTCAATCAATGGGATGACAATCAGGTGTGAGTGGGCACCCTGTTTTATTTAAAGAACAGGGATCTATCAAAGTCTGATCTTCACAACACATGTTTGTGGAAGTGTATCATGGCATGAACAAAGGAGATTTCTGAGGACCTCAGAGAAAGCGTTGCTGGTGCTCACCAGGCTGGAAAAGGTTACAAAACCATCTCTAAAGAGTTTGGACTCCACCCATCCACAGTCAGACAGATTGTGTACAAATGGAGGAGATTCAAGACCATTGTTACCCTCCCTAGGAGTGGTTGACCAACAAAGATCACTCCAAGAGCAAGGCGTGTAATAGTCGGCGAGGTCACAAAGGACCCCAGGGTAACTTCTAAGCAACTGAAGGCCTCTCTCACATTGGCTAATGTTAATATTTGTGAGTCCACCATCAGGAGAACACTGAACAACAATGGTGTGCATGGCAGGGTTGCAAGGAGAAAGCCAGTGCTCTCCAAAAAGAACATTGCTGCTCGTCTGCAGTTTGCTAAAGATCACGTGGACAAGCCAGAAGGCTATTGGAAAAATTTTTTGGACGGATGAGAACAAAATAGAACATTTTGGTTTAAATGAGAAGCGTTATGTTTGGAGAAAGGAAAACACTGCATTCCAGCATAAGAACCTTATCCCATCTGTGAAACATGGTGGTGGTAGTGTCATGGTTTGGGCCTGTTTTGCTGCATCTGGGCCAGGACGGCTTGCCATCATTAATGGAACAATGAATTCTGAATTATACCAGCGAATTCTAAAGGAAAATGTCAGGACATCTGTCCATGACCTGAATCTCAAGAGAAGGTGGGTCATGCAGCAAGACAACGACCCTAAGCACACAAGTCGCTCTCCTAAAGAATGGTTAAAGAAGAATAAAGTTAATGTTTTGGAATGGCCAAGTCAAAGTCCTGACCTTAATCCGATGGAAATGTTGTGGAAGGACCTGAAGCGAGCAGTTCATGTGAGGAAACCCAACAACATCCCAGAGTTGAAGCTGTTCTGTACGGAGGAATGGGCTAAAATTCCTCCAAGCCGGTGTGCAGGACTGATCAACAGTTACCGGAAACGTTTAGTTGCAGTTATTGCTGCACAAGGGGGTCAGACCAGCTACTGAAAGCAAAGGTTCACATACTTTTGCCACTCACAGATATGTAATATTGGATCATTTTCCTCAATAAATAAATGACCAAGTATAATATTTTGTCTCATTTGTTTAACTGGGTTCTCTTTATCTACTTTTAGGACTTGTGTGAAAATCTGATGATGTTTTAGGTCATATTTATGCAGAAATATAGAAAATTCTAAAGGGTTCACAAACTTTCAAGCACCACTGTGTGTGTGTGTGTATATATATATATATATATATATATATATATATATATATATATATATATATATATAAAAAATGTATGTATGTGTTTTGCATGCTTCAGTAACTATTGGAGGCAGAATTTCCCAGATATTCGTGAGGCATATTCAAAACTTAACACACTCTCGTGCACGCACAGAATGTTATGGCCCTTTTCCACTACCCTTTTTCAGCTCACTTCAGCCCGACACGGCTTGCGTTTCGACTACCTCAGAGCAGCACGACTCAGCTCGCTTCAGCCCTGCTTAGCACCCAAAACTCGCACGGTTTTAGAGTAGGGCTGAAGTGAGCCAAACCGAGCCGAGTGGGGCTAGTGGCGTGAGGAGACACTCCCCTGTGCACTGATTGGTGAGGAGGAGTGTCCTCACATGCCCACACACGCCCCGCGAGCATGCTGGGATCTGTAAACACCGTAAACCCGGAAGAAGAAGAATTACGAATTACAAGAATTTCTGAAGCCTTATGCGCCTCGCCTCATCTATACGCTCTTGCCAGTATCTGTTGGCGTTGTCGGTGACAACAAGCCACAGCACCAAGACCAGCAACACTAACGACTCCATGTCCTCCATGTTTATTGTTTACTATCTGGGTTGTGAGACTACCGCTTAAAAGGTCACTGATGTCACTGTTTGTGCCGCCTAACGACATCACGTGACGTCCACCCACTTTTGCTAACTCCACCCAATGTGTCCACCCACTTCCAGCCAGCACGGTTCAGTGCGGTTGTACTCAGCTCGACTCAGCCCAACTCAGCACGGCACGGCTCAGCCCAACTCAGCCACGTTGATAGTGGAAAAGCGGCATTAGAGGTTCAGAAATTTCTCATTTATGACACTAAATGAGAGAATCACTCACCTAATGGAGTTAAATTTGATGAAAATGTGGTGATAGTGTGACACTACGATATCCATAACATATCGAAATATATTCAGCATGTTTTGCAGATATTTCTTTACAAGTACATTGAGTTAAATATTAACGTACAAGAAGAATAATTTAACACTGGCAGCAGATTCAACACCAGTCTCCCCTGTTGATGGAGATTCCCTCGGAGGCGCCTGTGAATTCTGTGTATTTGGCTGTGATTGTGTCGCTCTTTGTTTTGAAAGAGTGGTCCGGGTCTCTCGTAAATTCAGAGCAAACTAAAGGACTACTTGGGATACGATGTTCAGGAAAACCACGTTAGCTTTGAGATGGATCTCAGGAGGTAATTAAAGACACTCTTGGCCTTAAGAGGCTTTTGGGAAACCCACCCCAGAGATTCTCACTGATTCAGATCTGGACGTTGACTTTGCCACTGGAGAAAATTCATCTTTTTGTTTTGAACCACTCCTGCGTTGCTTTGGTCTTGTGTTTGGGACGGTTATCCTGCTGAAAGAAGTTTAATCCAAGCTTTAGGTGGGTTTTTTTGCTGCTGTTTTTATTTTGTTTGTTTTTAAGCAGACTGTTCTCTTTTAATAGCCATTCTTTCTTCAATTTTGAAAAGAAGCTCAGGTTCAGTAGATCAAAAGTGTCCCTTGAGCATGATGCTGCCACCACCAGACTTCGCTGTAGGGATTGTGTCGCGCTATGAAATACAGTATCTCGATCTTGGTCTCATCACACCAAAAAAAAAAAAAGAACCACACCTTCACTGGGTTGATCTTGTGCAATGATTTCTTTGTAGCCACGCGTCCCATACAGTCCTCAGTTACACAGAGCTCCTGAAATGGTTGTGTGGTGCACCTTCACTCGTCTCTTAGCCACTGGACTCTAACTCCTTCAGAGTGACTGTTGGCCTCATTGTGGCTTCTCTCACTCGTCTCTGCCTTGTTTTTGAGTTTTGAGGGAAAGCCTTGTCTAGTTCATGCTTGTGTGGTGTGATGCAGCTTCCACTTCCTCAACACTGATCTGACTGGGATGTCCAAGCTTTGAGATATAATTTTACACCTTTATTCCTCAGTTATGAAATTCTCTTGCCTGATCTTTAGCTTCCTCAGAACGCTACTTAGTCTGCATTTTCACTCCTTTCCTTCAGACTGAACTGAATTAATTTTGACTGAAAATTCACTGGAAGCGAACGAGCACTGGAGTTTGCAATAAAAATACTGAGAGGAAGAACATGTTGAATTATTTGTTATTTATTATTAACTTAATACTAGTAATAATAATATTCAGCAAACTGAATCACACATCGTGACAGCTGACTCTTCCTCAAAACAAAGTTCACTTGTGTCTATCGAAAATTTTATTTTCCTGGACTGGAAAAAATGTATTTTCCCATATAAAATTAATCCTACCGAGCGTCAGAGACATTGACTGACTGTATGCTCACTCTGCGCTAAGCGAGCAGGGAACCAGTCTAAAGTAGCTCGTCTCGTTTCACAGGAAATGCAATAAAAAGTTTTATTCATCAACACAATATATAAAAGTACAAAAAATATTTTGAGGAAACCATTCAAATTTCCTCGGTTTTTGGTGTAATTTGTTGAAGTATGCACGTTCGAGTGTACTGGAAAAGAGGCTCAGAGGGGTCCACATAATGACAATTATTGGCTAAGGGTGACGAGGGTCAAGGACATCGTGTGCCAGCAGCGTGGTTGAAACAGGCAGGTCTCAATTTTGGAACTTTTGTATCACTTTAATAAACGATATCACTGAATAACGTTCCTTACCTCTAACCAGTATATACGAGGCCAAGTCAAAAAGTTTGAAGACAGATGTTATAATTTCAAAAGGTGTGAAAGACATCCTCCAGAATTCTACAAAGAAGGAATTCTCCGATGGAAACACCGCTTGCAGAAGCGTTTAGACTTATATGGAGGATATGTAGAGAAAGGTTTATTTTTAGAAATAAAGATTTTTTTTCAATTTGTGTTAACTTTTCGACTTGCCCTCTGTGTGTGTGTGTGTGTGTGTGTGAGTGAGAGAGTGATATATACAGTACCAGTCAAAAGTTTGGAAACACCTTCAAATTCGATGATTTTTCTTTATTTTAATTAACTAAAAGACACTTCGTGTCTTAAAGTAATGACTGACTTATTTCTCTTTACTTAGTTGAGTGGTTCTTGACATAATATGGATTACTACAGTTGTCGAACAGGGCTATTTACTGTATTTTTATTATTTACTCTTTACTGGTTGATGGTGTCAAATGCATTAAGAAGGCAAGAAATTCCATTTCTGACCAGACACGCCTGTTCATTGAGAAGCATTCCAGGCGACGACCTCATGAAGCTGGTTCAGATAATGCCAAGAGTGTGCAAAGCTGTTATCAAGGTAAATAGTGACGACTTTGAAGAATCTAAAAGATGAAACAATTTTTTTAATACTTTTTTTGTTTACCATATAATTCCATATGTTATTTCATAATTTTGATGACTTCAGTATTGTGCTACAATGTAGGAAAAAAATTTTAAAAATAAAAACATCGAATTTGAAGGCGTTTCCAAACTTTTGACTGGTACTGTGTGTATATATAACAATTTTTTTTATTGCTTTTGATGGTTTCATATACTTCGTAATGATATTTTTATTTTCTAAATATATATCAACATACAGCCATTGTGGCACGGGAGTCTGTGATTGGTGAACAGCTGACAAAGGGCGTCTCCCATTGGTTGTAAATCGTGACATAAGAATCGTAAACGCATACGGGACGTGCTGATTGGCAGTTCACATACTGAAGCCAAGCGGCGATGCCCGGCGTCTGTTGCTGTTGTCCGAAGAAAACTACAGCTAAAAAGGCTCTACTGCCGGATTACTTGGACAATCTTAGTCAGAAAGAAGCACAGGATAGATATACATGGAAATTAGAGTTTATTAGTGGTTATGAGCCGTACAAAATTCCTCAAAACAACTGGAGTGACGGTGCAGATTTGTGGCCTAGCGTGAGCGTTAGCTACATGTTGGAATATACCTTCTTTTTCCCTAAAAGTCCCGACACGGAAGAACAGTTTAAAAAAAAAAAAAAAACACTACAGAAGCAAGAAAACCTTCTTTGTTTAAAGACTTTTTCCCAACATCAGCTTTTGGGAACAGAATGTTGCAAAAGCCAAAGCATTTACTACTCTCAAAGGGCTCGGACCTAAACTGTGGGCTCGATGGTATCCCCATCCCTCCATGTCTCATCAACCCCAACGGCATGTAGTTACACAGCTATCTGCACTCTGTCATTTATACAGTGATGCTCATTATTGTTAAAACAATATCTGAAGTGTTATTTGTAAAATAACAAAATATCTTGCTCTAGACTTTCAAACAATATTGTAAGATTTTATTTTAATTTTATCTAATAGTGGATGGTACAATAATTACAAACACTAACAGAATCAGCACATTCTAGTTGTAGCTGTAGTCATATAATAACTATAATCACCCTTGTAATAATAATTTCAATAAACAGTTAATGTTCAGTTCCCTTTTCATTAATTCTCGATTCAAAGGCACAGCTGAGTCACACAGGTTGATCAGTGTGTAACAGACAATAACAATTTTATCCAAAATAGTTTTTCCTGCCTGAGTCGATTTATTTCCATTTCACATGTGTGCAGCTGTTGTAAAGTTCAGTGTGTTTGTGTAGAACTCTCTCGAACTGTAGGTTCATTTCTACACTCTGGTTCCATGGTGACATTTTGCACAGGACTGAGTTCCTTTGATAACAGAAACAAAGCTCCAGTATTATTATTACTATTTATTTTTATTATTATTATTATTATTATTATTGTACTCATTCAAAACTCTCCACAGCTTAATATACCCTAAATTATTAATTCCTCTGCTACGAGGAGAACTAACTTTCTGAATGTGTCTGCATATATTGGTGTTATGGTTTTGTCGATTCATAATTGTGCTGCTTCACCTACAGTACCAGTCAAAAGTTTGGAAACACCTTCAAATTCAATGTTTTTATTTTTTTTCCTACATTGCAGAACAATACTGAACTCATCAAAACTATGAAATAACATATGGAATTATATGGTAAACAAAAAAGTGTTAAACATGTTTCATCTTTTAGATTCTTCAAAGTCGTCACTATTTACCTTGGGAACAGCTTTGCATACTCTTGGCATTATCTGAACCAGCTTCATGAGGTCGTCGCCTGGAATGCTTCTCAATTAACAGGTGTGTCTGTCAAAAATGGAATTTCTTGCCTTCTTAATGCATTTGACACCATCAACCAGTAAAGAGTAAATAATAAAAATACAGTAAATAGCCCTGTTCGACAACTGTAGTAATCCATATTATGTCAAGAACCACTCAACTAAGTAAAGAGAAATAACAGTCAGTCATTACTTTAAGACACAAAGTGTCTTTTAGTTAATTAAAATAAAGAAAAAACATCGAATTTGAAGGTGTTTCTAAACTTTTGACTGGTACGGCATAAAATAAAATAAATAAAAATTAAAAATGAATCTTTGTAGCAATTTTTGACTTTTGTTTATACACACAAAAATGTAAATTGCTTTGCATTGTTTGATTCAGAAATGTTAAAAAGGAGTTTATTCAGTCATATAATTTTTCATTCAAATTTTATTGTAAATATTCTGAGAATCTAATGTAGGGTGAGGCTATTGTACCTTTATTATGTAACTTTTTAAATGATTAGTTAAGGTACAGCAGTATTCCTGAAGGTAATTGTGTTCCTAAAATCATTTTTAAAGGTAAACTGCATTCAGGTTACCATGGAAATAAATACAAGCTAAATGTGCAATAGACTGTAAGAGATTAATTTAGGGTATATTAAGCTGTGGAGTGTTTTGGAGAGAATCAGCCCAGTGACAAGGGAGAAAAAATCATTTTGTCCTCTTTCCTAACAGAAAAAAAGCACACTGCAGTCCTGTAAAATACCATGAAAGCTGTTTTTCAGTGGAATGATTCCACACCATCACTGGAGTATCACAGTTCACATGCAGTTCCAGTACATTAGACCTTTAGCAGATGTTCTTATCCAGAGAGACTTACAGCTTACCCTGAGGAGCAGTGAGGAGTTTGGTGCCTTGCTCAAGTTCAAGAAAATATATTCAACAAACCAAGGATATGAATCTTAGAATCAAGCTTCTGTTACAGAGCTAAGGGGTGCTAGGGTTATTAAATATCCATTTTCACCTTCTTCATGACTAACTTACTTCCTCAGACTGTTTATTTACAGAGAGTTCCTACTGTTGTGAAGCAAAGACTGAGACTTACAGCAAAACAGGAAAAGAACAGTCCAGAGAATAGTTTTTCCTGGGAAAATATTCACCACAATTTCATTTTCAGCCATAATTTGGGTTTTTCAGTCCACCATTTTTCCGGCTGTCTGTCCTTCACTTCAGTTTGTGAAGAATTCAGTGCTGGAAGAGAGTCGGCATGTGTTGGGGGAGGGGAGCTGATGGGTGCGTTATGGAACCCCAAAAAGGTCAAAAGGTTCTTAAAGTAGTTCTAGAATTTTAGAACCCACTATTGATGAAAATGTAGTATAAGGGTATATATTCAATGTATGCAAATTAGAAATAAAAAATTTCCCCATCAAAGGGGTGTATTTGAGCGATAAAACCGAGCTTCTGGGAAGCATTTCCTGGAAATCCCAGTCGGGAGTCACGTGACCGATGACGTAGTAAATTGACCAGGATGGCAGCATCCAGTATAAACACAAGCGAAATGAGTGAATCAGACAGCGATTATTCAGACGAAATTGCGTCTGAAGATGAAAGTGAATCGTATTCCAGTCGAGGTGAGTCGATGCACAACATTTTTTCTACTAAATCAGAGGTCTGGGCCGAAATGTGCGTCGTGATCGGCAGTATATTTGGGGCGAACCGATGGCGTTCAAGCGGCCTTTCCAACAACACGGAAATGACTGCAGCTGTCAAAGTCTGCTTTGTGTGCGTTCGGAGCTTGGGGAGAAGAAAAATGTGGGCCTGAATGGGGACAGTCACGGCTGTATCGTAGAAGTGCAAAGCAGGAACTCGTCCAGGGATCGTCTAGTTCTTGTTTAGTTAAAGAACCCTTTAATTGTCCTAAAGGTTCAAGAAGTTTGTTCAAAGCGCACCTCAAGATTCTCCCATGGACTATAAAAACCACTTTTCCCTTTACACTCGCCAGCATAAATATGTGCACTAGCCTTCAACTAGCACCAGTCTGCCCTCGTCCGCTTTACTTGCCGGTTCCACTCAGCGAGATCATATCTATTATTCTTATCAGGATCAGGGAACTGATGCAGAGATACTCCGTCTTTGTTGGTTTTAGAACAGCCGTACACGACACACTTTTTTACCATCGTATACAGTGGAAATAATCCGTAGATCCGCGAATTGTCACTCACAGTCACAGTATGTACAGGAAGTGAGCTGTCTAGCTTGTCAATTTACTACGTCATCGGTCACGTGATCGCGGCGCGATGTTTTGCTCATGGGCTATCACAGAAAATCCTCTATAAAATCATTACGGATAAACATTTTTTAGTGATTTTTTTTTTTGTAATATACTACAAATATTAGTATTCATCGTTACATGCAAAGGCGATTTTCAAATTCTAAAACTACTTTAAACATTGTAACTGAAGAAATAATTCATCATCAGTTTAAAGCATATACGCAGAACCATGGCCTCACTTTCGTTTATAAATGCCTTGAGACCTCAAGAATGATACAGGAATAGTTTTATGCATTAACAGTAAACCTAATATAGTAATTTTTACGATTAAAGTGATTCATATAGGTAGCGGTGTGAGTGAATGACCTTGACGTCCGTAACGTCACAGCAGGAAGTCTATCAGTCTCATCGCCATTTCCGCTATACTAAAACACAGAGCTGCCTGCAACTCCGATCCTCCATTTTGAGCTAATTTATCACCATGCCACATAGATGTGTTACTGGCCAGTGCAGCAACATGACAGAAGGTGGATTTACGTTGCATTCATGGTCCAAGAATGTTCAAACTGCAAAGATTTGGACACGTTTTGCGAGAAGTTCACGGGCATATTGAGCGGCTACGAAGTGGTCTCTCCTCTGCTCTGCACATTTTACTGAAGACTCGTACGAGACCTCTGATCTGTTGAGGAGCGCTGGCTATAAGCCCGTATTGAAAGAGGGTGCAGTATCAACAATTAAAGGAAAAGAAAACTACAAGAAAAAGAGCACTTATTTATTTATTTTTAAACCAAATTTCAGTTGCACCAGTCCTCCCAGAGTGAGCCAAGGATTGTTGCTAAAACCCGGGATGGAACAGGACGTGACATATCGCTCGGGCAGTGACCTCCCCCCGCGGTTGTTGCTAAAACCAGTGACGTCCCGTTCCGTCCCAGGTTTTAGTAATTGCCTGAGCCGAGCAGTAATGGCGGAGTACTCAGTATGGAGAAAATGGAGAATGAGTGGAGCAGCCGTCTTATTTCTCTACTGGATATTGCTGCCATCTCGCCCTTACGTGGAAGAAGCGAATGAATGGAGAACTGAACGAACAACTGAAAGTCAGATTGTTTCAAAACAATCGGCCACAAGATCGGCCTTCAAGAAGCGAGAACACAGACGGATAAGCTCCGACTCTCATTTGGATAAAAAAAACAACAAAAACAACACGTTTAGATTAATACATGTAACTTGTATTGTGTGTTTAAGTTACCGGTATAAGATTATTTAATTTGCTTCACAATGTGATTCTCAGTTCATCTGATTATTTCATGAGCCTTTTATGTTTTATCAGTGAAAATGCATGCATGTACATGTATGTTGCATTAGTTATAACACCTATCCTGTTTTAATGAGGGTCAACCTACAATCAATGAAGTCAAATCAGTCTTAGTTGAGCAAGTTGGTAACAGTATTTCTTACTGTGGCAGCGGGTGCGTGGTCAAGCAGCGGTCTGTGACCAGAGGGCAGAGTCAGGGAAGGTAAGTGGCAGAATCACTGCACCTGATGTCAGTTAACCTGTGTTTGTGTGTCTTCCCCAGTGACCGCGCCCTATATAGCGAGAGAGAGAGCAGAGGAAGGGAGCTCTCTCCCCAACCAGACGACTGATGTGTGTGCGCGCGCATGTCTGTGTGACTGGGAAGAGTGAAAAAGCTGATAAGCTGAAAATAGAGTTTTTTTGAAACTCAGTTCTGGCTTGCCGTACTTCTGTGCTCCACCCACCCACTCAAAGTCCTACAGTGGTGCCGAAACCTAGGAGGAGCACAGAGGAGAACAGCCCCATGGAGTCCTCCCCCTTCGCGGGCCTGATCCACGCCCTCGCCATGGCCCAACAGAGCCAGCACCAGGCGCTGGTCGCCCTCCGAAAGGAGCAAGCACAAAGGTTCGAGGCCCTGGTGCTGGCACAGCAGGAAGGTCATCAGGCATTCCGGCACCTCCTCGCGTCGGCGGGGTCCACCACCTACACCACCGCGGGCCCTCCCCACCTCACCCTAACAAAGATGGGCCCGCAAGACGACCCCGAGGCCTTCTGAGCGCTCTTTGAGCAAGCAGCAGAGGCCTGGGGCTGGCCAGTGGAACAGCGCGTGGCGCGCCTCCTCCCCCTGCTAACGGACAAGGCGCAGCTGGCCGCGCTACAGCTCCCTGCTGACAGCCGACTGGTGTATGCAGACCTGCGCCAGGCTGTCCTCCAGCGTGTGGGGTGCACTACTGAACAACAATGCCAGCGCTTCCACGCTCTATGCCGAGAGGAGGTCGGCCAGCCGTTCATGTTTGGCCAGCAACTCCGGGATGCCTGCCGGTGGTGGCTGAGGGCTGACAATCGCAGATCTCCTCTCTCTCTCTCTCTCTCCCTCCCTCCCCCTCTGTGTCTCATCCTCGCCCCGTTCCCCCACCGCGGAGGCGGGGGCCAGCTCCACCCTAGCTGGCCCGCCGCACCTGCGGTGCCATCTTATTTCCTGCTTCCGTGTCTCCCCCCCCCAGGTGAGTGAGCCCCAGAGCACCGGTGCAGAGAGAAAGCCCGGGCCGGTTTGCTGGCGCTGCAGGGAGCTGGGGCACCTCCAGCATCAGTGCTCGGCAATGGAGGTGGGCGCGGTGGTCTGGATCCCCGACGCGCCAGGGACCACCCTCGATCGGGCTGGAGTGTATCGCAAACCGGTGAGTGTCCAAGGGGATACGTATCAGGCTTTGGTGGACTCCGGCTGTAATCAGACCTCAATCCACCAAAGCCTGGTGCAAGACGAGGCACTGGGGGGAGCACAATTGGTGAAGGTGTTGTGTGTGCACGGGGATGTTCACAACTACCCTTTAGTGTCGGTCCACATTCTATTTCGAGGGGAGAAATTTAGTGTAAAGGCAGCGGTTAATCCTCGCCTTACCCACTCGATAATTTTGGGGACTGATTGGCCGGGATTTCGGGAGTTAATGACTCATTTAGTGAAGAGTGGGTCCTGCCGTAGTTCAGCAGGGGGAGGTCCCGGTGTGGCATTGGCGGGAGCAGCTGTCACAGAGCCGTCTACATCATCTCCGCATCAGAGTGAGGAGCAGCAGGCTCCTCCTCCCTCTCTCAGGGAATCCCTCGCGGATTTCCCATTAGAGCAGTCACGAGATGAGACTCTGCGGCATGTGTTTGACCAAGTGAGAGTAATCTGGTCAAATGCTCCAGCCAAACGCTACCCCGTCCTTCCCCTATTTCTCCATTATGAAGGATAGATTATACTGAGTGACGCAGGACACTCAGACTAAGGAGCCGATCACACAACTTTTGATCCCAAAGAGCCGCCGGGAATTGATATTCCAGGCGGCTCACTTTAATCTCATGGCTGGACACTTGGGGCAGGATAAGATAATGGCCTGGTTCTATTGGCCAGGGATTCGCGGTGTGGGTGCAATCAGTTAATTATTGATATTAAGTGATCAATCTCGTTAAATCAGTCTCATTAAATTTTGAAGGTTAATAATTAAAAATGAATCAATCCCATTGAATCGTTTAATTTGACTCGTTTGAATTGAATCATACCATAGAATCAGTCTCATTTGAAGTGAGTCATTCAGTGAATCGTTTAGTGAATCATTTAGTGAATCGTTCAATGAATCATTTAGTGAATCATTTGGTGAATCGTTCAATGAATCATTTAGTGAATCATACCATTAATCCTGGTGCTTAATAATAAATTACCAAACAGCTAAATTATGGTATATTTCCAAATTATTACAATCACTTACCATATTACATAACATATGCACCCTTTTTTAATTCTTTGAGAAGATTGGGGACTTCAGATATTGTTGTTCACAAATAAACACAGTTTGTTTAATAAATGATTTTATTATACAAAGATAAAAAGATAAAATAAATCAATATATACAAGCAGTGAGGTGTGTGTGTGTGTGTGTGTGTGTGTGTGTAGGACTTGACCATGTGTTTAGCCTCGTGTAGCTAACTACAAGTGGTGGAGGCCTAGCTTGTTGGTAGCTAAACAAAAGAATGTTATGTAAACAGAACAAAGGATTAGCTCTGTGTTTAGCCTTGTGTTGCTAGTGTGAGTTTGCTAAAGGCCCTATGGCCTAGCTAAAGTGTGTTTGTTAGGCCTTATGAGGCCTACTGAGCACGTGTTGCTAAAGACAAGGGTATTAGCCGTAGCTAACTAAAAGCTAGCTTGTGGATTTCTAGCTGAGGTGTGGTTTATCAGGCCTGATGGCCTGCTGAGCACATGGTAGGCCTTGATTAGCTTTGTGTTGCTAAGCAGACAAAAGGGAAGCTGTAGCTAACCCACTAGCTCATAACCATACTGAATCCACTGAAATCTTAATGACATCAAGATGTATAATAATGAAATTATAATGTTAGTAAGAATAAAAGAGAGAAGCATGCGCAGCCTATCTATTAAACAATTGAGAGAACATAGAACCAAAATAAATCAACACGCTGCGTGTCTAACAGTGTAACATAAACCTGGGTTTAAATTCACACTATTTCAAATAAAAGCAAATTCCTAAGACTATCCTAATTATGCCCAAATGCCAAAATCTTACTTAATCCTGCCTTTAGCAAGATATGAAGAACTATTCGCCGGTGTAGTTTCAGGCCTCGCCGTGGGAGCACGTGAGCTGCTCGGGATGGAGGTGTAGAAAACTTTCGGGTCCAGCGGAGCACTTGGGTGGTTCCCGTGGAAAGCAGAGGATTCTTGGTCCGAACCTCAGCGTTCGTGAGGAAAAGTCTCTGATCAGAATAAGATGCACAGCGCTTTTGAGTTAAAAAGGATTCAATCGCTTCTTAACTTTTAACTGCCTGGGCTGCAGTCGTGACGTCACTTCTAATGCAAGTAAACCGGTTGTAACTCAGGTTGAGTTGAAAGATCGCGCGACTCTAGAGTTTACCTTTGCCAAGGGTAAGAAAGAAAATCGCGCGAGTGATGGATCTTGCAAGAAAGAAGACGTCTTTTGGGTGGAGAGCGCCTCTTTATACGTCCAGATTCATCGGAAGCCAGACGAGAGAGACAAAGATGGAAGCGTTGTCCCATTGTTTTATGTTTCCTTGTATGATGACGTAGATGATCCCGCCCATGCGTGACGTGGGTCACACGGAAGTTGCCTGGGAATTGTAGTTCTGACACAAGATGGCGGCATGATACCTACAGCGGTGATGTCCGTAGGTGGTGTACGGCATGCCGCGAATGCCAGTTAGTAAATCCAGCAGCCATTCCAAAAGCGCCTTTGCGAGACCCCGTTCGAAAGAATTGGGATGGATCTTGTCCGGCCATTAGATCGGTCAACACGAGGGTATTGCTTTATTTTAGTTCTGGTGGACTATGCAACACGATACCCGGAAGCAGTGCCTCTTCGCAATATCTCAGCACGTAGTATTTCGGAAGCACTCTTCCATGTCATCTCCCGAGTTGGAATCCCCAAAGAGATTCTGACTGATCAAGGCATTTCGTTTATGTCACACACACTGCGCGAACTGTATGGGTTACTGGGAATTAAGCCGATCCGCACCAGCATTTATCACCCACAAACGGACGGTTTACTTGAACGGTTCAATTGCACCCTCAAGAACATAATTAAAAAGTTTGTACGCGAGGACGCACGCAATTGGGATAAATGGCTTAAACCCCTGTTATTCGCAGTGCGAGAGGTCCCACAAGCCTCCACGGAGTTCTCCCCGTTCTAATTATTATATGGGCGTAAGCCGCACGGCATCCTAGATGTACTGCGGGAAAATTGGGAGGAGGGACCTTCACCAAACAAAAATGAAATTCAATACGTTATCGATCTACGTGCAAAACTCCACACACTCACACACCTAACCCAGGAGAATTTGCAGCAGGCCCAAGAACGGCAAATCCGCCTGTACGACAGGGGTACGCGCCTTAGGGAGTTCACACCGGGAGATAAAGTACTCGCACTGTTGCCCACGTCAAGCTCCAAATTGATCGCCAAGTGGCAAGGACCCTTTGAGGTCATACGGTTAGTCGGGGATGTTGACAATGAGGTGAGGCGAACAGACAGGGGTGGGGTGCTACAGATTTACCACCTCAATCTGCTCAAGCTCTGGAATGAAGAGGTCCCCGTGGCATTGGTTCTGGAGGAGACGGAGCTGGGTCCGGAGGTTCAAAAGGGAACAATGACATCGCTTACCTCTCCGGTCCCCTGTGGAGACCACCTCTCCCCGACCCAATTCACGGAGGTTGCCCAGTTGCAGACCGAATTTTCGGACATGCCCGGCTGCACCTGCCTCATAGAGCACCACATTGAGATGCCCCCAGGGGTGGTAGTGCGTAGCCGCCCTTACAGGCTACCCGAACACAAGAAAAAGGTAGTTCGGGAAAAACTCGAGGCCATGCTCGACATGGGCATCGTCGAGGAGTCCCAAAGTGACTGGAGCAGCCCGGTCAGTGGTCTTGGTTCCCAAGGCCAACGGGTCGGTCCGGTTCTGTGTGGACTATAGAAAAGTCAATGTGGTGTCTAATAGAGGTCTGCGCGGGTCGGATTTTTCAGTCCCGCTCCCGCCCGCGCCTGCATTGTGCAGTCCCACGCCCGCAAAGAATTATGATTTTCAGTCCCGCTCCCGCCCGCGCCTGCCATATTTTGTCCCGCTCCTGCCCGCAAATCCCGCATGATGCAGACGTTCGCGTTATTTCTCAGGAAAGTTCTTGTCTTGACACAGCGTGATGGTGCCCCGCCCCCTACTTTGAGTGGATTTGAGCATAAATATCTACAGCTCACGTTCACATTTATTATTTACCTTGTTTCTGAATTCAGCATGTAGTGTCTCTAGTAATAATAATTAGTGCTGTCAAGCGATTAAAATATTTAATCGCGAATCGCACATTTTTGTCACATGAGAAACCATTGTAATTCTCTGATCAGCATAAAGTGAATGGGTTTGCTTTGTACCATGAGTGAAGTGATTTACTGCTTGAGTTAGTCTACAACTCTAATCAGAGAGACAGGTTACACAGTGACAGTAGGCTTGACTCAATGCTATCCCAGAAATCCTTCCTGTAACATGCAAATTTGGCCGCCTCTGATTGGACAGCCAAATTTGCATATTACAGGAAGGATTTCTGGGATAGCATTGAGTCAAGCCTACCGTCACTGTGTAACCTGTTTTAAAACATGTTTTTAGTTAGCGGGACTGCAGTTTATCACTGCTCCCACCCGCGCCTGCATATGTGCGCTCCCGCCCGCGCCTGCATATGTGCACTTCCAGTCCCACCCGCTCCTGCAATGAGCTTTCAAAATTTGTCCCGCACCGCACTGCTTTGCGGCGGGTCCCGCGAGTCCCGCGGGACTCCCGCGGGAGTGCAGGGCTCTAGTGTCTAAATTCGATGCATACCCAATGCCTCGTATTGACGAGTTGCTGGATCAACTAGGCACGGCTCGCTTTTATTTGACACTGGATTTGACAAAGGATTATTGGCAGATCCCCTTGACTCCATTATCCCGAGAAAAAACGGCCTTTTCCACACCGTTTGGCTTATACCAATTTGTCACACTTCCTTCTGGGCTGTTTGGGGCGCCCGCTACGTTCCAGCGGCTTATGGACAGGGTCCTCCGCCCCCACGCCACCTATGCAGCCGCATATTAGACACCATTATAATCTATAGTAATGACTGGCCGCAGCATCTGCAACACCTGAGGGCCATCCTTAGGTCACTGAGGCGAGCGGGTCTCATGGCCAACCCAAAGAAGTGTGCGATTGGGCGGGTGGAAGTACGGTATCTGGGCTTCCACTTGGGCAATGGGCAGGTGCGTCCCCAAATTAATAAGACAGCAGCGATTGCTGCCTGCCCGAGGCCCAAGACCAAAAAGGGGGTGAGACAGTTCCTGGGGCTGGCTGGCTACTATCGTAGGTTTATATCTAATTATTTGGACGTCATCAGCCCGCTGACTGATCTCACTAAAAAGGGGGCACCAGATCCGGTCCAGTGGATGGAGCAATGCCAGCAGGCTTTCTCTGAGGTGAAGGTTGCCCTGTGTGGGGGGCCACTGTTGCACTCCCCTGACTTCTCTCTCCCCTTTATGTTGCAGACGGACGCGTCAGACAGAGGGCTGGGGGCTGTTCTGTCCCAGGAGGTGGAGGGGGAGGATCACCCTGTGCTGTACATCAGCAGAAAGCTGTCAGTACGTGAGGGGTGCTACAGCACGATAGAGAAAGAGTGCCTAGCCATCAAGTGGGTGGTCCTCGCCCTCCGCTACTACCTGCTGGGACGCCCTTTCACCCTCTGTTCGGACCATGCGCCCCTCCAGTGGCTCCACCGCATGAAGGATGCCAATGCCCTGGACAGACTACAGTATGTTCAGAACTCAGCTGCCAGAGTCCTAACCCGCACTAAGTTGTGGCAACACATCACCCCTGCACTCAAACAGCTTCACTGGCTCCCAGTCAAATCACGTATCTCATACAAAATTCTGCCCCTCACCTACAAATCCCTCCATGCACTTGCCCCACAGTACCTCTCTGACCTTCTCCACCCCCACTCCCAGTCTAGGTCCCTGCGGTCCTCTGCCAAGGACCAGCTCTCCATCCCCCGTACCAGGCTATGGACCATAGGGGACAGAGCCTTCTGTGTAGCTGCAACCACTCTCTGGAACAGTCTACCACTCCACATACGCCATGCCCCCACACTGATGTCTTTCAAAAAGCATCTTAAAAAACACATGTTCACTGAGGCCTTTGGTCTCAAACTGACCCCCCCCTCCCCCATTTCCTCCTGTAAAGCGACCTTGGGTACCTTGAAAGGTGCTATACAAAACTAAATTATTATTATTTATTATTATTATTAACGCGCGGCTCACCTGTTGGTATCTGGCACTCCAGCCCTTTAACTCCAAGGTGATCCACAGGCCGGGGGCGCAGATGGTCGTGGCGGACTTCCTCTCCCATCGGGGGGGGGGAGTCGGCTGCAGGTCGGACAGCTCCCCAGCCTGAGTTGGGCGGTGGGGGTATGTGGCAGCGGGGGCGTGGTCAAGCGTCGGTCTGTGACCGGAGGGCGGAGTCAGGGAAGGTAAGTGGCAGAATCACTGCACATGATGTCAGTTAACCTGTGTTTGTGTGTCTTCCCCAGTAGGGTTGGGCGGTATTACGGTAAGAAGGTATCCCGAGGTATCCAAAAGTACCAACGGTATCGGTCTCATTACCGTCATTTTAAAAAAATATATAATATCTAAATAAATATGGAGTACATGAGGTCATAATATAAAATAATAAATTGAAGATCATCCCGAATAACTGTGTGATCGTATTTTCACTAATTCTATCAATTTCCTAAAGAAGTTTTCATCGCGTGCAGGGTTGTTTATGTCGTTACCATGGCAACCCTGCGTGACATTTTGGAGTCTGACAGAAAGCTTCGCAAGAGACTGAGAGCGGGGGTGTCATGGCTCAGATGGCTAAGGCACCGTACCATAAATCTGGGGACCCGGGTAAGATTCCGACCCGAGGTTATTTCCCGATCCCGTCTCTCTCTCTCCCGCTCATTTCCTGTCTCTCTATGCTGTCCTATCTAAAAAAAAAAAAAAAAAAGAGACTGAGACCGCGGTTGAAAGATGGCAAGTCAAGATAACGAGTTAGTGGCAAAAAAAAATACAACATCGGCAGTGTGGCAGCATTTTGGTTTCAAACCAAACGAAAAGGAAGAGCCAGCAATAATGTAAATGACCGCGCAAAATCGAAAAAAATCTAATATGTCCCCTAAGGCACACCATAGCCTGGGGTACTCCACTTCCACGAGATCTCTCCAATGAGTTGTGTTTTGATTAGGTTACATGAGTAACAAGGTAAAATAATATAACGTATGACATTTGGGATGTGGGTAATAAACGTTTGAAATGTCATCTACTGAAGAAACGGAAGAAAACATCGTAGCGTAAACTGTTCGGTTTCTGGTGGGAATTAGCAATGCGCTTGCTATCTTTGTTGGGTGTGTTAAACCGTATGGATTTAAGTGGAATAATTGTAAGGAGTTATGTGATCAAGACAACGTTTTAAGCAAGGTAAGGCCATTTGATTATTAATTTCCCCGCCATGGCATGACGTGGGCCCATATGATTTTGCCTTGTGCAGCTACCGCGCATTTGAATTAGGTTCGCCTCATTTGCGCTGAAGAATATGGTTTATCACGCAGTCTAAACGGACTTGGGTATTGGTTGATTTCTTTTTCTTTTTTTTATTTCCCATGCTTGAAAGGGTATGATCCTGCTCATCGTGTACTTTTTTTTTTGATGGAGTAGGTGAAATAGTGCTGCAAATGGCGTTTCAACGCAGACGTGTAAACGACAGTTGAATGCTATTTTCAAGATGAAGGAAGAGTTGTGTGATGCTTTGAAATATCTCTTAATCCATTCATCAATGCACAAAATTCGCTTTGCTGCTTAATCCATACCACAATGCACACAATTCGCTATGCTGCTTTTAAATAGTACATTTGAGGCATAGGCGCACGTTACACAGTAGGCCGAAACAAAATATTATTTTTTTCTCGGTAATACCGTATACCCCGGGAAAACACAGAGACGGTTTAAAGGTATCAAAATTTGGATACCGCCCAACCCTATTCCCCAGTGACCACGCCCTATATAATGAGAGAGAGAGCAGAGGAAAGGAGCTCTCTCCCCAACCAGATGACTGATGTGTGTGCGTGTGTCTCGGAAGAGTGAAAAAGCTGAAAATAATGAGTTTTTTTGAAACTCAGTTCTGGCCTGCCATACTTCTGTGCTCCACCCACCTGCTCAAAGTCCTACACTTACTTTCACCATAAATTTTTATTTATATGACTGGTCTAGGGCGGCACGGTGGTGTAGTGGTTAGCGCTGTCGCCTCACAGCAAGAAGGTCCGGGTTCGAGCCCCGGGGCCGGCGAGGGCCTTTCTGTGCGGAGTTTGCATGTTCTCCCCGTGTCCGCGTGGGTTTCCTCCGGGTGCTCCGGTTTCCCCCACAGTCCAAAAGACATGCAGGTTAGGTTAACTGGTGACTCTAAATTGACCGTAGGTGTGAATGTGAGTGTGAATGGTTGTCTGTGTCTATGTGTCAGCCCTGTGATGACCTGGCGACTTGTCCAGGGTGTACCCCGCCTTTCGCCCGTAGTCAGCTGGGATAGGCTCCAGCTTGCCTGCGACCCTGTAGAAGGATAAAGCGGCTAGAGATAATGAGATGAGATGAGATGACTGGTCTATAGCTGTCAAAGGCCTCGGCCTTAAAACCGGTTACCACTGTGACGTCACGTACTCAGGGCTGACTGGCTCAGCTGGGCAGCTCGAATGGCAACTTTGCAGTCGATTTTTAACTTTCAAAAATATATTTTTTTTAAATTCCCATTTATGCAGCATACAAGAGTCGAGGTTGGAGATACTATCCACTCAGAAATGTATTTAAAAATAAAGGTTCTGCATATCATATTTAAAGAAATCACTTCAAATGTATTACTTTTAAAAAAATAATATAAAAAGAAATTGTGTATCAGAAAGGTTTTCCTCCAAAATGGAAGCCATATTAAGTTTTGCACAACAGCTGGAATAACATTGCCATTTTATTCAAATTCACATGTTTTTGGTTGTCACTTTGAGGTGTAATTAATGGATATTTTCAGATGCTGAGAATAAGTCTAGATAAACTTATACTGGAATGAAGGGATTCTGTAAATGTGGATCTAAGAAGATAAGTGTTCAGGGCTTTCTGTGACTGATAGCTAGACATCAGGCTGTGCATCAAACTCCAAATTGCATCTTTAAACAAAATCTTGTTGTGAGAAATCATTTGCATTTAAAATACACTGGTTATGAGTTAGGCATGGTGGTGTAGTGGTTAGCACTGTCGCTTCACAGCAAGAAGGTCCTGGGTTTGAGCCCAGCAGCCAACGAGGGCCTTTCTGTGTGGAGTTTGCATGTTCTCCCCGTGTCTGCGTAGGTTTCCCCCACAGTCCAAAGGCATGCAGGTTAGGCTAATTGGTGGCTCTAAATTGACCGTAGGTGTGAATGGTTGTTTGTCTCTGTGTCAGCCCTGCGATGACCTGGTGACTTGTCCAGGGTGTACCCCGCCTCTCGCCCATAGTCAGCTGGGATAGGCTCCAGCTTGCCTGCGACCCTGTACAGGATAAGCGGCTACAGATAATGGATATACACATCTCCATTATGAATGGATGGTTATGAGTTTCCTGTGTTTGAATGGAAAACTAGAAGAATTCTGATTATTCCAGGACTTTATGGTGCGTGTGTGTGTGTGTGTGTGTTAGATCAAACACTGATGAGAAAAATAAAACCACCAGTGAAGTGTCACCTAAATGTCTGTTTTTATCCTGCCGACTGTATTTCCTGGACTAAACTGTTGTCATGAAGACCTCGAAATAAAAAGAATCCACAAGAGCTCTGACCCAGATAAAACATACCACAGAGATGAAAAGATTAAAATAAGCATGTTTGAGGTTTTCCTGTATAGTTCATTTAAACAATGTGAGAATCCTTTATCAAATCAATCAGCAATAACTGAGATCGTTAATAACTGAGATCGTTTGAACTTGTTCATAAAGCACTGAGCAAACAAAGTTTTTTGGTTTTATTTTTGTTTTTAATTTGTCACATAGATCACATAGTTTGTGACAGGGCAAGTCCCCAATTGATTTTCAACCCCTTTGCTTTGGCGTAGATTTTTTTACACTGGATGCCCTTCCAGATGCAACTCCCCCCAGTCTTTCTGGGCTTGGGACCGGCACCAAGTATGCACTAGCTTGTGCAAGCCCAGTGGCTGGGTATTTTTACTTAATCTGCATGTCTTTGAACCGTGGGGAAACCGGAGCACACCCACACAGATACATGGAGAACATGCAAACTCCACACAGAAAGGCCCCTGTCGGCCATGAGGTTCAAACCCGGAACCTTCTTGCTGTGAAGCAATCGTGGTAACGACGACACCACCCACCATGCTGCTGTTTTTATGTGAAACAGCATGTGACGATGTGTATTATATACTTTTAAATTTGTATTTTTAATAAACGTATGGTATTTTTTTTCTGATTTGACTGTCATTAATTATTGTATCAATCCTGTTGTAGGAAGTTCAACACTGGACTGGACTCCTTTCTCGATCCTGACATTTGTCCATCCTCAGCTAAACGTTACATCACATGTGGGTAACACGCCAATTTCACTTCACTCTGTATTTATAAACAGAAATATCATGCTTGCAAATACTGAATAAAAAACTTTATGGACTGAATGATGTGTCATTTTTATATGTGATGTTTTAAAACGAGTGTAATGAGGTTCTAGACAAAAAAAATACTCAATGACTCGACTGGTTCTCAATAAACACATTAACACTTGGTGTAGAATGAGCACAATAATCACTTCAGAGGTACTTCCAGAACTTCACAGGGAAAAACAAATGTTAAGTCGATTATTTTTGCTGTCTGGTCGTCCATCACCACTTCCCTTTTACTGTGTGCGTGAGACGGAGAGAAGAACACTGAGAACCAACCACAAACTTCTGCAACAACCATGACAAATGTCACTGTTTTGTTATTTCCTTTCTTTTAGTTGAATGATTTTGGAGGTTGTGTGTTATAAAGATGGGGCCACTGAAGAGTTGTCAGTATTTATGTTAAACATTGTAGTACCTGATGCTTGTTAAAGGTAAAATCACACCGCAGTTCTGTAGATTTGTGTCTCATCAGCTAAGAATTAGGTGAATTAATTCAACAGTGTCCAGGTCAAATGATGCGTACATTATGACATCAGTATTAAAGCTGGTATTTGATAGAATTTTTATAGAAATGGATAATTATTGGTATTTGGATGTTGTACAGATGAGAAGATTATAAATAGTTTGATGCTTTGGTCAGTAAGAACAGAGAAACAGTGAAAACAACATCAGACGCAGAGAGTATTTGAGACTTCGCAGGCAGTTTTCATTTCCTCTGTGAGTCCTGTATTGTGCTGGAGAACCTAATGCACCATCCCTCCATTTCCCATTATCCACAAATCAATATAATGACCATATCAAATGCTTTTAAGATCTAAAAAGCCTGTGTGACTGGAAGCAGTAAAAACCCACCATGCACCAGAATAGCCGGAGGAACACAAAACTATAGCTGGTGAATATTACCAAGAAAACTAGTTAGCAAAACTAGAGGGCAGATTTAGCTGGGGAAGCCATGGCATAAAGTTTAGAGATGGAACCATGGGCCCAAAGGGTCGCTGGTTCAGTTCCCTGGATCGGCAAGAAAAATCCATGGCTGAATGCGCTTGAGCAAGGCACCTAACCCCCAACTGCTCCCCAGGTTGTGTGCGCGTGCGCTCATTGTATGTTACTCTGGATAAGAGCATCTGCTAAATGCCTGTAATGTAATGTAATGTAATGGAGAGAGAATTGTATGGAAGGTGTAGGACTGAAGGGAGTCTTTTAGTGACTCAGGCCTTGAATCTGTATCCTGATGATTCAGTGCTTTAATGATATTTGTTCTACATTTATCCGTCTTCCCTTCAAAGACCAAAACTTGCATTGTTTTTTTTCCGAGTTTCTTTTTCCAGCACAAATTTCACTTTCTGTTTTTTGTGGTTTGTCTTTCATCTCATCTCATTATCTCTAGCCGCTTTATCCTGTTCTACAGGGTCGCAGGCAAGCTGGAGCCTATCCCAGCTGACTACGGGTGAAAGGCGGGGTACACCCTGGACAAGTCGCCAGGTCATCACAGGGCCGACACAGACAACCATTCACCAGGTGCAGTTTTAAGGGGTGGCAAAAGGTGGCAGTTGCCACTGTAAAAATATGTCTTGCCACCCCAGTTGCCCCCCATTTTAAAAATAATTATTTATTAAAACACATTTTTGAAATTCAATTATCTGTCTACAGAGATATTAAGCCCTCATCTCATCTCTACCTACCGTTATTTACATTATTTCACGCCCCACCCCACCCCTGGAATTTTGAAATGGTTTCACCCAGAGAGAGACGTTCTGTTAGCATTACTAGCAGGTCAGCCTAGCTCGCGTTTTCGCCTGTGTGCTATTCAGTTTAGTGATATACTTGATTTGTTTCTTTTAGTTTTACGGAAATGAAGGATGAACACATCTGTACAAGTTTGAAGTCTTCAGTAAAGATCCACAATCTAAACCGTTCACTATCTGTCTATTTTTTGATACATCGCTAGGGCAGAATAGTTCCATGCATTGCTTGGGAATATACTTTCAGAAAAGATGGTTTAGATGGTTGAATCCGTTTTCCTTGATGGTACAATAGCTCAATACATATTTGACAAGATGACAGGGGTGAAAGTAAGCCGGTCCTGGCCGGTCCGGTGTACCACTAAAAGATTTGGCCGTACCGGAAAGAAAAATATACTGTCTCTGAAAAAAAAAATGCACTTTCAGCATAACACACCTGCTAACGTTAGTTTACCAAAAGCAACACGTTTTCCTCAATATACATTGCATATAACTCATTCTGACCTGTCTCTGAATTATGTCTGAAGTGAATTCCTTCCGTGTTTCACTCGACAGATAACATGCGGGATAGTGCGCGGAGCCACTGCTTAACCATCTTGCGCCAACGTGCGCAGCTGGTATCCAAAGTGTTTTAGTAGACAGAATGTCCAAAATTAAAAGTTAGTTTTCAACTGTTCAGCTAAAAAAAAAGTTATTAAAACGATTGTGTTGTTGAAATTGTGTTATAATTAAAAACTGATACAGGTGGATGAAAGAGTGATAGTGTGATAAAGTACTATACTAGTACTACTGAGTGATAAGAAGTCCTAGTGAATGCTTGATAAGTAGACAATAATAAATAATTAGGTGTATTTTTCGGCATGTGCTGCGCGCGCACTATGACTCAAAATAATAGTACCGGCAAGAAATAAAAGTTACTTTCACCCCTGCAAGATGACTTGATTGTGAGTCTTTCTTGAGCGTAAGTAAAAATGATTTCTACAATTTGCATAAACTGCTGCTTCAACAACCTATGCCCCCCTCCTGGAACCTATGCCCCTCTCCTGGAACCTATGCCCCTCCTTTGCCACCCTCATCCCTCATTATCTCTAGCCGCTTTATCCTTCTACAGGGTCGCAGGCAAGCTGGAGCCTATCCCAGCTGACTACGGGCGAAAGGCGGGGTACACCCTGGACAAGTCGCCAGGTCATCACAGGGCTGACACATAGACACAGACAACCATTCACACTCACATTCACACCTACGGTCAATTTAGAGTCGCCAGTTAACCTAACCTGCATGTCTTTGGACTGTGGGGGAAACCGGAGCACCCGGAGGAAACCCACGGGGACACGGGGAGAACATGCAAACTCCACACAGAAAGGCCCTCGCCGGCCACGGGGCTCGAACCCGGACCTTCTTGCTGTGAGCCGACAGTGCTAACCACTACACCACCGTGCCGCCGGCTTATCTTTCATTTTTAATGAATTTCAAAAAAGAACCTTTTTTTTTAAATCCAGCCACATCACCACATGGTTTAGGTTCTAGACAGAAGATCTCAGAGAGAGAGAGAGAGAGAGAGAGAGCGCATGTCTGAGCAAGCATTTAACTTCAATTAAAAACACTACACTGTTTGTGATAACACACTCCTGCATGACCACGCCCTGTAACATTCTCTCTCTTCATGCAGCAGTATGAGACCCTGAAAATTTATTTAATACCACCGAGAAAGCAATCACAGGTTTATCTCTATCTCTGTCAGGTTATCATGTGTGAAAATGATCCAGAAACAGAAATCCCCAGCAGATGTTTGGGGATAATGATGAATGAGTCAGTTACTGATGCTTTTCACCTGCTTCCTGTTTTCCCAAACAGCCAGCTGGAACATGTTGAGAGATTGTTTCCCACCATCAGTTCCCTACTTTCGGTTTTTGTGTCTGGGCTTGTTGCTTTCATATTAGAAGTTAAGAAATGAGTTACATGACCAAACAACTTACCTAAAGATTATAATGAGCCTGGCGGCACGGTGGTGTAGTGGTTAGCACTGTCACCTCACAGCAAGAAGGTCCTGGGTTTGAGCCCGGTGGCTAATGAGGGCCTTTCTGTGTGGAGTTTGCATGTTCTCCCCGTGTCTGTGTGGGTTTCCTCCGGGTGCTCCGGTTTCTCCCACAGCCCAAAGGCATGCAGATTAGGCTAATTGATGGCTCTAAATTGACCGTAGGTGCGAATGTGAGTGTGAATGGTTGTTTGTCTCTATGGCCCAATCCCAATTCTAATTTCTACCCCTACCCCTCCCCCTTCCCCTCCGCCTTCCCCTTGGCCCTTCCCCTTGAAACTGAGCTACAAGGGATAGGGCTTGAAATTCAACCCTTACGTATTGGGATAGCCCTTCAACGATCGCATACGTCATCGCGTACCTCCGTCAGCATTTACGTTAGCAAAACGCGACCAAATGCGTCATTGGCTGCGACCAGCCGCTAGAGTCAGAGCCAGAGAGCTCTGCTGGCAGGGTGTGATTTGTTAACTAACACCACTGAATGGGATATCTTTGGCGCTTCGTGCACCACATCAGACAGAATGAGGTGTCAGAACACTCATGTAAACAATAAAAGCGAGAATAACAGAACAAAACGTACGCAGTCAAGCAACCGAAAACAATACTCACTCCCAAAGCTTTTTAGCAGCAGCTTGGATTTCAGAAATCGCTGCTCATTCTCAGCTCGAAAGCGAATCAAGCGGCGTGTTTCCTCTGGATAACAACTTAAAACACGTAAATAATGGAGAAAATACATTTATGACAATCTTTCGCCGCGGGAACCGCCATCTTTATGAAATCCGCATGAAATCTCGCTGAAATCCGCATGGCATTGTGGGAAATCACTCAAACCCCTTCGTTCGGAGTCTGCTTCAGGAAAATCTCCGTTTGGAGGGGTACAGAAGCCTTCCCCCTTCCCCTACCCCTCCGCGTTAACTGGGATTGGGATACCCCTACCCCTTCACGTGAACACGCAAAATGGAGGGGAAGGGCCAAGGGGTTGGTCCAAGGGGTGAAATGGGATTCGGCCTATGTGTCAGCCCTGTGATGACCTGGTGACTTGTCCAGGGTGTACCCTACCTCTCACCCATAGTCAGCTGGGATAGGCTCCAGCTTGCCTGCAACCCTCTACGGCAGGGGTGTCCAAACTGATCCATAAAGGGCCGTGTGGCTGCAGGTTTTCATTCCAGCCATGCAGCAGCACACCTGATTTGGCTTATTCAATCAACTGACACACCCACCCTTTAATCAAGGGTGGGTGTGGCTGCAAGTATTTGACTGTGTGAAGACAGTTCAGTTGATTGAATGAGCCAAGTCAGGTGTGCTGCTGCATGGCTGGAATGAAAACCTGCAGCCACACGGCCTTTTATGGATCAGTTTGGACACCCCTGCTCTACGGGATAAGCGGCTACAGATAATGGATGGATGGATGGATGGATATAATGAGCCTTGTATAAAACGGGAATAATCGCTTCAAACAAACTCCGACACAAAATCTTTTCGTGCCAAGTGATACCACCCTCTAATGATTCAGCAAACACATCTGACCAGTTTTTGCAGTTGAATGAGGGTAGTGATGTGGTTTTCTCGTCTGTCACTGCTTCCCCAAATGGCCAACAGTTGAACACGATTCTAATCCTCATTTGTATTTGCAAACAAGAAATATTTAAATAGTCTGCTCATTCTCAAAAGCACCATTAAAAACTATAACAATGGTCTATTTCACATTCTCTCATATAATTATACAGTAACAGGAAGCATGATCAGGAGCTGAAAACCCTCTTCATGATAAAGACTGGATTTTACAGAATTTTCATGTCGTTATTTAAAAAAAAAAGGCGGGAGAAAGAGAACACTCGCTAAACTAGTTTTCCATGTGGGTGTGAGGAGCTGTTTACAGACACAACATTTTAGCTGCAGGGAATAACCGTGTGACAGAAATGAGAAAGGACCACAGCAGACGTCTTCAGGAATGATAAAACAAGTTCTAAAAAGATGACAAAGTTTCTTGTTTAGAAAAAATACACTGAAATTTTATATAATCTGAAGTTACCCAATTCCCTCCTGAACTTCCTGTACACATCATGCTGAGCCTCTTCTGATGAGAGCTTCTTATATACAAAGTTGCTTTGTTATTGATTTATGGTACAAAATCACATGGACAAGCTTCAGACTCCATAATGGATCTGTGAAGGTTCTGTTTCAGAGCCAGAATATCAGTTTATCTCATCTCCTGCACTGTAAGGTGGATGGCATTCAGACTTAACATCATAAACCACAGAGTGTCAGGAAGAACAAGTTGGAACAAGCTGAAAGCAGAAGATTGCTTTAACAAGAGTATTAATGTAAAACAGAACCTTCAGCTTTATATCTGCCTACACAGACAACTCCAGGTATACTGACTCCTGTCCTAATGTACATCAGTCTGTTTGATTAGGTGGGGGAGGGGAGGGAACAGAGTTCCCTGGAGCCAGTATAAACCGTTTCCGACTGGGTGAACCCTAACACTGATGATGTCCCAGACGTCCTTGAGAAACGACAGCAAACATGGCTGTGCTCTGAGTGGGAGGGGCTTAAGCTCTCTCACCCGTCTATTACAGAGACGATGGAAAATCATGGCTGTCTGTGAGCTCATGTTTGTGGAAGAAAGCAGATGGCACTTTCCTCTAAATATGTCATGCAGCACCGTGATGCAGCAGAAGTAGCAATTTGAAAGGATGTGCTTGGTTAGCTTCATGTGTCTTGAAGCATGCGTTAGCCTTCACCCTCCTGGTTTGTAGCTGTTGTATGACAAGAGAGCTGACTGGTGGGTGGGAATTGGCATGTGATCAAACTGGGAAGAAAACATTTTCAAAACCCAACACACAATATCTTCAGGGGTATTAGCTAACCAAGGAATTGAAGTTAAGGCAATCGACTGCGTGCTTTCAGTTTGCACAACTTCTCCAGGAACATGACCTAATTACAGAGACGATATACCGGATAACCAGTCGAAAACAACACTTCCATACCATAAGTTATTGCATGAATGGAAAAAAAAAAACAGTTAAAATATGTTGAAACAACTTTTTTAAAGTGTCACTGCCTCAAGTTGATTCTTTTCCTCCAAGCTACTGAAAAACCACAAGGACATAAATGTCTCCTTCCAGAAAAGTTTACCATATTAAAATCTTTCTGATGTCACCAAATGCTTTCAAGTCTGAGTTGTAAAAAAGTAAAATGCTGTTCCTGTGAGTTTAATGTAACATCCATTATATACGATCAGCTTGAGATAAAATTCAGTTCCTAAAAATTACATGTACGTTTTTAAAACAGTGTTTTGCACCTCATCTTTCACATGAAGCTGCAGCTGACAAACACGACTTAGCCATGGTTTAACGCAGCCTTTGGGGATGTTTCAGTGGCACATGTGCAGAACTTCAGAGTAAACAGGAAGTTTCGATGGTCAGCTCGTGTATACATGCTATATATATATATATATATATATATATATATATATATATATATGTGTGTGTGTGTGTGTGAGAGAAGTCTAAAGGAAGTGACCGATTGCAGTGATATAACTGAAAATTCACAGATATATATACTTTTATTTCAACAACTATGCACAAGGGCTAATGTCTCTTATTTCCTCAAGCCTTGTACATATTTTATACAGAATTATGATTCTGTTTCAGAATTAAGATTCATATTTATATCTCTGAGTGTTTCGTATTTCCATTTTTTCTTGAAGAATGTTTTCATCTTTTATAATCAGAATCTCACGTAAAAATGTGACTTCGTGCATGACTTGTTTGATATTTTGGGTTGTGGTTTTTTCCATTTCCTGTCTCTCTGACTGTAAGACCCTCTTTGTAAACTCTTCGTCTCGTTTCCTGTTGAACAATCACGTGAGTAAGACCCTGAATGTGTGCAGTGTGTTTTGCTTTATGATGTATTATTATTACACTGGAATTAATTTTTTCGACTTCTCAATTTGACAACTTCGAAAATTTGTTATAAGAGCTGTCCAGTTAAATAAAGGATCATGTTGCAGTTTATTTTTTATTGTGGTCTGCTGATCTGTGACCTTAAATAAATAAATAAATGATTGTAATTTATCTGCCTGTACGTCACACATCCTTTCCAGATCACTGCTCTATCTAACCTTTTTAAACTCAGACTCCTTTGAGCTTCTAGAACATGTTTAATGCAGGATGAAGCCCAGATGCCCCACAAACCAGATGTCTGAACTGAACAGCAGCTGGTCTGTAATTACTGATCACATAATAACTGCCTTTTGTTCGTGAACGACTCGGTGTGTTTGTTCTCAGGCCTTCCTTTGTTAGTTGTGCCTGTATGTTCATCTGGAGATCAGAATGCATTAAATATTTAATCTAAAGCATTTTAACTGATGCATGGGGACGGCTGTTATGGCAACACGTTACTCAGCAACACGATAGGAAACATAATTTGAATTGTTTTCTGGAGGTTAGAAATGCTCTGTGTGGTGGTTATGCTTTTTTATGCTAACATGCAGCAGACAGTTTTATTTCTGTGTGTCTTCACCTCAGTGGTGTGTTCTACTTGTAAAGTGATAGTTTGATGCGTGTGGGAAGAAGCAGTCCACACACCATACACACTTTCACACACAAACCTTGTTCGTGTGTTCAGCCGAACAGCACAAACCGCATTCACACACCAGTAGACTGCCCTACATACAGCTAGCCACAGGTTCTATTATGAGTTGCAGTGAGACAGAGATGCATGAGACCCTGTGCACACAGAGGTTTTCTTTTGAGAACATGCATGCAAAAGTAATGGCACGTTCATTTGTGTCAAACCTTATTTATTACAAATGATTCCAAAACTTTTCCTGTTTGACTTTAGTCTGTAGCACTACATCACACTGAGGTGAAGCTCCATCTACACCTCACACACAGCATTCTACATCACAATCTCCAACAAATGAAAACATGTGAATGTGAACCTTGTCAGCATCTTTTTACACCTTTTTATTTCTTTCACACATTTGGCCACTTGCTGCTCACCACTTCCTTTAGAGCTGTGACAGAAATACTACTTGAAAAGAGGTTTGTGATCTGGTGTGATTTACCTGAAAGCCGCTTCCACACTGGAAAACCAGATAAACCGCAAGCTCAAGAAGTAAAAATATCTTAGCTGCAAAGATTAATGATAGAATAAAAGGGGATGGAAAGTTCATTAATAGGAGTAAACTTTGGTAGGGTCACCGAGGCGAACTGGAACAATGATTCTGACTGGGAATTTGACTCCATCCCAGGCCACACTGCTCACACAAACCTCTAATTTTGTAAGCTAACCATGGGCATCATTTTGGTTTAAAAAGTTCTGGGATACAGATGGGACTTTACATGATCCTACCCGTCACTGGCCTATTGCAATGTCTGCCTCTCTTGTTATCGTGAACGTAACCTGAATACAAATGCACCCAATTTCACAGGTTACTGGGACTGTGTAGGGCTTTAGAACTAAAACATGATTAAATAAATAAATAAATAAATAAATAAATAGTATATATTTCTGTCAATTCATGGCCAGCAGATGCAGAACTCTGCAGAGAGAAAATATCAAGGTTTTCAAGGTGTGCAATAGCTATTTCTGAGAAACAAAATTTTACATGTTATGATCATGCTAATTTGCCAGATTTTAATACTGTGCAAAATGTTTTCTTAAAACTTCAGCCATTCCTTCTTTAGTCTTTATTCTTCTTTGGATCTCCTTAGCTTCCACAAAGTGGTCACTAGTTTTCAGGCCCATATAAAAATAACAACAATTTAAAAAAAAAACATGCAAAAATCACACAGTATCAATACAACAAGGAAATGCAATATAAGCCAAATATAAAGATCAGGAAAGAGATGAAATGACTCCATCTTCATACTATAAATAGGTAGTGTAACAGTAGGCTACATTAATACATTATTGTTTTAACTTATTTTATAGTGTACAGACAGATGGTGCTAATTAGCTTTGTCATTGCTTGTCACACAGGCTACTGCACTACATTCATGGATGGATTATACTTATGCTATTGTCGTCTGTTTTGCTGTTCAGTGTGTGAACTTTCTTGAGCTTTTGTGGCATGACAGAGTTCTGGCAAATCCATCATCTAAGTTTACTTTTTTTTTTTTTTAACTCATTGAAACATATTGCCTTTGATGTCATATGATCTCTAGCCACACTCTTTGCTATGCCTTCTTGGAGACGTAAGATGTGCAAACTGTGTAGCCTATGGGCTGCTGTCACACTGTTATTAGCTACTTAGGTTGCCATGCAAGGTATGTTGTGTGGCCTGGTCCCTTACTGGTGGAAATGTAGCTTATTTTTTAGCATTTAGCTGTGTCTGTAGCAAGAGCCTCTCTCTTCTTTATTCTCTCAATTTCTGCTTTGCCCTTCCTTTTCTTCCAACTGTCCATCTCACCAGGTGACTTGTGCAAAATATTATCAGTTACAGAAACAGGTAGACGGTCACTTTGTGCATCGCTGAGAGGTGATGACGAAAGGCAGGCTTGGGGAGTAACGGAATACATGTAACGGCGTTAAGTAAAAGGATACAAAAAAAAAGTACCTGTATTCCCCTACAGTTACAAAAAATGAAGGCGTATTCAGATTACAGGTACATTTAGTGAAAATTGGGATTACTTAGCAGGATTACAATTTGAAAACATTTTACGTTATTTATTTCTTTTTATTTCAAACTGGAGATGGAGGGAAAGCGACAAACTATCCTACAGACATGCATGCGCGCGCGCAGTTACACAGTTCACTTCACTTCGCTTCATCGTCCTGGACCGGCAGCATTGGCGTCAAAGTCAGTCTCTGTTGGCATGACGTCTTCAACCAAGAAGAACGCATTTAATTCGTGGAAATTACGACATCACTTTATTTTCAAAGAAGATAAAGGGAACAACACCATCGTGCAATGCAAGCTCTGCATTCCAGCTGTGAAACACTTGTCATCGTCGAAGGATTCTACTTCAAATCTGAAAAAGCATTTACAGGTAAGACTGCTAATATTAACTAGCTAGCTAACGTAATACAGGTCCTGTTCCATCTTCCGAAAAAATGTAGGGATTGTAGGCCTATGTGTCGATGCTGGGGACTGTGTGTCTTTTTGTGTGTGCAAAACCCGCTTTGATATTAACAAGCCCTAAACGCCGTGCTTGAGTCATGTATGAGTATGTGTCAGTGTCATTAATTGTCTTCATTCATTGGTAGGAGCTAGTAGCTGAGTTAGCTATCGACTAGCTAACTACTAGCAATCTAGCTAACGTTTGCAGGCACAAACATTTTGCGCATTTGTAGAACGGGATCATACCATTATATAGTTAACACTGCCATGTTAATTGATCCACGAAGACCCTTTAGACTATTCTGAGCAAAGCCGTCGTTAGATGTAGGCTAGCAAGCTAGTTGGACGAACACCCTGGCCAGCTGTGTGGAAATGCAGCGTGAGTCTGCCCCTAAAGTGAAGACTGGCAGTATCTAGCCTGGTAAACCAGCCTAAATGTGAGATTGGATACGTAATTTATTTATTATTGATCTAAAAATGGCTGCCCTAACAACTGAAACAATAAATCTAACACTCAACTGAAACAAACAAATGAACTATCACCATCACGGTGCTACCAATGATAACTTTTACGATGATGTGTATTGATATTTCATTTTTAATATCTGCTTTGTGATTATTATTTTTTTCAGAGGAAGCATCCAAGACATTTCAATGAAGAAAGGGAAGACACCGTTCCACCTGAGATGAGTGATCATGGACAAGAACAAGAGGTCTCGCATCCTCCTTTCAAACAAGCAAAATTTGGACTTGGAACCAGCACATCTCAGAGTGCTGTTAGTAGACTGATATTTGAATTTGTTATTGATGATGTTCAGCCGTTCTCCTTGGTTGAGCAGCCTTCATTCAAAAAACTCATAGAGGGAATCAGTGGTGGCAAAACAGTCATGTGCAGAAAGACACTTGTGCAGCGTATTGAGAGGGAATTTGTTGCCATGAAAGAAAACTTGACTGCAACACTTAAGAAAGTGGCACATGTGTGTACAACGGCAGACTTGTGGACTGCACACAACAGAAGTTTTTTTGGTATGACATGCCACTGGATTGAGGAGGATACTCTTGAGCGGAGGTCAGCAGCACTGGCCTGTGTGCGAGTGAAGGGACGTCATACTTTTGATGTCCTTGCAGCAAAAATCTGTGAAATACATGCAGACTTCAAAGTGCAACACAAAGTAAGGGCCACAGTAACAGACAATGGGAGTAATTTTGTTAAGGCTTTCCGCGAATTCGAAGCAACTGAAGAGACAGCGCCAGACGACTGTGATGATGGAATCAGGTTTTTGGATATGGATGCGGTTCTGGAAATGGAGGGAGATGAAGAGCTTCAGTTTTTCCTCCCCCCTCATCAACGGTGTGCAGCACACACACTCAACTTGATTGCCACCAATGAGGTGGACAAAGCAGCATCAACAGGGCCATCGCGGAGAGTGTATCGAAGTGCAATGGGAAAGTGTGCTTTTATATGGAACAAAGCACATCGATCATCAGCAGCTGCAGAGGTAGTACAAGATATTGCCAGTATGCGGGTTTCCGTTCCGTGTGCCACAAGGTGGAGCTCTGAGTATATGGCCATTTCCAAACTGATTGGCCTTACAGAAGATCAGCTGGGGGACATCTGCACAAGACTTGGAGGGACCAGGTTGAACCCTCATGAAATGACTTTTCTCAGAGAATATGTAGCTGTGTTACAGCCACTTGCTCAATCCATTGATCTTCTACAGGGTGAGAAAAAATGCTTTCTTGGGTTCCTCATTCCTACAATCTTAAGCCTCAAGTCTAAGCTCTCTGAGAAATTGGCAAACGTGACCCTCACAGCACACATTATTACTGCAGTCATTAATGCAATCGACAGTCGCTTTGGTGCCATGCTGAGCAGCCATGAGGCAAAAATGGCAACGACCACCATGCCAAAATTTCGCTTGTGTTGGCTTCCTGCTGAGAAGAAAGAGAATATGTGCAAAACATTGATTCAGGAGGCAGCCTCTTTGGACACCATAGAACCTCTTGCCGCTGCAGTCAACACAGTGTCTGACTCTGATGGATCAGATGAGGATTTTTTTGTCTTTGGGAAGACAAACAGTAGTGACAAGACCACAGCAGAGGAAGAGGTTCGGCGGTTCCTTGATGATCCTGCGAAGAGCTTGGATTCCCTAAACGCATTTCCTTTGGTTAAGCAACTCTTCATGAAGTACAATACTACACTACCTTCCAGCGCTCCAGTTGAACGTCTTTTCAGTTATGGAGGAAATGTACTTACCTCATCTCGTAGTAGAATGTCTGATGACCACATGGAGCAAGTCCTCCTTCTTCGTTACAACAGAAAGTTTTGCCCAAAGCTAGGTTTTGATTGAATGTAGGCCTACAGTTGCAGCTCTGCAATATTTCCAGTTTTTGAGTTTTACAAATGGAAACCTGGCACACTGAAATTGTACAATGTTTGTGTTTTTTTATTTTTTATTTTATTATTATCATTATTATTATTATTGTTATTGCATTGCATTTCTTTGTAGTCTTACATTGTACTACAGTACATTCAGTAATAATGCACATTTGAGGTCCTGTACATTTCATTTTCCAGTGTGGACTTAAAAAAAAAAGGCAAATGCACTTGTTTACAAATTGTGTAAGTGCTTCTTCTTTGTTAATAAACTGCACTATGTGGTCAAGACGTGCCTTTTCATTGTAGGAATATATGATGCTGCCCAAATTAGCTTTCCTCAATGTCTTTTTTTAATGCACAATAGTAAATTATTTTTGTTGATGTGTATTTTCTTGTTGTTATAGGATATAAGACGCGCCCCCCTTTTCAGCTAAATTTGTAAAAAGTGACATACCCAAATTTAAAGAAGCACAGCTCCCACATAGTTGTAGATTGTAGATACAGACATGTCCTTGGTACCATTGGAAAGGTAACACTCAGGTTTATTTCAGAAGTGGCTGGGTTTTACTGATGTACTTGAACAGAGATATTGTGCTTATAAGTGTACAATACCCCCCCCCCCCGCGCCTATGGTTTTTGACTAATATTAATGGAGATCTATAATTCCAGGAAGATATTAGTTCACTATAAACAACATGTGACCAGAGACACTAGTCTTACCGTTCTACATTTGGAGACAAAAGAGCAAACCATGAATATTTTACCATTTTTTTCTTGGTATGTTCATGCTTTTTTGGGGGTACCCTTTACAGACTGAAATAAGTGACATTTGAAATGAAACGCTTATAACTTTAGAACCCCATTGTCTAGAAACACAATCTTGGCAAAGTCAGTCAGTAAAGACCGTCTCTGATCTTGGTCTCTACTGAAAGGTAACAGCTTGGAGCTTTGCCCCAGAGATTTGGGTTAAGTGGCGCAGCGTGTATCCATTTCATAATGGCGATGTAATATGTATTAGACACATCCACAGGGTGGCACCTGTAACACACGTCATACAGAGATGATGAAGGTATTGTTGGCGTTGTACATTGTATTGTGCTTCGTGGTTGTGCTCAAATGAAAGCTGACAGTTTAGACTTTCAAACGGTATGCAGTTTCACCATTAAATGTTTTATACAGGCCGCAAAACGTTTATGTTACGTTTCGCTTCAAAATGGCGCCGCACCTTTCCATATACGGCACAGCGAGTCTCAGCAGTAATCCGAAAGTAATCAAGTTACATTACTTTAATATTATGGTAATTGGATTACGTTACTGAATACATATTTTATGGGGTAACTAGTAACTTTACCAGAATACATTTCTAAAGTAACCCTCCCAACCCTGACGAAAGGCCACCAGCGTTTCCGTGTTGGGTCCTGGCTCTGTGTTGGACCTGAAAAGAGAAGTCCTGGGGAGACAAGAACTAGTGAGTAACACAAGCATTTGTGTCTTTAGCATCTGCCATCCACTGGAGTGGGGTATGGACAGTGACCAGGGTGAAAGGACAACCAGACAAATAGTTCCTTAGCTTGGGCACGGCCCTTTTGAGGGCCAAGGCTGCTCTTTCCACAGCTGCACAGTTCTTCTCAGTGGGGAGTAGCTTATGGCTGATGTACAGCACAACATGCTCTTTGCCCTCTATGATGTGTGAGAGCATGGTAACCAGGCACGTCTCCGAGGCATCCATATGGATGATGAAGAGGAGGTCAAAGTCTAGGTTTTGGAGAAGGAGGGCAGTGGTGAGGGCCTTCTTTAAGGCCCACAATGCCTGCTCTGTTTGTTTAGTCCATCTTATCCTGTCCGATTCCCCTTTCTTGGTCAGGTCTGAGGAGAGGCTAGAGAGGAGAAGTGAGGCATGAATCTCTGAAAATAACCAGCTAACCCTAAGAAGGAATGTAGCTGGTCCTTGGAGGTGGGTTGGGGGTACTTCTGCATGACCTCTATCTTTGGTCAGTCCCAGATGGCACATTCAGGGGGTTGCAGTGAGCCCAGCCTCTTGTAGCTCCCTGTGGCAGCAGGGGCGTGGCCAAGCAGCAGTCTGTGAATGGAGAGTGGGGTCGGGGAAGGTAAGTGGCTAAGTCATTCCACCTGCTGTCAATTATTGTGTGTGTGTGTGTGTGTGTGTGTGTGTGTTACAGGGATGGAGCATAAAAGGAGAGAGAACAGAGAAAGAAAGAAAGCTTAAAAAAGTGTGGGTGTGTAAACATCAACTCTTGCCTGCCGTAATTTTGTGCTCCACCCACATCAGGAACTGTTACACTCCCCCAGGATGGATTTGAGATGGTGCAGGTGGTAAGTCCAGGTGGAACAATGGATGATGACATCATCCAGATAGGCAGTGGTGAAGTCACGTTGTGGGCACAGGACAATGTTCATGAGAAGCTGGAATGTTGCAGGCGCCCCATGGCAGCCGAAGGGGAGGACCCGATACTGCCAGTCACCTAATGTGGTGGTGAAAGTAGTCTTTGGATGGGCCCGGGGTATCTGGGCCACCTGCCAGTAGCCCTTGGTGAGGTCAAGGGTTGAAATGAAGTGGGCCCTCCTTAGCCTGTCAACCAGGTCATCCACCCTGTGCAGGAGGTAGCTGTCAGAGTCCAACACTGCGTTGAGCTTGCCATCACACTATATTAATTTATCACTGGTGTTAGGACTAGGACTGTTTTGGCCTCTAGAGGCCGCTGTTGTTTCCTTTTCATGTCGTGTTTATTTTGGCCTCTAGAGGCCGCCACTGTTCCTGTGTTTTGTGTTTGTGTTAATTGCCTAATTATCTTCACCTGTGTCCTTAATTAGTTTGTCTATTTATACCCCTGAGTTCAGTCCTCTTGTCACGGAGTCTTTGTGCTGTTATGTTTATCTCCAGTTTCCTTTGTACTGTGTTTTTTGATCTTCTTAGCTTTTGAATTTTTGCACTTTGCTTTTCTTTTGGATTATACTCTTTGGTTTTTTTTTGTCTTTTGTTTTGCCCTGTATATAGTGTATATAGTTTAAATAAACCTTTTGATTATTTTTCTACTTCCGCCTCACGCCTCTGCATTTGAGTCATCCCCCTGGTGGCCTAGTGGGGGTTTGCTGGATTATCACACCAACGAACCAGGTTCGAATCCCAGCAAAACCCTAACAGAAAGACTCCGTCATGACCGACTCAGCAGAGGCTGCTTCAACTGTCTACCCGGCCAACCTTCAGGGAATTATGGCAGCTTTGACACGCTTCGGAGCGACCATGGACGCTCATGGACGTACGCTCACCAGCCAACGTGAGGCCCTCGCTCGCCACGAGGAACTGCTTCAGCAAATTGGGAAAACCCTGGCACAGCTGACATCTCTGCCTGCATCTCCTGCTCCTGATCCAGTTCCTGCTCCTGATCCAGCTCCCACTCCTGCTCCAGTGCCTCCTGCAATGCTGCCTTCTTCACCTCGCGAACCCAGCCTTCCTGCACCACAGAGGTATGACGGCAAGCACAGTGAGTGCCGAGAGTTCCTTACCCAGTGTCAACTCACCTTTGAGCTTCAGCCTACCACCTACACTACGGATCGCCGCAAGATTGCCTTTGTGATCACCTTATTAGCTGGTAAGGCGCGAGCCTGGGCTACTGCTATCTGGCAAAGACAGGGACCTGAGTGCTTTGATTTCCAGCTGTTTTCTGAAGAGATGCTTCGGGTCTTCGATCAGGCAGACATCAGTACCGACGCAGCCCGAAAGCTCATGTCCATCCGGCAAGGAGGAAGCGTCGCAGATTACGCCATCTCGTTCCGAACACTCGCAGCAGTAAGTGGATGGAACGAGACTGCCCTGGTGTCAGCCTTCCACCATGGTCTGTCTGACCCCATCAAGGACGGTCTGGCCTCTATTGGATGCCCAAGTGACCTCGAAACCCTCATCTCACATGCTATTCGTCTGGACAACAGGATGAGAGAACGCCACCAAGCCTTGAGCCCCCCCAGCCTCCCTACCTCTACCTGGAGACCGTCTACCTCCTTCAGTGACTGTCCAGAACCCATGCAAGTGGGTCATACTCGCCTCTCCGCATCTGAGAGGGAGCGCAGAAGGAGGGACAAGTGCTGCATCTACTGTGGCAAGCCTGGTCACTTCCGAGCATCATGTCCCGAACTCTTGGGAAAAGGACCGCCCCGTCCAGCCGAGGGAGGGTTGTGACGGGGCCTACCCTCTCTCCCGGACTCCCTGGCCAAGGAATCTACATCCCGGTCTCCATCTCCTGGGGTGAGTCTGTCCACTCTTGTCAAGCTTTGATAGACTCAGGGGCGGCTGGGAACTTTATGGATATTCACTTCGCCCAAAGCATCAATATTCCGACTGCACCTCTTGAAGTCCCATTGTCTGTGTCTGCCCTCGATGGCCAAGCGTTAGGTGATGGAAGAGTCACCCAAGTTACTTCTCCAGTTTTCCTCCAGTCTCAAGGTCACAAGGAAGAAATATCCCTGCACCTGATTCCTTCACCAGAGTTCCCAGTGATTCTAGGCCTTCCTTGGCTTACCCGCCACAACCCTCGCATAGACTGGGTAACAAGCCAGGTTGTGGAATGGGGCCCTGTGTGCCATGCCTCTTGTCTGCTCTCTAGCTCTCCTGTGTCTCCTGCCGAGCCCCCTGATCTCACCGAGTTATCTCAAGTTCCCACAGAGTACTGGGATCTCAAGGAGGTATTCAGCAAGAGCAGGGCCGCCGTTCTTCCTCCGCACCGGGCCTACGACTGTGCCATCGACTTGCTCCCTGGGACTACCCCTCCTCGTGGCAGACTGTTTTCACTCTCTCAGCCAGAACGCAAGGCCATGGAGGAATACCTCAAAGATGCCCTGGTCTCTGGGTTTATTCGACCCTCCACTTCACCTGCTGGAGCCGGCTTCTTCTTTGTCGGCAAGAAGGATGGGGGGCTCCGACCATGTATTGATTACAGGGGCCTGAACAAGATCACTGTGCGCAACCGATATCCCCTTCCGCTGATGTCCACAGCTTTCGACCTGCTCCAAGGCGCCACCGTCTTCACCAAGTTGGACCTACGGAACGCATACCACCTCATCCGTATCCGACAGGGAGACGAGTGGAAGACTGCCTTTAACACCCCGTCTGGGCACTACGAATACCAGGTGATGCCCTTCGGACTCACCAACGCACCAGCTGTTTTTCAGGCCCTAATCAACGACGTCTTAAGGGACATGATTAACCTATACGTTTTTGTCTACCTCGACGACATCCTTATCTTTTCCAAGACCGTGCAGGAGCACCGCCACCATGTCCGCCAGGTTCTCCAGAGGCTGCTACAGAACAATCTGTTCGCCAAGGCCCAGAAATGCGAATTTCATGTTCCCGAGGTCTCCTTTCTGGGATTTATTGTACGGACAGGCCAACTCCAAATGGACCCTGCCAAGACCCTGGCCGTCCGGGATTGGCCTACTCCCAAGTCCGTTAAGGAGGTTCAGCGGTTCTTAGGATTTGCTAACTTCTACCGCAAGTTCATCAGGAACTTCAGTTCTGTGGCAGCACCCATGTCAGACCTCACCAAAGGGACAGGTGGATCTTATGGCTGGTCTCCTCAGGCAGAAAAGGCGTTCAAAGACCTCAAGGACCGCTTCTGCACGGCACCCATTCTGGTTCTCCCGGACACCTCCCAACCATTCATCGTGGAGGTGGACGCCTCGGACAGTGGTGTCGGCGCGGTGCTCTCTCAACGTTCGGAAGGAAAGCTGCACCCCTGCGCTTACTTCTCCCACCGCCTGAGTCCTGCTGAGTCCCGGTACGATGTGGGGGATCGAGAACTGCTAGCGGTCAAACTGGCCCTTGAGGAGTGGAGGCACTGGCTGGAGGGAGCACAACATCCATTCCTGGTTTGGACTGACCACAAGAACCTGGAGTACCTCCAGCAAGCCAAGAGACTGAACCCTCGACAGGCTAGGTGGGCCCTGTTTTTCAGTCGGTTTGACTTCACCCTCTCATACCGCCCCGGCTCCAAGAACACCAAACCTGACGCACTGTCCAGACTGTTCTCTGCCACTAACAGGGAGAATGAAGTCGGGCCTATTATCCCTGTGTCCCGGATTGTGGCCCCTGTCCGCTGGGGTATTGAGGAGGCTGTCCGACGAGCCCAACGCCAGGACCCCGGTCCTGGGACGGGGCCACCAGGCCTCTTGTACGTCCCACATCAAGCCCGGGCCAAGGTTCTCCAGTGGGGTCACTCTTCCCCTCTCACCGCCCACCCAGGAGCTCGGAGGACCCTGGACTTCCTGAAAAGACGCTTCTGGTGGCCTAACATGGAGAAGGAAGTAAGGTCATTTGTCCTGTCCTGTGAGGTTTGCACCAGAACCAAGAACCCACGACAGCGTCCCCAGGGTCTCCTGCATCCTCTGACCATTCCCCGGCGTCCCTGGTCCCACGTGGCAGTCGACTTTATCACGGGTCTCCCTGAGTCACAAGGTAACATGGTCATTTTGGTCTTAGTTGACAGATTCTCCAAGGCCTGCCGCTTCATACCACTGTGCAAACTCCCCTCTGCTCTTGAAACTGCGAAACTTTTGTTTAATCATGTCTTCCGAGTCTTTGGTCTTCCACAGGACATCGTCTCAGACCGAGGGCCCCAGTTCTCCTCCCGAGTGTGGCACGGGTTCTGCAAGGTCATCGGAGCCACTGCCAGCCTCTCCTCTGGGTTTCACCCACAGTCCAATGGTCAGACGGAGAGGCTCAACCAGGACCTGGAAACCACCCTGCGAGGCCTGGCTATGGATAACCCGACATCGTGGAGCACCTGGCTGCCATGGGCGGAGTACGCCCACAACACCCTGCAGTCATCGGCCACCAAGCTGTCGCCATTCCAGTGCCAATTCGGGTTCCAGCCACCTCTGTTCCCGGACCAGGAGGAGGACGCGGGGGTGCCCTCGGTCAACCAATATGTGAGACGGTGTCGCAAGACCTGGAGCAAGGTCAGGAAGACCCTCATACAGACCTCCAGAACCAACCAGACTCAGGCCAACCGCCAAAGAAGACCTGCACACGCTTTCCGCCCTGGGCAGCGTGTTTGGCTGTCCACTAAGGACCTTCCACTGCGGGTGGAGAACCGCAAGCTTGCTCCTCGCTACATTGGCCCCTTCAAGGTGGTGCGCAGGGTGAACCCTGTCTCCTACCGGCTCCAGTTGCCCCGGACTCTGAGGATCAACCCCACTTTCCATGTTTCCCTGTTACGGCCCGTACTGACGTCTACGTATGCCCCTGCCCCTAGGAACCCCCCACCCCCCCGCATCTTCCAGGGGCAGACTGTGTTCACTGTGAATCGCCTGCTTGACTCCCGCCGGGTCCGCGGCGGGTTGCAATATCTGGTGGACTGGGAGGGCTATGGTCCTGAGGAGCGCTGCTGGGTTCCTGCTCGGGATGTCCTTGATAAAGAACTATGTCGGGACTTCCATTCGGCCCATCCGGATCGCCCTGGGAACGTCAGGAGACGCTCCTAGGGGGGGGGGTCCTGTTAGGACTAGGACTGTTTTGGCCTCTAGAGGCCGCTGTTGTTTCCTTTTCATGTCGTGTTTATTTTGGCCTCTAGAGGCCGCCACTGTTCCTGTGTTTTGTGTTTGTGTTAATTGCCTAATTATCTTCACCTGTGTCCTTAATTAGTTTGTCTATTTATACCCCTGAGTTCAGTCCTCTTGTCACGGAGTCTTTGTGCTGTTATGTTTATCTCCAGTTTCCTTTGTACTGTGTTTTTTGATCTTCTTAGCTTTTGAATTTTTGCACTTTGCTTTTCTTTTGGATTATACTCTTTGGTTTTTTTTTGTCTTTTGTTTTGCCCTGTATATAGTGTATATAGTTTAAATAAACCTTTTGATTATTTTTCTACTTCCGCCTCACGCCTCTGCATTTGAGTCATCCCCCTGGTGGCCTAGTGGGGGTTTGCTGGATTATCACACCAACGAACCAGGTTCGAATCCCAGCAAAACCCTAACAACTGGTCAATTTGACTGTTCACAGCAGACCAGCATGACCCTAAGGCCACCAGGTGAGGTATGTGTAAGCATCACATACCTTGAGACTTTCCATCAGAATTCAGCAGTAATTATCAATGACATCATACAAGTGTGAACTTGAATCATAAAACTACAACTCAGCATAGATTTTTCAGTTAAAAAGCATGAAGCTGTTTCCATGATCATTTGTATGTCCCATTTCCTTGTTACACATTGTGCTATAACAATAACACAGTGAGTTGTTTTTTCAGTGGTCAGAAGTGCGTCATTAAAGTAGCATAATTACTATAATCACCATGCAACACAGGATTACTGCTGGTCACTAACAATTACATTTAAACCTAATTATAAAGCACAACATGTTGAGTTATAATTTGTCAACTTTTCAAAACAGGTTCAGATAAATGACTGTAGATTATACACTAATATCCTCAAATGGTCAAAACTTCATGCTATCTTAAAAAGTGATAACTTGAAGAGACTCGCAACACACAGTGTTTAAAAAAAACACTTCACCAAAAACAAATCTTCTGACTGAAGAGAAACTTCATACTGTAGAACTGATAATTCTCACGATGCACAGACCACAAATAATCACAAAACTGCCCAAAGGCATGATGGTGAAAAGCATGCTGGGAACTACAGAATCGTGCTGAGCGCGAACACAACAGAGAACTCAGTCCCAGAGCTACAGGAGGATATTTGAAATAATATGTATAACTGAAGAAAAAGTCAAATGCTGCTTATTAATTCCAGAAACAAATGTATTTAGCTCTGAGGTAAAGCTGTGGAAACTCCCAATGATTCACACAATGAAAAGCTGACAGTCTATCAGTAATAAACACTGACATCTAGTGGTCCTTAAATTACTCTACATTTAGTTTCTTTTATTTTTTGTCGAATTCACGTATCATGTGCTTCGTCGGCAATGTGTTACTGATCTCATGTGCACAGTGCTGATGTATGACCTTTTTGTGTTTAATACTGAACCTAGTTTGTATCTGTATCCATTAATGCTGTCACAAATATTATCATGGGATCGCCATCTAAGTCTTTGGACCCACTACCGTCTACACTCCTAAAGAAATGTATTAGCAAGTTGTCATCTCCCATTACTAAAACTATTAATACGTCGCTACAACAAGGAGAATTTCTATCAAGCCTTAAGCATGGACTAATTACTCCACTGTTCAAGAATGATCATCAGGTTTCTAACCGGATGTTTAATTTAATTATTCAATCCCAAACTGGGCAGAAGCAAAACCTTTTAAAAGGCCATTAAAAAAATAGAAAAAAAAATCACAAAAGCAGGAATTTACATGTTTCCATTTTTATTGCAGGAGAAACTGCAAACACTGCATTCTCTCTGACTGATAATACAAACTCTCTGCAGCTTCGGTCTCTTCCGGTTATAAATACCCTGAAACATTTTCTGATGAGCTTGCCTTTCTGACACTTGGTTTTTAGCTGGTCATGATTATATAATGACAGCATGCAAATATTACACTAATATTAAACACTGATGCCTGAAGACATGCCCCAACCCTACAGGATTTCTCAGCACAACTCGTTAAAATAATTAAAAGGATATTGTGATGTGATGAATTATATGGATCGCTTCACATGTGAATACACCACTGAGTCAGGCTCTGCTTCAACAGGCGTTATTCTCGAGTTTTCTTCCTGCAGAGACACAACAGTATATTTCAGTATCGGAATCAGGGTGAGACGTCATCACTCCTGTGGAACTAATGTGACTTTTTTTTTTTTTTTAAACCAAATCCTCTAGCAGTGGTTCTCAACCGGGGGGGCGCGCCCCCCTGGTGGGGCGCGGAGGTACTCCAGGGGGGTCGCGAGTAGGCTTCATGTATGGAGGAAAAAAAAAATCTGGGGCTAACAGGCTATAGTAGCTAAGCAGATGCAACACATTTACCCATGTCAAAATGCAGGACATTGGACTATTACATACAAATCAATACTATTATAAAATCTATCATCAATCTATCATAAAATCTTGTGTGTGTGGCCGCATCAGTCGGGGGAACTGTGATATGTTCCCAAGCCTTGCAGACTTTATCAGTAATGCAGGCACTTCCCACGATTTCTCATCTGTCTTTCAAGCAGCGTCAGAGCACCTGTCGGTAATGAGAAAACAGTTTGCGGCATACTTCACAGAGGATTATCGCTCTTTTGCGTGGGTTCGAGATCCATTTGTGTGTACTGCTGACGAACTTCCAGTTGACATGCAGGAACAGCTTATTGAGCTGAAGAGTGACAGTAGACTTAAGGCAGTCTTCACCTCATGCCCTCTTTCGACATTCTGGGCAGCATTGATGCAGGAGTACCCGCAACTGTGTGACGTAGCCTTGAAACTGCTCATCCCATTCGCATCGACCTACTTGTGTGAGGCAGGATTTTCAAAAATGACTGCGCTCAAAACGAAATATCGCAATCGTGCACAAATTGAGGATGACTTGAGACTGTGCTTGTCAAACATTTCGCCAAGAATCGAGGATCTTTGTAAGGCAAAGCAGGCTCAGGTCTCGCATTAACGCAAATGCAGATCACAAAGGCACAGTAAAAAGTAAAACCTAAATTCACGCCTGGTCCCAATTCCCAATGATATCAATAGCCAGCTAATGATAAGCCTAACAAAATACCTAATAAAAACACTAATAATAATAATAATAATAATGATGTCTATTAATAATAATAGCATAATAATAATAATAATAATAATAATAATAATAATATCAACAACCAACAACAGCAATAATAATAATAATAATAATAATAATAATAATAATAATAATAATAATGCCTGAAAGAACATAAGTCTTGTACTACTGCCAACAGCTTAGTAATGATAATAGGCCATAATAATAATAATAATAATAATAATAATAATAATAATAATAATTATAATAATGCCCGAAAGCAGATTAGAAATGTGGTGCTACTGCCAATTATAACAATAGCCTAATAATGATAATAGGCCTATGTATTTCTATGGAATGGATAATGCTACTACTGCTGCTACTGCTACTACTACTACTAATAATAATAATGATAATAATAAAAATAATAATAATAATAATAATAATAATAATAATAATAATAATAATCTAGCCCAGGGCTATCTATCTATCTATCTATCTATCTATCTATCTATCTATCTATCTATCTATCTATCTATCTATCAGTCAATATAAGGTGCTGTAGGTCGGGTGGCGTCACTGCGGGTGAGTGTGTTGGGGGGGGGGGGGGGGGCGAGAAGAGGGGCCCCCAACTGCAATGAACCAGCTTTGGTGGGGCCCAGGTTGCAAAAGGTTGAGAACCCCTGCTCTAAAGTATTCCACATCATGATCAATTTCAGAAGTTTTATTTAGATATTTACCTCTTTAACTCTCTTCACTGTGAGCTGAAATTTTCACATCAGTGTAAGTCAGTTCCTCAGTTTCAGACACTAAAGACACAAATGTGATTTAAATTGTATGAAACACAGCTAATGTAAAAACTGAACACATGAACAGAAAGATGCGTTACTTACCGTTTTGCTTTTTATTTTTCAGCCAAATCCACACAAATGCTAATATTATGATTAATAACCCCAGAAGTCCAGCAGATATCAGGGCAGGAAGCAGTGAACGGGAACGATCAGTTTGTTCTGTGAAGCTAATGATATATTCAATTATATAAATTATTTTCTCGATATGATACAGACATAAGACGATATGACAAAAACATCACATCATGTATTCAGGTATCGCAGAGACTCCAACTCTCCCGCCATGGGCGGGAGATCTCCCGCTTTAGGGAACATTTAGAAAATCCTCCTGACCTCCCGCTGACAACATAAAAATCTCCCGCCCGCCCTTACTACACATGATTAGTTTTAAAAATATATAATTTGATCATGGCCGTAGCCAGCTACGAGGCCCCCGAGGCCCGGACCTCGGTCATTTTTAAGAGCTGAAAATAAATTTGTATGCTAAATATTCAACTGCATAAAAAATAAAGAATAACATTAAAACGTCTCCGTAAAACGTGCATTGTTAATTATGTTAAACATTGATTCTGTCTTCTGTTTCATGTGTGCAGCTCAGGTGGATAAGGCGCCATACCATAAATCCTGGGTTCGATTCCGACCTGAGGTCATTTCCCAGTCCCTCCCCCCCTCTCTCTCTCCCACTCATTTCCTGTCTCTACACTGTCCTATCCAATAAAGGTGAAAAAAGCCCCCCAAAAATCTTAAAAAAACAATAGTGAGATTGGATCATATCACTCAGCCCTAAGACTTGAACTAATCCCATGATATTTTGATTCCTGCCTCAAATCCATGAGAAACCTGTAACATGATGCTGCACTTGATTAATATTCCATTGCGTGTATTTTCTATGGTATTGTTATTAACTCCACTGAATGTGTTCATGGAGCACAGCTCACTGAGACTTTCACACTGAAACATTTAAACTAGTGAATTTCTTTCACCAACCAGACTCACAGACCATCACTAATGAATTTATTTTACATCTTAATCTTCAGGGTCAGTCTATGAAAACGTGCCATTTTGTGTCCCTCACACAAAATCTACCCATATAAGCTGTATTAACAACAAAATATTTAAAAACGTAGTTGGTATGATATGGTAAACAAATAATCTTCATTTTAAATATTCATTAAATATCTCTCATCTCATCTCATTATCTCTAGCTGCTTTATCCTGTTCTACAGGGTCGCAGGCAAACCAGAGCCTATCCCAGCTGACTACAGGCAAAAGGCAGGGTACACCCTGGACAAGTCACCAGGTCATCACAGGGCTGACACATAGACACAGACAACCATTCACACTCACATTCACACCTACGGTCAATTTAGAGTCGCCAGTTAACCTAAGCTGCATGTCTTTGAACTGTGGGGGAAACCAGAGCACCCGGAGGAAACCCACGCGGACAACATGCAAACTCCACACAGAAAGGCCCTCACCGGCCACGGGGCTCAAACCCAGACCTTCTTGCTGTGACAGCGCTAACCACTACACCACCATGCCACCCTCATTAAATATTCATACATTTTTTTTATTTTAAAGATTTTGTATTGTATATCTGTTAAATATGGTAAAAATGGCTATCCCTTGGTAACATTTCTTCAGGGTTGGGAGGGTTACTTTAGAAATGTATTCTGGTAAAGTTACTAGTTACCCCATAAAATATGTATTCAGTAACGTAATCCAATTACCATAATATTAAAGTAATGTAACTTGATTACTTTCGGATTACTGCTGAGACTCGCTGTGCCGTATATGGAAAGGTGCGGCGCCATTTTGAAGCGAAACGTAACATAAACGTTTTGCGGCCTGTATAAAACATTTAATGGTGAAACTGCATACCGTTTGAAAGTCTAAACTGTCAGCTTTCATTTGAGCACAACCACGAAGCACAATACAATGTACAACGCCAACAATACCTTCATCATCTCTGTATGACGTGTGTTACAGGTGCCACCCTGTGGATGTGTCTAATACATATTACATCGCCATTATGAAATGGATACACGCTGCGCCACTTAACCCAAATCTCTGGGGCAAAGCTCCAAGCTGTTACCTTTCAGTAGAGACCAAGATCAGAGACGGTCTTTACTGACTGACTTTGCCAAGATTGTGTTTCTAGACAATGGGGTTCTAAAGTTATAAGCGTTTCATTTCAAATGTCACTTATTTCAGTCTGTAAAGGGTACCCCCAAAAAAGCATGAACATACCAAGAAAAAAATGGTAAAATATTCATGGTTTGCTCTTTTGTCTCCAAATGTAGAACGGTAAGACTAGTGTCTCTGGTCACATGTTGTTTATAGTGAACTAATATCTTCCTGGAATTATAGATCTCCATTAATATTAGTCAAAAACCATAGGCGCGGGGGGGGGGGGGGGGGGGGTATTGTACACTTATAAGCACAATATCTCTGTTCAAGTACATCAGTAAAACCCAGCCACTTCTGAAATAAACCTGAGTGTTACCTTTCCAATGGTACCAAGGACATGTCTGTATCTACAATCTACAACTATGTGGGAGCTGTGCTTCTTTAAATTTGGGTATGTCACTTTTTACAAATTTAGCTGAAAAGGGGGGCGCGTCTTATATCCTATAACAACAAGAAAATACACATCAACAAAAATAATTTACTATTGTGCATTAAAAAAAGACATTGAGGAAAGCTAATTTGGGCAGCATCATATATTCCTACAATGAAAAGGCACGTCTTGACCACATAGTGCAGTTTATTAACAAAGAAGAAGCACTTACACAATTTGTAAACAAGTGCATTTGCCTTTTTTTTTTAAGTCCACACTGGAAAATGAAATGTACAGGACCTCAAATGTGCATTATTACTGAATGTACTGTAGTACAATGTAAGACTACAAAGAAATGCAATGCAATAACAATAATAATAATAATGATAATAATAAAATAAAAAATAAAAAAACACAAACATTGTACAATTTCAGTGTGCCAGGTTTCCATTTGTAAAACTCAAAAACTGGAAATATTGCAGAGCTGCAACTGTAGGCCTACATTCAATCAAAACCTAGCTTTGGGCAAAACTTTCTGTTGTAACGAAGAAGGAGGACTTGCTCCATGTGGTCATCAGACATTCTACTACGAGATGAGGTAAGTACATTTCCTCCATAACTGAAAAGACGTTCAACTGGAGCGCTGGAAGGTAGTGTAGTATTGTACTTCATGAAGAGTTGCTTAACCAAAGGAAATGCGTTTAGGGAATCCAAGCTCTTCGCAGGATCATCAAGGAACCGCCGAACCTCTTCCTCTGCTGTGGTCTTGTCACTACTGTTTGTCTTCCCAAAGACAAAAAAATCCTCATCTGATCCATCAGAGTCAGACACTGTGTTGACTGCAGCGGCAAGAGGTTCTATGGTGTCCAAAGAGGCTGCCTCCTGAATCAATGTTTTGCACATATTCTCTTTCTTCTCAGCAGGAAGCCAACACAAGCGAAATTTTGGCATGGTGGTCGTTGCCATTTTTGCCTCATGGCTGCTCAGCATGGCACCAAAGCGACTGTCGATTGCATTAATGACTGCAGTAATAATGTGTGCTGTGAGGGTCACGTTTGCCAATTTCTCAGAGAGCTTAGACTTGAGGCTTAAGATTGTAGGAATGAGGAACCCAAGAAAGCATTTTTTCTCACCCTGTAGAAGATCAATGGATTGAGCAAGTGGCTGTAACACAGCTACATATTCTCTGAGAAAAGTCATTTCATGAGGGTTCAACCTGGTCCCTCCAAGTCTTGTGCAGATGTCCCCCAGCTGATCTTCTGTAAGGCCAATCAGTTTGGAAATGGCCATATACTCAGAGCTCCACCTTGTGGCACACGGAACGGAAACCCGCATACTGGCAATATCTTGTACTACCTCTGCAGCTGCTGATGATCGATGTGCTTTGTTCCATATAAAAGCACACTTTCCCATTGCACTTCGATACACTCTCCGCGATGGCCCTGTTGATGCTGCTTTGTCCACCTCATTGGTGGCAATCAAGTTGAGTGTGTGTGCTGCACACCGTTGATGAGGGGGGAGGAAAAACTGAAGCTCTTCATCTCCCTCCATTTCCAGAACCGCATCCATATCCAAAAACCTGATTCCATCATCACAGTCGTCTGGCGCTGTCTCTTCAGTTGCTTCGAATTCGCGGAAAGCCTTAACAAAATTACTCCCATTGTCTGTTACTGTGGCCCTTACTTTGTGTTGCACTTTGAAGTCTGCATGTATTTCACAGATTTTTGCTGCAAGGACATCAAAAGTATGACGTCCCTTCACTCGCACACAGGCCAGTGCTGCTGACCTCCGCTCAAGAGTATCCTCCTCAATCCAGTGGCATGTCATACCAAAAAAACTTCTGTTGTGTGCAGTCCACAAGTCTGCCGTTGTACACACATGTGCCACTTTCTTAAGTGTTGCAGTCAAGTTTTCTTTCATGGCAACAAATTCCCTCTCAATACGCTGCACAAGTGTCTTTCTGCACATGACTGTTTTGCCACCACTGATTCCCTCTATGAGTTTTTTGAATGAAGGCTGCTCAACCAAGGAGAACGGCTGAACATCATCAATAACAAATTCAAATATCAGTCTACTAACAGCACTCTGAGATGTGCTGGTTCCAAGTCCAAATTTTGCTTGTTTGAAAGGAGGATGCGAGACCTCTTGTTCTTGTCCATGATCACTCATCTCAGGTGGAACGGTGTCTTCCCTTTCTTCGTTGAAATGTCTTGGATGCTTCCTCTGAAAAAAATAATAATCACAAAGCAGATATTAAAAATGAAATATCAATACACATCATCGTAAAAGTTATCATTGGTAGCACCGTGATGGTGATAGTTCATTTGTTTGTTTCAGTTGAGTGTTAGATTTATTGTTTCAGTTGTTAGGGCAGCCATTTTTAGATCAATAATAAATAAATTACGTATCCAATCTCACATTTAGGCTGGTTTACCAGGCTAGATACTGCCAGTCTTCACTTTAGGGGCAGACTCACGCTGCATTTCCACACAGCTGGCCAGGGTGTTCGTCCAACTAGCTTGCTAGCCTACATCTAACGACGGCTTTGCTCAGAATAGTCTAAAGGGTCTTCGTGGATCAATTAACATGGCAGTGTTAACTATATAATGGTATGATCCCGTTCTACAAATGCGCAAAATGTTTGTGCCTGCAAACGTTAGCTAGATTGCTAGTAGTTAGCTAGTCGATAGCTAACTCAGCTACTAGCTCCTACCAATGAATGAAGACAATTAATGACACTGACACATACTCATACATGACTCAAGCACGGCGTTTAGGGCTTGTTAATATCAAAGCGGGTTTTGCACACACAAAAAGACACACAGTCCCCAGCATCGACACATAGGCCTACAATCCCTACATTTTTTCGGAAGATGGAACAGGACCTGTATTACGTTAGCTAGCTAGTTAATATTAGCAGTCTTACCTGTAAATGCTTTTTCAGATTTGAAGTAGAATCCTTCGACGATGACAAGTGTTTCACAGCTGGAATGCAGAGCTTGCATTGCACGATGGTGTTGTTCCCTTTATCTTCTTTGAAAATAAAGTGATGTCGTAATTTCCACGAATTAAATGCGTTCTTCTTGGTTGAAGACGTCATGCCAACAGAGACTGACTTTGACGCCAATGCTGCCGGTCCAGGACGATGAAGCGAAGTGAAGTGAACTGTGTAACTGCGCGCGCGCATGCATGTCTGTAGGATAGTTTGTCGCTTTCCCTCCATCTCCAGTTTGAAATAAAAAGAAATAAATAACGTAAAATGTTTTCAAATTGTAATCCTGCTAAGTAATCCCAATTTTCACTAAATGTACCTGTAATCTGAATACGCCTTCATTTTTTGTAACTGTAGGGGAATACAGGTACTTTTTTTTTGTATCCTTTTACTTAACGCCGTTACATGTATTCCGTTACTCCCCAAGCCTGCATTTCTTATATTGCAACAGGCTTTTAGAGAGGATAAAATCAAATTATCTGAAAAAAACTTTCATGTATGAAAAGCCTCAATTGTTAGTTAACATATGACCCTTTTTTATTCTTGACCTTTTTGGAATATTGAAGAAAATAACATTTTAGTACTGTCCTGTGTTACGTCAAATGCGTTACTTTGGATAAACGCCCCCAGGGACAATGCACTATCCCAGAAGTGACATAATTTTCAGGATGTGACATCATCTGCCTTTTATCAGGAAGCTGCCAAACAGAGAAGTAAGTGTTCCTCACTTTTAATGAATTTTTATTGAGTTGTGTTTAGTTTGACTGAAGGGGACGGTCATAGTGTGTCAGAATGCGTTACCATAATATCATGTTTTAAAAAGTTAAACATTTTAAATTAAAATGTACATATAAACAATCACTTTAGCATGTCTAGAATGTACACCATGTGGTGTCATGGTGTGAACCACATAGCTAGTAATGGCTGCCAAAAGCATATTTCGTCAAACCTGTTACTGTCAAACCTGTTACTATTAACCCTTTCCCTGCCATGTCCCCATGTTTATTGTGTGTCCAAACCAGAATTATTTATACAATAAATTATTAATCTTATTTATATTAAGAATAGCATGTTTTGTCCCTAAATGTTTGTAAGCTTATTATAATATGTATATCGCAAATTAATACCGATGTGTATAGACCTAATATAGTACCGTCTTCTTCAAATCATTCAAATATACGTCAAAATATGAAATAACCTAATGTAAACAAGAAAGGTGATTTAATATGCATTTGTATTTTACATGCTTTTGTTAGGATGCCTCTTTCTGCAGCAGAGAAACAGCGCCGATACAGGCAGCGTAGGGATGCTGATCCTGAGAAAAGAAAAAAGCATTTAGAAAAAGAGATGTTTTCAGTTGTCTGATAACAAAATCAATATTTCCATTCATAAAATCCATGTTTGGCACGGGCGATTGCTCTAAGACAACGAGGGAGGCTCAGCCTCCTCTAAAAATGACGACCATCGTCGTGGATGAATTGCGCTAGGCTTATGTTATAGCCGACCTTATAACATTGCTATTTCAGATCCAGAATCATAGAAATATATGTGCTCAACCCAACTACAATGCGAAATCATCCCGTTATAACTTTCCCCAGTTCGCCTAATGTGTGCGTGAGTTTTTCCCCCTCGTGACAGCGCGATGCAGCCCAGCCTCAGTGGACTTCAATGGCATTTGGGAGCTATGCGCTTTTCAAAATCAAAATGCAAGACAGTTATTGGACAAATACTGCGAAAACGCCCGCCCCACGGACTCCCAGCCTCACAGTGGGAGGGACATGGCAAAGCTTTCCGCGAGGAGACTGGTGATTGGTGAAAGCAGCCAGATATTTTCTTTGATTGACAGCTCGTTTCAAATATAGACAGGCAGCGGTGAATCTCAGTTCAGTCCCATGCGGATTCACAAGTGCTGTGGTGTATTGTAAGAGATCAGCTTACATTTCAATTTCATTCATTACATACGGTTTCTACCAGCTTTTTTAGTTTGTATATATTTTCATTATAAATAAAGTGTAAATATAGTGTTGTCAAGTTTGCTATCTTAGTTCCAGAAATTTCGTTTATTTGAGTGACTGAACTTGAGGGGGCTAGTCAGCTAGCAAGAAAGCTGCGCACGGATGCCAAGCATTGCTGATTTAATTTTGGTGAAGCCATTTGCCAGTCTTCCTTTCGAGGAAAAAATTTAAATTAAAGAGCAGGGTAGACCAACGCCTCAAATTGACTTGGTGAAAAAGGTAGGGAATAATACTCGTTCCTTTCAGCTCTCCTGGTACGAGAAAGTGAATTGGCTAACAGCAAGTGACCCACATCAACAACAGTAAATAGGCTACTTTAGTAATATGTCATGGATGGACCAAAAATATAGAATCTATTTAAATGTTTATGCTGAGTATATTATATTGGAATATATATTTTTCTGGATATGAATTAAACACAGCTACAATTTGGAAAACAATTTTGTTTTTTAAACAAAAACACAGCCGAGAACATTTCACACTACAGACCTGGATTAAAAGTGAAGGGTTATCAAAATTGTCAATAAAACATTTCTCAGTCAAAATAAGTAAAATATAGGGAAAGTGTCATTGAATGAAATGTGTGGCACCCAGCTCTATGGCTCCCCAAGGTCAGTGCTTGTGCCTATTCCAGAACACTCTGCTGTTACTGCTGAGGTTCCTGACAAAGAGCTGCTTTCAATAATGATCAATTTTTAAACAACATGCCACAATTTTAAAATATAAAATGTTAAAATATACCCCCCAACACCACCATCATGTACTGTATATTGCACAGTAGGCTAATGGGCCAAAAGAACCTGTTATTTCACAGTTTGTGACCCTGCCAACAATCAGCCAGATCAGAGGCAAGAGTATGGGCAAAATTTATGTGTTTTTTCTTTTTTCTTTTAAAATCTGGAAATATCGTAACCGACCAGCCTCCCTTGTTTGAAAGACTACCAGCCGCCACTGATGTTTGGGTATGTCATTTGTCATTGTAATTACTTTGGAGATCCACTAATGTTAATAAAATAACTGTTTTACATGTATTAAGTGTCAGTGTTCATTTCCATAATTTTCTATGCCAAATCCACTTACATACAGTTTAAAAACGAACACGTCTCCTGAGCACGTATTCTATTGTCAATTGCATTACTTTTAGAATACTCTCTCTCTCTCTCTCTCTCTCTCTCTCTCTCTCTCTATATATATATATATATATATATATATATATATATATATATATATAATAAATAGAAAAAAGGCAAATGTAAATAACCTATTTTAATGTTAAGTAAAATATAACAATACCCCCTTGAGTATATAGGATATGATTTTAATCATATTACTTTTTTCATGATTTTTTTCCTAAAAACTTACATACAGTGGCTTGGCCGATATGTACTTGAGCATATCCATCCACATAAAACAAATGTATTCCTTGTTATTTTCATTTCTAAACACTCTCAATGTAAACAGGGATGATATATCTTTCATAATATACCAGATTTATTCTGAAGTGTCACTTCAAATACTTATTTAATACAAGTTGGTGTTGGTAACGCGATTGACAAAACACATGTGCATGTTGATTATTTTAGGGAAATAAATTAATAAATAAGCTAGCCTGAGATGGCACCAGTGTTGTTTTCGTCAACGATGACAAAATTATTTTGTTAACGCACCTTTTTTCATGACTAAAACGAGACAGTGACGAGCTAAACATAACTCTTTGATCATGAAAATATGACGAGACGTATCTGTTTTCATAGACGAGACGAAAATGTTAGTGGGTTGGCTATAGGGCTATCAAAATGCATGGCGTTTCCTCCAACGGCGCGTGCAACCTGTCTGCCAAATGCTGAAAATATCAGCAATGCACTGCATCCTGTCCTTGTTTGGCCATGCCCACCAGGCACAGTCCACACAGTTCATGGACCATGGCGGCGTCAACGCCAGCACAAGGGCTTGGTGGGCGGAAAAGACGTGATGATTTATGGACATACTTTACATACAGTGGGGCAAAAAAGTATTTAGTCAGCCACCAATTGTGCAAGTTCTCCCACTTAAAAAGATGAGAGAGGCCTGTAATTTTCATCATAGGTACACTTCAACTATGAGAGACAGAATGGGGGAAAGAATCCAGGAAATCACATTGTAGGATTTTTAATGAATTAATTGGTAAATTCCTCTGTAAAATAAGTATTTGGTCACCTACAAACAAGCAAGATTTCTGGCTCTCACAGACCTGTAACTTCTTCTTTAAGAGGCTCCTCTGTCCTCCACTCGTTACCTGTATTAATGGCACCTGTTTGAACTCGTTATCAGTGTAAAAGACACCTGTCCACAACCTCAAACAGTCACACTCCAAACTCCACTATGGCCAAGACCAAAGAGCTGTCAAAGGACACCAGAAACAAAATTGTAGACCTGCACCAGGCTGGGAAGACTGAATCTGCAATAGGTAAGCAGCTTGGTGTGAAGAAATCAACTGTGGGAGCAATTATTAGAAAATGGAAGACATACAAGACCACTGATAATCTCCCTCGATCTGGGGCTCCACGCAAGATCTCACCCCGTGGGGTCAAAATGATCACAAGAACGGTGAGCAAAAATCCCAGAACCACACGGGGGGACCTAGTGAATGACCTGCAGAGAGCTGGGACCAAAGTAACAAAGGCTACCATCAGTAACACACTACGCCGCCAGGGACTCAAATCCTGCAGTGCCAGATGTGTCCCCCTGCTTAAGCCAGTACATGTCCAGGCCCGTCTGAAGTTTGCTAGAGAGCATTTGGATGATCCAGAAGAGGATTGGGTGTTAGGGTTTTGCTGGGATTCGAACCTGGTTCGTTGGTGTGATAATCCAGCAAACCCCCACTAGGCCACCAGGGGGATGACTCAAATGCAGAGGCGTGAGGCGGAAGTAGAAAAAGAATCAAAAGGTTTATTTAAACTATATACACTATATACAGGGCAAAACAAAAGACAAAAAAAAACCAAAGAGTATAATCCAAAAGAAAAGCAAAGTGCAAAAATACAAAAGCTAAGAAGATCAAAAAACACAGTACAAAGGAAACTGGAGATAAACATAACAGCACAAAGACTCCGTGACAAGAGGACTGAACTCAGGGGTATAAATAGACAAACTAATTAAGGACACAGGTGAAGATAATTAGGCAATTAACACAAACACAAAACACAGGAACAGTGGCGGCCTCTAGAGGCCAAAATAAACACGACATGAAAAGGAAATAACAGCGGCCTCTAGAGGCCAAAACAGTCCTAGTCCTAACAGGACCCCCCCCTCTAGGAGCGTCTCCTGACGTTCCCAGGGCGATCCGGATGGGCCGAATGGAAGTCCCGACATAGTTCTTTATCAAGGACATCCCGAGCAGGAACCCAGCAGCGCTCCTCAGGACCATAGCCCTCCCAGTCCACCAGATATTGCAACCTGCCGCGGACCCGGCGGGAGTCAAGCAGGCGATTCACAGTGAACACAGTCTGCCCCTGGAAGATGCGGGGGGGTGGGGGGTTCCTAGGGGCAGGGGCATACGTAGACGTCAGTACGGGCCGTAACAGGGAAACATGGAAAGTGGGGTTGATCCTCAGAGTCCGGGGCAACTGGAGCCGGTAGGAGACAGGGTTCACCCTGCGCACCACCTTGAAGGGGCCAATGTAGCGAGGAGCAAGCTTGCGGTTCTCCACCCGCAGTGGAAGGTCCTTAGTGGACAGCCAAACACGCTGCCCAGGGTGGAAAGCGTGTGCAGGTCTTCTATGGCGGTTGGCCTGAGTCTGGTTGGTTCTGGAGGTCTGTATGAGGGTCTTCCTGACCTTGCTCCAGGTCTTGCGACACCGTCTCACATATTGGTTGACCGAGGGCACCCCCGCGTCCTCCTCCTGGTCCGGGAACAGAGGTGGCTGGAACCCGAATTGGCACTGGAATGGCGACAGCTTGGTGGCCGATGACTGCAGGGTGTTGTGGGCGTACTCCGCCCATGGCAGCCAGGTGCTCCACGATGTCGGGTTATCCATAGCCAGGCCTCGCAGGGTGGTTTCCAGGTCCTGGTTGAGCCTCTCCGTCTGACCATTGGACTGTGGGTGAAACCCAGAGGAGAGGCTGGCAGTGGCTCCGATGACCTTGCAGAACCCGTGCCACACTCGGGAGGAGAACTGGGGCCCTCGGTCTGAGACGATGTCCTGTGGAAGACCAAAGACTCGGAAGACATGATTAAACAAAAGTTTCGCAGTTTCAAGAGCAGAGGGGAGTTTGCACAGTGGTATGAAGCGGCAGGCCTTGGAGAATCTGTCAACTAAGACCAAAATGACCGTGTTACCTTGTGACTCAGGGAGACCCGTGATAAAGTCGACTGCCACGTGGGACCAGGGACGCCGGGGAATGGTCAGAGGATGCAGGAGACCCTGGGGACGCTGTCGTGGGTTCTTGGTTCTGGTGCAAACCTCACAGGACAGGACAAATGACCTTACTTCCTTCTCCATGTTAGGCCACCAGAAGCGTCTTTTCAGGAAGTCCAGGGTCCTCCGAGCTCCCGGGTGGGCGGTGAGAGGGGAAGAGTGACCCCACTGGAGAACCTTGGCCCGGGCTTGATGTGGGACGTACAAGAGGCCTGGTGGCCCCGTCCCAGGACCGGGGTCCTGGCGTTGGGCTCGTCGGACAGCCTCCTCAATACCCCAGCGGACAGGGGCCACAATCCGGGACACAGGGATAATAGGCCCGACTTCATTCTCCCTGTTAGTGGCAGAGAACAGTCTGGACAGTGCGTCAGGTTTGGTGTTCTTGGAGCCGGGGCGGTATGAGAGGGTGAAGTCAAACCGACTGAAAAACAGGGCCCACCTAGCCTGTCGAGGGTTCAGTCTCTTGGCTTGCTGGAGGTACTCCAGGTTCTTGTGGTCAGTCCAAACCAGGAATGGATGTTGTGCTCCCTCCAGCCAGTGCCTCCACTCCTCAAGGGCCAGTTTGACCGCTAGCAGTTCTCGATCCCCCACATCGTACCGGGACTCAGCAGGACTCAGGCGGTGGGAGAAGTAAGCGCAGGGGTGCAGCTTTCCTTCCGAACGTTGAGAGAGCACCGCGCCGACACCACTGTCCGAGGCGTCCACCTCCACGATGAATGGTTGGGAGGTGTCCGGGAGAACCAGAATGGGTGCCGTGCAGAAGCGGTCCTTGAGGTCTTTGAACGCCTTTTCTGCCTGAGGAGACCAGCCATAAGATCCACCTGTCCCTTTGGTGAGGTCTGACATGGGTGCTGCCACAGAACTGAAGTTCCTGATGAACTTGCGGTAGAAGTTAGCGAATCCTAAGAACCGCTGAACCTCCTTAACGGACTTTGGAGTAGGCCAATCCCGGACGGCCAGGGTCTTGGCAGGGTCCATTTGGAGTTGGCCTGTCCGTACAATAAATCCCAGAAAGGAGACCTCGGGAACATGAAATTCGCATTTCTGGGCCTTGGCGAACAGATTGTTCTGTAGCAGCCTCTGGAGAACCTGGCGGACATGGTGGCGGTGCTCCTGCACGGTCTTGGAAAAGATAAGGATGTCGTCGAGGTAGACAAAAACGTATAGGTTAATCATGTCCCTTAAGACGTCGTTGATTAGGGCCTGAAAAACAGCTGGTGCGTTGGTGAGTCCGAAGGGCATCACCTGGTATTCATAGTGCCCAGACGGGGTGTTAAAGGCAGTCTTCCACTCGTCTCCCTGTCGGATACGGATGAGGTGGTATGCGTTCCGTAGGTCCAACTTGGTGAAGACGGTGGCGCCTTGGAGCAGGTCGAAAGCTGTGGACATCAGCGGAAGGGGATATCGGTTGCGCACAGTGATCTTATTCAGGCCCCTGTAATCAATACATGGTCGGAGCCCCCCATCCTTCTTGCCGACAAAGAAGAAGCCGGCTCCAGCAGGTGAAGTGGAGGGTCGAATAAACCCAGAGACCAGGGCATCTTTGAGGTATTCCTCCATGGCCTTGCGTTCTGGCTGAGAGAGTGAAAACAGTCTGCCACGAGGAGGGGTAGTCCCAGGGAGCAAGTCGATGGCACAGTCGTAGGCCCGGTGCGGAGGAAGAACGGCGGCCCTGCTCTTGCTGAATACCTCCTTGAGATCCCAGTACTCTGTGGGAACTTGAGATAACTCGGTGAGATCAGGGGGCTCAGCAGGAGACATAGGAGAGCTAGAGAGCAGACAAGAGGCATGGCATGCAGGGCCCCATTCCACAACCTGGCTTGTTACCCAGTCTATGCGAGGGTTGTGGCGAGTAAGCCAAGGAAGGCCTAGAATAACTGGGAACTCAGGTGAAGGAATCAGGTGCAGGGATATTTCTTCCTTGTGACCTTGAGACTGGAGGAAGACTGGAGAAGTAACTTGAGTGACTCTTCCATCACCTAACGCTTGGCCATCGAGGGCAGACACAGACAGAGGGACTTCAAGAGGTGCAGTCGGAATATTGATGCTTTGGGCGAAGTGAATATCCATAAAGTTCCCAGCCGCCCCTGAGTCTATCAAAGCTTGACAAGAGTGGACAGACTCACCCCAGGAGATGGAGACCGGGATGTAGATTCCTTGGCCAGGGAGTCCGGGAGAGAGGGTAGGCCCCGTCACAACCCTCCCTCGGCTGGACGGGGCGGTCCTTTTCCCAAGAGTTCGGGACATGATGCTCGGAAGTGACCAGGCTTGCCACAGTAGATGCAGCACTTGTCCCTCCTTCTGCGCTCCCTCTCAGATGCGGAGAGGCGAGTACGACCCACTTGCATGGGTTCTGGACAGTCACTGAAGGAGGTAGACGGTCTCCAGGTAGAGGTAGGGAGGCTGGGGGGGCTCAAGGCTTGGTGGCGTTCTCTCATCCTGTTGTCCAGACGAATAGCATGTGAGATGAGGGTTTCGAGGTCACTTGGGCATCCAATAGAGGCCAGACCGTCCTTGATGGGGTCAGACAGACCATGGTGGAAGGCTGACACCAGGGCAGTCTCGTTCCATCCACTTACTGCTGCGAGTGTTCGGAACGAGATGGCGTAATCTGCGACGCTTCCTCCTTGCCGGATGGACATGAGCTTTCGGGCTGCGTCGGTACTGATGTCTGCCTGATCGAAGACCCGAAGCATCTCTTCAGAAAACAGCTGGAAATCAAAGCACTCAGGTCCCTGTCTTTGCCAGATAGCAGTAGCCCAGGCTCGCGCCTTACCAGCTAATAAGGTGATCACAAAGGCAATCTTGCGGCGATCCGTAGTGTAGGTGGTAGGCTGAAGCTCAAAGGTGAGTTGACACTGGGTAAGGAACTCTCGGCACTCACTGTGCTTGCCGTCATACCTCTGTGGTGCAGGAAGGCTGGGTTCGCGAGGTGAAGAAGGCAGCATTGCAGGAGGCACTGGAGCAGGAGTGGGAGCTGGATCAGGAGCAGGAACTGGATCAGGAGCAGGAGATGCAGGCAGAGATGTCAGCTGTGCCAGGGTTTTCCCAATTTGCTGAAGCAGTTCCTCGTGGCGAGCGAGGGCCTCACGTTGGCTGGTGAGCGTACGTCCATGAGCGTCCATGGTCGCTCCGAAGCGTGTCAAAGCTGCCATAATTCCCTGAAGATTGGCCGGGTAGACAGTTGAAGCAGCCTCTGCTGAGTCGGTCATGACGGAGTCTTTCTGTTAGGGTTTTGCTGGGATTCGAACCTGGTTCGTTGGTGTGATAATCCAGCAAACCCCCACTAGGCCACCAGGGGGATGACTCAAATGCAGAGGCGTGAGGCGGAAGTAGAAAAAGAATCAAAAGGTTTATTTAAACTATATACACTATATACAGGGCAAAACAAAAGACAAAAAAAAACCAAAGAGTATAATCCAAAAGAAAAGCAAAGTGCAAAAATACAAAAGCTAAGAAGATCAAAAAACACAGTACAAAGGAAACTGGAGATAAACATAACAGCACAAAGACTCCGTGACAAGAGGACTGAACTCAGGGGTATAAATAGACAAACTAATTAAGGACACAGGTGAAGATAATTAGGCAATTAACACAAACACAAAACACAGGAACAGTGGCGGCCTCTAGAGGCCAAAATAAACACGACATGAAAAGGAAATAACAGCGGCCTCTAGAGGCCAAAACAGTCCTAGTCCTAACATTGGGAGAATGTCATATGGTCAGATGAAACCAAAATGGAACTTTTTGGTAAAAACTCAATTTGTCATGTTTGGAGGAGAAAGAATGCTGAGTTGCATCCAAAGAATATCATGCCTACTGTGAAGTATGGGGGTGGAAACATCATGCTTTGGGGCTGTTTTTCTGCAAAGGGACCAGGACGACTGATCCGTGTGAAGGAAAGAATGAATGGGGCCATGTATCGTGAGATTTTGAGTGAAAACCTTCTTCCATCAGCAAGGGCATTGAAGATGAAATGTCGCTGGGTCTTTCAGCATGACAATGATCCCAAACACACCGCCTGGGCAATGAAGGAGTGGTTTCGTAAGAAACATTTCAAGGTTCTGGAGTGGCCTAGCCAGTCTCCAGATCTCAACCCCATAGAAAATCTTTGGAGGGAGTTGAAAGTCCGTGTTGCCCAGCGACAGCCCCAAAACATCACTGCTCTAGGGGAGATTTGCTTGGAGGAATGGGCCAAAATACCAGCAACAGTGTGTGAAAACCTTGTGAAGACTTTACAGAAAACGTTTGACCTCTGTCATTGCCAACAAAGGGTATATAACAAAGTATTGAGATGAACTTTTGTTATTGACCAAATACTTATTTTCCACCATAATTTGCAAATAAATTCTTTAAAAATCAGACAATGTGATTTTCTGGATTTTTTTTCTCATTTTGTCTCTCATAGTTGAGGTATACCTATGATGAAAATTACAGGCCTCTCTCATCTTTTTAAGTGGGAGAACTTGCACAATTGGTGACTGACTAAATACTTTTTTGCCCCACTGTATAATCCAGCAGAAAATAAAACGGAATGCCTTGTAGTGGGAGACAGAGGTACACGCTGTGGCTATAAAGTACGTGGCAAGAATACAACCGACCTCAAGAGTCATCTAAAGCTCACCATGCTGCTATTTGCTGCACCCAAAGAAGTGTGCAATTGGGTGGTTGGAAGTACGGTATCTGGGTTTCCACTTGGGCAATGGGCAGGTGCGTCCCCAAATTAATAAGACAGCAGTGATTGCGGCCTGCCCAAGGCCCAAGACCAAAAAGGGGGTGAGACAGTTCCTGGGGCTGGCTGGCTACTATCGTAGGTTTATACCTAATTATTCGGACTTCACCAGCCCACTGACTGATCTCACTAAAAAGGACGGAGTGGACGGAGCAATGCTAGTGGGCTTTCTCGGAGGTAAAGGCTGCACTGTGTGGGGGACCACTGTTACACTCCCTTGACTTTTCTCTCCCCTTTATTTTGCAGACGGACGCATTGGACAGAGGGCTGGGGGCAGTTCTGTCTCAGGAGGTGGAGGGGGAGGAACGTCCAGTGCTGTACATCAGCCGGAAGCTGTCGGTGCGCGAGGGCAGGTACAGCACGATAGAAAAGGAATGCCTCACCATCAAGTGGGCGGTCCTCACCCTCCGCTACTACCTGCTGGGGCACCCTTTCACCCTCTGTTCAGACCACGCACCCCTGCAGTGGCTCCACCACATGAAGGATGCCAACGCGCAGATCACCCGTTGGTATCTGGCACTCCAGCCGTTTAAGTTCGAGGTGGTCCACAGGCCGGGGGCGCAGATGGTCGTGGCGGATTTCCTCTCCCGCCAAGGGGGGGAGTCGGCTGCAGGCCGGATGGCTCCCCGGCCTGAGTCGGGCAGTGGGGGTATGTGGCATTGGGGGTATGTGGCAGTGGGGGTGTGGTTAAGCGTCGGTCTGTGAATGGAGGGCGGAGTCAGGGAAGGTAAGTGGTAGAATCACTGCAGCTGATGGGAATTAACCTGTGTTTGTGTGTCTTCCCCAGTGAACGTGCCCTATAAGAGGAGAGGGAGAGCAGACAAAGGGAGCTCTCCGCCAACCCGAACACTGGTGTGCGTGGGTGTGTGGCTGGGAGAGTGAATGTGGAACGCTGAAAAGAGAGAAAATAAAGAGTTTTATAAGAATTCAGTTCTGGCCTGCCGTGCTTCTGTGCTCCACCCACCTGCTCAGATTTTACATCCCGTTATCCACAAATCAATACAATGACCATATCAGATGCTTTTAGGATCTAAAAACCCTGTGTGACTGGAAGCAATAAAAACCCACCATGCACCAGAATAGCCGGGGGAACACAAAACTCACATCTCATCTCATTATCTCTAGCCACTTTATCCTGTTCTACAGGGTCGCAGGCAAACTGGAGCCTATCCCAGCTGACTATGGGCGAAAGGCAGGGTACACCCTGGACAAGTCGCCAGGTCATCACAGGGCTGACACATAGACACAGACAACCATTCACACTCACGGTCAATTTAGAGTCACCAGTTAACCTAACCTGCATGTCTTTGGACTGTGGGGGAAACCGGAGCACCCGGAGAAAACCCACGCGGAGAACATGCAAACTCCGCACAGAAAGGCCCTCGCCGGCCACGGGGTTCAAACCTGGACCTTCTTGCTGTGAGGCGACAGCATTAACCACTACACCACCGTGCCGCAGAACACAAAACTATAGTTGGTAAATATTACCAAGAAAACTCATCTCATCTCATTATCTCTAGCCGCTTTATCCTTCTACAGGGTCGCAGGCAAGCTGGAGCCTATCCCAGCTGACTACGGGCAAAAGGCAGGGTACACCCTGGACAAGTCACCAGGTCATCACAGGGCTGACACATAGACAACCATTCACACCTATGGTCAATTTAGAGTCACCAGTTAACCTAACCTGCACGTCTTTGGACTGTGGGGGAAACCAGAGCACCCAGAGAAAACCCACGCGGACAACATGCAAACTCTACACAGAAAGGCCCTCGCCGGCCCCGGGGCTCGAACCCAGGACCTTCTTGCTGTGAGGTGACAGCACTAACCACTACACCACCGTGCCGCCCAACCAAGAAAACTAGTTAGCAAAACTAGAGGGCAAATTTAGCTGGGGAAGTCATGGGATAAAGGTTAGAGATGGAGCCGTGGGCCCAAACGATCGCTGGTTCAATTCCCTGGATCGGCAAGAAAAATCCATAGCTGAATGCCCTTGAGCAAGGCACCTAACCTCCAACTGCTCCCCAGGCAGAGTGTGTGTGTGTGCTCATTGTATGTTACTCTGGATAAGAGTGTCTGCTAAATGCTTGTAATGTAATGGAGAGAGAATTGTATGGAGGGTGTAGGATTGAAGGAAGTCTTTTAGTGACTCAGGCCCTGAATCTGTATCCTGATGATTCAGTGCTTTAATGATATTTGTTCTACATTTATCCATCTTCCCTTCAAAGACCAAAACTTGCATTGTTTTTTTTCCTAGTTTCTTTTTCCAGTACAAATTTCACTTCTCTGTTTTTTGTGGTTTGTCTTTCATTTTTAATGAATTTCAAAAAGGAACCAATTTTTTTTTTTAAATCCAGCCACATCACCACATGGTTTAGGTTCTAGACAGAAGATAAGATCTCAGAGAGAGAGAGAGAGAGAGATAGAGAGATCGAGCGCACATGTTTCAGCAAGCGTTTAACTTCAACTGAAAACAGTCAACTGTTAGTGATAACACACTCCTGCATGACCACACCCTGTAACATTCTCTCTTTTCATGCAGCAGTATGAGACCCTGAAAATTTATTTAATACACCGATAAAGCAATCACAGGTTTATCTCTACCTCTGTCAGGTTATCATGTCTGAAAATGATCGAGAAACAGAAATCCCCAGCAGGTGTTTGTGGATAATGATGAATGAGTCAGTTACAAATAATAACTGACGCTTTTAACCTGCTTCCTGTTTTCCCAAACAGCCAGCTGGAATGTGTTGAGAGATTGTTTCCCACCATCAGTTCCATATTTTCTGTTTTTGTGTCTGGGCATGTTGCTTTCATATTAGAAGTTAAGAAATGAGTTACATGACCAAAGAACTTACCCAAAGATTATAATGAGCCTGGCAGTATGGTGGTGTAGTGGTTAGCACTGTCACCTCACAGCAAGAAGGCCCTGGGTTTGAGCCCGGTGGCTGATGAGGGCCTTTCTGTGTGGAGTTTGCATGTTCTCCCCGTGTCTGCGTGGATTTCCTCCGGGTGCTCCGGTTTCCCCCACAGCCCAAAGGCATGCATATTTGGCTAATTGGTGGCTCTAAATTGACCGTAGGTGTGAATGTGAGTGTGAATGGTTGTCTGTGTCTATGTGTCGGCCCTGTGATGACCTGGTGACTTGTCCAGGGTGTACCCCACCTCTCACCCATAGTCAGCTGGGATAGGCTCCAGCTTGCCTGCGACCGTGTACAGGATAAGCAGCTACAGATGATGGATGGATGGATATAATGAGCCTTGTATAAAACGGGACTAATCACTTCAAACAAACTCCGACACAAAATCTTTTCGTGCTAAGTGGGCCCACCCTCTAATGATTCAGCAAGCACATCTGACCAGTTTTTGCAGTTGAATGAGGGTAGTGATGTGGTTTTCTTGTCTGTCACTGCTTCCCCAAATAGCCAACAGTTGAACACGATTCTAATCCTCATTTGTATGTGCAAACAAGAAATATTTAAATAGTCTGCTCATTCTCAAAAGCAGACTATTTAAATAGTCTTATCTTGGCAGCACGGTGGTGTAGTGGTTAGCGCTGTCGCCTCACAGCAAGAAGGTCCGGGTTCAAGCCCTGTGGCCGGCGAGGGCCTTTCTGTGCGGAGTTTGCATGTTCTCCGGGTGCTCCGGTTTCCCCCACAGTCCAAAGACATGCAGGTTAGGTTAACTGGTGACTCTAAATTGACCGTAGGTGTGAGTGTGAATGATTGTCTGTCTATGTGTCAGCCCTGTGATGACCTGGCGACTTGTCCAGGGTGTACCCCGCCTTTCACCCGTAGTCAGCTGGGATAGGCTCCAGCTTGCCTGCGACCCTGCAGAACAGGATAAAGCAGCCAGAGATAATGAGATGAGATGAGTCTTATCTTATCTTATGTGGGTGTGAAGAGCTGTTTACAGACACAACATTTTATCTGCAAGGAATAACCGTGTAACAGAAATGAGGAAGGACCACAGCAGACATTTTCAGAAACGATAAAACAAGTTCTAAAAAGATGACAAAGTTTCTTGTTTATAAAAAAAATACACTGGAATTTTATATAATCTGAAGTTACCCAACTTTCTCCTGAACTTCCTGTACACATCATGCTGAGCCTCTTCTGATGAGCTCTTCTTACATTCAAAGTTGCTTTGTTATTGATTTATGCTGCAAAATCACATGGACAAGCTTCAGACTCCATAATGGATCTGTGAAGGTTCTGTTTCAGAGCCAGAATATCAGTTTATCTCATCTCCTGCGCTGTAAGGTGGATGGCATTCAGACTTAACATCATAAACCACAGTTTCAGGAAGAACAAGTCGGAACAAGCTGAAAGCAGAAGATTGCTTTAACAAGAGTATTAATGTAAAACAGAACCTTCAGCTTTATATCTGCCTACACAGATAACTCCAGGTATACTGACTCCTGTCCTAATGTACATCAGTCTGTTTGATTAGGTGGGGGACGGGAGGGAACAGAGCTCCTGAGTGGAGCCAGTATACATCCTGATGATGTCCCAGACATCCTTGAGACACGACAGCAAACATGGCTTTGCTCTGAGTGGGAGGGGCTTAAGCTCTCTCGCCCATCTATCCCAGAGACAATGGAAAATCATGGCTGTCTGTGAGCTCATGTTTGTGGAAGAGAGCAGATGGCACTTGACTTTCCTCCGAGTGTGTTATGCAGCACTATGATGCAGCAGGAGCAGCAGTTTTAAAGGATGTGTTTGAGGAAGCAAGCGTTAGCCTTCACCCTCCTGGTTTGCAGCTGTTGTATGATGAGAGCTGACTGGTGTTTGGGAATTGGCACGTGATCAAACTGGGAAGAAAACATTTTCAAAACCCATCACACAATATCTTTGGGGGTATTAGCTAACCAAGGAATTGAAGTTAAGGCAATCGATTGCATGCTTTCAGTTTGCACAACTTCTCCAGGAGCATGACCTAATTGCAAAGAAGATAGACAGGATAACCAGTCGAAAACAACACTTCCATACCACAAGTTATTGCACGAATGATAAAAGAGTCTTAAAATATGTTGAAACAACTTGTTTAGTGTCACTGCCTCAAGTTGATTATTTTCCTCCAAGCTACAGAAAAACTGGGCGGCACGGTGGTGTAGTGGTTAGTGCTGTCGCCTCACAGCAAGAAGGTCCGAGTTCGAGCCCCGTGGCCGGCGAGGGCCTTTCCGTGTGGAGTTTGCATGTTCTCCCCGTGTCCGCGTGGGTTTCCTCTGGGTGCCCCGGTTTCCCCCAAAGACATGCAGGTTAGGTTAACTGGCGACTCTAAATTGACCGTGAGTGTGAATGGTTGTCTGTGTCTATGTGTCAGCCCTGTGATGACCTGGTGACTTGTCCAGGGTGTACCCCGCCTTTCGCCCGTAGTCAGCTGGGATAGGCTCCGGCTTGCCTGCGACCCTGTAGAACAGGATAAAGCGGCTAGAGATAATGAGATGAGATCAGAAAAACCACAAGGACGTAAATGTCTCCTTCCAGAAAAGTTCACCATATTAAAATCTTTCTGATGTCACCAAATGCTTTTAAGTTTGAGTTGTGAAAAGTAAAATGCTGTTCCTGTGAGTTTAATGTAACATCCATTATAAACTGTTTAATCACTTCTGTGATTTTTAAATGGTTCGCTTTTGGATTATGCTTCATTTTTGTGGCTACTGCCTCATAGAGTAAATATATATACATGCTATATTTACTGTATGGACATGGTATCAGAAAACAATTTTATTTCTAAGCAGTAGCCACATGTACCCATAAGGTACCTATTTTTATTAAAATATCACAGTGTGTGTGCTACGACAACATTCATCTAAAAGCCACCAGTCGGACAGCAGCACATGATAACAACAAGCTCACAGGACAAACACAGTGAAACATGCTACTGAACAGAAAACTTGCCTTATTACCTCAAGTTAACCTTGTGTAGTAACCTGAGATGAAGAACACACACTGTTCTTCGTCTCAGAAGTGTTTTAAACTCTGTATTGAAAAACATCCTCATGATTGTACCGATAGACCAGATTATAAAAATAATAGAGTACAGAAAGCATAGTAAAGTTAAATGTCTGTGCTTAGATTTCTTTTTAACCTTGCGAATGTGTTTCCTGAACCGCTTTTGTGTCATGAATACCTCGACGTGTAGAAAGACATCTCACACATCCTGACCCCAATAAAACAAACCGCACAGATTAAAAGATTAAAGTAACTTTAAGATTTTTCTTTTTAGTTCACATATCACAAGTGAGAAGTAAACATCAACTCAGTTTTTAGATTTTAAAGTTGTTATTTTGCACACACCATTGATTTTAGTGTACTTTCAGTCATTATTATATTAATCCTTTAGGAAATAAAACACTGGACTGGACTCCCGTCTAGATTTTAGCATAAGTTTGTACACCCTCAGGGAGATGTTACATTCCGTGCCTGTGACATGTGATTATGCTTCGTCCTTACACGAAACATTTTACATGTACTTTTATTCTGTAAAAATTAACCTTTAGTTTAGATTGAACACAGTAATCACTTCTGTGGTCCTTTCAAGACCTTGCAGGCCCTGTGTAAAAAAAAAAAAGAAAGAATTGATGCTCTCAACACTTCCCCTTTACCATATTTGTGAGACAGCAGGCTGCAAGCTTGACCCAACCACAAACCTCTATAACTACAAGTAATGTCATTTTAGTAGTGTGCATTGCAAACAACGAAGAGTTGTCAGCATTTATGAGGCAGTTTGGTGCTTGTGCACTTGTTATAAGTAAAAGACTCAGTTTTGGAGGTTTGTGTCCCAAATATGTGTTTGTGTCCAATTAGTTCAGCATTGTATAGACTCGATGACAAATCTACATTATCAGGTCAGTATTAAAGCTGCTATATAATGCAGTAGCAAATAGCAATCGATCACAATATTAACAGATTAATCCTTTGGTTGGTAAGATGGCCAACAATTTTAACACCTTTAAAGTTCAGCTTTCGCCGTCATTGTTTTTCCATGATGTACAGTACAGTGGTGAGAAGAATGTTCTTCTTGTTGAACAAGACTCTTGTAAATCCTGCCAGATGGTAAGGAGTAAAGGGTCTGTGAGAGGACTGTGTGGAGCCATCCACATCGCTGTTGGCCTTCTGAGAGGCACAGTTGATGGTAAGTGGCCTTGCTTGAGGGGAGAAAGACTCTGATAAGGTTCTCATCTATTTTATGGATTTGGGGTTCTCATATATTGTAGGTTATTATGTTCCAGGATGTTGTGGAACTGTTACCAGAGTGCTCTCACAGTGGGTTCTCCTTTAGAATGTAATGATGGTGGATGAATGAAAGTGTGCTAAGCATCTTCAGAAAACGAAGGTGAGGTGCTGGTCGTCTTTTTGATTGGCAGTGGGATTAAGAATAGAGATGTTTCTGTGATTGAACAGTGATTGCATTTTAGTGTTGCATGATTGCACTGCACTAATGAAAATGAAATTAAATGCACTGGGGAAGAACATTCAGTCCTGATGTGAAGTCAGTGTTTCCATGTGTTTCTTAAAAATTCCACTTCTGTTTGTTTAATACTGGCAATGAAGTGATTATAGTTAAAGGCCCAGTTATGGTTCTGTGTGATGTGAACACTGAGGGCTTGGAGTTCTCAACTTTCTCCACAATGGTAATGCTGGACGTGCAGCAGAGTGTAATGATCACAGATCCTCCTTAAGTCAAGTCATCTCTTACATTTTGTCCACCTTAAGAGACAACTTGTTGCTCCTACACTAGTTTGTGCTCATGAAGCCCAGCACTGTGATCAGTGAACTTGATCTGGTTTTGAGATCTCAGTCAGGAAGTCCAGGATCCAGTTACAGAGGGACATGTTCAGACCCAGCAATTTATAGCCATTTATGAACACACAAAATAATCGACAGGAAGTCCTACTTCCTCATAGAGAGGTTCTCATATTAATTACACATATTCGGATGTAAGATCTTAAAATATTTTACATCAATTTTAAGCACGTTAAGATTGTTGGATAATATAACACAAGGATAAATCTTGAAATCGACCTCCCTACCATATTCACTGCTTAACATAGGAGTGTGAAGACCCTTAGCATTTACAGTATCCTTGACTTGCAAGTGACGTCAAAGCAAAATAGAAACCTGGATGTGCATGTACAAATGCGGGTTCAAGCGATATTCCATACAAAACATATTCACGCATGCGCAACTCTCTTTGTTTTTCCACTTTTAGCTCTGCCATATCTTTGTGCTGTATATGGTTGTGGTCACAACAGTACTCGTGACCGTGACACGTTCTGATTTTTTAGAATTCCGTCCGTGATTCGGAAAGAGGGCAAGGAATCTCTGAGGCTTAGTATGGAGTGGAGACGAGCACGGCTGAACAACATCGGCAGGGCTGATCTACCAGAGTCTAAAACCAAAACAGCTTGTGTTTGGAGTAATCATTTTATCTCAGGTGAGATTCAAAAGCTTTCTCAATCATGGAAGAATTTTATTTCATGTTGCTAGAATTTTGCTACAAAATGAGCATTCTCTTGTCATGGTTCACTTGGTCATTGTTATAATTTTAACATGTGTATTACCATTTCATTTTTAGGAGCGCCAGCAAAATTATACGATAGAAACAATCCAGACTGGGGACCCACTCAGGAAATGGGCTATGTTTCGTCCAAGGTCAGACTTGATTCTTCAGCAGCCAAACCAGATAGAATATGATATCTGGGTACTCAATGGTCGATAGAAGCATCTTATCTTCAGAAAAGTCTGACTTTTTTTAATATTATGGGTCAAAAACCACACGTATCTATCTTCTCTTTGTATCGAATCTTCACTTGACCGTTCAAATTGTGGTAATCCTGAGAAAATTCGGCATTGTTTACAGACACACTTTCAGTAGCTGCTGTCCTAGTTGCTTTGTATATCCACCATCATGGCAGACGCTCATGACGTAGCACATTTTGATCACGTGGCTGCAAGTCATCTATATCACACCAGGAAAGAGGTTTAGCTCCTGTATCCTCTGTATGGAGTGTAGAATAATGAATAAACTCCGCTCAGGTGTAAAGGATGAGGAGTTAGTCAGTTACAGAGAACAATAAGAAAATCGATGATAACCCTTTACCTTCTTATTGTTTATTATTATTATTATTATTTCATTTCATTATCTGTAGCCGCTTTATCCTGTTCTACAGGGTCGCAGGCAAGCTGGAGCCTATCCCAGCTGACTACGGGCGAAAGGCGGGGTACACCCTGGACAAGTCGCCAGGTCATCACAGGGCTGACACATAGACACAGACAACCATTCACACTCACATTCACACCTACGGTCAATTTAGAGTCACCAGTTAACCTAACCTGCATGTCTTTGGACTGTGGGGGAAACCGGAGCACCCAGAGGAAACCCACGCGGACACGGGGAGAACATGCAAACTCCACACAGAAAGGCCCTCACCGGCCACGGGGCTCGAACCCGGACCTTCTTGCTGTGAGGCGACAGCGCTAACCACTACACCACCGTGCCGCCCCTATTATTATTATTATTATTATTATTATTATTATTATTATTTAATGTGAGTCTTTCGATGGTGAACTGATCTACTGGGTGACACCAGTGTTTTACAGAACTTTTGTTTTCTGTTTTTGCAGTTCAGTAAAATAATCCTGAATTTGGAGCTTTGATTTAAAGCCTTTATTTATTTTTGTTTTTTCTAGCTTAACGAGACCAGTATATGAGCTAGTACATACATTTTTATTAATGTTACATCTGTTTCTTAATGCATACAGTTTCATCAGTACTAATAACGTTTTCTTTATTGATTTACACCTCATATCAATGGATTATTGGATTTATTGTTAACTTTACATAGTATAGACATTACTGTGTGTTACAGATGGTCTTTTTTGCTTTAGAATATTTGCAGATTTGTCGGTCAGTGCTCAATGCATCCATTCTGTATAGTGATACTCCTGTGCCCTGTTAACAATGCGCACCTGAACTTAAGGAGCTGTGTGTGCACCTATTTAAGGACTGTGCTGATGCATGATCAGTGCGAAGTATTGTGATATGTCAGTATGCATTACTGAGCCTTTCTAACCGTGTTTCTGGTTTCCTGACTCCTGTGCCTGTTTCTCGTTCTCAATTTGCCTCTGATATCCTGCACTCTAAAAAGTCATTCAGAGGACCTTTAGCCAATACTTAAATAAATGTGTTGTTGTGAGAAAAAAAAAAATAAGTTCCATGATATTGTCAGACTTTTTGTTCCTAACTGTTATTTTATTGAGTCCTACTGACACAAAAAGTAGAACTGTTGCTTCAACACACTATCATGACTTAACTGAACTGAAAATCTATCATTCAACAATAACGGACAAAATTCAAGTCGCGGTAACTTAATTACATTTGTTTGCAACTTAATTTCTTTACACTTGGCTTGAATTTCTCCGAACACTTCACATGCCTGGACAAGTTCGAATGGCTGCAGACTGAGGAAAAAGCCAAGCAACACAAAGCACGTTTTTTCTCAAACAAGGTGAGCATTATATGGTTACAAACACATTTTCTTTGTGACTCCAATGATGTTATGTGGGTAGTTTTTGCTCTTGACGGTGATGTGATTAGCAACACACTGCCTGTTTTGTGACTGTGTTGAATGTCGGTAGACACATAAGTTAGACACCGTGTGCCAGTTAGCTTTTTGTAAACCTGCTATTGTCCAACAAACAAACAGGTGCTCTTAATCTAACATTCAGTGAAAGGGGGTAATTTTATGCTTAAAACAGTTCTGCAGTTCTGTTGTTTATTTGTAGTTCTGGCATGTGTACTTTGCAATGTTCCTCTAGCAAAATGGGAACAAGACATCTACTAACATCAAGCTAAATAACGTTAGCTAGGGAGCGGGGGGGGGGTGCGTGCCGCGATATACAATCTCCCGTTTTTTATTTTGTTGGGGGGTGCGCGCCGCGATATAGGTACAATCTCCCGTTTTTATTTTGTTGAATAATGTTACTGTTGGGCGGCACGGTGGTGTAGTGGTTAGCGCTGTCGCCTCACAGCAAGAAGGTCCTGGGTTCGAGCCCCGTGGCCGGCGAGGGCCTTTCTGTGCGGAGTTTGCATGTTCTCCCCGTGTCCGCGTGGGTTTCCTCCGGGTGCTCCGGTTTCCCCCACAGTCCAAAGACATGCAGGTTAGGTTAACTGGTGACTCTAAATTGAGCGTAGGTGTGAATGTGAGTGTGAATGGTTGTCTGTGTCTATGTGTCAGCCCTGTGATGACCTGGCGACTTGTCCAGGGTGTACCCCGCCTTTCGCCCATAGTCAGCTGGGATAGGCTCCAGCTTGCCTGCGACCCTGTAGAAGGATAAAGCGGCTAGAGATAATGAGATGAGATGAGATGTTACTGTTTGGGGCATAGGCTGTACTAGTATTTTTGCTCTATGGATTGATACTGTATAGATAAATGTCCACTAGAGTTCTCTCAAATCATTTCTCTTTTGTGTTCCCCACAGATAAATGACGAATTCAAGAGGGTGACAACAGTTAGCCTTGAATCGACATTTATGGCCAGTCTTGACCAGTGCACCCCGAAGCTGATGACCTTAGTCCAGTCAAAGGGAGGAGCTGCAGGACTGAAGATCAGGCAGATTAAGGACAGGCTTCTTGAGGTATATTTGTGAACTAGACTTACTTTTTGAATTGCAGGTTATTAACAGTAATTTCTTCAGATAAATCTCTATCATTCAGGTATTTGTGGATCTGATTTTTATTGAACCCCTCATATAATTTTTTCATTAATCAGAACAACACAGTTGAGCGACGGAGAGAAGCTGCCATTCGCTGCCTTGTGGTATATCTTGGAGAGAAGGAGGAGGACCTTTTCAAAATGTACAGTGTAAGTATTTGGAAGCAGAATTCCATTCCTTCTTAAAATGTAAAGACTTGCTTTGCATTATACATTGTCATAGCTAACGCTTCTCCCTGCTGGACTGAAATGCAGTGAACCAACACTCCAACACTCTAATACCTGTTATTTCTTCTAAGGACATGGAGGAGCTTGAGGCAGACCTTGTGATGCAGGTGATGAAGATTGCCATCATCAGTGATGGGTGTGCAACCATTGTCATCGAGGGAACCAAAGTCCTGGAAGGGTTTGATGTGGCCAGATCCTGTGCTTTGCTGATGGGCATAATATATGCTCTGAACCTCAGCTATCCCAAGCAGTTGAAGTTCACCTTTGAGGTATTTCAGAAGCTATTCCTGGAACTCGATGGACAAAAAGCCAGCTCAAAAGTAATGAGTCTCAAGTACAGTATTTTCTGACTGTGCTCTAAAACCCCAGCACTCTCAACGAGTTGGAAGTTTTGACTGATTTGTCTGAGGTCTTCTGTACATTATGGACAGTGTTATCCGATAATATTGGTGTTACCATTACCGTTATCAAAGGTTGAGGTTTTATCTGGTTATGATATGGATATGTTGCACTTAGGAATTGGCTTTAAATGCCGTCTTGTATAATCATAAGCATACTCCATTCATTTAAAATTCCAGGCTGTTCTGAGCAATATCCAATTGTCTGAGTAGAAATCATCACTTAGTGCTCTTAGTAGTTTTTTGAAACTCTAGTGTGCAATATTTTATTTGTGCACAAATTACTGCAGTTCTTTGGAGAAATTTGAGAGTTAATATTTCATTGTCTTTGTAATATTTAGAGCTGCCTTCTCCTAGTCCACTAAGCTGTTGGTAAAGTTATAGCCAACTAGGAGTGTACACATTTTGTATGACTGTTTTATAGTGAATCAGCTGTTAATCATCCAGTCCTGTAATGATTCATGTTCTGTTAACATACTTGTATAGGTATATGTATTGTTGTTTAAGTTTTTTAACACTGTTATTCAAACAGAGTCATAATTTTGTAACGTCGAACAGTAGGCTAAATAGTTAATTTCTGAAGGCCACAGTCACTGTAGATATTTGTAGTAAATACTTGTTTATGCTGTGAGTGTAATGTGGTGATGTTTTGAAATCACAGTGCAAAATAAAGTTAGCCTAATTGTCTAATATTCGCTTTGTTTGACTTCATTCAGAAAGGTAGGCGTTAATGAGAAAAGAAAATAAACATGTTTGGATAAGAAAAGATTTTTAGTTGGAACAATACAATACTAGAAGTTGGCCAACATAAAAATTGTAATTAATCTAGAGAAATATTAAGTTACACGTATATTAATAATGCTTTCAAATATTGAAAAAAAAACAAATTTGGACAGCTTGATTTTTAGAAATACAGGCAACTTAAAAACTTGTGTTCATTTTGACAGATATTAAGTTCATGTTACTTAGAAATGCTTATGATAATGATAGGAAAGGTAATTCACCATACGTAAAATATTGTGTTGGATCAACGTAATTCCACCAGCAATTGGCATAACTCAAAAAACTGAATGCAAAACGTTGCCTTGATTTTTTTTGTTGGCCCAATGTTTTATTTTTTAGAGTGTGTTTACGCCTCACCCGACCCTTTTGCCTGTTTACTATTTGGATTTAGCCTGCCATCTTGGACTGTTTGCCTTTGTTTGTGTACTTTGTATATAAACTGCACTGTTATTAGTAAACTGATTTACTTCTGCACTGACATCTGCCTCCCTCACGTATCTGACAGAATACTTCACCATACAATGGATGTAGCAGAATTTTTGCAGCATGCGATTCCATGCTGCTTCCGGGTTTCCCTGTCTCAGTCCCTCGCCTCATATTTCCGGCTGAAGTCTGACTGGAGTCCCCCGGCACCCTACTACGGAATGTCACCCTATGGGATTCAACCTTCAGTGTGACTTCTATGAGGACCTTCAAGAGCCCAAGCTACCAGAACCCCTCTGGGTAAGCTTTATCCTACACTGAAAAAAATAAATCTGAAGAGAAGTAAATTTAACATAATTTGAATTAGTGATGATAACAATAAAAAAATTCAAGTTTGTATGTTTACACAAATATATCTAGTTTTGAATCAATGTGTTTGTTAGAAACAAAAGAGATTTTTTTTCTCAACAAGAATAATTAAGTAATGCAAGCCAATCTTCTTACATTCACAATCTCAACAAACCTTGTTATCTTTGCTCTTTTCCATTCAACACCAAACACTATGAGGTTTATGCACCCCAAGTGCATTGTGGGAACATTTTGCAGCAACAAGTCTGGTCCAAACCAGTCTGGACCAGGTCTGAGCTGAACGCCTTCGACACTTAACGTTAAATGTCAGTAAGGTAAGAATAACGTTTTTTTTTTTCTTATTGGTGTCAAAAACCATAATTAATCAGACGCTTTTCGTGCTAACTGAAGTTACCGTAGTGTGTTAAGAGCCTTGTAAAGGAATTAAGTTACATGACTTATAAGCTAACGATTTACTAGCACCAAATCTGTAACGTTAGATAGACCCGACCAAACCTTCGGTCAGCCTGTGGATAGCGCCAGTATTGCTGGCAATTTTTTCATGGTGTATCCTGCCTCATTTTAAGTAGAGATGGTCACATTGCCAAGGCCTTAATGCTTAATGTTATTTGAACGGTAGGTATAAATAAAGTCGATCATTTAAGTGGCCTGCTTGACCGTTTCTGTTGAATGGCTGGGCTGGTCCTTACAATTATAGCTGAATCTGTGCAAATGTAAAACACACGCGTGCTGCAAGTTTAATGCCATCCACACAGCTTCTTTACTTAACCGACAACACAGAGTTATAAAGAATTGTCTCATCTCATTATCTGTAGCCGCTTTATCCTGTTCTACAGGGTCGCAGGCAAGCTGGAGCCTATCCCAGCTGACTACGGGTGAAAGGCGGGGTACACCCTGGACAATTCGCCAGGTCATCACAGGGCTGACACATAGACACAGACAACCATTCACACCTACGGTCAATTTAGAGTCACCAGTTAACCTAACCTGCATGTCTTTGGACTGTGGGGGAAACCGGAGCACCCGGAGGAAACCCACACGGACACGGGGAGAACATGCAAACTCCGCACAGAAAGGCCCTCGCCAGCCACGGGGCTCGAACTCGGACCTTCTTGCTGTGAGGCGACAGCGCTAACCACTACACCACCGTGCCACCCATAAAGAATTGTGGCAGGATTAAAATCAAATGTCCCATTTTTATTTCGCTGTACATATATGGGCACAACCTCCAGTTTCAGCTCTCCCTCCTTGGCTCCCCGAGGCTGAGGGGATACAGCACGTTAAAGTATTATTCAACTGATGTTTCCAAAGTAAACCTTGACTACAGTGAGACACTAAAATAAAACTTGAGCATATGAATATGCGAATAAAGAGTTCGATCTGACTTTAGACGTGTCACTCTTCAGGAAACACATAATCATATGACAACTGGATAAATAACAAGATTAAAAACTCATTGCAGCTGCAAACAGACCTACCATTCAAAGCAGAAAAGGAAAGGTAAGAGACATCAGCAACAGAAAAATGATTAAATAGTCTCTAACTGTAGGCTAGTTATTGTTGTGTAATTGTAGTTGAGTGTGATGATGTAAACTTCTCATCTCATCTCATTATCTCTAGCTGCTTTATCCTGTTCTACAGGGTCGCAGGCAAGCTGGAGCCTATCCCAGCTGACTACGGGCGAAAGGCGGGGTACACCCTGGACAAGTCACCAGGTCATCACAGGGCAATGTAAACGTCTATGTTTCTGAATTACAACATCCAGAGAAGTGTAAATAACGCAGTTTAAATCTTTCAACAATGTGAACATGATGCAGTAAATTCAGCTATGTATTAGTTTCAGAGAAGAAGGAACAGCCTTTTTTTTAACAAGACATTTCCAACAGGGCAGCACGGTGGTGTAGTGGTTAGCGCTGTCGCCTCACAGCAAGAAGGTCTGGGTTCGAGCCCCATGGCTGGCGAGGGCCTTTCTGTGCAGAGCAGGGCTCTACGTTAACTTTGAGACATGGTTGTAGAAATCTAGTTGCCTGAACTCAGAACATGGTTGCCCTAATATTACATAATTCCTTTGAATATGCCACAAACACATATGCTTACAACACAATGTTCACTCGCATGCTCTACTAATGCCTCTTAAAAGCTTATTTTGTTGATTTTCTTATCCTTCTTTGTGTTCCCTTGGTTTCTGGGTTCAGTTATATCGTGTCTAACCACTTTTTGTGTAAACCACCATGAATGTGCATTGTGTTCTTCTTTTGTGTGCTCATAATTCTATAATTACACAATTACAATTTGCTCTCTGGTGATGGTACCATTAAGTTTTCATTTCTACACCATTTGAACAAAAGAATTGGTTTCAAATTTGCACATTCATGCCTGTCCCAAGTCATTAAAGGTGAGGGCACAAAAAGTCTGATGAAAATAGTACCAACTGAAAGGGAGGGAAGGTATGATAATATATGATATCAATGCACAAAAGATCGAAACAGACATCATCTGGACCTGTTGGAATTTTCATGAATTGATTTATGAATTATATTACACTACTGTTCAAAAGTTTGGGGTCACTTTGAAATTTCCTTATTTTTGAAAGAAAAGCACTGTTCTTTTCAATGAAGATCACTTTAAACTAATCAGAAATACACTCTATACATTGCTAATGTGGTAAATGACTATTCTAGCTGCAAATGTCTGGTTTTTGGTGTAATATCTCCATAGGTGTATAGAAGCCCATTTCCAGCAACTCTCACTCCAGTGTTCTAATGGTACAATGTGTTTGCTCATTGCCTCAGAAGGCTAATGGATGATTAGAAAACCCTTGTACAATCATGTTAGCACAGCTGAAAACAGTTGAGCTCTTTAGAGAAGCTATAAAACTGACCTTCCTTTGAGCAGATTGAGTTTCTGGAGCATCACATTTGTGGGGTCGATTAAATGCTCAAAATGGCCAGAAAAATGTCTTGACTATATTTTCTATTCATTTTAAAACTTATGGTGGTAAATTAAAGTGTGACTTTTCATGGAAAACACAAAATTGTCTGGGTGACCCCAAACTTTTGAACAGTAGTGTATGTCTGGAAATTTTATACCTTTATTCAGATCATGTTTCAACCACAAAAAAGTCATCATACATATCATGAAATGCAGTTTTTTCTGATCAAATGGCATGTTCTGTTGTAATTGTTGTAAGGTTTTCAACCACTAAAAAAGTCATCTTACATATCATGAAATTCAGTTCTTCTGATCAAATGACATGTTCTGTTGTAACTGTTGTAACTAACTGTTGTAACACCTATATAACACATATGATTTCAGGCACTTGACATGAAACCATCTAATCATCATCATTTTATTTTATTTCTTATTCTATTTTTAATATTTTTTATTTATTTATTTATTTATTTATTTTTTGTACCGGGCGGCACGGTGGTGTAGTGGTTAGCGCTGTCGCCTCACAGCAAGAAGGTCCTGGGTTCGAGCCCCGGGGCCGGCGAGGGCCTTTCTGTGTGGAGTTTGCATGTTCTCCCCGTGTCCGCGTGGGTTTCCTCCGGGTGCTCCGGTTTCCCCCACAGTCCAAAGACATGCAGGTTAGGTTAACTGGTGACTCTAAATTGATCGTAGGTGTGAACGTGAGTGTGAATGGTTGTCTGTGTCTATGTGTCAGCCCTGTGATGACCCGGCGACTTGTCCAGGGTGTACCCCGCCTTTCGCCCGTAGTCAGCTGGGATAGGCTCCAGCTTGCCTGTGACCCTGTAGAACAGGATAAAGCGGCTAGAGATAATGAGATGAGATGAGATTTTTTGTACCTGGTATATGTAACTGACTGCCAGTGTTTCTTTAAGGAATCCTTCCTAAATGTGGAACAGCCTTTCACTAGGGATGAGCCTATCAGCCAGGGCAGGGTACTTCAGGCATATGGTGCAAATCAGTTTCCCTTGGTCAGCAGTGTCATTATTATTATTCCTATCAGCATGATCAGTATCAGTTGAATGGCTGGTACTAGCTCTGGGCTCATCTGATTCAACATCCAAATTGGGATCATCTTTGGAGAGTTTGCTGGGTGGCCCAGGTTCATTCTCAGGTTTGACCAACTTCAATCCAGGAAACTCTGAATACCAGCTGGGAATAACAGTTCTTTGCCTTTTCACCTCATACAGTTTCTTTGAATCCACTGATGAGCTTGCTTGAGTTTTCTTTTTCTTCTCTTCCTTGTCTTTGTTTATTTTAAAACCAAATTTCTCCAAACCAGACATAATGCCAAAGTTTGTGACTTTAATGTTTATTTTTGTATTTATTATTCAACCTTCTCAGACGCTGTCTGTATCAACAAGCATTGACACTAGCGCCCCGTGCGAGTAATGCGGTAATTAGTCATATAGTGAAGGACATACCAATAGAACACTGAATATGCACTATGCGATAATTATTAGCAATGGGAAACTGCATTGCGAGCCCACGATGTGCAAATGTGAATTCCACTAGTTGTTGAACATTCCGTAATGATAACATAGACGTGGTCTTTCCAAGTCAGACAATCGCAAATCATGATGGAATTTCATCATAATATGAATGAATAAACGTCGTTTTTCACATAAGTTGACATATTTGGGTAGTTGCCCGATTGGGCAAGCATTTGTGAGAGTCTGGTTGTCCGAATCTACTGAATGGTTGCCCCGGGCAATCGGACTACTGTTAATGTCGAGCCCTGCGGAGTTTGCATGTTCTCCCCGTGTCCGCATGGGTTTCCTCCGGGTGCTCCGGTTTCCCCCACAGTCCAAAGACATGCAGGTTAGGTTAACTGGTGACTCTAAATTGACCGTCGGTGTGAGTGTGAATGGTTGTCTGTGTCTATGTGTCAGCCCTGTGATGACCTGGCGACTTGTCCAGGGTGTACCCCGCCTTTCGCCCGTAGTCAGCTGGGATAGGCTCCAGCTTGCCTGCGACCCTGTAGAACAGGATAAAGCGGCTAGAGATAATGAGATGAGATGAGACATTTCCAACGTTATTTATATAGAATTCAGGAGAATAGAGGAAATAAAGGGTTTGAAAGTCAACATTTTCAGGAGGAGATTTTTCTGAGTGAGAATGAAAGATTAGTCATGTAACATTTGTGCAATTTTAATTGTTTTTAGATAAGTAGTTGTTTAACAGTGTCTTTAGAATGGGAAAAAAAAAAATTTTCAGGCTCCAAGTGCATTTAGGCATTGGACTTTGCACAAGTGAAGTGTTCAGAAAAGGTCCTGTCAATTTGGTTCCATCAGAGGAAGGAAACAGCTGATAAAGTTTGATTTTTGGCTGGGCTATGCTGTTAACTTTGGTGACTGACCCCTTGAAAATGGTTCCTCCAGGAACCATGACATTTCAGTTGTCAAGACAATGGAAAAACTAAAATACAAATACAAATACAAGAGCATTTTGTTTTGTGCACAAGAGCATTGTGACGTATCTTTCTGTTTTTGTATTTTAGTTTTTCCGTTGTCTTGACAACTGAAACGTCATCGTTCCTGGAGGAACCATTTTCAAGGGGTCAGTCACCAAAGGGTTAAAGTATTTTTTTATTTTTTATTTAAATGTATTTATTGTTTGCTTTCAGCCAGGAATAGATGCAGTTTTGGGATGAAATCAAGATGCATCGGTTTTAATACGTCTGTGCTTCGATAAAATCTGATCCATGTAAAAGTTAGATGTTGTCTGCCTTTATTTAGAAATTTGAAACACACAATTATGAAATATCTTGGCCCACTCCTCGCGTGTTACCTTCCGGTACAGTGCAGATACTGATCAGTAGCCAGTGGATGGGGGGGGTTTACAGGTTTTACAAGAGGTGAGCCGAGTATTGCACTTGTTTTGATCTGGTAGATCTGATTGGGTTAGGCCGCTGCAACATATCAGAGAGGTAATTGGGCCCTGTACCATTTAGAGATTTGTATACCAGCAGCAATACTTTAAAGTCAATTCTGTAGCTTACTGGAAGCCAGTGAAGGGACCTTAGAATTGGAGTAATGTGCTCTGTTCTTTTTGTTCGTGTGAGAACCCTAGCCGCTGCATTTTGAACCAGCTGAAGTCGTTTGATGGTCTTTTTTGGCAGGCCTGTGAAAAGGCCATTGCAGTAATCAACCCTACTAGAGATGAAGGCATGTATTAGTTTTTCCAGATCATTTTTTGACATAAGTCCTCTTAGTTTGGAAATGTTTTTTTAGGTGATAGAATGCCGTTTTAGTGATTGCTTTCATGTGACTGTCAAAGTTTAGCTCGCTGTCAATGAAAACACCAAGATTTTTAACCATTTCTTTAGTTTTAATCCCTTTTGTGTCAAGAATAGTGGTAATCCTGAGTCTTTCATCTTTTTTTCCAAATAGAATTACTTCTGTTTTATCTGTGTTCAGCTGAAGAAAATTTTGTGACATCCAGCTATTGATTTGATCGATACACTGGTAGAGACATTCAAGGGGGGCATAATCATTAGGTGATAGAGCAAAATAAATTTGGGTGTCATCTGCATAGCAGTGATACAAAATTGAATTTTTATTGATAATTTGCCCAAGTGGGAGCATTTTAGTACTTTTGATTGTGGCAAATGCTCAGTGCTTGTACACTAGGATCACTTACAGCAAAGACACACTTATGGACATTGGTAAAATTCACCACGGGCCCAGTCCAGTCCTTCTGGACTGTAGCTTTCTTCTCCTCGCTGACACTGACCGGAGTTACACCGACACCATCCGGCAGGCTGCATCATCACCAGACTCGAGTAGGCGAAACAGCCAACGATCCACGCACCCAAAATAGAGGCACGATAAGAGAGGCGGGCTACATGCTAGGCTAAAGGCTAGAGCTACAAGACCACCGCTACCTAGCCTTCTGCTAGCTAACGTTCGCTCGTTCGAGAATAAGATGGATGAGCTGAGAACCAGGATAACATCTCAATGTGAGATCAGAGAGTGTTGTGCCCTGATTTTTATGGAAACCTGGACTACTGCAAGCCTGCCAGACCCGGCCATTGAACTACAGACCCACTCCATGCACCGCGGAGACCGCACATCTGCTTCCGGTAAAAACAAATGTGGGCGGTGTGTGTGTTTATGTTAACAACAGATGGTGTACGGACGTACAGGTGGTTGAAAAACATTGTTGTGCGGACATTGAAGTGCTGATGGTGAAGTGCAGACCCTTTTATCTACTGAGGGAGTTCAGTGCTGTGTTTATGCTGGCTGTTTACATCCCACTGCGGGCCGACCGCACTACAGCGCTAGGACTACTACATGACATCATTGGCAAACACGAGACCACACACCCAGATGCCGTGTTCATCGTGGCCAGGGATTGTAATCATTGCAATCTCAGGACTGTGCTACCGAAGTACCATCAACACGTGAGCTTTCCGACAAGGGACAACAACATCCTGGACCATGTCTACAGCAATGTGAGAAATGGCTACAAGGCTGTGCCCCGCCCCCACTTTGGACAGTCTGACCACATCTCTATGTTCCTCTACCCAGCTTACAAGGCCCTTCTCAAACAAGCCCCCCCAGTGAGTAAAACTGTTAAAGTTTGGAATGAAGAGACTGATCTGGTGCTCCAGGACTGCTTCAGTTCTACATACTGGGATGTGTTTAAGACAGCTGCTTTGAGAGAAGACTGTTCTGTGGATTTAGAGGAATATGCATCTGTGGTTCACCAGCTACATCAGCACGTGTATTAATGACATTGTCCCTACCAAGCGCTGCAAAATATATCCTAACCAAAAACCTTGGATTAACAGTGAAGTACGCTCCATGCTACATGCACGCTCCACCGCTTTTGCCTCTGGTGACGCAGATGGATATGAAAAGGCCAGATATGACCTACACAGATCCATCAGGGAAGCCAAGAGGCAGTACAGACTGAAGCTGGAAGGATATTACAACACCTCAGACTTCAGATGCATGTGGCAGGGCCTGCAACACATCATTAATTTCCAGCAGAAGAACAGCAGGGTCACAGCCAACCACAACACATCGCCAGAGGAGCTGAAAGAGTTCTATGCTCGCTTCGACACCCTCAACACCAACCAACACAGAGGGATTCCACCAACAGAGGCAGCACAGAGCTCTTCACCTACTGTGACCATAACCGAGGTGAGCAAGGTCTTCAGGAGGACTAACCCCTGAAAGGCAGCCGGCCCTGACAACATCCCCGGCCGTGCTTTGAGGGCCTGCTCCAAACAGTTAGCAGAGGTCTTCACAGACATTTTCAACCTGTCCCTCTCCATGTCTTCTGTGCCCACATGCTTCAAGACCACCACCATAGTGCCTCTCCCAAAGAAAAACAATATAACATGTCTGAATGACTATCGCCCGATTGCACTCACTTCAGTTGTAATGAAGTGTTTTGAGAGGATAGTCATGTCATACATCAAAAAGGACATCCCAGACACAATTGACCCCCTTCAATTTGTATATCATCAGAACCGTTCAACTGATGATGCCATCAATGCAGCCATCCACACAGCCTTGTCACACCTGGAACACAGGGACACCTATGTTCGAATGCTGTTTGTGGACTACAGTTCAGCTTTCAACACCATCATCCCCAGCAGACTGACATCCTCCCTCTGCTGCTGGGTCCTGGACTTTCTCACAAACAGACCCCAGGCTATCAGAGTCGGTACCAGAACATCCAGCACCAAGACAGTGAGCACAGGGACCCCCCAAGGCTGTGTGCTCAGTCCACTCCTGTACACCCTCTTCACCTATGACTGCACCCCCACCCAGAGTAACACTTCCATCATCAAGTTCGCTGACGACACCACTGTCATTGGGCTGATCACCGGCGGAGATGAGAGAGCCTACAGGGAGGAGGTGGCTCAACTGGTCTCCTGGTGCTGGGAAAATAACCTCTCCTTGAATGCTGAGAAGACCAAGGAGATGATCATTGACCCGAGGAAGAGGAGGAGAGACCAGCACGCCTCGCTGCACATCAACGGGACACAGGTGGAGAGGGTGAAAACATTTAAATTCCTCAGAACTCACATCAGTGAGGATCTCACCTGGACACACAACACACAGCAGACCATCAAGAAGGCCCACTACAGGACATTTACAACACCCGGGTCACAAAAAGGGCACAGAGCATCATCAGAGACCAAACACACCCACAACACAGACTATTCACACTTCTACCATCTGGCAGACGCTACAGGAGTGTGAAAGCAAGGGCTACTAGACTGACAAACAGTTTTTACCCCCAGGCCATAAGGCTTTTGAACCACGGATTATAATCACCATCTACCTCTATATTTCCATCAGGCTTTTGAACCACGGACTATAATCACCATCTACTGTACCTCTATATTAGCAATTTTGCACAAGACATTGCACAGTATATCTACCTCTATGTTTGCACATTGTTTGTTTGATTGCCTCTTTTTTTATGTTTTCATTTTTCATTCTACTTTTATATTTTGCATTCCGTATGCACTTTATATTTCATATTTTTATATATATATATATATATATATATATATATACATATTTTGGGCGGCACGGTGGTGTAGTGGTTAGCGCTGTTGCCTCACAGCAAGAAGGTCCGGGTTCGAGCCCCGTGGCCGGCGAGGGCCTTTCTGTGCGGAGTTTGCATGTTCTCCCCGTGTCCGCGTGGATTTCCTCCGGGTGCTCCGGTTTCCCCCACAGTCCAAAGACATGCAGGTTAGGTTAACTGGTGACTCTAAATTGACCGTAGGTGTGAATGTGAGTGTGAATGGTTGTCTGTGTCTATGTGTCAGCCCTGTGATGACCTGGCGACTTGTCCAGGGTGTACCCCGCCTTTCGCCCGTAGTCAGCTGGGATAGGCTCCAGCTTGCCTGCGACCCTGTAGAACAGGATAAAGCGGCTACAGATAATGAGATGAGATATATTTATTTTTATATTGGTAAGCATAGTTTGGTCGGGCAGTTGCAAAATAAGAATTTCATTACCCAATAATAAACTGCTGTGTCTGTTATTGTGTATATGACAAATAAACATCTTGAATCTTGAAAACATAGTAACGCGTGCACAACTCTCTTTGTTTTTCCACTGCTTTAAGCGTTCTTTTAGCTCTGCCATATCTTTGTGCTGTATATGGTTCTGGTCACAACAGTACTCGTGACCATGACATGTTCTGATTTTTTAGAATTCCATCCATGATTCAGAAAGAGGGCGAGGAAACTCTGAGGCTTGGTACGGAGAGGAAACGAGCACAGCTGAACAACATTGGCAGGGCTGATAGAGTCTAAAACCAAAACAGCTCATGTTTGCAGTAATTATTTTATCTCAGGTGAGATTCAAAAGCTCTCTCAATAATATCCTGGAAGAATTTTATATCATGTTGCTAGAATTTTGCTACAGAAGGAGCGTTCTCTTGTCGTGGTTCACTCGGTCATTGTTATAATTTTAACACGTGTATTACCATTTCGCTTCTAGGAGCGCCAGCAAAATTATATGATAGAAACAATCCAGACTGGGCACCCACCCGGGAAATGGGCTATGTTTCGTCCAAGGTCAGACTTGATTCTTCAGAGGCCAAACCAGATAGAACGCAATATCTAGGTACTCGATTGTCAGTAGAAGTGTCTTAATCTTAGAAAAGTCTGACTTTTTAAAATAATATGGGTCAAAACCACACATCTGTCTTCTCCTTGTATCAAATCTTCACTCGATCGTTCAAATCGTGGTAATACTGAGAAAATTCAGCATTGTTTACAGACACGCTTTCAGTGGCTGCCATACTAGTTGCTTTGTATATCCACCATCATGGTGGACGCTCATGACGTAGCACATTTTGATCACGTGGTTCCAAGTCATCTATATCACCCCAGGAAAGAGGTTTAGCTCCTGTATCCTCTGTATGGAGTGTAGAATAATGAATAAACTCCGCTCAGGTGTAAAGGATGAGGAGTTAGTCAGTTACAGAGAGCAATGAGAAAATCACTGATAACCCTTTACCTGCTTATTATTATTCATCTCATCTCATTATCTCTAGCCGCTTTATCCTGTTCTACAGGGTCGCAGGCAAGCTGGAGCCTATCCCAGCTGACTATGGGCAAAAGGCGGGGTACACCCTGGACAAGTCGCCAGGTCATCACAGGGCTGACAGACACAGACAACCATTCACACTCACAGTCAATTTAGAGTCACCAGTTAACCTAACCTGCATGTCTTTGGACTGTGGGGGAAACCAGAGCACCTGGAGGAAACCCACGCAGACAACATGCAAACTCCGCACAGAAAGGTCCTTGCCGGCCATGGGGCTCGAACCCGGACCTCCTTGCTGTGAGGCGACAGCGCTAACCACTACACCACCGTGCCACCCGCTTATTATTATTATTATTTAATGCAAGTCTTTTGATGGCAGACTGATCTACTGAGTGACACCAGTGTTTTACAGAATTTTGTTTTCTGTTTTTGCAGTTCAGTGAAATAATCCTGAATTTGGAGCTTTTGTTCCTTTTTATTGATTTAAAGCCTTTATTTGTTTATTTTTCTCTAGCTTTACGAGACCAGTATATGATGAAAAGTAATAAGTGATTGTGGAAAAATATATTGTATAATTTACATTTTTATGAATGTTCCATATGTTTCTCAAATTTCAGTGCGAATTCCACAAAGTGACAGATGTGGTAGAAAAGGATCATGTGAAAAGGTCGAGTATTTTTAAAAGTGCCTTGCTGAAATTATGATGTTTTGCTGTAATTGTTGTGTTTACATGCTGCTGCTTTAAAGGGCTTATAAGCAGTGAGCTTTCCTCAGGTTAGCACACTTCTTTAACGCATACAGTTTCATCAGTACTAATAACTTTCTTGATTTACACCTCATATCAATGGATTATTGGATTTATTGTTAACCTCATATAGTACAGACATTACTGTGTGTTCCAGATGGTCGTTTTTGTTTTAGGATATTTGCAGATTTGTCAGTCAGTGTTCAATTCATCCATTCTGTATAGTGATCACTCAGTGTATTCATTAAAGGTTTTACTAATAATCGTTTAAAGCATTAGAAAATTAATTTACTGAGGAAATTTAATAATATCACCTTGCAGTGTGGGGCGGCACGGTGGTGTAGTGGTTAGCGCTATCGCCTCACAATAAGAAGGTCCGGGTTCGAGCCCCATGGCCGGCGAGGGCCTTTCTGTGCGGAGTTTGCATGTTCTCCCCGTGTCCGCGTGGGTTTCCTCCGGGTGCTCCGGTTTCCCCCACAGTCCAAAGACATGCAGGTTAGGTTAACTGGTGACTCTAAATTGACCGTAGGTGTGAATGTGAGTGTAAATGGTTGTCTGTGTCTATGTGTCGGCCCTGTGATGACCTGGCGACTTGTCCAGGGTGTACCCCGCCTTTCACCCGTAGTCAGCTGGGATAGGCTCCAGCTTGCCTGCGACCCTGTAGAAGGATAAAGCGGCTAGAGATAATGAGATGAGATGAGGCCTTGCAGTGTTAAAAAAAACAGCACCATTTTCATGCGTTGTGTGCAATACAGACTTTGACCACAAGATGGGAGCAGAGCACAAAACAAATCAGGGCCTGGTTCTGGATCAATGTGAGAAGGTTGTGATTGTGGAATTTTTATTTTATTTTTTTATTTTACCAACTTTATTGGACTGTTACAAAATAAACATAAAAAAAGAAATAAACATAAAAATAAACATAATAAAGTAAGTCAGCTCAAAGGGGAGAACGCGAACGGGTGACCCATGCAAGGCGTTTCCCTGAAGGTATAAAAGAGAAAAATCATACAATTAAAATTAGACTAAATTGATCTGTGGCAACCACAGTCACGGTACACAGACCAAGTACATGAAAAGTCCGTATTATAGGTGGAGGTCAGTAATTCAAAGTACAGCTCTAACAGGGATGATTTAAAAACAGGTAGGCTACGGAATTTATCTGGGGAAAAATATTTACATACATAGTTCCATGGTTTAACAATCCTATTGAAGAATGAGGCCTGATAAGTTGAAGTTCTGCAGTGTGCAGGTTTTAAAATTAATTTCGGATTTTGGGCCCTAGACCGGTCATGAGTTACAAAAGACACGTAGAGGTTTACGTTCAAATCTGTTTGGCCATTAATGCATTTATATACAAAGACTAAGTCTCTAATCTCCCGATCATAAGTCAGAGGAAGCAAGTGCAGGCTTCTGAGTCTGTCTGTCTGTGTAAGTGGCATCCCCAATACGCTGTTGTAGTATCCAGCGCATTGCACGTCGTTGGACTCTCTAACAGGCTTCTAAGGTTGACACTAGCAGGGGACCATACATCAGACATGTAACAGAGCTGTGACTTGACGAGCGACAAATATAAAGTCTTCCTCACTTGAATTTCCATCAGCAAGGGACAGGATCTTTTTAGAAAGCCAAGCATCTGATTAGCCTTGTTGACTATTGAGCAGACGTGCGAATCCCATTTTAAATTACTTGAAATAACCACTCCCAGGTCTTTTTCTTCGTTAACTCGTTGAAGGCACATGCTGCCCAGGTGGTAGTCGTGAATGATTGGAGTTTTTTTCCGCGTGACGGTCAATATTTTGCACTTGTTGGCATTATACTGTATGTTTGATTCATAACTCCACCCCTCGGCATTGGCTAGATCGCGCTGTAATTGCTCGCTGTCTTCGGATGTCAGGATAGTGCGAAAAAGTTTTGTGTCGTCTGCATATAGAGCGACTCCAGTTTCTTTATCCACGACCTTGGGAAGATCGTTGATAAAAATAGTGAAAAGCACAGGACCAACCAGGCTGCCCTGAGGCACACCAGAGGTCACGGGCAGAGGCTTAGAGACCGTGCCGTCAATTACCATTCTTTGTGTTCTTCCCCCAAGATAATCTCGAAACCACCCTAGCGGACACCCATCGATACCGTACCATTTCACCTTTTCGACCAGGATAGTATGGTCAGCACAGTCAAAAGCTTTTGCGAAGTCCAGATATAAAATGTCCGATTGTTTTTGTCTAGAGCTTCGCCGATTTTGTGAAGTACGGACAGAAGTTGTGTGATGCACGAGCGACTGCACACAAAGCCATGCTGGAGTGATGTTATTAGTTGTGAGATGTGATCATAAAGTCTGTTGCAAACACAGCGCTCCAAAACTTTACTTACAACTGGAAGCAAAGAGAGAGGTCTATAATTTGCAGCAGGCTCCTTTGAGTCCTTCTTGTGAACAGGAGTGACGTCGGCACATTTCCAGTTTGAAGGAAAGCGCCCAGTTTTTAAGGAGCGATTAAATAAATCACAAAGACTTGGAGCTATTTGTGAGCTACACTCCTTTAGAATACGAGCAGGAATTCCATCAGGACCAGTGGCTTTTGTTACATCTAGATTTGATAGACAGTCACGCACTTCGTTGACGGTTAGCGTTATTTCAGCTATTTTTTCATCTGATCTCAAGGGACATGTATAACCACAAAACACTTTGTCTGAGCTGGGAGAAGTGAAAACGGAACAGAAATAGTTGTTAAACATTTCCGCTTTATCTGTGGGCTTACTAGCGCTTTGACCGTTGTGAGTAATCACAGCGTCTGTATTTGAGCGATGGTGCAGAATTGCTTTGTGATAGCTCCAAAACAGTTTTGGGTTGTCCCGAAAAGATCCTTCAGTCCTAGCCAAATAGTCACGATGTTTACATTTAACTAGGGTCTTGAGATCATTGCTAATATTTCGAAGTTTTTGTTTACGTTCGGACGTTTTGTTTTTCCTAAAGTTTTTTAGCACTTGATATTTCTTCTGCATAAGATACCTGACCTCACCGTCAATCCAAGGCAGAGTGTTTGTATCGCGTATGATTTTAACTGGCACACACTCTTCTACCGCAGTTAGAAACAAATCTTTCCATTGAGTCCAGGAATTATCGACATCGTCCGATAGAGATACGTCAAGTGAGACCAGTTCCAGACGTCTTCTGAGATCATCAAAATCGGCTTTACTGTAGTCGTACGTCTTACGGCGCACAGTTTTGGATCGTGTAAATTTTAGTCTTATGAAGAACTCTATCAGATAGTGATCCGAGGGAAATCTGCTTTCAGCTGGAGTGTATGTTGTTACATCTTCAATAACCTCCAGAAAGTTACACAGCAACAGATCTAATTTGTTTCCCGCTATGTGAGTTGGTCCCTGAATGAATTGACGAAAGAAATTATCCTCCATAAGAGTATGAAACGCCTCATCTACTGAAGATACGCCCGTGTTTGCTGGGGTAGATTCGTCTGGAGACCAGATGACAGAACAAAGATTGAAGTCTCCGACAAGAATAAAACAAGCTGTCTCGGGTGACTCTTACAAAGAGAGGTTGAACTCATGTAGATCCTCAGGCCCTGGTTCAGGATGATAAAATGTATAAAGAATAACCGGTAGAGCTCGACGACTATGAACTCAACATTGTCTCTCTCTAGTTCTTGCCGGCGTCGAGTCTTGATTTCGGGCTTAACTGCAATAAGTACGCCCCCGCCAGTTTTGTTTACTCTATCCTTGCGAAAGATAGTGTATCCTGTAAAAATCTCCGAAGATAAGACTGACTCAACCAGCCATGTTTCACTAATGCAAACCATGTCATATGAATTTTGGTAGACCAACTCTTGCAGAATGGCTAGTTTGCATATTTTACGTGAAGGGTTCTCTTCGAGTGGAATGAGAGCCTTGACACTTCTAGCATTTAAAAATAGCGCGTTTAAATCACGCTCAGATGGAGCATTAGAAGGGCCAGGGTTGGGGCTCACGTCTCCTCCGAGCAAAAGCACGCCACTAGCGAATAACTTGAGAGCACGAGATCTTGAATTGAGTGACAGTGAATCCAAAATGGCCGACTAACGGTGGAGAGCCAAAGCGAAGTAGGCTTCTGATCCATATGGCAAATAGGCAGCATGTGACGGGCTGCCAAATAAAACAGGACGTAGATGGTGTCTTTCTAGAAGATTTTGCAGAGGTGTTTTACATCTGGCTAAAACTGTTAACGCACACAATGCAAGACAAAGCGAAGCTAGGAAACTGGTTTTCGGCATTTTTTGTGTTCAGTGTAGAAACAGGAAGTTCTTCCCCTCTTCTTCTTGTACTTGTACATTTTGTTGCAGTGCTTTTTACACATCCATGGTTTCCTCTGCTTGGCTCCCAGAGTGCTGATCTCGGAGCAGCCGTCATAAACACAGCGCTTCGGCGCGTTCTCGTCGCATGGCTCAGCCGGGCTCGGGGCGCTCTCCCTTGGCTCGGCTGTGTCCAGCGCGTCGCTCATTACTCTCTTCTTATCTTTAGCTCTTAAACTCGGTTTACTCGACTTCATTTTGGATCCTACGTACATCTATCTTGCACTAATATCACTCGACTAAGACTTTTCATAAAAGCAAACGAATGGGTTTACATGTATAAAATAAATATTTTACCGGAGCACATGGGATCTGCGACTACTCACGTCCACGTCGTAATGACGGAACACTGATTATGGCCCAAATGACCATCTTTTTACAGCAAACTTTCATCAATTAAAATCATTTCATTTTCTCCCCTATACAATTTAATTTGACAGCAAATATTAATATTCAGGGACTTCCGGTGTGGCGGATGGAGGAGTAAGCAGCAAGCCGGGAGGGATCTATAGCCATTTGACATTTATTTAAGACTTACTACATCATTCACTCGCTAAAACCTGGTGAGCTCGCTTTCAAAACTGACTTAAAACTGACACCCACCATATCCAGTTCAGCATGGGCAGAAATAGAGGTTAAAAAAAAAAAGCCGAAAATGGGAGCGAGGACGGACAAGATGACGAATTAGCATCTAAGCTAATGTCTAGCGGCAACCTCGCACACAACGAGGGCAGCAAACCGGTGGTTTCCCTGGCTGACACAGAGAAGCTGCTCACCGGCATGGAAGAGCGAATTATCGCAAAACTGACAGTGGAAATCTCCTCCAACTATGCCACGATTGCAAAACATGACCAGTCAGTGACCGACATCAAAGGGAGAATATCCAAATTAGCAGCTACAATTAGCAGCTTCCTGAAGGAAAATGAGCGGCTGAAGTTCAAGACTGACGACCTCAAGAATAGATCCAGGAGATGCAACATCTGTATAATAGGTATATCGGAGAAAGCTGGGGGCACCCATCCGACCTCTGCCAGGGAGCCAGACACGAGTTTAATACCCCCGCCGAGGCTGCTGCTATTCTTGAAAATAGACAACCTATAGGATGATTACGAGGTAGATTGTGTATATATAAATATCGTGATGGAAGTATTAACAACTCCTCAGTAGCGATTAAGTTTATACCTCTTAATTCTGTTAATTAAAAGTTAAATTGCATACCTCAAGGCATTATCAATACTCATAGAGTAACGCGATACAACGGCCCCTTTTTCCTGTAATATCTTTAATTCATCGGCACAATCTGACCAGTAAAGTCATTTGTTATACAAGTATTTGGTTTTATATAAGGTTCCAGGTCACAGAGGTTTGTTTGTTTGTTTGTTTTCGTTCAGTTACTGTACCTCGATATCAGCGAAAGCAACTAAGAAATAAGGACATCTATTTTTTGCTCTAATAAGTTCATGTTGGCATGGTTTATTGTACGTCACGTTAAAGCAGATACGCAGAGCCTTTATTTTTAAATACATTTCTAAATGGATAGTATCTCCATCCTCGACTCTTGTATGCTGCATAAATGGGGAATAAAAATATATTTTTGAGAGTTAAAATCGACTGCAAAGTTGGCATTGGAGCTGCCCCGCTGAGCCAGCCAGCCCTGAGTGTGTGACATCACAGCGGTAACCGGTTTTAAGGCAGAGGCCTTTGACAGCTATAGAGCAAAGTCATATCAATAAAAATTTATGGTGAAAGTAAGAAATACTGTTACCGATTTGCTCAGCTAAGACTGATTTTAGGGCGGCACGGTGGTGTAGTGGTTAGCGCTGTCGCCTCACAGCAAGAAGGTCCGGGTTCGAGCCCCGTGGCCGGCGAGGGCCTTTCTGTGTGGAGTTTGCATGTTCTCCCCGTGTCTGCGTGGGTTTCCTCCGGGTGCTCCGGTTTCCCCCACAGTCCAAAGACATGCAGGTTAGGTTAACTGGTGACTCTAAATTGACCGTAGGTATGAATGTGAGTGTGAATGGTTGTCTGTGTCTATGTGTCAGCCCTGTGATGACCTGGTGACTTGTCCAGGGTGTACCCCGCCTTTTGCCCATAGTCAGCTGGGATAGGCTCCAGCTTGCCTGCGACCCTGTAGAAGGATAAAGCGGCTAGAGATAATGAGATGAGATGAGAGTCGGAACTTACCCGTCTGTGTTCTCGCTTCTTGAAGGACGATCTTGTGGCCGATTGTTTTGAAACAATCTGACTTTCAGTTGTTCGTTCAGTTCTCCGTTCATTCGCTTCTTCCCCGTAAGTGCGAGATGGCAGCAATATCCAGTTGAGAAATAAGACAGTTGCTCCACTCATTCTCCATTTTCTCCATCCTGAGTACTCCGCCATTACTGCTCGGTTCAGGCAATTACTAAAACCTGGGATGGAACAGGACGTCCCTGGTTTTAGCAACAACCGCGGGGAGGTCATTGCCCGAGCGATATGTCCCGTCCCGTTCCATACCGTCCCAGGTTTTAGCAACAACACTCAGCTCACTCCAGGAGAACTGATGCAACTGAACTTACTTTCCTTTTTAAAAATAAATAAATACTTTCCTTTTCTTGTAGTTTCATTTAATTGTTGGTACTGCACCCTCTTTCAATACAGGCTTATTAAGGCTGTATTGCTAGGCTGACGGATAACCCCAACAATCCTCAACAGATCAGAGGTTTTGTACGAGTCTTCAGTAAAATTTGTAGAGGAGAGACCACTTCATAGCCGCCCAATGTGCCCGTGAACAACTCACAAAACGTGTCCAAATCTTTGCAGTTTGAACATTCTTGGGCCAACGTAAATCCACCTTCTGTTGTATTGCTGCACTGTCCAGTAACACATCTACGTGACATGGCGATAAATTAGCTCAAAATGGAGGATCGGAGTTGCAGTCAGCTCTGTGTTTTAGTATAGCGGAAATGGCGATGAGACTGATAGATTTCCTGCTGTGACATTACAGACGTCAAGGTCATTCACTCAGACCGCTATCTATATAAATCACCTTAATCATCAAAATTACTATATTAGATTTATTGTTAATATTTAAAACTATTTCTGTGCCATTCTTGAGGTCTCAAGGCATTTATAAACAAAAGTGAGGCCATGGTTCTGTGTATCTCCTTTAAGCTGTGGGTACTTGTTTAAAAGGTTTCTCTGTAATTCTAAGAGAGTTGTCAGAAGTATATTCTTAGATCTTAATGACATCTAACTGTATACTTTTTTAATACCAGCTCTGAGGTTATTATTTTTGTTGCCATCATTCTTATTCACTCATTTATTTTTAGATTTGCACTTATTTAATTTTATCTTATTTATGAATTACTGTATTTTACTTTTTTTATTTTCTCTAATTTTAATGTTTTATTTATTTATTTATTTTACTTTTTATCTTTTTCCACTGGCGCACACAGAATGACTGCTGGTCGACATAGATGTCAGTTAGGAAATTGTTCTCTCTTTTTGGCTGCCTGAATACTTAAGAGGTAGCGACTTACCAAGCCTGAATACAGGTTTTCTTCTGTCTCATATCTGATTTTTCATAAGGACAGAGTTCAAAGTGCAAGGTAGTATCAAGCACTAAGCGATGACCAAAACTAGGAAATGGGTTAATAAGGAGTTGTATCTATTTCTTCTTCTTATAATTATTTTTATCATCATTTTCCTTTTGTTCCTTTTTTTCCCCTTCTTTTCTTTTTGTGCACCCCCCCACCTCTGCTTACTGCGCTGTGTACTCAAACAGGATATCATCCCTTGGCTGTCAACTTGCTTCCCCCTCCTTTATTTCTACTCCTTAGACTATCATGGTAGGTCAGTCATATAAAGTGACCGATAACCCCACTAAATTTGTGTCTTGGAATGTCAAAGGGGTTAACAATCCAGTCAAAAGACAAAAAGTCATGTCTCACTTGCAACATTTGAAGGTTGATGTGGCATTCCTACAAGAAATTAATTTGTGCAATGCCAACATTGCCAGTCTCAAATGAAACTGGGTTGGTCAAGTGTATCACTCCAAATTTAATGCAAAAGCCAGAGGGACATCGATATTGATAAACAAAAGCATCTCTTTTCAATCTGAAGAGGAAATTAGCGATCCTAATGGGTGATATATTATTGTTGTTGGACAGCTCTTTAATAACCCAGTGATTTTTGATAAATTTATATGCCCCTAAGTGTGATGACAGCAGTTTTATTTATTTATTTATTTATTTATTTATTTATTTATTTTTATTGTTCTTGACGATTCCCAAGCTGGATAATGGATTTATTATATTAGGGGGAGATTTCAATCTCATATTAGATGTCCTATTGGACAGATCGTCAAAATACTTACTAGTATTTACTAGTCAAGACTTACTAGTCTTTCTAGGTCAGCTGGGGTTGTGAGTGACTTTATGAATCAATGTGGTCTTTCAGACGTTTGGAGGTTTAAATTCCCCCATACCAGAGCTTATTCCTTTTTCTCTAATGTACATCACAGCTATACCTGTATAAACTATTCCCTGCTCAATAATAGACTATTACCTGAGGTTAAATCCTGCTCCTATAACAGCATTGTAATATCCGACCACAGTACCATTTTTATTTGAGTTAGTTCTTCCAAATCGCCCTCCCCCCAACAGAATCTGTAGATTCAACCCTCTCATATTATTGGATGATAAATTTGTAGAGTTCATCTCAGCCCAAATAAAATTTTTCTTGGAGACAAATGCTTCCGGGTGGCACGGTGGTGTAGTGGTTAGCGCTGTCGCCTCACAGCAAGAAGGTCCGGGTTCGAGCCCCGTGGCCGGTGAGGGCCTTTCTGTGTGGAGTTTGCATGTTCTCCCTGTGTCCGCGTGGGTTTCCTCCGGGTGCTCCGGTTTCCCCCACAGTCCAAAGACATGCAGGTTAGGTTAACCGGTGACTCTAAATTGACCGTAGGTGTGAATGTGAGTGTGAATGGTTGTCTGTGTCTATGTGTCAGCCCTGTGATGACCTGGCGACTTGTCCAGGGTGTACCCCGCCTTTCACCCGTAGTCAGCTGGGATAGGCTCCAGCTTGCCTGCAACCCTGTAGAACAGGATAAAGCGGCTAGAGATAATGAGATGAGATGAGATGAGACAAATGCTTCCCCCGAGGTTTCACATGAGATGCTATGGGAGACTCTTAAGGCATACCTCAGAGGAAAATAATGGCTTATTCCTCCACAATTAAAAAAGAAAAAAAAACACTGAACAACAAATTTTTAATATAGACATGCAATACGCACAATCCCAGACCCCAGATCTTTACAAAGAGTGGCTGAAACTACAAACTGAATTTGATCTATTATCCACGGATGAGGATCCACGGACGCCTTATTTTGAAATCCAGACACAAAGTCTATGAATTTGGAGCTAAGGTGGGTAAATCACTGGCCTTGCAGACTCGTGAAGCCACTGACACCTGCTCGATCACAAAATCAAGTCAAGTCAACTTAATTGTCAAATATGCTATACATGCTCGACATACAGCACAGATGAAATTTCAGTCCTCAAAGATCCAGTCACATACAGGAGAGATGTTGACTGGCCATGATGACATAAATAAGGCCTTCTTGCAATTCTACTCTACCCTTTACACCTCGGAGTGTAGTAATGACCTCGAGCTCCCACATACTTTCTTTGAAAATTTTAATATTCTCACTGTCTCATTTATCTCTAGCCGCTTTATCCTGTTCTACAGGGTTGCAGGCAAGCTGGAGCCTATCCCAGCTGACTACGGGCGAAAGGCGGGGTACACCCTGGACAAGTCGCCAGGTCATCACAGGGCTGACACATAGACACAGACAACCATTCACACTCACATTCACACCTACGGTCAATTTAGAGTCACCAGTTAACCTAACCTGCATGTCTTTGGACTGGGGGGGAAACCGGAGCACCCGGAGGAAACCCACACGGACACGGGGAGAACATGCAAACTCCACACAGAAAGGCCCTCGCCGGCCACAGGGCTTGAATCCGGACCTTCTTGCTGTGAGGCAACAGCACTAACCACTACACCAACGTGCCGCCCGTCTCAGAAGAATAAAATTCTAATTTGAAAGCAGACATTTCTATTTCCGAAATTGTTATGGCTATTAAATCCATGCAAAATAATAAATCGCCTGGTCCTGATGGATTCATGACTAAATTTTACAAAAAGTTTTCTTCACAATTAGCACCAATCCTCCAAGTAATGTTTAAAGAGGCACTCTCCTCCATCACCTTGCGTATGACTTTAAGACAGGCCTCTATCTCTCTGCTAGCAAAGAAGGATAAAGACCCACTTTTATGCTCATCATACCGCCCTATCTCCTAGCTAAATGTTGATTTTAAAGTGTTGTCGAAAGTCTTGGCCAAGCGCCTGGAGAATGTGATCATTATCTCACCTGACCAGACAGGTTTTATTCAGGGCCGGCACTCCTACTCAAATCTGAGAAAATTATTTAACGTTGTCCACTCGACCCAGTCTAAATGCCTGGAAGCAGTCGTATCTCTTGATGCTGAGAAGGCCTTTGACCGGGTCGAGTGGAAATACTTATTCCTTATGCTCAAAAAATTTGGTTTTAAAGATGAATTTATTGCCTGGATCAAATTACTCTATTTGTCCCCCCTTGCCTCTGTAATCTCTAATAATACTCGATTTGATTATTTCCTCTGAGGCAGGGGGACAAGACAAGGGTGCCCACTTTCCCCCTCCTATTTGCACTGGCCATTGAACCCTTGGTGGTGGCGTTGCGATGCTGTAAGGAATTTCAAGGCATATGTCGTGGCAGGCAGGTGTTTAAGGTGTCGCTCTACGCAGATGACCTGCTTCTGTATGTCTCTGATATTTTAGATATTCTGAATAAGTTTGGGAAAATCTCAGGGTATAAGTTAACTTTACAGAAGAGCGAGCTTTTTCCTTTAAACCCTAAAGCAGAATCACTTCCCTCAACCCTTTTCCCCTTCAAAAGGGTCAGAGATGATTTTAGATATTTGGAGATTGAGATCACTCACTCCTTCGCAACCACTTTCACAAAGAATTTTACAGCGCTTTTCAATACATGTAAACAGGACATGAATTGTTGGGCCTCCTTACCTTTGTCACTGGCAGGATGCGTTAACTTAATTAAAATGATTGTACTACCAAAGTTCTTATATATTTTCCAGAACATCCCCCATTCTAATTAAAAAGTCTTTTTTTTTTAAACACTTGATAAAAATATCACTTCTTTCATTTGGGGGAACAAACCTAGTCAAATTGGCAGGACTTATCTCCAACGACCAAAACGCTCAGGAGGCATGGCCCTGCTCAATTTCCTTTTTTATTATTGGGCATGCAACATTCAGAAATTAACACACTGGTTTGAAGACAAACCAATCACCAAAAGGCAGACTGGGTGCAATTAGAGTTTTCATCATGTCATCACAACCTGGGCTCAGTAATCTGTGCAGCTTTGCCTCTTCTTAACAGTAATCTGTGTTCAGATACAGTACTCAATCATTCAATCAGAATTTGGGCTCAGTTCAGAAGGCATTTTGGGCTACAAGGAACATCTATCCTTTCCCCCATCAAATCAAATCATATGTTCACTCCCTCCTGTACAGACCCTGCATTTACCTTGTGGTCTAACAAAGGACTTAAAACGATCTACAATTTATACATAGAAAGTACATTTGCATCTTTTTCCTAACTATCTCAAATCTATGGCTTACTGAAGAACCACTTTTTTTTTGCTATTTGCAAATCAGGAGCTTTGTACAAAAGACTTTCAAATCATTCCCAGTTACGCCCATTAAATCACACATCAGTCACATTCTCGAACCACAGTCAGAACGTAAAGGATTAATGCCCCAGATTTATGAACTCATTAACAACTTTGGTCCTCGTCCCACCGAAAACTTAAAAAGAGCATGGGACTCTGATTTGGGAACAGTTTTAACTGATGATCAATGGAAATCCATCCTAGACTTGATAAACACTTCGTATATATCCACTAAACATAGCGTTGTACAACTGAAATTGGTTCACAGTGTCCATCTCGCTAACGCTAAGCTGGCAAAGATTTATCCGACTGCTGACCCGTCATGCCCTCGATGCAAAGGCCAGCCAGCAGACTTGATGCATATGCTATGGTTGTGTCCGAACCTCACCACTTTCTGGTTAAGTATCTTTAAAGCTTTCAGTGAAACATTTGGAACCCAACTTGACCCTGACCCAGTTTGTGCCCTCTTTGGTTTGACATCAGAAGAATCTAGGGCTCTTGTACCAAACAAAGCCTATGTGCTCATAGCTTTTACCACACTCCTTGCAAGACGATTAATTCTAACTAAATGAAAACAACCCCGCCGTCCTTTACTCACTGGATCAAGGATGTGATGCATTTCTTAAAGCTGGAAAAAATAAGACATACACTCAAAGGGTCATCTCAAACAATTGTCAAAATATGGAGGCCCTTTTTATAATTTTATAATTCTCTTCAGGAACCCCTTGATAAGGACTAGGGTGAAACATTTGGCTACAGCAGTGAGCAACCCTCACCTCCCCATTTGTGTTTTCTTTTTTTACTTTTAATTATATATATATATTTTTTTCCTGACATAATTTGATTAAATTAATGGTTGTTTGCCTGTGACCATTGTCTTTTTTTCATCTATGTGTACATTCACTTGTGACCCTATGGGTGGGCAGGTGGGTGACATTTGTTTTTTGATGATGGTGCATTTTTGTATTTGGGGGATGGCTGGGTAAAGTGAATATATGTATGCTTGTCTTGATACACTTCTCCTGTGTGAATTGTTTTGAAAACCAATAAAATATATTTCCAAAAAAAAGGAAAAAAAATTGTTCAGCTGTTAATGTTAAGTGTACTTCTCATAAGGATAAAAATAAAGGCTACATTGTGACCATGCCTGATCAAAACTTGTACATTTCTGTGATATAAAAATAAAAACAAATGGAATTCAGCTGTTTCTATTTTTGTTTGTACAGTAAGCCATATTAACTCACAATCAACACCACACTGGTTTGACTTGTGTATGTGAGCATTGTTGTAAATCTCCACCTCAGTATAGAAAAGAATGGAAAAAAACGCTCAGAGGTCAGTTTTAGAAATCTGAGACCTGATTTTCTGCTTCAGAACAATCAGTGCAGACGTCATTTATTGGTTCTGGCTGGATGATGCATGTCTTTGTTTCATTTCATAGCCGTCTGGACCTCAGTGGATATACAGTAGGTTCAACTTTTAAAGTTAAATTTCTACTTTAACACTAATTCTCAGTTCAGTGTTTTTAAATTGTCTAATTCTGTATTTAAATTTATTTAATTCTTAATGTATATATGCAGTAGCTGTTTACTGGCTCACCATAGAGTTTTATTGATAACATAGCATTTATTGGATTTTTGAAAATGTAATTCACGAACAAGTATAATTTTAGCAAGGATAATTCCATTGATAGTGTACACACCTTTTTTCTTTTATACACAAACTGTTTCTGGAACTCGAATCTCACACTGAAGTGAACACTACAGATCACACAATATTAACGCGCTCTTTCATATGATGTGGAGATTTCAGCATAAAGTTAAATTCAATTCTGGACTATGCAGAAATATATACAACGCCTTTTAAAAGTGAATATAACCCAAAATGTAACGCAGCCATAGGACAAGAATATGAATATCAAATTCCTGAATGAAAACAAACTAAATTAAAAATCAACAGCCAACCAACAGCAATTTAATTAAGTAATAAAATAAACCCTAAGTGTAAAAGTTCATAATTGTAAAATACTGAGTGGCGTGATGGTGTGATAAAGTGGAGTTCCTGTAACTGCCCAGGAGTTCATTAGTTGTCTAACAGCACATCCCCAAGTGTTTTATTCCTCTTATACCACAGCAAAACAATGATTACAAATCTTTATTTATTAAAGAACATCATACGTTTTATCCATTTACAGTCACATTTAATCTTTTAGAAGCGAGTTGTCACTGATGTTATTGCAGCTATAAACAGTCGTTCCCCCACCAGTCTCTCTTTACTCTTTTCTGTGGAGTTCATAATCTAGCATAAAATATCACTGTGTAATTAATGAGCTTAAATAATTCTCAAAACAGAAGAAAGAAGTATTCACTGCTTCTTTTTTTCCAAAAACAATGTCTTTGCTGCATTTTTGGAAGTCAATAAACTGATAAAAATATCTTTTGGGATATCAGGCAATAAAAGAGGAATATATTTGAAAGATGTTTAAAGATTTAAACAACTTAAATAAGATTAACACAATGCATTAAACAACTTAGAAAACAGCATGTTTGGTTTGAACCTACCCATTTTCAAGGTGATCAAAAATATTGGAACATATGCCTGACACCAGGTGTGTCCTGTTCGACTGATTGTTTATGCAATCAATGCTGCAGCTCTGAATTTATACTTTTGGTTTAAGCCCTGGGTTTCACCTGTGATGACTGTGTTTGTTGTTTAAAAGGATAAACCAACATGAAGACCAGAGAGCTGTCTATGGGAGGAAAGCAAGCCATACTGAGGCTGAGAAAAGTGGGAAACTCGATCAGAGCCATTACACAAGCATTGGAGATAGTCAATACAACAAATCTGGGATGTCCTGAAAAAGAAACCAACCACTGGTGTAATAACAACCAGATATCGAACAGGTCAGGCCAAAGAAAACACCAGCAATGAATGACAAACATTCTCAATCTTCTTCTTCTACTTCTTATTTTGGATGCTCCTATTCGGGGTCGCCACAGTGGATCATCATGATTTGCATATTTGATTTGGCATAGGTTTTTACACCGGATGCCCTTCCTGATGCAACCCTCCCCAATCTATCTGGGCTTGGGACCAGCACTAAGAACGCACTGACTTGTGCAACCACAGTGGCTGGGTTCAAGATGAACCTCTACCAAAGTGATGTAAAGCCTAAACTGTGGAGAAAGAAAGGATCTGCTCATGATCCAAAACATGGAGCTCATGGGTGAAGCATGGTGGAGGTAGAGTCATGGCTTGGGTTTGCATGGCAGCTTCTAGAATGAACTCACGAATCATTGTTGATGATGGAACTCATCAATGACCCAAAACACACTGCAAGACAACACAGGGCTTCATCAGGGGAAATAAGTGGAAGGTTTTAGACTGGACAAGTCCATCACCAGGCTTTCACCCAATCGAACAGCACTTCAGCTCATGAAAAAGAGACTGAAGGGAGAAACCCCTCAAAATAAACAACCACCAAACATGGCACCTTTTGGTATTAAACAAGTTCCTAAGTCGTTGAACACATCTAGATGTAAAAATCAGGAAATGAAAACTGAAATTCTGATCTTTTGGCTCATCTTCATATTTTGACATCAAATCCAAATTACTTCAGTGAAAGCAAAAACAAAAGAATTGGCCTCGCTGTTCAGTACTTTCTGAGGGGACTGTGTAAATCATACAAAACTCCCTCCATTATGAAGATGTTAAACGTGAGGAAGGAGAAGTGAATAGTCCATTGTTTTATCCTGAATCACGTGATCCAGTAAGCAAATTTCAAGAAAATCAGCAGGCCAGCGACCTTTTCCTCATGTGTTCTGAGATCACGGCTCTCCATCACACTGCATGTAGTTTGTTTGTTTTTAATAAAATAAACAGCTGTGGAACTTTTTAATGTGAAATTCCATCTTTAGAGTCAGAATATTACGAACTGAAACAAGTCCATTAAATTGATTTGTTTTTGTCCAGATTTTTTCCTGTCTGACGTGATGAAACATTTTCCTGGTTTTAAACTCAGGCCTCAGAAAGAGAACTAATTCTCCTGCTGGAAGTTTCTAGACAGGTCAGACTCTGATTCTCCATTGTTAATGTCGAAAGGATCTGGACTCCAACATGTAAATGAGCTAGAAAGCATCAGCGTCACGTCTTCGTCACGGTATTCACACCGCCCTGTGTAGAGGTGGGAACTGAAAGCCCTTCGCTTCTTTCGTGTCCGCCATTTTAAAGAACGCAGGTGGTGGCTCGTGAAGGTTACAGCGTTCTCTCAGTATAGCAAAAGAATTAAAGTCATGCTGATAAACCACTTTAAACATTCCTGGAACCTGATTTTCTGCTACAGAACAATGTTAATTGTTGACCATTTAAACATCAGTGTCCTCACATGGAGATTTTTAAAAGGACCGTCGTCTGACCTGGAGGAGTTACTGAGATCTTTACGGTAGGAGAAACTGTTTATCAACTTTCTCTTCTCAGAGCAAATCACATTATTCACCTTCTGTAAAATGTTTAATGCTTTGTTTAAGTGCACAGGGATGAAATGGAAAATACTGATAGTAATATAAATGTGTAATACCTGATTATAATCAATATTATAAAGCTAAAGTGGAGGTTGAGTTTTAACATGATGTTACATTACAGTTTTATCAATATAGATAACAAGGGAGAATAATTTTGGCTTCAGTAATAATATAAACACTGTGTTTAGGGTAAAATTCCTCCATGATTTGTAAAGACACTGTGGATGATGATAGTTAGTGTGAGACAGAGAGACAGGACAGAGAGCCTGAGTTTTATGGAGCCAAAGTCTGCTTTTACTGGCTGAATTGTTTATTATTTACTGAGATTATTTTGTTTCAAACAATGTCAATTTACAGATAATTATACACTGGGGGAAACACATGACTGTGATGGGAACATCAAACTAGTAAATATTACAATATCTTTTTTTAAATGATTATTTGTGCTTCTCCTTTTTAGTTAATAGTCAAAAGTAAACTAAATAATATTAAAAGCTCTGGGTGATTATTGGCTTATAGTTTGTTTTTAAAAAATAATTTATATGAAAGAAACCCTTCTCCAGATGACACTAACATGGGCTCCATGTTTGAAATGATCAGTCTTGTGGTTTCTAATTTGGCAGTTTTCACTGAAATACTACAATAATAGTTTGTGCAGTTCTGTGCAAAAATCCTCAAAATTAATGAAAAGGTTTGACATATGGACCAATAAATTAACTCATTTACACTGAACACAACTGAACTAAATCACTATTTAAGCCTCAGGTTCACTGTTGTAGTTTTATACAAAAATCAGCTGTGAAGTTATTTTATTTTTTTCCTGCATCTTGGAGAACCTCACACAGTTCTTCTGGACACGGTGGTTCTCACTCTGCTGCTGTTTCCAAAACCAGAACAGCCTCCATTATGGGTTTATCTGCAATGTGCTCCATTACTGGCCACTTACGCATTTCATTGTTTTCTCTAACATTTAATGTTTTTTGACAAATGAAACTTTGGAAATGTGGTGGTTCTCTTTTTACTCACAATTAATACCAAAAACATCAAACAAACAGCTAAGAATATTGGTGTCTATAAATAAGGAAATGTTTACATCTTTTGCACAGTACTGCAAATGAACAGCAGGGGGCAGTGTTATGTTCTTATTTACTGAGATTGTTGACATGTTGCGTAATGACGTCATTTATAATTTAACTCAAGATCAACGCCCATTAAAAACAGAGAAGGAAAGATCTCTGTGGGCTAAAATGAGCAAGCCTCGGGCCTGATCACGCCTGCTGTGTGTGAAAGAAGCAATAATGGACTTATTGTCATTTACTGAGAAGAACTTTACAGCCTGACTGCTTTAGCATCATCAGGTTTCTAACCGGATGTTTAATTTAATGATTCAATCCCAAACTGGGCAGAAGCAAAACCTTTTAAAAGGCCATAAAGGGGAAAAAAATCACAAAAGCAGGAATTTACATGTTTCCATTTATATTGCAGGAGAAACTGCAAACACTGCATTCTCTCTGACTGATAATACAAGCTCTCTGCAGCTTCAGTCTCTTCCGGTTATAAAAGTTGTTTGTTTGAGCTACAAACATAAAGCCAGAACAATCAGTGATCCAGGAAGACGATCAGACCATCAGGTTTTTCAGGAACTAACAGTACGTGTGTTAAACTGATGAGCAAATAAACACCACTAATATCTGTAACACTATCTTCTGGATCCGTCTCTCTGTCAGGAGCTTTAACAGTCTGGTGTTATGCTGTGCAGTGTGTTCAGTATTCCTGTTTTACTGGTTTTGCTGGTCAGAGCATTAAACTGTCTCATATTTTTATTGCATTAAACAGACACCAGTGTGCATTCACTCTGTAAATGTACAGGTAAGATCCAGTGGAGAGAGCAGGACAGTGGTACAGCAGGTAGCTTTGACGCCTGGTTCAATCCTGAGCTCAGGTTTCTGTCTGTGATCAATGAATGAAACCACAAACTAAAATCACTATAAAATATCACGTGTGGACAGAGACAAACATATCAGTGTGAGGAGACGGAGCTGATGAGAATTCTGGGTTCCTCTAACACAGAGCTCTGTATCTGATCTGATCTGGACAATACGGCTGTAACCCGAGAAGCTTAAACACTGAAAGGCAGCTGGGAAACTGAAGCTGATGATTCATTTAAAAACCCTGATGTGTTCCAGTAAATACCCTGAAACATTTTCTGATGAGCTTGCCTTTCTGACACTTGGTTTTTAGCTGGTCATGATTATATAATGACAGCATGCAAATATTACACTAATATTAAACACTGATGCCTGAAGACATGCCCCAACCCTGCAGGATTTCTCAGCACAACTCGTTAAAATAATTAAAAGGATATTGTGATGTGATGAATTATATGGATCACTTCACATGTGAATACACCACTGAGTCAGGCTCTGCTTCAACAGGCGTTATTCTCGAGTTTTCTTCCTGTAGAGACACAACAGTATATTTCAGTATCGGAATCAGGGTGAGACGTCATCACTCCTGTGGAACTAATGTGACTATTTTTATTTTTAAACCAAATCCTCTAAAGTATTCCACATCATGATCAATTTCAGAAGTTTTATTTAGATATTTACCTTTTTAACTCTCTCTGCACTGTGAGCTGAAATTTTCACAGTGTAAGTCAGTTCCTCAGTTTCAGACACTAAAGACACAAATGTGATTTAAATTGTATGAAACACATCAAATGTAAAAACTAAACACATGAACAGAAAGATGCGTTACTTACCTTTTTGCTTTTTATTTTTCAGCAAAATCCACACAAATGCTAATATTATGATTAATAACCCCAGAAGTCCAACAGATATCAGGGCAGGAAGCAGTGAACGGGAACGATCAGTTTGTTCTGTGAAGAGAATGAGAGATGCAATTATATAAATTATTTTCTCAATATGACACAGACATAAGACGATATGGCTGGGCGATATGACAAAAACGTCACATCATGTATTCAGGTATCGCAGATCTCCCACTTTAGGGAACATTTAGAAAATCCTCCCGACCTCCCGCTGACAACATAAAAATCTCCCGCCCGCCCTTACTACACATGATTAGTTAAAAAAAATATATAATTTGATTATGGCCGTAGCCAGCTATGAGGCCCCCGAGGTCCGGACCTCGGTCATTTTTAAGAGCTGAAAATAAATTTGTACGCTAAATATTCAACTGGATGAAAAAATAAAGAACAACATTAAAACGTCTCCGTAAAAAGTGCATTGTTAATTATGTTAAACGTTGATTCTGTCTTCTGTGTCTGTTTCGTGCGTGCGGCTCTGAGACCAAGAACACAAAAACGAATGAGCGCGCAACTCGGGAGAGGAACGCAGTGCAGTAGACACGTTTTTTCATGGTAACCATCAGCGCACTTTCATGAAGCTGTTACCCCTACTCTTTATTCAAACATGGTGGTGTATACTGATTTTTTTTTCCCAGAAATTTTTTTTTTGTGTAGGTGTAACGGATGCCAGATTGTTAATGTATCTTAGTTCCATAGGCTACATGGTTAGGGTATCTTTTGTCCTCATTGCTTGGGCCAGATCAAACCATTAAACAAGCTTAAATTATTCTTCCTCTTGCCACATACATGATTTTTTTTTCAAAACTGATGATATTCAGTTCAAACACCATTAAAAGTAATTTCAGGAATAGATCTCTTGTGTGACGTGTAATTCACCCCTCTCATTTAAATGTGTCAAACATTTTTCGGAGCGCACTTTGCGCATCACGGACCTCTGTGATTTTTAAAATGCTGGCTATGTCCCTGAACTTGATACGTTTATGTTGATGAAAATTAATAGTTGACTCTCCGCTTTTCATGTGTCTGATATTGTATGGATGGACTCAAGTGTGTACCTCGCGGTATAAGCCGATTCCCCGGTCGGTACACCAATTGGAGTAACGGGGGGATTGGAGTGAATGCCGGAGGCATGCGTGCGCAGATCAAGCGTGCATATGAATGGAGCAGAATTCGGGACGCCGTGGGGTACACACTTGAGCCCATCCGATGTCTTAGCAGTTACCGATAAAGCATACAGATGGCGCTATTAATGATGCGTGCAAGAGAACGAGAAAATCCACGACACTCAACCATTTTGTTTGGTTTTTTTTTTGCGTCTGCATTTATCGCCTGCTCGTCTTTAACTCTTTGTTCTCTTGAATGAGATAATGAAATGAAGTTCCGTTGGTGGAAATGGCGAAAGCCAAACTATGAAGAAAAAATATCAGAAAATCACCAAGATAAAGTTGGGATCGCCCGTCGTGATGGTCGCCAGGGACGAATGGCGGATTATTTTGGCCGGCAGCAAGACGACCCTATATCTGACAGGGTTAGATCACCAGACCAGAGGTTAGATTCTAACCAACTTGTTTGACTTTTTTTGTCTGACTTTTACCAACTTAGACTTAGAAAAAGAATATTATTAGAAGAACATTATCATCATCATCAGAGGGTCTACCATTGGCAATTTATAATAGTCATTATTGAATCAATCAATCAAATATATAAATAAAATATGAAACTCGCCTTCGCACCGACAGCGCTCAAACTTGTCTCCCTCCAAGCTACTCGCAGAGAGGGAGAATCTGTGCTCACTCTAGGACCCAAATTGTTTTAGCGAAAAGTGCTAAAGACTCAAATTTTTCTTTAGCAATTTGCAATTTCGCTTAGCAAGAAATGCTAAAAGAACAATTTTCTTTTTAGCAAAGTAATTTTTTTAGCAAGATATGTTATACTTCTAAATATTTCTTGCACTGACAATATTGAAAAATGAATTGTTATTGTAGTTTGTTGGTGTTTCAATAGTGTTTGCAAGCTTGTTTCCTGCCTTTGTCTTTCCATGTTCTTGATTTATGTTCATAGCATGCTTATTTATTCTTGAATCCTCTTATTTTGATCATTTCATCAACTGTATATATGTAATGAAATTGTGTGTTTAATTTAACCTGCTTAATCTGGTTTACGGAGTCCATATTTTTCATTATAATTATATCTAACATGGTGGCACGGTGGTGTAGTGGTTAGCACTGTCGCCTCACAGCAAGAAGGTCCGGGTTCGAGCCCCGTGGCCGGCGAGGGCCTTTCTGTGCGGAGTTTGCATGTTCTCCCCGTGTCCGCGCGGGTTTCCTCCGGGTGCTCCGGTTTCCCCCACAGTCCAAAGACATGCAGGTTAGGTTAACTGGTGACTAAATTGACCGTAGGTGTGAATGAGAGTGTGAATGGTTGTCTATGTGTCAGCCCTGTGATGACCTGGCGACTTGTCCAGGGTGTACCCCGCCTTTCGCTCGTAGTCAGCTGGGATAGGCTCTGAAAACAAGGTACACTTGGTCGATATATCCTGGTTCATCTGTGAGTTCTTCCAAAGTTCTGTCAGGGTTGATATTATGTAGAAAATACATCTTTAGAATGGTTATATCGTGTTTTTATCCCTAACTGAGAAAGCTAACAGAACATTCTAATATGTTATCTCACTTTTTAGATAAGTTTGTCATACGTAAAGTCGGATAATTTATTTTAAACAAACCTCGCTATAATCTTGTTCACTAATGAGCGACAATTGCCGACATTATCAGCGCAACTCGGAAATTGATCATTTTATATGTAAGGTCCGCTGCTACATAGACATATAAACATAGACGCCGCATTGAGCTGGTGGCCCGTTGCTGGGATACATCAGAGTATCCGCCGTATTGGATGTGGCAAATCTTCCCCATAAACCAATGCAAGTAAATGGACTGAACTTCATAAAGCCCCTTTCTACAATAATATTTAACTCGATGCCTTTTATTCACCCATTAAGACACACACGTATATATTTGGGAAACAAACAGGCATCAAAACAACATATATAACTTTTAATGTGATGGTTATAAATAGTGTGCGAAATACCCGTCAATATTCTGAATGACCGCCAAACTGAGTTCGGCCAGGTTCTAACGTCATACCAAAACAAAATAAATCACTGATTGCTTCACTTTCAGAAAGGTTAAAAACATTCATCATACATTCAAAAATGTTCATCATAGTGTGGCACTGTATTATCTAATTCTCACTGCTTATAACTATACACCTACCCGGTGGAGATGAGCTGGGAAACTGAAGACAGAAGGAACAGTATTGAAAAGTATTTTTCCAGTCTCACCTGTGAAAGGTAATCCCATGTGATCTCGTTTGGACGGTAAACCTGTTGGTACAGTTAAACGCAGCACATGAATGAGGCATCTTTATTCTCGGCTACTGTCTAGACACTATACCAGAGACGGTTGAAGAATCTCCACTTTGCCACATCCAATATGGCGGCGAGGATGACGTATGATTCTACGCAGAAGGTGGCGTCTATGTTTATATGTCTATGCGCTGCTATTGGAAGACGTAATTTGCGGTCAACCAGTAAGAATCTTCGAAACTCAGGGGCGTTGGTTATAAATCAAAACATCGAAGATAGACACGAAAGGTACTGTTCATCTTGAGAAATCGCAATTGTTTGATGGATTTTGCTTAAACTTTAAATGACTTTCGCATAAAATGCGAATACAGATGATTTTCTTTTCGCAAATTGGAATAAAACTTCGCAATTTGCGGACGTGCGAGCGGCTAGCGTGAGCGCAGAGAATCTCCCTCTTTGCAATTTCCCAAGTTGGAGCCTCTGGTATCGTGATATGTATCACACCATTTCAGTGCCATAATATCTTTAGTTTGAGGATCATAAAACTCACAATGTCTCAGAAAAATGTGCTGTGGTATAACTGATCACAATAATGGGATTAGATCAGATCACTCAGCCCTACATAAGACTCGAACTAATCCCATGATATTTTGATTCTTGCCTCAGCTCCATGAGCAACCTGTAACATGATGCTGCACTTGATTAATATTCCATCGCGTGTGTTTTTTACGGTATTATTAACTCCACTGAATGTGTTCACGGAGCAAAGCTCACTGAGACTTTCACACTGAAACATTTAAACTAGTGAATTTTTCACCAGCCAGACTCACAGACCATCACTAATGAATTTATTTTACATCTTAATCTTCAGTCACCTCTGTCTCAGTCCTACATGAATATTCATGATTCTGTTCTGTTCAGAGTGATGATGGTTTCGACTCTCTGCCGTACCTGAGTTATAATAACAGAGCTGTGCGATGTTGAGAGAAGTTGTTTTATTGCTGGCAGGGTTTGCAGACACACAGATATAGGAGTTCCTGTTATTCTCTGGGTGTTCTATCTGAAGTGTGAGATTGAGGGGAACACGGAGATCTGTGTTATTGGTGATGTTGATTCTCTCATTCTCTCTGTACCAGGATAACTTCACATCTTCTCCATTCTCCACAGAGCACAGGAGGAAACACGGCTCTGTAGAAGACACGCTTCGGTTTCCTCTTTGATTTATTACTGGAGCTGATACTGGAGCTGAGAAACAGAAACACAGATTTACAGTAAAACACTGAGTGACAGGGTGGTGTGAGTTACTGTTAATTTCAAACATCCATGAAACAGCTGTAGACAGTCATTCGGTCATAAACTCCACTGTCAGTCCGTCACACAGCACTGCACGTGCTGCTTTATCTTCTTACATTTTCCATGTCGTTTGTTTTGGTCTCCGGCTCTGACATCTCATTGGTTTGTTCCTCTAATGTGTTCACCTGTTCTGTGTTTTACTTTAATTAGTTACAAGTTATTTATACCCTGTTGTTTCTCTTCCTCCTCATGTAATTCTGAGCCTTGTTCTAGCTTTATCCCACTTCCCCTTATTCCAGTTTTCTGACCCTGGCATGTGTTATTGTTTTGGAATATGGATTTCCCTGTGATTAATTTGCCTGCGTGTTTATGAACCCGTTCTTTCACTTCTGACTGAAAATACTGGAATGCCCTTCATAAGGGCACGCTATCTCCTTTCACATACAAAATCCATTACTGTATGGGTGAAAACAACACGGAATAGCTGATAAATTTTCATTCCCACTCAGTCTTCCGTAATGGATATCAGGGATTCCCACCTGACTGTATTTAACAGAATGCTATGGAAGGACTTTGGCACAAACCATTAGAGACCAGATATGATGAATCACTGACAAAGCGGCGAGTCCATTGTTGTGAAAAGCCAAAACTGAAACACTGGCTAATTAACAACACGGCACAAGTCGAGTTGCATCATGTCTCTGAGTCTCTTCCTGTTTCTGAACATTTGTTTTGTTCAAGCAAAGTCGATTTATAATATTTTTGCTGATACACTGGGGCTGCCATATCTGCTGACTCACTCAATCATACAAGCCTGAGCCCTCGAACTCCAGTTCCCACATAACCAGGAACACCTGCTTTCACTTTCACTCATTACTCCCTTTATTTAAACGCCGCCTTCTGTTAGTCTGTCTTGTTTGTTTTTATTTTCTATCCCGCTGCTCATTGTGTTCCTCACTTCTACTGTTGTGTTTTATGCCCGGTGTTTGTTGTTACTTTGACTATCCTGTGTAAATAAAGTTTTTTGCCCTTGCATCCATCCAACCCTGATATATATAATCAGTGTTTTACCCAGAAAAAAATTAAAGCCCTAAATTCTGGCATGATAAAAACAGACAATTGAGCGCCAACGGCATGAAGTGAAACTAGGGGGGTCCGGGGGCATGCCCCCCCGGAAAATTTTTTTGAAAATAGATGCTCTGAGGTACATTTTCAGGGTCTTTGAGAGGTTTTAGATACATGATTATAGGATAGATTTTAACAGTGCTTCAATTATTTCTGACTTAAATAGTATTAATGTA